>NC_139351.1:45559210-46160044 GCF_055883805.1 Amblyomma maculatum
AGCGTAAACAGATCATAGCAAATCATTCTTACATCCACGTTATTTTAGTTACTCACATCCCGTTTTTCGAGTGCACGTGGTATACCCCTGCATTTAATGCAACTAGGTTAAGAACTATAGACTAGTATTTATAGAGTGGTGCCTGTCAGTATGCTGTAGCTGTGTTATCTTTACAGTCTCTCTTCTTTTGAACGTAATATCCGGCAATGTTTGGGTAGCCTGTTTTCGGCTTGTGTTCGGAAATCGCCTCTCTTAGTGAAGACAGCAGTTGTGAAGTGGCACAGCTGTGATGTTCTGTGGGGCTTTATTCTATCATTTTCGTATGATATAACTCTGCTATATTTCAAAACTAAGGCTACAAAATAAATCCTTAAAACGTCCGCTATATATATTTTTTGAATTCCAGGAGGGCGTGTTTTCTTTCACTTCCTGTGGAAGGTCGACAACTACCGCGCATGTATTATTTATAGGTGTTAATAAAAGTTGCCGTATTTTTCATGTATTCGATGCTTTGTCAGTTTTGTTGCTTTAAGAAAAGTGGAGTTCGTGTTCAGAAAAGATGTCTGCGTCTTTCTCTCGCAGTCTTGGAATCTGGGCTTGTCATCTGTGGCTCCGAAATTTCATCTGTCCAATCATACAAATACATTGGCATCACAATTCCTAACACAGTTAATTGTTCTGCACATGTAACGAACATTGCTATAAAAGCCAATTGCACTCTTGGTTACCTCCGTCGAAACTTGGGCCTCGCCCCTGCCTCGGTTAAAGCACAATTTTTCCTCATGTTCGTTCGATCTAAGCTAGAATACGCATGCTTAATCTGGAATACTCATCAAACTAACCTTTGTACCATCCTCGAATCAGTTCAAAATCACGCAGTAAGATTTATTTTTTCAGACTATTCTTATCACTCCAGCGTAACTGCTCTTAAATCTAAGGCTCACCTTACTAATCTAAATTTGAGACGTTGAATCTTCTGGCTTTGCCTTTTTCATAAATTTTATCACACACCACTTGATGTTTCAGTGATATTACCAGCTCATCGCTTCTCAAACCGCACCAGCCATCCCAAAGTTGTGTACCCTCCCCCAGCGCTGACTACAGCTCATCTTCGCTCGTTCTTCGTAAAAACTGCTCTCGGGACTGGAACAACCTGACAGTCGACTTCGTGCACCACTCCAATCCATCTCAATTCAAGGCAGCCATTGATTCTGTTTTCAAATGAAATAGCAGCCCATCCCTCATGTAATATCCCATTCCTGGGGTACTTGAGGTATTGATAATAAATAAATAATAAATAAGAAATAATACTTTAACCCCCATTCAATTCAGTCACGCAACGCTGGCCGAAAAGAGAATTAGTTGCCATCCATAGCTCACAGTGATGTCGCAAATTATACCAAGACACGTTAATAACCTATCTTTATGTTCGAGTTCACTTAGAAATGATTGTGAAAGCGTTCTTTCGGCTGGCCTGTGCACAGAAACACCACCGCTTAGTAATGCTTCTTCGTCACCTATATCAAAATAAGTGAAAAGAAATAGTGCTGTCATATTTCTGTGAGCCTGCTTGTGTGACTGCAAAAGCAATGTTCGGTCCCATTGTAGAGCTGCTTTGGCTATTAAAATGACCCAGCGCTTCAAAATACTCACACACCGGGTGGGGCGAAAGAAACAAAAATTTTATAAAATCTTTTCAATTTCGTTGTACAGTAATAATATGAATTACGCGACATAACTTCGTCACTATGAGAAAGAGCAGAGCCGTTGCATGGGCGAAACGGCGTGAACTGCTCCACGAACAAGTTGTACCTGATTGGTCTGCTAACACGAATTATGTTCGATTTCTCACCGGCTTTCACACTTGCGTACTAATTCGCCCATAGTTATGTTCGCGCAGCTGTGTTCAATTCATATTTCATCGAGCTAGCTTAGGTCAAGCGTATCAGCATAAAACATGGTTGTCGACTACTGCAACCCAGTCTTCATCCTCAAGTATAACTACGCGAGCATCGCATACACCACGAGCTACGCGACGCAACGACCATGGCTCCTATAAAGCCATAACGCCCTACATGAAACTTTTCACCAAAGTTGATATTTGGTGTCTGTGGCAAATTTTACTTGATTTCTTCATGCCACTTAGACTACTAACATATATTTATTAATAATTTTAATTATGCCCTCGGGGTATATGCTACATTCTGAAGGGGAGAGTCAAATAAAGAAATAAATTACTCAAAAACTAGAATATAATAATATAACGTAGAAATAAAATATTCTATACAACAAAAAAGGCAAACGAAACATAAATGTTAGTGTAAACAAGATATTATTATTTGCCCCGAGGGTTGCATCGTTTGCACAAACGGAACTATGAGTAGAAAATAGAATGTCAAACGAACACAGTTATTATGTACCATAAGGCATTCCTTAAACAATCTTGCAATATAAAATCTTCAATGGCCATTTTAAAGTAAGACCTGGTTATGCTATTAAACATTTATAGCTCATTTTTGCGAAACACCTATTACGTACAACGACTAAAGAAGCTATTTCCGAAATATGTTCACTTTAAAAGGGCGTCGTGTTAAGGCCATAAATCGGGTTTCGTATGATTTTGACCATAGCGACCCCTTATTGAGTTTCGAATGACGCAAAATTAGTGAGCCCTTACCTCGTATCGCCGGTGGTCGAATGCGAGCCTGACGCACGCCCGGAACAGTGCGGCGGCCTTCTCTGTCGCTTTCTGGAATCTTGGCGGGGCGGGTAACGTAAGTAACATGTTCGTAATTGTTTGTCTTGTTTCGTATCTGAGCTGAAAGAACGAACAGAACAGTAGCGCTCAGGAGCCGTGAAGGTAGTGGTTGAGACTACGTGAGCTCAGTAATGTTCGCCATGTTTATTACTTTCTCTGCTTTTAATATGAAGAAACGCTCGGGTGACCACTAGGAGCTACACACTATCATACTAAGAAGTTTCAGCGAGTACAGTGCGGTTTAGGTAGGTAACAAGCTGATTTTATTCGCGTATTTATGTTTTTCCTGGTTAATCAACAAAGCCAATCCCGGCCGTCCATCACCTAGGCGAACAATAAGTTATCTTACAGCAAAACCTTTTTGCAGTTTTTGAAAATGAAATTGTCGCGGCAATGAAAACTCCTGTACTGACATCGCAACTGTGTATAGTTACAAAAGGAGCGCACTACAAATATACACAAACTTCTGATGTTACGTCTGAAGTTGCATTTTCATGTTTTTTTTTCAATTTGGCACAGGTGGTGCAGGAGAAAGAGTAGAACACGACTGAGGAAAACTGTAGGATAAGATACACTGATCGGCGGTATAGTACAGGATGTCACAACAGCAGAGAATAAAATTAAGGAATATAGGCAGGTGATGTTTATGTTGGATGCCCACATTGCTATGATAGTATAAAGGCACAGGTTGAGTTGCAAATCGACAGCCTTTAAATAAAGTATACGCCGCACTTGACATCTATAGAAAGCGAAAAAGGAGGATGAGTAATGAAACCTAGATCTCCAGCAACGTATGCGCGAATGTAGAAAACTGAGAAATAGTCTTTCGAAATACATAGTGTCAAAGACGATGATGATTTACACCCACTAGGGAATCTTCCCTTTCAGCAGCCTGGAATCCCTTGCGATTCAGCGGTGTCCAGGGCCAGATGAAGGATTTTTCTTTCGACGTCTTTGTTCTGGCTGATCATTAAGGCCTCCCAGGACTCCAAATTCCTGTCTGGTTCGTTGTATCTAGGGCATGTCCACACCATGTGTATCATGTCTGTACTTTCGTTGCAATGTTTACACCGCGGGCACTGTATCGCCGGATGCCATCTGCTTAGTGCGAGGGGCAAATCACGGCCAAGTGGTGTAAAACGGGGAAGTACATGGGAAGCGATCACAAAATTGTTGAGATCGTGGTAGAAACCGGACCACCCGCGCCGAAACCCAAAATGTTCGCAGGTGTAAGCTGGGACCTATTCAGGCAGAATCTCCATACAGAAGATGAAATCATAGATATAGCATCTTGGGGCGCAGACATTCTCGCAGCAGTTAAAGAAGCAACTGAAGAGGTGGAAGCAGACGAAGAGCAAGAAGAGGTTGACAAGCGCCTGATAGGTCTGTGGCGCAAGACCCGGTAAGACAAAGCACGAGGCACGCCAACAAGTGCAGAAACTTATATAAATATGAAGGCACTAGTGACCAACTGATCTTTGAAGTCAGGAACAGGTACTTGAGAAGGACAGCGCCCACACTCCTATCCAAGTACAAGAGCGCAGAGGATCCCATTCTGGACGAGCCCATCATGATCGGAGAGGTTAGGACGGAATTAAACATGCCTAGAACAAAAACGGTGGCAAGTCCAGACAGAATCAGTAATCTCATGCTAAGAAAATTTCGATGATGCATCAATAGCTAAGCTAATAGCGCATATGCAGGATTGTTGGGACAAGGGCGGAAGCCCACCAGAGTGGAAAGAGGCAAACGTATTCCTTGTTCCAAAACCAGGCAAAAAACCAAGTCATGAAAATCTGAGGCCCATTTCGCTTACCTCAAGTGTAGGTAAACTAATGGAGTACGTAATTCAAACGAGACTAAGCAAATTCCTAGAAGAACAGGAACCTTACCCAGACATGATGATCGGATTCAGGACATGTTTTTCTGCATGCGAAGTCATGCTTCAACTTAAAGAGCAAGTATAGACAACCAAGCATTAGACACGAGAGTAATTGTTGGTCTAGACGTGGCCGAAGCTTTCGACAATGTTGACCACTGAGGTATACTAGAACGCCTAGAAACTCTAAATGTAAGTACAAAGATATACTGTCACGTCAATGACTTTCAGATAGAACAGTTAACATCTACCAAAAAGGGAAGGAATAGAAGGGAATAAGACTGGGAAAGAAATGTTCTCCCCAAGGCTCAATCCTATCGCCAAAACTCTTCAATATTGCAATGATTGACCTACCAAAGAAATTGGCAGGTATAGAAGGACTCACCTACACAATATACGCGGAAGATCTCACCCTCTGGGTTACAAGTGGCAGTGAAGAGCACAGCGAAAACACCCTCCAAACAGCGATTGCGGAAATCGAGTCGTTCCTAAACCAAATAGGACTTAAACGCTGTGCCGAGAAATTGGAAGTGCTTTTCCTCGGTCGACAAAAAGACAAAAAAAAGCGCCGGGAACACGGGATAACGCTAACGGTATACGAGGACACAGTACCCTGGGTAGGAACGTTAGAGTGTTGGGCCTTCGGATCCAATCAAACGGTCAGAACACTGAAACGATAAAGAAACTAGAATCAACTGTAGGCCAGACGTGTGGGCTAATCAAGAGAATAGCAAACAAACACGCGGGAATGAAAGAGACGACCCTACTGAGACTAATTCATTAATGTGTACTCAGCAGGATCACATATGTGGCACCATATCTACGGCTAGCGAAAGCAGAAAGGAACAAGATTGAAATCCTAATTAGAAAAGAGGTCAACACCGCCCTAGGCCTTCCTCCGTACACATCCACCCAGAAAATACTGAATATTTGAATTTCCAACACGCTATTTCAATCACGAATTTCAAAGTTTTGCATAAATATACTAAACAACCTCATTGAGGCCACCAGAGTAGCACACCAGCAACGACTCCGCAGCCTATCGAGACTAAAAATACTTGAAAAGCTAGGCTTCGAACCTCAAGCAAAGCTCAGACCGACTGGGAATATCCCAACAAAGACAAACAAAATAAGAACCCCATCACCCACAAGGAACGTGCACCCGGTACACCATGATGTTAGAAGGAAAGACAGAGCGAAAGCTCTGCAGAAAAAGAGAACTAGTAAACAAACAGAGCGTGGTTTACACGGACGCGGAATATTAGGAACGCAAAACGGGTTTCGTAGCCCTAGCAACAAGGGAGGACAGTGGCCGCTTTTCGTGCTGCAGCATTCGAAAGAGGGACGAAAGAGCGGCTGAGGAGGTGGCCATTGCACTGGCCCTAATTCAACAGAATGTAAAGGTGATTGTAACCGATTCCCAATCGCTGCCCAATGGCTGCCGGACCGCCACCAGTGCAGCTGATTGACCTCGTCTGGGCTCCAGCCCACGAGGGCCTGCGAGGAAACGAGATAGTATCATAGAACAAAATAATTTAATAGAAGGAAACTGAATACCAATAAAAGTGGAAAGTGTGTTTTGGTCATGTTAGACATACTTGCTTATTAACTATCACTATCATCATCACACCACCACCACCATCATCATCATCATCATCATCATCAGCCTTACTATACCCACTGCAGGGTGAAGGGCTATCCCATATTTCTCCACTTAACCCGGTTCTGTGCTAGCTGCATCCACTTGACCCCTGCGAACTTCTTAACATCATCCGCCCACCTAACTTTCTGGTAGGAGGATTTATATTCACTATAAAACTACATATTACTAAAAAAATGAAATGTTATTTTTCTCCGCGAGCGCACTTTTCCAAGCGTTGGTTCGGTGGAATGCATCCTAACAATAGCGGCTGCCCAAAACGCACTGACCTTCAGAAATATGTCTTTTTCTCCCGTGGGCGAACTGCACACGTAGTTGTAGAAGTCGTCGCATGGCGCATATCTCTGGTTTAGCGCTTGCTTGATAAGCCGTGCCGCTACCTTAGTGCCATTAGGACTTGGCGTAGTTGTATACCGCGGTGGCCTTATCGCTGCCCTCGCTCCGGTCACTGTGAGCGGGATGGTGATACAGATCAGTCGGTCAGTGCCAGGCAGACAGCAATTAACGTTTCGGCTGAACGTCAGCCCTGATGCACACTAGGCAAAAATATCCAGGTGACCGTATAGGTGCTTACATACATAGAGCACAATGATGAACGAGGCCAATTGGAGCACACATCAAAAAGTAGAATGATGTGGTGTGTCCTTTGTGGTGTGACCTTTTGTGGTGTGACCTTTTGTGGTGTCCTTTGTGGTGACCTTTGTGGCGTGTGCTCCAGTTGTCCTTGCTCGCCATCGCGCTATCTGTCTGTAAGCATAATGTACCAACACGCACAGCAAATTGTTTCGCATTGTACAGGAAGTTTGCCACGATTTAATGATGACAATAAGAGCATAGTTTCATGGGAATCGATGCTTCTCTAAATCACAAAAAGCACAAAATAGAGAGTTTTAGTTTAGAGGGGTTTACGGTGATTGCGGGATTAGCGGAATAGCGGAACGGAAATGCGCATGCGCTGAACGCTAGCATAGAAATAGCGCTTGCGCGTCCACGCAATTTTGAGAATTTAGCGATCGTCTTTTGCGCATTTAGCGCGAAAACATGGCGGCGTCCATGGATCGGGCAGCCGTCCGCTTCAAACAAACAAATAGTAGTTGCAGTTCCGGTTGGCACGTTTACGGACATATACTGGTACTGTCATCATTCGATTTGACTAATCTTGGTTCGACGATGGTGTGCAGGGTGTAAAGAAGCTTTGTTGTGGAGATTCGGTCTGGAATCTAATGCTCCTAGGCCTAATGGGGTCGCCTGCAACGATGCGTCCACTCTGAACGCAGCGAATTGGTTTAAAGCCTCGTTTCGGCGGTTACTATATTTTATTACTAATTTTGGCTATTATATAATTACATTTTATGCGAGAGTATTGAGCTCGTTGTGAAGTTTGCATTGCATCTTTTCTACGTTCAAAGTCTCACTTCAAGGGGGCATGCAGGCGAGGTTCTTGTAGCATACGTCCATCAATCTGCAGAGCAGACGAAAGCAGACGACAAGCGCCGTAATCAAAATGTCCAGTGCCAGAGTCGGAGCACGGTGCAACGTAAATATGCGTATACGGTTCACTGCTCATGATGACGTCGCAATGCTGCGAGAAGTACGGAACCTGAATCCATTTAGGGACTCGTCGCTATGGCCAGAAATTGCGAGCAACGTACAACAATTGCTACGGAGAAAGCGTTCACAGCTCGTGCTATCAAAGACCGCCGCGACTTGTTGACATCTCTCAAAAGGTGTCCAAAACGACCAACAATGTAGCTGATAGTCTGAGTTGTGTCGCTGGACATCACTGACGAATGCAAACCGAAGATCAGTTCCAAATCGCACCAGCGGTTGGGATACGCAAGCCGCCTTAGTGCAATACAAAGTGCATGTCGGCCAGGGACCTTAACGCCTTGGGCGCTAGTGAAAGTGCCTGGCAGAGCAAGGCAGTTGTGAAGGTGCTCAAAATCCTCTTTTTCGAAACGGAACTGCTACCTAAACAGCGCAGGGTCCACTAAAGATATATCCAATAAACCTTTCTTCGAACGGTAGCATGGTCGGCTCACTTTTGCGTTGTAGGTAGAGTTCCAAATTGTCCGCTTCAAACAAGTCAGCACGAGCGAGCTCGCGAGCGCGCACTCCTAGATGCAGTTCGTCACTCTCTGTCCATGTCAACATCGATAAATATCGCGAATCATTCAAGATGCTTGACGGCATAGTTGAAAGGCACCGACAGAATGGTAGACAGTTCAGAAGAGGCCGAACATCGCGCAGAAAGCGCACTCAATTGTTCGTCTGCTTCCAAAGGTTTCGCTTTGCTCGCGAGTTCAAGATGAGCTTGTCTCGGCTCGCTGCGGCTCAACCTGCGGCTCCGCCTTGTTTCATTTCAGTCAACGCTTTGTTACTAGGTAGCGCTGGCAAGCACTTCGAATATATCCTCAGCTGTTCATACCTCCATACAAAATAGATTGCGTGGCGTTTGCTAAACGCTATACTAAAACTCGGTCCGACAGGGAGTCGTTTGCGGCACGCTAACTTTATTTCCGTTAGCACCGCTATTTACGCTAACGCTAAACTAAAACTCTCTAATGACGTAAAATCGCCTCACTGACGTTTGTCGCAAATGAACTGCATTCAGATTGCTTTTTTTATCCTTTCGGATCCGGAAGGTTTGGTTACATGGCCACTGGATACGAAACGTTAATCAGGGATTTAATACAGAGGCTTAGCATATTGAGACGTACTAGCCTGAATAGTAAATCGGTTTAGGAGGCGCCTTTCACTTCTTCAAAATATGAAATGTCGCTCGATAAGCGTTGTTTGAAGCGCTCTCACTTTTGGTCTCATTGCTGACAGCAGGTTCCTTCTTGTTCGAGAATAACCAAAATTCTCGGTTCCCATGGCCACGTGGAGAAAGCAGCAAACACGTTCATCTACGAAACAACGGCCTATCGCAGTGCTCAATAGACAAAGAGGTTCACCGAAGGTACGATTCTAATCGATATCTAACTTCAGGCAAAACATTTAGGCCTGGCTTATATATACCAGTGATATTGGAAATTAAAACAGCTTCCATGTTTTTCTCTCAAATCAAGTACCGACGCGAATAAGCAGAATAATTTTGCAGACCAGTAGAACGCTCCGCTCATTCAAGAAAGCGTCGCCAACCAAATGAGGATGCTTGTTTACGTCTTTTTGTACGAGTGTTCCTCAACCTCATCCCCCCCTCAGTCACCCTGAAGAGCTAGACAGCAGAGGACAGAGTACAAATGAAGACGCTAACTGTTAGCCTGCGTTCGGGAGTTTTATCCTGCGGCTCTGGCAGACCAATGATGGATCTCCGTAGCAGACACCGCCGTTGACTTCATCCTTGCTAGGCAATGCAACGTGCCTGAGCAAGGATGAATGCCCTACTACGCAAATACCTTTGCTGAGGTAAACCGGAAAATTTTAAAAATGTATCAGAAACCGTCTCGGTATTGAGGACACTCGACGACATTTACTCCGAGCAAAGCACAAATTTGATAGCAACTTTGTGGTCCTCCTTGCGGCGGCCCTTAAAAGATCCGCTAGAATGTGCGCTCCACACCTGCACGCCTCAGGACGAAGCCTGTGCTCTTGATGGGCGGAGAGTGTACACCGCCAAGCCTTTCACTGCCGATGAACTCCGCGTCGGTGGGCTCGTCGCGGCTGTCATCTGCGTCAGGCAGTTTTAGAGTGAAAAAAAAAATTACGTCACGCAGGTTATTTTGTGCCACCACATGTATCTTAAGCCGTCCGGTATAAAAAACGTACGGGAAATTTTCTGTAGTCAGGAGAGAATACTCTATGGTTTTGACTACGACCTGGTAGTAATAAAATCCTTTAGTACCTTCAAAATTTGTATATTTCTAAAACAGAAAAAATTATATACGAAAAAACAAGTAGTGCACAACAAAAGGAGATTCGGCCGTTACAAAAGAAGTGCTGAATATATTTTCCATATTTTCAACACGATTATAACGTTTTTTGGCAGAAACCGAAAGCAAGATCGGGAGAGATAAGCCACCAATTAGATATGCCTGCGTCCTTTCTACAAGCTCTGTGTACCTTGATTGACGTTCACCGTGACGTCATGGAAGCAGCGGACTGATTATTGATGCATAAACGACAGTGACAGCTACAGCACTCCTCCATGCAGTGCGCCTGCTCCGAACCCCGAAGAAGTCCATTCGTAAGCGCGGGTTAATGGTTTTATATTGATTTTCACGTGCCCGTATATACGTTCTCAACCGTGAGCGCATTACGATGATGATTCATTTTTGAGGCCAAAACCTTTAATAGCTCATACTCGTGGGGCTGACTGCGTCCGTCCGACCACGAGAACTTTCAATTCTTTGCTACTGCTCGGAGAATACCGCGATATTTTAACGCCACCAAATGGTTATGTCATCGGCCATGATGCCCGGGATCGCGTAATGTACCTCATAATTCTCCTCATGTTACCTTAAGCGATGCCAATGACGCTGCAATTAGTGACAATGACGATGATGACATTAGCATTGATAATGAAGCTGCAATTTGTTGATAATGATAATGAGAACGGGGGAAGCCTTAAAGCGGTAAAGAAGAAATTGGGCATAGGCAAAAACCAGATGTATGCGATAAGTGACAAGGCGGGCAAAGTCATCATGAATATGGACAAGATAGTCAAAGTAGCCGAGGAGTGCTATACAGATCTCTACAGCAGCCAAAGTATTTAGGACCGTAACGAGATTGGGGGCAGGGAAAAACAGTCAGACGTGCCGCCAGTGACAATGGACGAGGTCAAGAAAGCATTAGAAACTATGAAAAGGGGGATATCAGCTGGAGAGGATCAGATAACTACAGATGTGCTAAAGGACGGGGGGGGGGGGGATATCGTGCTAGAGAAACTGGCCCCCCTGTATGCGCAGTGCCTGGTATCATCGACGGTACCGGAATTATGGCAGAATGCAAACATTATCCTCATTCATAAGAAAGGGGACTCCAAGGACCTTAAAGATTACAGACCAAACAGCTTACTGTCTCTTACGTATAAGGTATTTACTAAGGTAATCGTTAATAGAATCAGGGCAACCCTAGACTGCAATCAAGCAAAGGATCAAGCATGCAGGTTTTCGGAAACGGTACTCTACTATCGATCATATCCATACCATCAATCAGGTGATAGAAAAACGCTCAGCATACAATAAGCCTTTATACAGAGAATTAATTGATTACGAAAAAGCATTTGACTCAGTTGAAACATCGGCGGTGATGCATGCATTGCGAAATCAGGGGGTAGACGAGCCATACGTGAAAGTGCTGGAAGATATTGTTACGGACGACAAGGAAGAAGAAGCGGGCAGTGGCGCGGGAAGGAGCGCTCCCGCAAGGCCCGCGAACATTCATAAAACGTCATCTACCATCGCCATCGGTCATGTTCTGTCTCCTGTCTTCATCGGCTTACCGCTTCGTAACATTTGGTGGAGGTGCCAAGGTAGAAGAAGCGGGCAGTGGCGCGGGAAGGAGCGCTCGCGCTAGGCCCGCGAACATTCATAAAACGTCACCTACCATCGCCATCGGTCATGTTCTCCTTGTCTTCAGGTCCGGGCTTGAAGGGCTGGGGCGAAGCTGCCCTACGTGACCTCGAGCCATCGGTCCCATGGACTCTGGTGACGGATGGTTGACAGCTCCAAGGGATGCGGATCACCCACGCATCAGACATCGTACCGACAAGCCATTCTATTCTTCCTCCTTCCTCTTCTTCTTCAAGCATCCGGACAGGCCCATCATCATACCATAAAATCATTAACATCGCTAAACTTCCTCGTCCACGATCGGGACGATCGCTCGGTGGCCCTGGGTCATGTTACGGACGACAAGGAAGAAGCGGGCAGTGGCGCGGGAAGGAGCGCTCGCGCTAGGCCCGCGAACATTCATAAAGCGTCATCTACCATCGCCATCGGTCATGTTCTGTCTCCTGTCTTCATCGGCTTACGGCTTCGTAACAATATATATAGTGGCTGCACAGCAACCATATTTCTGCATTAAGAAAGTTAACTAAATTCCCATAAAGAAAGGTGTTAGGCAAGGAGACACAACCTCCCCAGTACTATTCACAGCTTGCTTAGAGGAGGTATTCAGAGACTTGGAATGGGAGCAGTTAGGGATAAGGGCAGATGGAGAATACCTCAGTAATCTGCGATTTGCTGATGACATTGCCTTGGTAAGCAACTCGGGGAATAAACTGCAAATAATGATTGATGACCTAGACAGGAAAAGCAGAAAGGTAGGCTTGAAAATCAATATTTCAGAAGACTAAGGTAATGTTATACAGCCTCGGGAAGGAACAGCAGTTTACATTAGGTAGCGAAGTACTGGAAGTAGTAGGCGATTATATCTACTTAGGACAGGTAGTAACAGCAGATCCGGACCATGAAAAGGAAATAACAAGAAGAATAACATTGGGATGGAGCGCATTTGGCAAGCACTCGCATATTATGACTAGCAGCTTACCGGTATCGCTCAAGAGGAAAGTATACAACAGTTGCATCATACCTGTACTCACCTATGGGGCTGAAACGTGGAGGCTAACCAAGAGAGTTCTACTTAAGTTGAGGACAACCCAGAGGGCTATGGAACGAAAAATGGTAGGGGTAACATTAAGAGATAGGAAGCGTGCAGAGTGGGTCAGAGAAATAACTCAAGTTACCGACATTCTAGTAGAAATTAGAGGTACAGCGGTGGCGTAGCGGTAGAACATCCGCCTCGCATGCAAGAGGACCGGGGTTCAAATCCCGGTGCCGCGCAATTCTCCACCGGATAAAAAAAAAAAAATCCGCGTGTTGATGGAATTGCATAAACAGGTTTGGGGTGCGACCTGATACCGGTGAACACCTCCGGCAACGCACTCCCTCACCAGAACAGGAGTTGGCCACCCTGGTGCAGTAATTGGCCGCAACCTCTTATGATAAGCTCCATAAAACCCCGGCCCTCAGTCACCAGCGGCTGCGGAACAACTGACCACGGCGGCGGTCAGACCTGTGACGCAGCAGGGGGTGCTAAGAAAGTCTGGCTCCGCTGGACAGGCCGCCATTGGAAACTGACCCTGGCAACGTTTAATGCTAGAACCCTAGCTAGTGAAGCTAGCTTAGCAGTGCTGTTAGAGGAACTAGAGGGCATGAAATGGGATGTCATAGGGCTTAGTGAGGGTAGGAGGCCGAATGAGGCATATACTGAACTGAAAGATGGGCATGTACTGTGTTATCGAGGCTTACCAGAGAGGCGACAACTAGGAGTAGGTTTCCTTGTCAATAAGTATATAGCGGGTAATATAGATGAATTCTATAGTATTAATGAGAGGGTTGCAGGCATCGTAATTCGGCTTAATAATCGGTATAAACTGAAGGTTGTACAGGCCTATGCACCTACATGTAGTTATGATGACCAGGCAGTTGAAAGCTTCTACGAAGATGTAGAATCGGCAATGCGAAAAGTAAAGACGCAGTATACTGTACTAATGGGCGATTTCAATGCCAAGGTAGGGAAAAAACAGGCAGGAGACAAGGTAGTAGGTGACTATGGCATTGGTTCTAGGAATAGCAGGGGGGAGTTACTAGTTGAGTTTGCAGAGCGCAATAACTTACGAATCATGAATACCTTCTTCAGCAAACGGAAGAACCGGAAATGGACATGGAAAAGTCCTAACGGAGAGACTAAAAATGAAATCGACCTCATAAGTGTTCAACCCCCGCCATTATGCAAGATGTAGAAGTAATCGGGAAAGTGCGATGCAGTGACCACAGGAGGGTGAGGTCCCGAATTAGCCTAAATCTGAAGAAGGAACGCAACAGATTAGTAAGAAAGAAACCCATCAACGAATTAGCGGTGAGGGGGAGGGCAGAAGAGTTCAGGATCTCGCTACAGAAAAGGTTTTCAGCTCTAACTGAGGATGGCGACATTACCCTAGAGGCAAGGAACAATAATTTCAGAGATATCATTACTGAGTGCGCGGTAGAAGTAGGCGGTAGGATAGTAAGAGAGGATACCGGTAAGCTGTCTAAGGAGACGAAAGATTTGATTAAGAAACGCCAGAGTATGAAAGCTTCCAATCCAACAGAACAGATCCAATTGGCCGAGATATCGAAGCTAATCAATAAGCGCAAGGTGGCCGATATTAGGAAGTATAACATGGAGAAAATTGAGCATGCTGTAAAGAACGGGGGAAGCCTTAAAGCGGAAAAGAAGAAATTGGGCATAGTCAAAAACCAGATGTACGCGATAAGGGACAAGGCGGGCAACGTCATCACTAATATGGAAAAGAGGCAAAGTAGCCGAGGAGTTCTATACAGATCTCTACAGTAGCCAAAGTAGTCAGGACCGTAATGAGATTGGCGGTAGGGAAAAACAGTCAGACGTTCCCCCAGTGACGAAGGACGAGGTCAAGAAAGCACTAGAAACTATGAAAAGGGGGAAATCAGCTGGAGAGGATCAGATAACTACAGAATTGCTGAAGGACGGGGGGGATATCGTGCTAGAAAACCTGGCCACCCTGTATACGCAGTGCCTGGTGTCATCGACGGTACCGGAACCATGGAAGAATGCAAACATTATCCTCATTCACAAGAAAGGGGACTCTAAGGAACTTAAAAATTACAGACCAATCAGCTTACTGCCTGTTACGTATAAGGTATTTACTAAGGTAATCGCTAATAGAATCAGGACAACCTTAGACTGCAATCAAGCAAAGGATCAAGCAGGGTTTCGGAAACGGTACTCTACTATCGATCATATCCATACCATCAATCAGGTGATAGAAAAATGCTCTTGTGCTTATTTCAAAACCTTTAATAGCTCCATAATGTGAACCGTGCTTTAAATTCTATTTGCCTCATCAACGAAGTAAAAAAAAAACGAAGTATGCAATACATTTTATACGTGCTTTTTCTATCTGAACGCCGTTATCAGTGAAGCGGCGTTAGCCACCATAGCGGTGTGTTTGAATTTTGTTATCTTGGTTCTCTCCCTCAAGTGTGTGAAGCAAGGTACATTATTGACCAGAAATGTTTTTCCCAGGAATGTTCTCATAACAAGTTTTCTGATAACGAGTGGCACCCGTCGCGCACAGTTGTGAGAGTTCGTTTGTTATCCTACTCAAGAGGCGGGTTTCACTAACATCCGGTTTAACGCAATGTCATATAATGGCACTAATAAAGGGAGCATGAAAAGCAGTTTAATTGAAAACGCGCACAGCAATAGGTGTCTGCAATGCAAAATTTCGGAAGCTATCTTTATTAGCACCGATCATATAGGTGATCGCAAATAATGCACCTCCTCTCCCCCTCGACTGAACCCACGCCGATAAGGAAGAAAAACATTAGAAGGGTTCAACGCTGCTGAACCGAACATGGTGCGAAAGCATTAGCTGGTGGTGACCGAGCGTTCTTCTTCTTGCAGGGGTTTCCAAGTTCCACGGACCACGCGACAAGCGGTTAGACCTGGCGTAGTAATGCTTTCGCAATAAAAACTGCCGGTGGTTTAGCTACGATTAAACCTAGAGTTTCGCGATAGCGTAATGTCCTGAACTAAGGCACCTGTTTCTCTTTATTTTCACTTTCATCTTCCTTCTTTTTCTTAAGACTCGGTTAAGATATTCTCGGGCACTGCACCTTTTCTTCCTGTAAACCAATTCCAACGTTTTTAGATAGAGACAGTGGGAAAACTGCTGGCGCACCGTGCTGTGAAGGGGCACCTGCTGGAGTGGAAGTCGTCTTACCGGCCAATGGGCTGGGGTGAAGCCTGAGGCGGCCATCTTGAGGGGGGCAAGAAGCAGCATACCAAGCGCTGGGGAGGGCTGTTCTCCGGCGTTTTCAGTGTGTTTAAAGTGTTCAAAGGATTTGTATACTGACATAATCTTGTGGGCGATCAGATGAGTCACGCTGAACGTCTCCGAATCGATTTGAACAACCTGAATATTTACAGATCTCGGCGATTACCGAGCACTGGGACATGTGTAGCTCTACTCAGTGCAAAGTCGCAGCTCTACCTTAATGTCAAATCTTTGAGTCAAGTTACAGCAGCGCTAGTAGAACATAGTTGCGCAGCCTATGTCGAACATAATATTGTAACGGATGAAATGGTTTTAATACAAGTGAACGTCGTATGAAGGACGGACGCACACGGCTCAGAAACCCGGATGAGTCTGCGCGCGCCTCGCTTCCTCTTCTTCTTCTTATTCTTCTGCTGCTGCTTCTCAGTGCGCCGCTACGCGGCGTAACAATTCCCCCCGGGAAAACTATTCTCGTCCTCGAGAAAATGACGCAGATCGAAGATGGCAGCGCTTCAAGCAAGCCACGTGAACAACTCGTGTCTTGCGGGATCGCCGGTTATCAGTCGTCACTTTAGCGAGGACGTAATTCACGTCATTCAGTTGATCCAACACGACGAAGGGGCCATCGTACCTGCAGAGAAACTTCTAATATAATCGTCGCTTGCGAATCGGCGTCCAAAGCCAGGGGAGTAAGCAAGTGCACAATGATGCAGATCGTAGTGTTCTTTCGAGCGGCTTTGAGAAGCCAGTGTGCGTAAGCGGGCTATACGACGGGCTTCTTCGGCACGGCATAGTATCTGGGAAACAGACGCATCGTCATTGAGAGAAAATGGGAAGATGGTGTCTAGGAAAACGTGGGGAGTTCTTGCATAGAGTAAATAGAAAGGAGAATAGCCGGTAACTTCATGATTTGCGGTGTTATAAGTGTACGTCACATATGGTAGCACTGCATTCCAGTTGCGATGGTCAGACGAGACGTACATGGACAGCATGGTTGTCAAAGTGCGCTCGGTGCGCTCGGTGAGACCATTGGTCTGCGGATGATACGGTGCGAGTGTCGGTAGTGTGAACCACAAAGTCGCAGCATTTCTTGACGACATCAGCAGTGAATTGCCGACCACGATCACTGGAATAATTGCAAGTCCTAAACACACTGAACTAATTAACTTTTTATATACATGCCACATCATAGAGTCATATATCATCTGAAAGCTGATGTCGAGTATATTTGGTCAGGGGTAATTCTAAGCCATAAATTATTACTGCTAATTAGCAAATTGTGAATCATATAAAATTCATGATCATACCTACGTACAAGTCGTATATCATATGATAGCTTATATCGAGTATTATCGAAATGGACTAACTGCACGTCATAACAAATCACCGCAAGTTGTTTTTTTAAAATTGAAATGTGTACTATACTTTCCAGTCATGTTGCAGCGTAGCTTATATCAAGTACGGTTGTACTAAACTAACGCCATTGCACTACACTAAGGTCCGGACTTCTGGTGATTAGTAATCACATTTAAATTCGAACTTTATACTACAATGTCCATTCATATATTGCTGAAATGGTCTCGATGAATAGAATCCAAAATCAAAACCTAAACAACACAAAAACCAAGCAAGGCATAAGTAATGCTCGTCTACAGCCGAGTTAGACAGCTAATTTCTTTCCATTATAGCGTAACCAGGATGCATCTTTCTCCATCGGGATCGGGCCTATGACCTGTGAATGACCAGCAGAATGACTTCGCCAATGTTCAGTGCAGCTGGAGTTGAAGCCTCCTCTAAAGCTTAAAATATACCTAGTTCCGCCGACCACGTCCGCAGGCTGCGTCCGCAGACAGCGTCAGCAAAATCGTGTCCACAGCAGTTGTGAGTAATTGAGAAGGGGTACAGGTAATGCGCGTCGTCAATCGATAGAGGGTTATTTATAGCCGCATCCGAAAAAATAATTACGCCAATAAGTAGTTTAGGTAATTGTAAAGGCAGAAATTGTAAAAGTCTGCCGCGGTTGTGAGTAATTGAGAAGTTGTAGAGGTTAATTAGTGGTGTCAATAGAGGGTGACGTAAAGTTTTGTCCAAAAAATAAGTAGGCCAATAGCTTAATTAGGTATTTAATCAGGAGAACATAGAGGCAACTGGCTCGCTTCTTCTGCCCCCCTCAAGATGGCGTCACGGAGGCTTCACTCGGCGGGCGCGCCTTTCACTCCATCAGTATTAAGTGGGACCAAAATATCGCCGATCCGGCGTTAGTTGATCGCAAAGCGAGCGCAGAGCCCTCTCCCCCCCCCCCCCCCTCCTGCGAATGTGTGAGGCCATAGAGTGAATACACAGGTGGAAATCCTAAAATACCACTAACCTTCGTTTCGCAATGCAACGGATAATAAAATTGAGTTTGCGTTTTAAAACATACTTTGGCACGCATATCCACTTTTGCACGTCTACTGACACATCTTAAGCTAGGAGGTTGCAGATGCAGCTCAACCGGGTCGTCTGCTACCTGCGTCCATTAGATACATCTGCAAACGCGATGGCGTTTCATGCGGACATGGATATGCTTAAAAACAGATTTATTTTCCATTGCGTACCTGAAAAGAAAGGGCTAGTAATATTTTAAAATTTCGGGCTGTGTATTAGCTTTATGGTATCACCCATCCACCGCAGTGGGAGAGAGGGGCACTGCGATCTCTTTGCGATCAACTAACGCCAGATCGGCGATCATTTTGAACCACTTCACACCGCACAGGTTTCCAACTGTCTCAATCTAAAAACGCTGGAACTTTTGACACATCGCTGATGCCTGCTGCACTCAGTCTGGTTTGATACACTGTGTTGTGCGGCGTTCGATGATCGAATGTGCAGCGGGATTAATTTCACGTGGTGGCGTCATAACCAGTCGTGACCTCATGACCGGACGTGATGTCATTGGGACGTCATTTCTGGTTGTTCGACATGACCGGATTGGACGTCACACCAAGTCATGACGTCACATCATAGCCAGACATTGTCTATACTCATAACGTTTAGTCGTTCCTGATGTCTAATGATCAAATCGATGCAGCTAGCACAGGACCGGGACAATTGGAGGAATATGGGAGAGGCTTCGCCCTGCAGTGAGTATAGTCAGGCTGATGGTGATGGCTTGGTTTGTGATGTTTAATATCCCAAAGCGACTCAGGCTATGAGAGACGCCGTAGTGGAGGACTCCGGAAATTTAGACCACCTGGGGTTCGTTAACGTGCACTGATATCGCACAACACACGGGCGCTTTGCTTTTCGCCTCTATCGAAAAGTGGCCGTGGAGGCCAGGATTTGATCCCACATTCTTGGGAACCGTAGTTGAGCGCCATAACCACTGCGCCGCCCCGCTGGTGCGATGATGATAATGATGATGATGATAAATGGCTAACACGTTCTACTCAGTGATTCAATCCAAGTCTGCCCAATTTATTCATGTACAATCCTGACTAGCCTATCATCACTACTGTCATCCTGATGCTAGAGAAGAAACATTAAGATGCCTTACTCTATTCGCGAACAGTTTGGATTTGAAAACATTTATTTCTTCAAAATGCAGATGCAGACGGCCCGCTCTAGATGGCCTCCAGTCCATGTTTGGTGGCGACCTCAGCGGCCCACTCTGTGGCCAAGTCTTGAGTGCCCATGTCCGAGCTGACCAGAACGGCCTCCCAACCCTCAAGAGTAAGAATTTGTACTAGATCCTCCGGCGGAGGTTCTTCTTTACATAGCAATAGTATGTGATCAAAAGTTGCTGTTTCGCAACAGAACCTCGACGCGGGGTTAAAATCATCCGGGTACAGTTTTGCTAATAGATAGGGGTTAAGAAAGGATCTCGTCTGAAGTCTCCTCCAAACGGTCTCCTGTGCCTTATCCAACGTTTTGTCCGGTGATGGAAATTTCTGCCGTTTCAATCTGTAATGACTTGTGATGTCGTAAAAAGCTGCCAGCCCCTCCTTGGAGTAATCATGAATACGAAGAACCCGCCGACTCGGTTAACGAAACCTCGATTCATGTTGTGGGCCTCCTCAAATCCCGAATTCCCCGGGTGAGCCGGCGCCCATATCAGTTCGATTTCTTTGCATGGTTGCCTGGTTAGGTTCAGTATCTGCTGTGTCGCAGTTGAGATTCTGCCGCCTGCAAAGCTACGGACGGCAAATTTAGAATTTAGAAGATTGTATCCGCGTCGGTGGTAGCTATGGCTAGTGCCACAGCTGCCTCTTGCGCGGTTTCCAAAGATTTTGTAACTACCAACCCTGATCCCCGCAGCCGCCCGTGTACGTCCACCACCGCAAGTACGAACGCTGCACTTGATCTGCATTCTGCCGCGTCAGCGTAGACAGCTCCTTTGTCGTTACCTATTTTTTGTGTAGAGCTATTGCCCTAGCTTTCCACCTTCCTTAATGGTGGGAAGGGCGCATATTCTTTGGTAGAGGTTGGATCATCAGTCGCTTCCTAAGGAGTTCGGGTAGCTGTTTTCGTATCCTCACGTGAAAGTTCCTCGCCTGTACATAGGCGCTCTAGTATGGCTCTGCTTGCCTTGGTGCGCTTAAGCCGTTCTTTTTGCATTGTGAGGAGAGCCTCCTTGACCACCTCAAGTGTGTTATGTATTCCCAGACTCACGAGTCTTTCTGTCGATGTGTAGTTCGACAGCCCTAAGGCTGCTTTGTATGCTTTCCTAATTATTGCCTCGGCTTTGCCTTTCTCCGCAGAAACTAGCTTTATGCATGGCAGTGCATACACCATCCTGCTCAGGAAAATGCCTGCACTGTTCTGAAGAGATCTTTTTCTTTCACATCCTCTCCTACGATTGGCGATTCTTCTGATTAGCCTAATGGACATATTAAATGATGTTTTCAGCTTTTGCAGGGTTACTTTGTTTTGCCTGTTAGCTTGTAGATACAGCCCTAAGATCCTTATTGACTGCACCTCCTTGATTGGAATACCCCCCCTCTCCCCCAGGCACACATTAAGGGGGGTTGCGGGCGCTTGGCTCCTGGAACCGGGACCCTCGGGTTTGCGGCTGATGACCAGTAGCTTAGATTTTGGATGTGAGCATGTTAGGCCTGAATGACCTGCGAGCTCTGCGATAGTGTCTACCGCGCGTTGTAACGTTTCCGCTATATGAGCGTCATTCCCGTTGGGGGCCCAGAGTGTGATGTAATCTGCGTAGAATGTATCCAGTCTGGGTGCAAGCTTTATGAAGGATAGATTGAAGAGAAACGGTGACTGTACCGATCCCTGCGGTGTCACTCTACTCCCTAGCCGGAAAGGCAATGACACTATTTTGTCTATTTTAATTATTGCGGATCTATGGCGGATCTATGTTTCTCCCGGGGGAATGCCTGAGAGGTTCTCGAGAATGGCTTTGTGCGCCAAGTTAGGTCTCGCCCTAGCACTGCTTTGGTGCCCGTGCCTCTCGCTGAGTCTATGACGTCTCCTTTGAGCTGAAGCATGATATCCTCCGTGGATATATTAGCTCTGAAAGCTAGCATAGTTGTCGGCAAGATCTCGTTGTCATCGGCGTACTCCTGCAATCTGTTTAGGATCACATGCTTCATGAAGTTGCCTACGCAGAAGGTGAGCGAGATTGGGCGAAGATTGGCTGGGTCTAGTTTCTTTCTTGGTTTCAGAATAAAAGTAATCATTGCATGCCTCCAGGCTTGATGGATTTCGCCCTCGTTTCAGTATTTATTCACGAGCCCCGTGATTGCTCCTACTGATTTTGCGTCTAAGTGCATTAGTGCTTTGTGACCCCATCCGGGCCTGCCGCGGACGCGGTGCTGAGCTGTCCCATGAATCTTGCTCTGGATTTGGTAGTCCTGGGTAGTCTGGCAGTTGAGCCCAAGAGGCCTTGCTGAGATATCGATTATGTAGTTCTAGCAAGAACTCCATTGCACTTAGTTTTTCCATCATTTGTTGAAAAGATATGGTTACCTGATTCTGGAACACCCTGAATTCGTTGGTTAACGTATCTGCTCTATTTGTGAGTGTGTCCACCCTAGCCGAGAGGCTGCTTACTTTAACATCCACGGTGTCCGCCCATTCTGTGAGTACATATACATGAGTCCTAAATTTCTTCAGGGCTCTCGTGCGCCGCGGCATATCAATTTCTAAGGCTTCTGTTACTCATTTACTGTTATCTTCTCCGCTCGAGGGAGGTGGTCTTTTGATAGAGGCTCTAGCGTTGCTTCCACCGCCACCACCCCTGCCGGCAGTACCGGTAGCGGGGCTCACGTCTCCTTAGTAATTGGGTGTTCTAGTACCCTAGTATTCCTAATTATTTGGCTGTTCTCCGCCATCTCCTTTTCTAGTTAGGCAATTTCTTCATCGCGTGCCTGCATCTGTTTCCGTATTTCCTTCTCTTGAATATTGTTAGTATGGGAGGCTGCATCCGACCAGCTCATCTTCTTATTCAGCTTGTCTCCGATTCTTCTGCGGCTCGAGCTTCTTTCTTGGCTGTTGCGCTTGCCCCCTTCCTTGTTCGTCAGCGACAGGAAAGAATTGGCGCGGTCTCAGGGCTTGCTGTCTGCGTGTCGTCCGGCTCGAGGACCTCTTCTGTTCCTTGTTTGATAATCCGCCTGGCGTCGCCCCGTGTTATCACATTGCTTGTTCGCTTGTTTACGGACCACAAGACGACGTTTGAAGTTGAGGCTCCCAGTATGAGGCACCCCATGGCACACATTGCAGTCTGGAATTCATGTTAAAGGGTCGCCTTCTAGAGAGACCGGGTGATCATTACCGCAGCGGCGGCATAAGTTTGTCTTTGGTTGGTAGCAGACATCAGCCTTGTGTCCGACGTTTCGACTGTTGTAACAAGTTTCCTCTTGCTCTCTGTATGAAAGCATGCAAAATACTCTGTTCCAGTAGTAGACGTCTTAGAATCTTGTTCCCATTGAAAGTAATCTGGAGTGTTCTTGACTTGCCTAGTCGTCTTGCATCGACGATGCTGACGTCCTTGTTTCTCCTCACGAAGCCTTCTCGGACCTCATCAGGCAAGGATCCATTGTGCGCTTGGTACATTACTCCTCTAACCAAGTCGTCCGGCGCCGCGACGTATGACGCCACTTGCCTGTCATGCCATTCAAGCTTGAGGACTTTCATACCGGCGTAACTGATGCTCTTTGGCGGTTCGGTATGCTCACTGTGAACGTGTGGTTCGTAATGTTTATAGAGGTAGTGTCCACGTCTTGTGCCTCCATGGGCGCCACGTTCACTGCCTCCCGTATGGAATGCTCGAGGGAACGTGGGGCGACGCTGCTCAGGTTCCAATTTCTCGGTCGGCACACAGTTTTGTAGTCGTCCATTGGTAGTCTCGGTGATGGTAATCATTTTTTAGTAGCGGACGGGCCACGCTTCTTTTTGGCGGTAGTGTCTGAGTTCAACTTCCCGTCGGCCTGACCTGGCTTGAACTGTGGTGCTGAAACAGAGTTAGTATTTAGGAAGCTAGCACAAATGAAATGACCCCATTTTCCAGAGCCGGCAAACGGCCTGGCGAACTTGTAAATGTATATGTGCTGTGTATTTTGTAATAATTTACATAAAGCAATAAAGAAAAAAACTCCTGGAGTGGCGCAGTTAGTAAAGCTCTCAGTTGGGGATCCGAGGGATAGAGGTTAGATTCCTGGTGGAGATGTTTTTTTTTTCCATGAGGAGTCGACTCTGTGATGTGACTTAGTACAGCGGCACAGTTGGTAAAGCTTTCGGCTGGGGATCCGAGGGATAGAGGTTCGTTTTCCGGTGGAGATCTTTTTTTTTTTCATGAGGAGATTGACAATGCGGTAGGATTTAGTAAAGCGGAGCCGCCAGCTGTGGCGGTTGCCAGGGAACGGCGCGCACGTGCCTGTAGGAGTGGTGGCTGCGCGGAGACCGCTACAGGCTGAGTTGCTGGATAATAGGGCCGTGGTGTGACATCACAGCGCGGCCATGACTTAATGTGCGGCGACAGTGAAGAGGTGAAAATCTGGTGTAATGTCGCTATCGCTACAAAAGATGACCAGTCTCGACAGTGGCCTACTGCGCCCGTCCAGCTCGCCTAGGAGCGGCCGATGAGCGAGCGCGCCAAGCAGCATCAGTGAAGTCACTGGGCAGGCTTGCGTGCGGCGATGCGCCGCCCAGATTGGCTGCGAGCGGTCGCCAGAACCACTTTTTAAATTTTTTTTTAATTATAAACTATACTTAAAGCTTCCAAATTTCATTCCGATACTACAAAGACCGCCTCTATGCACTGCTGGCGTTAGAATTTTACCCCGAGTAGCATTTCAGTTGCCATTTAAGCGCAAATCCTGTCTAACAGCTATGGTTTTGGACATAGAGAATACCGATTTTTTGAGAGAATTGTGACGGCATACAGACTTGAAATTCGTGAAAGCATAGGACAAATTCTGATCACCTGGTTGCGACATAAATCAAGCGTCGGTTTGTAATATAAAGTAATTCTGCGGAAAATAATTACAACGCAATCTCATCCCGGTACCATTTGTTTGTATGTTGGTCACGCAGCCCCCATGTCACCGAGGCAAGTATATGCGAATTTTAAAGTAGAGCGCATGTATACCTTAAGGCAGACAAAATAAAATTACAGAAATTAGCACTGATGTCCGCAAGTAGAAATGCCCCGGGCAGCGGACTGCTTAACGAAACATTGATGGTACCACGTCATGCACTTAAAATGTAGATTAGGCGTCTTGTTCCAATTTTAACCGTTTGTTGAACTAAATCATCGGCGAAACATACGAACGAAATGAAATAGTTTCACAGCCAATCGAAACATCTACCATTAATGAGCCTTCACGCCATGAGAATGATCGTCACTGTGAATAATAATTTTTGGTGAATCAGAACCCTGTTAACTACTCTGAGCATAATAAATTCCAACCAACGGATGGACTCAGCAACCCTAACGAAGTCACATTCTTCCCGAACTGGAGACCATCAACATAAGCCAGCCTAAGCTTTATATCTAGTTACATCTGCATAAGCTGCACTGCCGTACAAGTTTTTGGGGCTCTGCAGCTAAGACTACGGGTGCGGAGCTTTCGCCACGGAGTTACTACGCCAAGTAGTTCGGGCATACCTAGCTTCAGTTATGGATTCGGTTTCAATTCCTCCTTTCTTTGAAAAAATAGTTTTCCAGTCGCCAACGACAACAATTATGTCCCTTTACACCACTAAAGGCTGTGTCAAAGTGAATTCGGGGATAATACCCTATGCTACGTTGGTAGTCGAAACAAGTGCATACGGTATCCGTGGCGATACAGGCGGCTAGACGCAGCAGCAGGTGACGTACGCTTCGTGAGATTCGTGATAGATGTCGCAGCCGTCAACTTTAGACGGCGTAATCTAGTGTTTTTAAACACCACTACACTAAGCTGCAGTGACTCGCATTGTTATGTAATATTGATGTAATAAAAACGGGGAATTTCCGTAGTGGTATGATAGCCCAGACCATGATCCGCGAAATTTCTGAAGGGACTATATTCTGCTGCGCAGTGAACTGACGCGTTCCGGCTCTGTAACTTTGACTTCACGCTGACAAAACGTTAACCGGCATTATAGTCTCCGGAATGGTCGGCAGCACGTTAAGAATGAATTCGCATCTAGAGCGGATCCATTTGCGCAGGCTGTCTTAGAATACTCACCAGCGTTCATCATTCCCACGTTGACGAAGGTGACCAGTAGGATGATTCCAAGCATAAACAGAAAGAAAACAATGGCAGTGATACTCCCTCTGGCATCGAAGTCCCTGCATGGTTAGCGCCGAAATTTTTCTTTTGTAATCAGAACATAGGCTCTTTGGACAGATTAAGGAAGGCGAGAGACAATGTGCAAGAATTTGATGAACACAACACTCCTACAGAAACCTCAATAATCCTAGCGTGTGGCAAGGGTTGAAATGACGGTCTCGATGCTGTCATCCTTCGATGTGTAAGCGAGGTGTCTAAGGCTGCGTGAAGTACAGCTTCAGTGAGACAAGGAAACGTATAAAAAAGGAATTAAAGTGGTTGTGTGTGTAGTCTCACAATGTCTCGCATCCTTCTGATTCGGCTGTGCACAGGTATGAACAAAACTGTGCAGAGACTTACTCTGTTTCCTCGGCTGAAATGAAAAGATGTAACGTGATACTTTTCGGACTAAAGCGAAACATGGAACATAATAATTGAACTAATGCGAGCTGTACAAATAAAATTTGCGTATGCTTCTCGCTATGAGTGTCATCTTTAGGAAGAAACGCAGGACAGCGGACAAAAATATTAATTTTAGCACGTTGTTCGGGTAAAATATCTATATAACCTTTTGACAGTAGAGGAAGTATTAATGTCATAAAGTGTTAGGCAGAAAACAGACTGCTCAAAATACTATACAATCCTTATAGAATGGTGCTGTTTCAATAACAGCACTACTAGACTTCAAGCTGGCTCTATCCAGCACCTGCATACTACACAAACAGGAAAGCCGAAACTTGGAACTATGCTTAGGTGTAAAACTGAAGGAACCATTTCGCTGTAACTTCTGCGCATCCGCATAACGCTTTCCTTGCCGACGCGGGGGTTCCGTTCAAGTTTCACGACCCCGCAACCGTACTACCACTTCAACGTGGCCTTTAAAAGAACAGCAGCCGACTCAAACGGCATTTTCACGTCATTGCTGTCAAAGTTGTATTGACATTTTGATGCATCCATTATGTAATGCTATTACAGGGTTCTTTAAGGTAACAAATAAAGTGCAATCACGGTTGAATCCTCAAAACATTGCCTCAGATTTTCTTTTAGCTACACCTAAAGAAACATTTCACACTCGGTGTTTAAGCAGTGTTGTGATTCTGCGTTCATCACCTGGGCCTTGGCGGTCCAGACCTCCACTTAGCAGACATCTGGAAAGGAAGAGGGAATCACCGCCTTTGGGGATAAGCAGGAATCTCGTAGGGAACGAGGTATTCTTGCCTCGAAGCAAATCATCCGCGAGGTTGACCTCAATCCGTGCATCGGACATTCTGCACCACAAACATGTACTGCGCCTTTGTAGACGAAGTGAGGGAATATCTGTGATGGCATCATCTGTTTTTCTTGTTTGTGTGCATGCTGGTGCGTGATTTGAGGTGCAACAAATTTACATATCCCGTGCTCCGTGCGTACCGAGAAACTGCAGCGAATGCTAGCGTCCATGATGAGTGGCCTGTTTTTCTTCGCGATCGGATAACGTCTGGCACCTGTGTACGCGCGTGATGCTATGAGATGTACGAGGGAACTATGCGCTGGGGCTCGAATCTTCCTTTCAGGACAAACGTCGAATAACTAAAAGAAACAAGGACTGCGTCCAATCAGATTCAGCGATGATACGGCAAGACAGCTTCCCAGAAAGAGCTCTCCTGAGGGGAAGAAAGGACTGAATGAAAGGACATATAATATTTAAGTGCGCAAGACTACACTGTTCTCGGCTTGGCACCATTCGTGTCGTTTCCTATCACTGCACTTATTAAAAACGTGGTGATGTTTCTTGAACGGTCCTGTCTCCTCTTTCTGTCTCCTGCGAAGATGCTACCGCCTGGCTGAAGTCGCAGCAGAACATAAGAACAGTGCAACTGGCATGGAGCGCCGCGTATTGCCATTCCCTGAAAACTGCAGCAACGGAAGTGCCGGGTGACGTCACTAAAACATAAAACACAACAAAAAGGGAGTTAATAAAGCTGGGTATATGTTTCTTTAGTACATATTGCAGTGCGTAAACTAAAATACATACGCAATAAAATAGTTTGTTTCATTAAAATTGCTTGCAGTAATCCTCTGATCATGCCAGTTGCGTCCGTTGCGCCATCTTAGTACGTTGAATCAAAACAAATAAGAGCGCATTAATGACCGCTTTATCCATCGCTGGTCTGGCGCAAAGGATCCATACCACATACCTGATTTTAAGAGATGTGTTCGATTTCTCTACGTAGAATTTTTTATTCTTTTCTCAGCATTCAAATAAATTACGACCATATTTCTTGGGTATGTTACCCTTAGGTTGCATAACACCACGTTTTGCTCTTAACAGCAGCAAAACCAGCCGCGAACGCAGCAAGGATGGGAACGGTTACCCTATACAGTTACCTTCACCGTAACCAATTCCTCTCATCAGTGAGAGTATGTTACCTTTAGGTGGTATTCAAAGACGGCTCTCAACAACAATCTCCTTTTAAAATGCTTTAAACTCTTTTTTACGGATATACGCAGCGCCAATGATTCGAATTAATTTATTCAACGCCCCAAAGATGGCGTGACGGACGCCACCGTTGTATTACGCTCTTTACAGTAAGTAATATTCATCCATAAAACAATTTTATTAATATTGGATTTCAGGTTTCGTACTGCGCTTCATGCTCGAATAAAACGTAAGGTTGTGTTATATTTTTCAGTGACGCACCCGGCCCTTCCATTGCTGCAGTTTTCGGGGAAGGGCAATACACTGGATCGCCTAGTGTCTAATGTTTCCATACGTTAGTTTGAAGGTCCCTGCATACTTACTTGGCAGTCTGTATTCATGCGGATAGAAGTCAGTGGTGGCTAACATGGTGCACTCGTTTAATGGAACGTCCTCTGAAACCGTAAGACACATTCGAACCAATGTGAAGCTGGATTGATTTGGCTTGTTCCAAACAACATTTTACGCCTTTGCGGAAGTGATGTAACGCAAAAGATAAAATTGCTTTGACACGGTCGCGCTATGGCTAAGTAAAACTGCTGTTAACGGCCAACTAACACGACGGATGGAATCTCAGGATTTTGCGAGCGGACGAGCGCCACATGTTGACGTCATTGGCGTCGCCTCGTTCGAGGACGGCCCAGTCTCCTGAATCCAAAAACAAGCGCATGCGTTCCTCCTCAGAAAACGCAGGGGTGGCCTGCTGCTTTTGTATCAGAACTACATTTTCCATGTAGGGTATAGGCCCAACCACAAGGCAGCGTTTCTCCGGCGCCGCGTCGGCGTCCCGTCTACCGGTGTCGACGCTCGGCGCCGTGTGGAGAGGGCAGTCAAACACATCAGAGCGTACGAATCGGCGCCGCATCGGCGTCGGTCGGATGGCACGCAGTGTGTCCAGACTAGCTTTGCTTGAACGTTCCAAATGTCGTGTACCATGACATTTCACAATTTAAATCAAAATAAGTTGTGTCATACGATAAAAAACTTCGTCTGCTAAAGTAGCGACGTAAATAGTATATCGGATTGAGATGTACTCCCAAAAATATTTCTTTGTCTACCTTCTGCCACAAGCCTGAGCAGGGCACTGAACTTAGATGAGCAACATGAGTCACCTGACTGTCCAAGCGCGGTCTTTGGCGAGCGAGTGACGTCTCTTTTTGTGTTTTAAACAAATCCGATGGATAGGAAGCTGAACCTCCTCCTGTTGAAAAAGAAGCTACTGCTTCTTATTATACTAAAAAGAAAACAGCGGCAGTGCAGACGCTGGTGGGTGCGACCGGTGTTTCAGCACCGCAAGCGCGAAGGACTGTACCATACGGCGGTGAGTGTCTGATTTCATCACTTTTACTTTTAGTGTTCTTAGTGTTGTTGTTTTGCACGTAAAACGGGGTAGAAATGCCGTGTTGTTCCGTATTGACGACTGGCTTTATAACTTAGCCAGTCGTGATGCAAAGTATACTTTGTAGCTTAGCTGTTTTGTGGACCCACAGGGGTAGCGTAGCTGACGTTCGGCGACCGATGCGATATCGAATCCACGCTTTGTTTGCTGCGTTTCCAAGGAGGCGAAATTAAAAACGCTCGGGAATGAGACAATTAGAGAACATTTTGTTTCTCAGTTTGTAAATATGTCAACTAGCAGTTACTTTCTACATTTCACATTTGCTGCTATGTTGTTATTGCAGATGCTACGAATGAGAGAAGGGGACCATGACTTTTTCTGTAAGTATTACAGAATGTCGCCTGGAGTGTTTGATCACCTCCTATCATCCGTTGCTGAGGACCTCACTCGACAGTATGTCGTGAGGGAGCCCCTTGAGCCAGGTGAACGGCTTGCTATAGCCTTGAGGTTAGTAAGGTTTAAGACATTCCTGTTTACATTTTTACAACTTGCATACACTGTAAGATGAATTTAATAACTATATTTAATCTCAGTTCGGTTCAAATGGTGTCAATAGAGATTTCGCTTTGTTCTATGGTAAATATGAGACTAAAACAAGCAACGCAGATATTTATGCAGGCTTCTTTCAGATATGCCTTACTGTGAGGATCAAAACCTGTCATGTAATCCTGCAAATGTTGCGTTTTCAATGTGCAACATGCATAGGGTGATTTATCTTTATCGACTAGCTACTTCATGAATATGCTAATCCAGACTACCTGCAAGAACATGTTTATACAGAAGCACTATTCCCTAAGTATTTATAGCAAAACAAGTTGGCTGCAGCCTTTGCAAAGAAACTATATGGCACATACAGAGCACCATAAAAATAAATTGAACAAGAGGGCAGCATTCTGACATATCTTAATAGACTGCTGTAGTAACATCACAAACTTTATATAAATGTGCTGGAGGAAAGCTCATTGTGGCTTTTAACTAGCACTTCACAAGGGCACTGCAAAGAGAGCATGAGAATTTATATTCTGAAACATGTCCTTTTTTTTTCAGCTAGTTAGCAACCGGCCAGGACATAAAAGATATTGCCCTGGCTTACAGGGTGGGGATTGAGACGGCACGTGTCACCATCCACCTCTGTTGCAGAGTGATCTGAGCAAGGCTGAAGGATCACTTCATGAAGGTGACAGTCATTTTAGCATCATCAAGCCTCTTTATTAAATTAAAGATGCTGTTATAAAGTCTTATTAGTGACAGCTGTCCAGCAGCATCAAATCTGTTTAGTAGACCTGTTATTATCACAGCTTATTAACAAGATATCATAATATCATTATACATACCAGCAGTACAAGCACTCTTGTGCTCATGGTCAGCTCAAGTACAAGCTTAGTGCCTTATTAGCATTGCAATTGTAATACTGCAAGGTATATCTGTGATGCCCTGCCAAGAAAACGGTCATGTAAACTAATTATTTCTACTGTGATTTACAACTGTCGCTAACAAGGACTACATTGTTGTTTGCAATTGCACAGGTGCCATCAGAGACCGAGTGGATGGTGATTACCGAAGATTACCAGTAAAGGTGGCAATTCCCAAACTGCTTAGGTGCCGTAGATGGCAAGCATCTTGCCATCACGGCCCCCTCAAACTCTGGGAGCTTCTACTTCAACTATAAGGTAAACATTTTTAAAGGATGGTTTAGGTTCTTGCACTTCCTTATCACATTTCCCATACTTAATTTTATCAAATATTCATTTGCTATTGCTTGTTAGATGCCACATAGTTTATATGGGTAGTATAGGTCATTCCCTAACTTGCAAAAGTAATTAAAATAGATGTGTGGTGTCAACAGGTCAAATAGTTTCTTTTGGTATGAACATTATTATTGCATTACCATATTTAGAGCATTTTATAAGGCAATAGTTGTCAAGGCTATAACTTGTAAGAAAGCTGCACTACAGCAAATATTCTTGCCTTGCTGGAAACACCACATGTAGCTTGCCGGTTTGAACTGCTGATCACAAGACTACTTTTCAATACCGTCATGCTCAGTGCCATAGAGCTCTCGCTACTCAGCCACCACTTTGTGGCAGCCCTTGTTACAGTCATGTGTCTCAAGTGTTTTCACATTTTGGATTTTTCTAATTGTGCTTACATATTTACAACATTATTGTTATAAATTTTGTTTGCAAATTATTGTGCACTTGTCATGTGCATGCATGATTTAGTATGACTTCATTAAAGCCTAAGTTTGTGTAATAATGCAGTACAACTAATTAAAAATTAGAATACCAATGTGCAGCTCATGTGTTTGTGCTAACTCTATTTTTCTGAATTTCAGCACACATTCTCTATCGTACTGATGGCCATTGTAGCCAGGGACTACACGTACATTTAGATTGATGTCGGTACTGAGGGCCGGAAGAGCGATGGAGGTGTCCTGAAACAAGCAGATTTTGGGAAAGCCCTTGTCGCTGGGCAACTTGGCATTCCACTGGCTGCCCAGCTACCCGGAACACGGACGACTGCTTCATATGCCTTTGTTGAAGACGAGGCATTTCAACTACGGAAAGACTTTATGCGGCCATTTCCCTCTAAACACCTTCAAGACGAGAAGAGGGTGTTCAACTATAGATTGAGTAGAGCACGGTACGCTAGGGCTTCTTTATTTTGAATGGTGTCAGTTGAATATGCTCTACATAGATTTCATTGCACATGTCGAAAAAAAGCATAAATAGTTTGTTTCTTTCTGAACCAGTCTGAAAGGCAGCGTTGTGAGAGTATGAGTCTGTTGCTGTAATATATATATATGCAGCTGAGCAAATTGATTGCAAGAATGGAAAGCAAAAAATAGGCTTTATGCATAGTCCCATAATTTTATACTTTGGGTCCTTAACCCCTTCAGGCGCTGCGTCCACATATGTGGACGCGACCCAAATGTCGTCGTAGCTTGCTCGCAAGGCGTGTTCCCACCTTTGAATTTGGCGCACAAAACAACTGGCCCCTCCCTATCAAGTATGTGGCGCCATCTGTTGCAGGTACATCGAAATGTGTTTGTAAACAAGAAGTCAAGATGGACGTCTCCACTTTTTACGGCGGGGCGAGTAAGTTGATCTTATTTTCGCGTGCTCTCTTTCCAAATGGTCGTGAAAAACGGAATTTGTCATGTGAAATATGCCAGTAAGGTAATGTAGAAGGGGCACACTGTATTTCATTACCGTAGGCAAAGAAGGAATGCTTCGGTGGGCTATCAGAATTGCGTGTCCACAAACGTGGACATGGCGCCTTAGTGCCGAAAATATTGTTACGAGACACCGATCTGTGCGCACGAGAAAAACGAGGACAAGGAACAGAAAAACGAGGCACGCGCGCTCGCTCGAGTAAGAAATCATTGACGTGGTTCGTGTTGTCCTCGTGCTTCTCGTTCGAGGGGAAGTTCTGATGGGAAGGTTTCAGAAAATGGCGACATTGTTCTTGTGCGCTGGCATGACAACGGTATTGTGAACATGGCTTCAACCGCCGTGGGCTTAGGCGAAGCAGGCACTGTATGAAGGTGGAGCGAGTCTTCTAAATCACACATCGACATTGAATGCCCTCAAGTCATCCTCGAGTACAACAAGTACATGAGAGGTGTCGACAAGATGGATTTTTTGAAGTCCCTCTACCCACTGCGCACAAGAACAAGGAAGTGGCCGGTGCGAGTAATATCGCATTTTGTTTCATTTGCTCTTTGCAACAGTTGGTTGGAGTACATCAGAGATGCAAGCAATATGCAACTGCCTAAAAAAAGCACATTAGATTTGCTCGCATTACAGAGTGATGTGGCTAATAGCTTAGTCGCCTGCAACAAAGCACCCCCAAAGAAGCGAGGCCGACCGAGCAACGAAGGTCCACAGGAGATCAACAAGAATCCTCACAATGCAGAGCCATTGCCAACAAGCACAACACGCTATGATGGCACCAACCACTGGCCCCAGGTTATGAGCATACCAGACGCACAACGATGCAGACGCCAGGGCTTCATTCGAAGAGCCGCGTTCGCTGCCGCAAATGCGGAATTTTTCTTTGCCTGTCGTCACAGAATGACTGTTTTTATCTATTTCATAAGCCTTGAACAAGTGGCTACTCTTCTGTACCTTAGGTATTTTCAGAGTAAAACATTTATTCATTCCTCATACTTAGTAGAGAATACAAGAAAATGTTGTAGTGTTTGCACTCATGTAGGAGCTTTGAGGCGCCATGTCCACAGACGTGGACGCAAATAAAATGGGCTCAAATATGAAAATTTTGGCGTAATTTCTTGCACTTGACTTCTGTCTGGTGTACTGATCATGAATAACAGAAGGAAAAATTTTTCCTTTCAGAAAATTTAATTCGCGCCTGAAGGGGTCCTTAATCATCTACAATGTGTGTACAAAACTTTTGCTTACTTATGGGAGTGCAACTGGAACTTGCATGATGTAGGGTATGCAATTACAGGGAAACAAAGCATACAAGGACAAGGCAAAATGCATGTAAAAACAGTGAGTGCATACAGATAAGGTGTGCAAACCAATGCTTTCACCGAACAAACACTTGCTGTGTGCATGCACTTGTGTGATATAAGCCTCATTTGGTGATGCGTCTCATTCTCTGCATGCACTGCTAGCATTAAGTGATCTGACATTGTATACATGTGTGTTAGTACATCTGGTACATACATCAAACTCTCCAGTCTCAATGAGCATAAGTCAAGCACTGAGCATGATAATGTCAAATATACATTCTTACATGCTGCTATGCTCATTTTGGCGTTTTGCAGGAGGTGTGTAGAAAATGCCTTTGGCATAACAGCAGCTAGGTGGAGAATTCTGCTTAGGACTATTAATCTTCATCCAAAAAATGTGGATTATGTTGTCAAGGCTGCATGTGTGCTGTAAAACTACCTGCTGACCCTGAACTCCCAACATGGGTATGTTGACAGAGAGTAAAGTTTTGGAAATGTGTTGCAAGGCCAATGGCTCCAAAATATTGAAGCTGCTAGAGTGGATGGGCCAGAGCCCAGATACTTCCCACTAGAACCAACGCATGCCCGGAACTATCCGTGCGAAGCTGCTGATGCCAGGAATGTGTTCCTGGCTTACTTCTGCAGCAATGCTGGTGAGCTGCCCTGGCAGTGGGGCCAGCCTGGTGTCTCCAAGGCAGCTTGCCTCAAGTGCCTTAAAGACCAGCAGCTTCTACCCCTACAGTGATAGTAAGTGATAGGAATATAACATATGCACTAGTGTTTAGTAGTGTCTTAAGAGTCCACATTAATAGCTATATTCATTTTAATCGAGACCCATACAATTTGGTGCTGTGGGGTGTACAACTAGCATTAACGGGGCGTTAAAAAAATTGGTTTGTACGGACATGTAATGTCCAAAAGCATCTCAGGCTATGCAAGATACTGCAGAGGAAGAATCTGGAAAGGCGTATAAAGTGGTCTCTCTTAAATATTCCCAGAGGTTCCCGATAAACTGAAGAGCTAACCACATGAGGCCACCTGCTTGTCTATAGCGTCCATCAACAATAGTCATTCAAGGTATCAAGTGAATATTTTTTTTAATGGATAACTTATTCTACACAATTTGAGTACACTTGAGTCATGCATACCTAAAAAAATGCATAATCATAAATACCTTTAGATACACTATATGCATCACTGATGCAGTTCAGCATTTACCGATGGCAAAAATAAGTTTTCCAACTTGCAGAGGGTAGGTCTATCTTTTCCATTAGAGGATGATGTAGTTGGCAGTAATTGAAATGTAATCTCCGCATGACCCTGCCTGGCATTACAAATAGGCATACTGTGCTGTAATGTGCAATTTGTGAAAGATGAAATTAGAAATGATTTCATGAGATTTCGAAACATGACAATTTATTCAGCAAATTCCTTCATGACTTGAAAAACTTTCAATTGCATGTCTATTTTTCTTTCCGGTTTCACTGACCTAATGTAGTTTATCAGACAGGGCAAAATGTTCGTCCGTGTCTAGCGGTTTCCGGTTGTTAATTTGCTGAGAAACATGTCCCAGCTGTTCAATAAAAGGATCATGTTTTCTTTTTTTTTGTTGTGGCCTTGCTTCAGGTGTCGGTGGTAGTGGCAGCGGCTCGTCATCCAGGAAGTTGACATCATGAGGGAGGATGATCGTCTCAGAGTGCCCATGAGTGTCCTGGCTACTCTCACTTGGTGTCACTGATACAGGCTCCACATCAGAGTAACCATTGGCAATGTTCTGGAGTAGAAGCTGTGCTGTCATGTTGCCAGACGTTCTGCACATATGCATGAATACAGTAAAACTGTTGAAAATATATATTCCATATTATCCCAATGTGATATACTCTGCCTGCTATATTTGTTATATAACAGTATATAAAGTCAGCCAACTATATAGGCTGCTTTTACAAACAAGGATGAACTTATAGATACGCTTAGTTGTCAAGAATGTTCTGCATATTTGTCTTGCATATAATCCTGCCATGATGTGCACAATTTTAAAGAAATTCTGGTACTAGCAAACACTATATCTTGCACTGGCACTACAACACTAGCTTATGTCATGGCATGCAAAGAACTGCAAAAGAGCTATTTCAGCAGGCAAACACTTTAAAAATGTGGCAATGTGACTTTTTTTAAAGATATACTGGCATTTCCAAATTCTACAATGCCATTGGCTCTGCATTTGATAATAAAAGTTTCTCGTCATTTCAAAAGGTTGTAAGAAGGATCGACTAAATCTTTTATTTTTTGGAAGTTCTCCAGTGACAATGGTACAGTGCTTTGAGAGAAAACTGCGGAAACACAACCCTTGCTTTTCTGACTATGACGCGATTAATTTGCGGATTTATAAAAGGATCTGGCTACTCTCACACTTGTGCCGCATGCACACACATTAACTCGCACTCGTAAGCTACTCTGTCATGTGAAAGACCAGCCGACGTAGATATAAAATCCGGCTACGACAGGCTGTTCAAATGTGCCTTCGCTCTTTCCACTTCAATCGGAGCCGCTCTGCCGCGAAGTTCTCTTGACACGGAGTCTCAAACCGAGCAACAAGAAGGTACCATCCCGGTGAGATTTTTTTTTTTTACGCGCAGGCAGTTTATAATATAGATCCAATACTTACGGCCTTCCTTCTACGCTATCCTTCAAGTACAGCATCTGTTCATAGTAGGGCCATGAAACATCGTCAAGCACATCTACTTCCTCGGTCCCTGCGCCGCTCTTCTGTGCATCCTTCCTCGACACTAAGATTCGGCGAAACTTATCCCGCAAGGACTTCCACCTCTTCTGCAGCAGTACTTCTGAAAGAAACCCATTTCTGAGCCTCATCAAGGCCTCACAGCACTCGGTCCACTGAAGGCGATGCAGCACGATAGGCTTACCTGCATTAGGTACATTCGGCAACACGGCAGCCGCAATCTCTGCCCACAGCGCGGTCTTCTTTGGCCGGTATTTGTGCTCCTTGTGTTTGATATCCCACAGAAGGGGCCTACACTCAAGATTCCTAATCAAACATTCATTATCTATGCGTGAAAACGACATGTTGCGCTAGAAGCGATATCCACAGCACGTGGGAGCGGATTACAAACAAACACTGCACGCGGGCATATTTCCGGATGTCGTCGTACAGACAGCCGGCAGTTGCGTGTGCAAGGAGTTCCGGAATTATCTGCGCGTCAACGGATACACGGATCCTCATTGGTTCCCACCCGCGAGATGCTTCCGGCGCTGACGCCGAGATCTGGCTTCGCCAGATATCTGCGTCGCCCGGCGTCGTCTCGCTCCGAGCGCTGAAATTCCGCTCCGGCCGACGCCGACAGACGCGACGCCGACGCGGCGCCGGAAAAACGCTGCCGTGTGGTTGGGCCTTAAGAGTGGTATATATTTTCTTTTTATTGGAGTGGGGGTGCTTTGGTAGTATCATCAATACGGAATGGTTGGCTTGGAATGCCGTCGCCTGCAGGTTTCCCCTTCTCCACCTCGACTGTCAAAGCCGTTTTAGAGCACATATTTGATGGAGCCCTGGAGACAAATATAGTAACAATAATGGGGCGTCCATCCCCTACGAAGCCTGCGCACGGTCTCCTTGATGAATACTGCTCAAACTGATAGAGCAAAGCTTTTATAAACAGAGACAGGGAACCGGTAGCCAAGCAAGGTGGCGAGAGCAGCGGCTCCCGTCCGCGCAGTAAATCCTCGCAGAGACTTGTGCGTGGAACCTTTGTAGTCAGGACCATAATGAGATTGGCGGTAGGGAAAAGCTGTCAGACGTTCCACCAGTGACGAAGGACGAGGTCAAGAAAGCATGAGAAACTATGAAAAAGGGGAAATCAGCTGGAGAGGATCAGAAAACTACAGATTTGTGAAAGGACGGGGGGGATATCGTGCTAGAAAAACTGGCCACCCTGTATACGCAGTGCCTGGTGCCATCGACGGTAAAGGAACCATGGAAGAATGCAAGCATTATCCTCATTCATAAGAAAGGGGACTCTAAGGACCTTAAAAACTACAGACCAATCAGCTTACTGTCTGTTGCGTATAAGGTATATACTAAGGTAATCGCTAAAAGAATCAGGACAACCTTAGACTGCAATCAAGCAAAGGATCAAGCAGGTTTTCGGAAACGGTACTCCGCCCGCTGACGACTAAGAGACAGTTATGTGGGGTGACGTGCTGTTCCGTCCTTAAAATAGGCATAAAATCGGCATCAACCGCACATGTATACAAGTTAGACGTCGCTACGTCTGTTGACACAGAGCCTCGTAGTAGGAACAGGCTATAGGTTTAAGACAGCAGTGACAATGGGTAAGCTTAAACGAACAAAACGAAGGAGCAGTTCGCCTTACCTGAGGTGGAACTGGGAAGAAGAATTCGCGTCAATATACTGGCTGTGAGATGGACTAAACCCAGACGGTTGCAAGCTCCTCGGAGTCGCAGGACAGGGCCGATGGCTAGAGACGATAAAGCTCGCGGATGCCGCCTGTTGTAAGAAACACTTAAGGCTTCGCTGAGTGGTAGTCACAAAGCGCTTCTTCTTCATCGCTCGTGTGCTAGCAGCGACTCCACCACGAAACAGGGTACGGAGGGGAAAGAAATCGGAGTATGAGGCTGCATGAGAAAATAAGAAGGACGCTCAATATTTCTTGGATAACCTCATTATTAACTTAAATTATTCTAGCGACACTAATTCATAACTAAAATATTTGAGGATAACCTGAAATTTTATTGAAGTTTTTTAGCAAAACTATTTCCTAAAATTTTTATAACCCTAAAATTTGTGGAAACTGGTTTAGCAACAGTAATTTATAATTAATACGTTATTTAATACGCAATTTAAATTGACATCATGAATTTTACTCTTCCACATGCTATGAAGTCTTGCCAATCCCCCACTGTGTGTATCCTCCATATGCCCTGAGGGAGAAGAAGATGAAGGACGCTTCCTCTTCACCTTGTGCTTCAGCTATTGTACCCTTACCAACGCTTTTTCATTTCACAATTTTTCTTCCAAGTATTGCACTTAAAATTTAACTTTTTTAAATTGGTATACCTGTAATATCAGTACGCATTCCAAACACGCGTTAGTTATGCATGCCACAACGCGTTCACTAAAGTGGCTTTGTAACATGATGACGATAATGTGGCTGTCCCTTTACATTTAGGGGCACACGCTGTGTGCTCTAGCCGTTTACCTTAAATAATGAATGAATGAAACTATAGTTTCCACCGAAATGGAGCCCTTCATCTCCCGCCTCCGGTAAGCAGGCTGTGGGGCGTGTCAGGAGGGCCCAATAGGCTGAGGACAGGTGAGGGTACAAGAACTCTTCACTGCCTCAGCCGCCAGGCGGGTCACGTGCTGTTGAATGATGGGATCTTCGCTCCTCCTAGGCTTCTCTACTGTCAATGTTAATGCAGAAACCTGGGGTGTCGTCGCATTTCCATATTATATGCTATAGCGTGCCTTTTTAGCCGCAATTTTTACAATTTGAATCTTCCTCCTCCCCGATCTGTGTGAAAGAAAAATCACAGGTATGGAGAGCGCTGGTGACGTTGCCATGCTACCTTAGCTCAGGGGACCAATTGCAATAAATGATTAATGACCCATACAGCAGAAGCAGAAAGTTCGGCCTAACGGTTAATATGCAGAAGACTAAGGGGGACATTGAACAGCCTGGGTAAGAAACTTCATTTTGAAATAGGAAGCGAAGCGCAGGCAGTGGTAGGTGAATATGCCTACTTAGGTAAAGTAGCAACGGCGCAGCCGTACCACGAAAGGGTAATGACAAGTAGAATAAGTTTGGGATGAAGCACATTTAGACCCTACTTGCACATTATTAGTAGCAGCTTACCGGTAGTGCTCAAAAGAAAAGTATGAGACAGTTTAATCTTACCAGTACTCACCTATGGGACTGAAATGCAACGATGGGCAACGCAAGAGGTATGGAACGATAAATAATAAGTGTAACGCTAAGTATACTAATAAATATACTAATTTATTACCTGCACTATATCCACTGTATGCGAAGAGAGGATAACCGGTGGTCGCTGAGAGTAGCCAGGTATTAATACAAAGCAAGTGAAGCGTAGTTGGGGGTGGCGAAAATGTTACGCTTCTGGCTGAGGATAAGAAATTCGCAGGGCCCAGATGGATGCACCTAGGCCAGGACCGGGTTAATTTGAAAATATATTAGAGGCCTTCGCATACAGTGGATATAGTGCCGGTAATAAATTAGTATATTTAAAACGCCAGCCGAGTCCAGCTGATCCGACCGTCTAAGACTCTCTGCTGTCCACATTCCTACTCTTCTCCGTCAGGTAACCTTCGTGCCTGTTCAATGTCTGTGGGGGATAGCACCATCTGAGTGGCGTAATATCATGGATAGCAAGTCATTTTTGTAACATTTTTCCCTTTCTTTCTGAGCTGATGTTTTCCATCATTTACGGCAATGGTCCCATGATGTTGAGCGCCGCTGTGAGCTGGTAGCGATGCACCCTACTTATTGATAAGATGTCAATTTACACGTTGGCTACCGATTGCCGGGCGGCGGCTCCACATGTGGGCGCACTATACTTACATTGTTATAGTGCCTAGAATATACTGCTGGCGTACTCTAGTGATTAGAGGGAAAGGAAGGGGGCTTACCCTGTAGTTTATGCCGAGGGGGACAAACATACCCGCGTCTTCATTGAGATTCGTCCCAGCACTACGCCATAGGCTTTCATTTGAGCAGCGCAAGCAGAAGGAAGAAGCCGCGGGAGCGAGCACTTTCCTTCTCCAGATTGGCTAACCGTTGCACAGAAATCCTCTATGAAAGAAAATAGTCTACTGTCAATATCTTACGGTTATCTAAATAGAAAACAAGGCACCATACTAGATCACCAGCTCGGGAATTTAGATGCATTTAGCATCTTTGGTGTGGTCAAATTTCAAAAAACAGATTTTTATTATTGTTCAGTGGAATAACATATGTGCCGCAAATATAATATTGTGTGATATTATATTTATTATAAATATACAATACAATAGTATATTATTGTTACATGGCAGAAACGTTCATAACACTAGTCGAGGGCGCACCGGGTGTCAAAATCCAGGGCGCTTAAAAGGATTCAGGCACCGAGCACGCGCCATCGCACAAACACTCCGTCTATCTCATCTTCGTTGACTCGACTCGTAGCATGACTCCCGGGCGGAGAAGCACTACCGCGCTGCTGGTCAGCGAGTGTCAGAACGTGACATGTTGATGAACTTAAGTCTTGACACGTAGATATGGGAGTGTACGCTGTGGCAAGTGCGCCCGGGGAAGGCAGGTTCGATCTCGCAGGTTACGGCCGTGACTTGGCGCAGCACACAATACGGACCCGCATAGCGAGATAGCAGCTTTATTAGAGCGCAACACGGCGAGAAGGCACCCAGAGCCACACAAAAGACCCAGGCAAGAAGCAGGTGTTAAGATGATGGCTGCTGTAGTGCTCTTCCTGAGAAACTTGCAAGCGGGGAATGACAATTTGGAGAGCATGGTCTGCACGAGCAATGACCTTAAGTGCGTATTCAGAAAGGGGAGGACGAGATGTTCAAAACACTGTGTCAAGCGACAATAGATGCTCATACAAGAGGAAAAACGAAGAGTAGCCCCCAGTGCCATGGCAGGATGAGTTATGTGCATATTTAGCGAATGGGAGGGCGGCGTCCCAGTCACCGAGATCGCAGGATCGGTACATGGAGAGTATATCCGGAACAGTGAGATTGAGCCGCTTAGTGAGGCTGTTAGTTTGTTGCTGTTACACAATGGTCAACTATATTATATGAATGCTGGAAATACAAATATTTGCGCAAAAAACTTCGTTTCTTCTTTTTTAGTTTTTAAAACTGCTACAGCGTGCCCAGAAGAGACATTGAAATAGAAACTTGTCGGTCCAAAGCTTTACACAAAAAAACTACGTTCACGTCAGTCTCCAACCGCTGGAGTGCGACGACAATCAATATCCAACTGTACGGAACCCCACTTCAAGAAAGTCTCACATTGATCATTTTTGGCTTGTCGATCAGTCAGTCGAGAGCAGGCACTTATTGGCGCTCTCACGCAAAAAAGCCAGGCAATACAGACCATGTGCTTCATCAGAAGTACTCCTCCTAAATCTCGCTGGCACGACATTTGATGACAGTGGTCTTGCAACCACTCCTCATTTATCACAGTTCCAACCCGTGAAAAGGGCTAATTTTTATCGCCCTGAAGGCGCCAAAGAGGCTATGAGGACCATCACTTTCCTTCCCCGCATAACAGTCGTCTTGGCACCTAAATAGAACACTCAGCTCAACACGTTATGTCGACTGGTGTAGCTATGAAGTGATGCTCGTAGTCTTAAGGCCACCCTTTCGCATTCACCGCAAGCACTCTGTGTCTTTGCATAATGGCACGCCATATTGTCGTGGTCACCACCCGCTGTTCGTGCATGTTTTTGCCGAGCTGAGTGACAACAAAATTACCGATCTTCATCGATCAACCTCATCTTATGTGACATCGTTTCTATGTGGTGGGATCACGGAACAAGATACCCAGTTACACCGCGGCTCGATGATTATCTATATGGACGCTAGCATTGACGTATGTGCAACAACTGCAATTTAATGTCCCTGCAATGTCAGCACTTCATACGGCATCCAGATTTCCAACTCACAGAAACTCCTCCTCCTTCCTGTGCTGAGCACATTTCACGTCCAAGGCGCGCTTTGCTCTGGAGCAGCCGTTACCTTGTTGCCTATAGCCAAAATTGCCATCCGCACCGACACCGAGAAACAAGTCTACTCCAACGCAGTCATAGGTCAGAAATCTCAGAGAATATATATCGTCTGGCGACTCGCATTCCGAAGACCTTTCGAACTTAGTGTTTCACATGTGACCTCTTGAATTCACAAACCTCTGCAGATTGTGCAACAACCCTGATGACTCTGACCTCATCAATGCCACGGCTCCTCAGTGCCTTTGCACAAATGGGTTCGAGCAACTGACTTCATGGCAATGTGTTCGGCGCGACAACTCTGAGAATTGTGGGTCGAGGTATGTATAATTTATGTGTCAAAAGGTTATTCAACAACAATAAACGGGGCATTTTTCTGCATGCTTCAAGTAATGGGATATGGTTGGCTTTCATTAGAGTTTAGGGCTTGTTTAATCTCCTGTATTTGTTATAAACTTGACATCTTTCCTTGCACAATCTCTATTAGTATACATTTTTCTTTATAAATAGATCCCATGAAACCGAAGAGAAATGTAATTTAGATATAATAAAAGTTGAGTATGCAAGACATCTTAGCTTACTTGATGAACATTTAGGCTTCGGCCTTAAGTCACACAGCTTGAAAAATTGTACGAAACATGTAATTTATATGGGACGCCTGTGTTAAATCATATATTAGTGTAATTCATAAGTATTTATAATGTGTAACTTGCGGAAATAAATAGTTTAGCTGGCTGTAAGAAAAATAACTAAAATATTTTTCACATTGTTTAACATAATTTAGGATAGTGTGAAACTGCATTGGTTATGCGGAACAGATAAGAGAAGCACTCGGTTTCCTTAGCATACGGGGCTACTGTGCAGTCTACCTATTGTCGCGGACAACAGGGCAAGACGTGAACGACAGGGCTAAGCTGTAGGAGCAGGCAGCGTTCCGAACACCACGCGCGAGCCGACTTCAGTGTCCTCTTCTTCCAGGCGCAGCAAGAAATAGGAACACCAGGTGGCATTACTCGCCCTCTTAAAAAAAAGAAATCAGAGATGGAGCGCGAGCAATGGCCAATGTAAGCGAAAACAAATATCAGCACATGGACAGAACAGATAATGGAGGGGGGGGGGGTAAGGTGTCCTACGCGATAACAATACAAGCGCATAGCACACTACCGCATGAAATAGGGGTTCATGCGGATGACGTGCACGACTTCGGATCGTGGTTGCCGACGCGAGGGCTGCACAGTACCCGCTGGAAGACCTTCGTATGTAACTTCCATGACACGGCGCAGAACTTTGTAAGGTCCGAAGTAACGGGAAATCAGATTGTCACACAAGACGGGCCGACGCACCGGGGTCCACACCCAAACTTTCTCTCCAGGATGGTATGCGACGTGTCGATGACGGAGGTTGTAGCGGCGTGCATCCGTGCCCTGCTGTTGCTGAGACGGGCCTCCTGAGCCCGCTGAGCAAACTGCTCAGCGTCTGGCGTGAATGGATGATCATCTGTGCAGCTCGGAAACATGGGATCCTCCATCGTCTGAACGTCACGACCGTAGTTTGGGCGAAATGGTGTAAAACGCGTCGTCTCTTAGGTGGCTTAGTTGTAGGCACATGTGACGTAGGGGAGAATCTCATCCCAGTTTTTGTGCTGCGAGTCTATGTACATTGCGTCTTGTCGGCGATGGTTTTGTTGAGTCTCTCCGTGAGGTCATTCGTCTGCGGGTGATATGCAGTAGTCTTTCGGTGACTGGTATGACTAATCTCGAGCACGTCGTGCATGAGCTGTGCCGTAAACGCGGTGCCTCGACCTTGATCGGTGACGACTAGGGACGGTGCGCAATCACGCAACACGATTTGTTGCATAAAGAACTCAGCGATCTCAATTGATGTGCCACGCTGCACGGTCTTGGTTTTCGTACAACGTGTGAGATAGTCGGTCGCGACTATAATCCATTTGTTACCGACCGATGTCAGCGGAAATGAGCCCAGAAGGTCGATGCCGACTTGGTCAAACGGCGTCCGCGGTGGAATAATAGCTTGGAGCCAACCGGCGGGCTTCAGAGGAGGCACCTTTCGACGTTGACACTCGCGGCAGCCTCTGACATAGCGATGGACGGTGTCATAATTTTTAGGCCAATAATAGGCTTGGCGATCTCGAGCTAGAGTGCGTGCAAAGCCCAAGTGGCCGGAGGTGGGCTCATCGTGGTAAGAAAAAAGGATATAGGCGCAAAGGTCGGCCGGCACAACGAGGAGGTGCGCTCGATCAACAGTGCTGGAGTTTGTCTTGAATAAAACGCATTTTCGAAGACAGAATGCAGACAGGTTCCTTCCAAACTGGCGGAGGACGTCAGCTACGCGACCCTCCAGGTGGTCAATGACAGGACGAAGGTCAGGGTCAGCTCGCCGTCGGGTCATTATGTCTAAGGCAATCACTAGTCCGAGAAAACCTCTGTCATCCGTGAAGTTATCAACAAATCCAAGGGGTGCCCGTGAGAACGCGTCAGCATCTTTGTGATGCTGACCAGATTTGTACACAATGGAGTAATCAAATTCTTCGAGGCGAACGCTCCATTATGCTAGGCGCCCGATTGGTCGCGCAGATTGGCCAGCCGGCACAAAGGATGGTGGTCAGTAACGACTTTAAACACGCGGCCATAGAGGTAAGGCCTAAATTTCATAGCTGCCCGCACAACCGCGAGGCATTCTTTTTCCGTTGTGGAATAATTTTTTTCAGTGCGGGAGAGCGTGCAGCTGGCATACGCAATGAGCCTTTCCACGCCAGCTTGGTGTTGAACGAGTACAGCGCCAAGGCCGATGTTGCTGGAGTCGGTGTGGACTTCGGTGGCAGCGTCTTCATCAAAGTGCGCAAGAACAGGGGTCGTTTGCAGTCGTCTGAGCAGCTCCGCAAAAGCCTCCTGTTGCTCGACGGCCCACACGAACTGTGTATCATCCCGCGTGAGGCGGATCAGGGGTGCGGCTATCTTGGAAACGTCGGCGATGAAGTGGCGCTAGTACGCACACAAACCCAGCAAATGTTTCAAACTTCTCTTTGTGGCATGAACGGCAAATTTGGCGACAGCGGCAGGTTTGTCGGAGTCTGGCCTAACGCCTGCGGCACTCACAAGATGACCGAGAAACTTCAACTCCTTGTAGCCAAAGTGGCACTTCTCGAGCTTGAGCGTCAAGTCCGCGGTGCGCTGGCGTTCGAGGTGTTCTGCAACGGTTTCAGAGAGCGCGACAACGTCGTCGAGATAAACCGATTTGCTATTTGAGGCCGGCGAGAACGGTGTCCATCATGCGCTGAAAAGTAGCCGGCGCTGAACATAGGCCGAATGGCAGAACTTTAAACTCATACAGTCCATCTGGGGTGACGAAAGCTGTTTTTTCGCGGCCCCGCTCATCGACTTTATTCTACTAGTATCCGCTCTTCAAGTCAATGGAGGAGAAGTACTGGGCGCGACAAAGATTGTGGAGCGAATCGTCGGTACGGGGCAGCGGGTAGACGTCTTTTTTAGTGATGTCGTTCAACTTTCGATAATCAACACAGAAGCGAAGGGTGACATCATTTTGCTTTACCACTCGACAAGGGTGCCCACAGACTGTTGGAGGGTTGGATGATACCATCACAAAGGATCTCCTGAACCTGTGTCTGAATCGCTTCACGTTCCGTCGTTGAGATTCGATACGGCTGCTGGCGTATAGGGCGGGCATCGTCGGGAATAATTACGCAGTGCTTCACAAGATGCGTTTGCCGAAATTTCGATGAAATCGCGAAACAAGCACTGTATTCGAGGAGAGAACGCAGTTCGCGCTGCTGTGTTTCTGTACGATCTGTAATAATATTGTTACGGACGACAAGGAAGAAGAAGCGGGCAGTGGCGCGGGCAGGAGCGCTCGCGCTAGGCCCGCCGCGAACATTCACTAAAAACGTCATCTACCATCGTCATCGGTCATGTTCTGTCTCCTGTCTTCATCGGCTTGCCGCTTCGGAACATTTGGTTGGAGGTGCGGCGTACGACATCCCCATCCTCGCCTTGGAGTATCGAGGCCATCTTCGAGCCGGGGCCATCACCGAGGGCTCAGGGACATCGCCGAGCAGCTTCGCCCCAGCCCTTCAAGCCCAGACCTGAACAACTACCACCGCCCAGCCCCCAGCCCGGACCTGAAAACAAGGAGAACAGACCAATCAGAACCGAGATGAAGGACCCGAAAGACCCGAAAGGCCCGAATGAGCCGAAGGAACCGATGGACACGAACACGCATCCCCGCCCAGGCTGCCCGACGTGACCTCGAGCCATCGGTCCCATGGACTCTGGTGATGGATGGTTGACAGCTCCAAGGGAGGCGGATCATCCACGCATTAGACATCGTACCGGCAAGCCGTTCTATTCTTCCTTCTTCCTCTTCTTCTTCAAGCACCCATGCACGCCCATCACCACGCCATAAAATCTTTAACATCGCTAAACTTCCTCGGATCGGGACGATCGCTCGGTGGCCCCGGGTCATGTTACGGACGACAAGGAAGAAGAAGCGGGCAGTGGCGCGGGCAGGAGCGCTCGCGGTCATCGGTCATGTTCTGTCTCCTGTCTTCATCGGCTTGCCGCTTCGTAACAATATCAAGACAATCAATGCATGGGCGCACATTTTGAACTTCTCCGGATGTAAAACATTCGGAACCGTCCGCTAAGCAGTCGATGAATTCCATTGCCGTAGCGCGGTAAAGATGGCGGGGTTCGTTCGTGATGTTAATCACCAGGAGCTCAGATCGGCCGTTAAGGAGGTGAATGAGGCTCCACGTCGAGGTGATTGTAGTGTTCATGGGCTACACTAGGTGCCCTTAATTAAGTGTTGTGTCTTTGCTTTCGACACAAAGCACAGGAGGACGACCACTTCGCATCACAAGGTGGACCGCTCGTTTGTGAAATGAATGTATTTTGTTAAAGTACAGTTATTTTATTTTATTAGAGCTTATAAAATAAACAAAATATATTTTGGAAAGGTTTCAATGTTTCCCGCAGTGCGCAGAATAGTTTCCGCTGCGTTGTGTGCATGCTTGTCCTCGTACAACCACAGGGTGCCTTTAGCCATTCTAAAGCTTGTTGTGCCTCTGGAAAGCGTCGTAATGCATTTCGAAAGGTTTATCATGTACGCGCGACCGCCAAAGCCAACAAAAAAAGAGGAGATGGGAGGGACCGGGAAGTTTCTCGCGCTGAAGCGGAAGCCCGTTCCGCGGTTCCGCACATAGTATCGAATAAGTTCGATTTCAGTTGATTGGCATCTCTAGTGACGTCTACAAAATCCGTGATTCTGCCTCTGTGGTTTAACGTCACCCCCAGCGCTTGCGACACATGGCCAATAGAGCGAGGCGGCGAGAGAGAAAGCGAACACTTTCCAAAGTGAGCTCTTTCGTGAATTCGGTCCCTATTGTTACCAAAAATGTCGGCAGTACATGAACACTTTGGGTAGTTATCATATAAAAGTACTATAGAACTACAGGCATTACCTACAGAACTACAATACGTACAACGCAACTGCTGTAGAGCCTTTTATTAGGGCAATGCTGCAAAATAGCTTGCCGTATAATTATGGCCGCTCTGTAGTCATTTCGATTGATTTTATACCTAATATATGCCCCGCATAGATTTTTGTTGCCGTCGGCATCATATCTTAGTTTATGTATGTCTAGTGTCTGCACTCATCGGCTCTACTCGTCTCGTGTTTTCTTTCCACTCCTTGAATAGCCCTTAAATAGCGCGGAAAAGTGATATGAGCAAAGTAGTGCCGTCCTAAACACTTCAATGTGCAAAAAGAACACGGCGAAACTTTACCAGAGAGTGCACTTGTCCACAGGTTCCGTGCGATCACCCGGTTCTGCGGAAATATAAAGTTACTAAACTATTAGTTGCTGAAAAAGCTGTTTTGTTTTTTAATTCAACAAAACAGCTTGTCATATTATTGACATGCAGAGATTTCGTTCCGTTGGGATCAGACATTTGTTTATGTATGTCTAGTGTCTGCACTCATCGGCTCTACTCGTCTCGTGTTTTGTTTCCACTCCTTGAATAGCCCTACACATTGACTACAAATCGCATTTTTTCAAATAACTAAAAGCGTTTTTAGCCTTCTTTACGTAATATATCAGAGTTACCTATATGTGAAAATCACTCCAGCGAAAAAATATAATTTAAATTTTTATGTGTCACCTGTGTGTCAAAGATTGGCATTTTACGCATTTTTCTGTTTACAAATCCTGAGGGTAAATGTTTATTTTTCCTTGAACAACTATTAATTTTGAGAATAAAATCCCCGTACAGGGAAATTGCTCTTCTTAAACTTGTTTCTTAACGTTGGTACCATGCATACTCAGTTAAATGGCAAACTCATTTGTGTACTCAATCAAAAAGCACGACTTTCCCCGCGGGCAGCAAAGTGTTAAGGACGCTGTTTGTTGTTGTACAGCTCTGTTGGTATGACACGGAGGAAAAACAAGGAACAAAATTAATTTACACCATACATGTCAACACATTGCTGGTACCTCCATGTGCAGCGGCGTGAATTCGAACTTTAGTCGATAGAGCTTATACTCAGAAATGGTGGCAATATTTATACCAGTTAACGACACATGCAGCTACCGAAGAGCTGTTTCAAAAATTCGCTTTGTATAGGCGTGGTGGAAATCCGACAGATTTTGTAGCGATGGCTACACTAGCTAATAGAATCGAGTTTCGGTGTGCCTGTCAAAGGCCACAACTACGTATGCGCCGAAATCTCCAGCTGTGCCTTTTTGTAAGTGTTCCGTGGCTGCGCCAGGCCTGTCTCCCCGCTGCACCGACTCGTGACATCACGTGCCTGGGTATGCAGCCAAATTGCGCATGCGTGAAACGTTCGCCAGTCAAAAGGAAGTTATAAAAAAGTTTTTTTATAACCTCCTTGGCTGGTCCCCTCTGTTCCGCAGAGCCTCAATCCTAGCGTCTCGCTCCGTATGGTCACGTGACTGACTGCGCCATATAAGCATGAGCTAGTGCTCTTGCTGGTCGCATGCGCCATCGAGAAGCGAAAAGTGAGCGATCGTACACTGTGCGGCATCTTCAGAGACTTCGAGAAGCGGCTTCAGACGACCCAAAACTCATTGCTTTGCGCAAGAGCGCCGACGGTGTACGGATGAAACACGAAATACTAAGCGCACGTCCTAGACACCGGTTGAACAGGGCACCGCGAATCGGCGGCGTCGAAACTAGCAGCGACAGAGATGCCGAGCCGTGCTTTCACTACGTATGTCCTGGCCTAGCTGAGCTAAGCAGCTGCTGCTATATTCTGCTTAGCCTGGGCGACTCATGCCGTGCTGTTTTCACATTGTCATTGTAATATTCAAGTTACCACTTGAAGCTCTTGACGTGCTCGCGTTGGCTGCTACTTTTTACAGGACATCTTGGATGGAGACTTCCTGCACACTGTCAAAGAGAAACGGGATGTAGCCCGACTCCAGTCCAAGGTCTGCGATGCCCTGCTGCAAAAGCGAGACCTGTCAACAGCCAGTGATCTCGCGGCGTGCCTCAACTTCGAACTTATTTCACCTCACGCGCCTCTACGGTGAATTTGCTGATCCGTGTAATATGGACGAGTATAATCTGGCGATTGTGCGATCATCGCAATAGTACAATCAACTGCTGGTCCAAGACCTGTGGCTGAGCCTTTTGGAGAGAGAGTTCAACGGACATCAGATTGCTGCCTATCTGACACGACACCTTACATTTGCATGCGCTAGACTTTTTATTTCCGTTCTTGGGTATGATTCAAGAGCGGCGTGTAAACCAGCAGAGCTTTGCATCAGGCTTGCGTGCAGATCATCAAGCTGAGAAACGCTTCTACAACCTCTATTGAAACGATGACCCCAACGGTCCGACAGGTCACTACATATACTCCAGGCAGTAGCACACGTTATTGACATGCCCGTTGAGGGCACCCTGAAGCATCTGGAAGGTCACAATGCTAACCAAGTTCACCTGGTCAATCAGTTCCTGGCCATTATCAAGGAATGTCTATTTGGCCTGCACTCAATGTCAGCGGAAGAACAAATATTCGACAGCCGGGTGCACACGTTTAGGCATTTCAAGACTGGCTTACTACGTTCGTGTTGCCTTGACAGAAAATGTATTGCTTAATGGTTTTGGTGAACATATCTTTACCGCTTTACATACTCTTGGTGGTATTTATTAGAAACAAATTTGTTGGCTGAATTTATAGGGCCACGCTGGTATAAATAACATTTTGCTTTGGTAACTGAGCGCACTTAAGTGACGATTACGTATTGTTAGATGAATAAAAATCGGCATAAAGTCAGAAAGCTTGTTGGAAAAAATATTATAGCAGTTAGTGCACAAGACAAATAATATGAGGTTTGGGGGAGATCTATTTTTAAACAGAAGTAACGCAGACACTCATCATTGCAATGATTGTTTATTTATTTACTTGAAAATTCTGCAGATCCATATCTTACTTTGGTTCATGCAGGAGGGGTATTACAAGATATTAAAGAATTCACAGATAAACAATGCAATAAAAATGCAGATCATGCAGTTGCAGTCAGAAACCAAAAACAACAAATACAATCCTTATTTACTGAAGAACATGCTCATCAAGAGCTGTAGTAAAACTGGGAGACTGGAAAATGGCCTCAGGAAGACAGTTCCAATCAGCAAAGGTCCGAGGAAAACGGCTGTACTTGAAAAAGTCAGTCCTTTGCAGAAATGGGTTCGAGCAACTGACTTCATGATGATTTGTTCGGCGCAACAACTCTGAGAATTGTGCGTCGAGGTATGTATAATTTGTGTCAAAAGGTTATTCATCAACAATAAACGGGGCATTTTTCTGCATGCTTCAAGTAATGGGATGTGGTTAGCTTGCATTAGAGTTTAGGGTTTGTTTAATCTCCTGTATTTGTTATAAACATATCTTTCCTTGCACAATCTCTATCCGGTATACATCTTTCTTTTTAAATAGATCCCATGAAACCGAAGAGAAGTGTAATTTAGATATATTAAATGTCTAGTATGGAAGACATTTTAGCTTACTTGATGAACATTTAGACTTCGGCCTTACGTCGCAAAGCTTGAAAAATGGTAAGAAAGATGTCATTTATATGGGACGCCTGTGTTAAATCATGTGTTAGTGACCTACATGTGACCTACAAGCATTTATAATGTGTAACTTGCGGAATTAAATAGTTTAGCTGGCTGTAAAAAAGAACTAAAATGTATTCCACATTGTTAACATAATTTAAGATAGTGTAAACACCATTGGTTATGCGGAACAGATATGAAAAGTTCTCGGTTTCCTTACAATGCGGGGCTACCTTGCGGTCTACCTATTGTCGCGGACAACAGGGCAAGACGTGAACGACAGGGCTAAGCTGTAGGAGCAGGCAGCGTTGTTGTTGTTGTTGTCCAAATAACTTATGGCACATACCCACAGAGGGGGATCGGCCAAGAATTGGGTAGCAAATAATTTTTTTTAAATATAATTGCATAAAAAAAATATTTGAGGGGTAGAGGAAAGGAAACAAAACGGGAAATAAGTGAAATATAAAATGAAAAGTGGTAACCCTCACGGGAGATTGACACTATAATTGTAGAACAACTGATGTTTAAATATTTAGCAAGGCAAACGATTTGAGTCCACTAAAAAATTTTGCATGGCGGTAAAAACTGACCTGTGACTATGCCCAGGGATGGTGGCTCCAAATGATAGCAATGTCGGGCTGCTTAAACTAAGGCCAAGCTGTTGCAATGGCCTTTCCATCAACTGTTTTCTCAGCGTAGTAAAGCGGCGGCAAAACAATAAAAAGTGATCTGTTTCTTGTTCACCGCAAAATGCGCAGACGGGAGACAGTGCCAAACCAGACCTGTTAAGGTAGAAATTTAAAGGTGGGATACGGCATCGCAGCCTTGTTAAAGAAATCTCAAGTTGCCGTGAATGACATAATTTTCTATTCCAAGAATAATTTAGATGTAGGTAGTCATCAGATCTTAAGAGATGTCCATTTTTCATATTTAATAGAACGTTTCTTCGAAACCTCGCTGCGGTGATGTATGCGGTCGCCGGAAGGATAGATAATACGGGGCCATTAAGGGACTCTTTTGCCAAATTGTCAGCATATTCATTTAAAGTCACATTGCTGTGGCCTGGTACCCATACCATATGTGCAATTTTCAAATGTCTACTAATCAGGGAGACAAAGGTTTTTACTATTGCAGAATCCACCGACGAAGAGAGAGATGAACACAAGGATAGAGAGTCGGAAATTAAAGCCACTTAAGAAAAAGAGGAGTCTAATTTCCGTAAAGCGAGTACCACCGCCAGAAACTCCGCTTCAAATATTGGGGTGAAGTCCGGAAGCCGGACAGAAAAAGACCAGTCTAAATGTGGACAATATATACCCACACCCGCTTTTTCATTACTTTGAGATGCGTCAGTAGCTACAACTAAACTAGCAGAAAGGCTTCTTAAATGGTCTTCTAATAATCCGTTTAGAATAACGGATGATAAGTTTTTAGCATTATTCGGGAATATGTCGTCAAAGACAATTTCAATAGATGAACCGATGGTTTGTACGGGTAGAATACTAGGAAGGGAAACATTTAAAGGGTCCAGCAAATGTTTGACCATAACAACCTGCGGGGTGTGAAATTTAGGCCAATGGACACCGAAAAAGGAGGTCGGTTGACAGCAAAAAATAGGCATAGATCGGTGAAACTCTGATTCATATATCCTTAAGAACGTCTGAACGGTTAGAATTTGTAATCTATATATCAAGGGTGGAATCCGGACTTCAAGGTAGAGCACATTGTTGGCAACAAATTTTCGAACTCCAAGACACAACCGAAGCGCTTCTCGCTCTAAGAGAACAAGCGGTCGAATTTTATAAGCTGCTGATCCAGAAAACAAGACTGAACCGAACTCTAAAATTGGGCGCACATACATAACATAAATCATTAAAAGGACATCTCTCCACATTCCAGACCTGGGACGACTAATTCGGCGCAACATGCCCACGGCCCGAGCCCCTTTCGTAGCAATATGGTTAATGTGGGGCTGCCATGAAAGATTATCATCATAAGTGACCCCTAAATACTTTAATGATTTAACCTGTGGTATTATTTGCTGCTGATACATTACAGACAGACTTACAGAATCTTTTATATTGAATACGAGGACTGCGCTTTTGTTCACATTTAATGTGAGACGCAAGCCACACAACCAATTCTCAATAGAGTTTAGGTATGTTTGCAAGTGGTGATAAAGGGATTGAATATCCGATGCAGTTGCAAAAAACGCAATATCATCCGCATATACGTAAGTGCGAACGTCATGATTAACTGGTATTGAGCTGAGTAGTATGTTGAAAAGGACTGGTGAAAGGACTGCTCCTTGCGGCACTCCCCTGGCTTGCTTATATCTGCCAGAATGAACGCCATTTAATGCACAGTAAAACTCTCGGTTTTGGAGGAATTCAGATATCCAGGCTACTAAATAATGTGGAAACTGAAGAGATTTTAATTTTTGCAATAGAATGCTATGCTCAGAGCTATCATAGGCCTTGGCTATATCTAGCGTTATCAAGGCAGCGTGCATTTTTTGGCGCCGCGCTAAAAGAACTCGACTCTCAAGATCAGCATGCGCATTCCAGATGGAATACTTTTGACGGAAACCAATTTGGCAAGGGCTGAGGATATTTTCTTTATTCATGAATTCCGCAACACGTATAAGTATGGCTCTTTCAATTAATTTCACAATGTTTGATGTTAATGCAATTTGTCTAATATTATCAATGGACAAGGCACCGCCTTTATTCTTAAGTAAAGGAATTATTTTGGCAAGTTTCCATTCTGGGTGTATCCAAGCATATTTGATGGAATAATTTACTAGCTCTAATAACGTCTCAGGTGACTCGTCAAAAAGAATATTTAACATTTTTGAAGTTACTTTATCAGGACCGGGAGCAGCGGCTGGTAATCTCATAACTATAGGAGAAAGCTCAGAAACAGAAATTTGAGGATCATAATTAACTGGTTCCATTGGCATTACAGATATCGAGCCCGAAGGAAGCGCAGACGAGAAACGCTTCTCTAGTCCTTTGGCAATTGTTTCAATTGTGTCTATTGCTTCATGGGGAGTCAAAATAAAGGAATGTAGATTTTGTGCTTGCGGAATCTTTTTCCGCGAGCGTGAAAAACTAAAAAGAGCAGTTCGATTGCCAGATTTAGAGAGGAAATCAAAATGCTTATCATCATACTCGTCCTTCGCTTTTGCAACTGTACGTTTAAAAGTAGCTGCAAAGAACTTGTAATCCTGCCAGTTTTTCGGGCACTGGTTGTGGAGAAGCTTTTTCCATGCCGCCTTTCTACGTCTGTAATCTCGTGAACAATCAGCATTCCACCAAACAGCTGAAGTATTCCCCTTTGAGCTTCGTACCAAGATCTCAGACTTCTTACGGCAATCCTCAATCACCGAGCATAAGCGTTTTGATTTTTGTTCTTCATCCGTGTTAGTCAATGACTCAAGATTAGAACTTAACGTTAACTGAAAGTTATTATAGTTGATAAATGACTTTAACTGAGAAGTCGCTGGAGTTACAGGGCGATTAACCTCAAACGAAATCGGTATGTGGTCACTAGAGGTGCCACAATCAAGTGTCGACCAATTATTAACGAACAGACTGGGAGAGGTAAAAGTTAAATCTAACACAGATTGGCTGTGTTTTCTTATGAAAGTGGCCGAACCCGAATTTCTACAGGAAAATTTATTATTTGTTATCCAATCCCAAAGACGCTTGCCACAACTATCTGTCTTGTAGCCCCATTACACATGAGGCGAATTAAAATCACCAGCCAGAAGAACTGAGTTTCGACAATTAACTAATAGCAGATCTAGAGGTTTGGTATCTTGTACACCGCTAGGGAAATAAGCATTCACTAAGGAAAACGGACAGTGCCGTGGAATTTCAAAGTCTAGGGCCAATAACTCACAATCTATAAAAGATAGCTGGAAAGAAATCTTAGCCCTGTGACAGAATTTTGTACAGACAAATATAATTAGACCTCCTCCTTTTGATAGGCGATCTTGTCGGAATGAATGATAATTTTGTAAATAGAAATGCTTTTCGCCTGTTAGCCAAGTTTCTTGCAAAATAATTATGTGTGGTTTATATTGAGAAGAAATGTAAACTAAATCTGTTGAAGCTGTTAGAATTGAACGACAGTTTCACTGGATAACTCTTAGTGCCCCTATGATTGCGAAATCTGGGCAGCCGCAACTGCCTGCCCCAAAATATTATCCTTTGGCTTTGATGTATGCTGATATTTCTTTGATTTTGGTTGGGACCGCGGCGAAGAATGGTTGGACATGGGAGACCCACACCGTTTTACAATTCTTACATCTGATTCCACCATCTCTGCGTCATTAATGTTTTCATCGTCATCTGGAGGAGCAGCCCTGTTAGGCGAAGCAACAGTAGTGCTTTCAAGCAGTTGAGAGCTTTCAGAGGGCATGTTTGCTATGAAAGGGGCTGTTCCTGATTGCAGGGCTTGCGTTAGCTGAACTGCCAGAACGTTAGAAAAACACTCTGTGACAGTAGCAACTATTCGGTCGACCATTTTAGTCATTGATACTTCCACTGCAGTCATTATCGCCTTTGAGATTGATCCATCCAGAGGCACACCTGATCGGGCTGACACACCTGCATAACCGTGTAATCGCTCCTTAACTTCTGCTACAGCGTCACGACGCGAACAGCGTTTTCTATCTATTACTTCTAGAATTTGCAGCTCCTGTTTTCGAGATGGACACTCCAAGGAGTTTGCAGCGTGGGCTCCACCGCAAAGGCAGCATTTGTCGTTTTACTGTGAACATGATGACGAATGATGACCATCGCCACATTTGGAACATCGCACGGAGGACTTACAACCACGAGCACTGTGACCATATCGCCAGCAATTAGTGCACTGGAGTGGCTTAGATTCAAGAGGATCCACACGGAAGATCACTGGCCATGCATTTATCTCAGACGGGCATGAAGTTCCCGCAAATGTGGCAATCACCGACTCTGTTGGTACCCGCGTATTATTAACCTCCTGGCTGCAACGATACACCGCTACCACACCAGCCGCCGAAAGAAGGTCGAGTGTCTCAGCTGACGGTAAAGAGTCTACTCCTCGGACCAATCCTTTTGTGCATGCAAGATGAGTAGGGATAAAGCTGCTCACCTGAAGCGATCCAAATGAATTGCATTTAAGCAGATCCTTCACGCAATTGGAGGTCTGGAGATCGGCACAGTATCCCGCCACGCCCAAACTGCCTCACTTCTGTGATCGAATCATACAGGGAAGAGGCTGCCTGGAGAGCAGCTCGAACAGTCCCAGGGTTATTCATTTTAATAAATCCGCCATCCTTGGGCACCACCGCCACAGGAATGTTTGGAACGCCAGATCTTTGGAACGCTTCCAGAGGTAGATCGTGAGGCGTAATGAAAGCCGACCAGGGGGAGCGCCCCTGGCCGGGAGACTGCGTAGACATCACTTTACAGTTACAATCTCTCTGCGAGCGTTATCAGCACGGTGAAAAGCGCAAATGCGCAGGGGAAAACAGAAAAAGAGGACTAGCCGCCCAATACTTAGCCGATTCACGCCTTCTGCTCGTAGCGGGGCCCGAATACGTTAAGGGTTAGCTAGCTTAGCAGAGCGAGACGTGGCCTTAACTGGCACAGCTTAACCGCACCGTTACTACCACTTTCCGAACACAGCGAAAGAGCCGACTTCAGTGTCCTCTTCTTCAAGGCGCAGCAAGAACATAGGAACACCAGGTGGCATTACTCCCCCACTTAAAAAATTTAATCAGAGACGGAGCGCGAGCGATGGGCAATGTAAGCGAAATCAAAGATCAGCACATGGACAGAATAGATAACGGAGGTGGGGTAAGGTGTCCTACGCGATAACGAAACAAGCACATAGCACACTGCCGGGTGAAATAGGGCTTCATGGGGATGACGTGCAGGAGTTCGGATCGTGGTTGCCGATGCGAGGGCTGCACAGTACCCGCAGAAAGAACTTCGTATGTAACTTCTATGACACGGCGCAGAACTTCGTAAGGTCCGAAGTAACGGGAAATCAGTTTGTCACACAAGCCGGGCTGGCGCACCGGGGTGCACACCCAAACTTTCTCTCCAGGATGGTATGCGACGTGTCGATGACAGAGGTTGTAGCGGCGTGCATCCGTGCCCTGCTGCTGCTGAATGTGAATGCGGGCAAGTTGAAGTGCCTCCTCAGCGCGCTGAGCAAACTGCTCAGCGTCTGGCGTGAGTGGATGATCTTCGGTGCAGCTCGGAAGCATGGCATCCTACATCTTGTGAACGTCACGTCCGTAGACTGGGCGAAATGGCGTAAAACGCGTCGTCTCTTGGGTGGCCGTGTTGTAGGGGAGAATCTCATCCCAGTTTTTGATCTGCGAGTCTATGTACATTGCAATCATGTCGGCGACGGTTTTGTTGAGTCTCTGCGTGAGGCCATTCGTCTGCGGGTAATATGCAGTAGTCTTTAGATGGCTGGTATGACTAAGCTCGAGCACGTCGTGCATGAGCTGTGCCGTAAACGCGGTGCCTCGATCGATGACAATCGGTGCGCATTGACGCAACACGATTTGCTGCGTAAAGAACTGAGCGATCTCAATTAATGTGCCACGCTGCACTGCCTTGGTTTTCGCATAACGTGTGAGATAGTCGGTCGCGACTATAATCTATTTGTTACCCGTCGATGACAGCGGAAATGGGCCCAGAAGGTCAATGCCGGCTTGGTCAAACGGCGTCCGAGGTGGAATAATAGGTTGGAGCCAACCGGCGGACTTGAGAGGAGGCACCTTTCGACGTTGACACTCGCGGCAGCCTCTGACGTAACGATGGACGGCGTCAGAATGTTTAGGCCAATAATAGGCTTGACAAACTCGAGCGAGTGTGTGTGCAAAGCCCAAGTGGCCGGAGGTGGGCTCATCATGGCAAGCAAAAATGATATCTGCGCGAAGGTCGGCCGTTACAACGAGAAGGTGGCTCGATCAACAGGGCTGGAGTTTTTCTTGAATAAAACGCCATTTCGAAGACAGAATGCAAACAGGTTCCTTCCAAACTGGCAGGGGACGTCAGCAGCGCGACGCTCCAGGTGGTCAATGACAGGTCGAAGGTCTGGGTCAGCTCGCTGTCGGGTCAATATGTCTAAGGCAATCACTAGTCCGAGAAACCTCTGTCATCCGTGACATTATCGACAAATCCGACGGATGCCCGCGAGAACGCGTTAGCATATTCGTGCTTCTGACCAGATTTGTACACAATGGAGGAATCATATTCTTGGAGGCGAAGGCTCCATCATGCTAGGCGCTCCGATGGGTCGCGCAGATTGGCCAGCCGGCACGAGGATGGCGGTCAGTAACTATTTTAAACGCGCTGCCATACAGGTAAGGCCTAAATTTCATAGCTGCCCACACAACCGCGAGGCATTCCTTTTCCGTAGGGGAATAATTTTCAGCGCGGTAGAGCGTGCAGCTGGCATACGAAATGACCCTTTCCACACCAGCTTGGTGTTGAACGAGTACAGCGCCAAGGCCGATGTAGCTGGCGTCGATGTGGACTTCGGTGGCAGCGTCTTCATCAAAGTGCGCAAGAGCGGGGGTAGTTTGCAGTCGTCTGCGCAGCCTCCTGTTGCTCGGCTGCCCACACGAACTGCGTATCATCCCGCAAGAGCGGATCAGGGGTGCGGCTATCTTGGAAACGTCGGCGATGAAGCGACGCTAGTACGCACACAAACCCAGGAAACGTTGAAACTTCTCTTCGTTTCATGAACGGGAAATTTGGCGACAGCGGCAGTTTTGTCGGTCTGGCCTAACTCCTGCGGCACTCACAAGATGACCGAGAAACTTCAACTCTTCGTAGCCAAAGTGGCAATTCTCGAGCTTGAGCGTGAAGTCCGCGGCTCGCTGGCGTTCGAGGTGTTCTCCAATGGTTTCAGAGAACACGACACCGTCGTCGAGATAAACAAATTTGCTATTTGAGGCCGGCGACAACGGTGTCCATCATGCGCTGAAAAGTACCCGGCGCTGGACATAGGCCGAATGGCAGCACTTTAAACTCCTGCAGTCCATCCGGGGTGACAAATGCTTTTTTTTCGCGGTCCCGCTCATCGTCCTCAATCTGGCAGTACCTGCCCTTCAATGGCAGTACCGCGCGACAAAGATTGTGGAGTGAATCGTCGATACGGGGCAGCGGGTAGACGTCTTTTTTAGTGATGTCGTTTAACTTTCGATAATCAACACAGAAGCGAAGGGTGCCATCCTTTTTCTTTACCAGCGCGACAGGGGCGACCACGGACTGTTGGAGGGTTGGATGATACCATCACGAAGCATCTCCTCAACTTGTGTCTGAATAGCTTCATGTTCCGTCGTTGAGATGAGGTACGGCTGCTGGCATATAGGGCGGGCATCGTCGGGAGTAATTACACGCTGCTTCACAAGAGGCGTTTGCCGAATTTTTGATGAGGTCGCGAAACAAGCACTGTATTCTATCAGGAGAGAACGCAGTTCGCGCTGCTGCGTTTCTGAGAGATCTGTACTAATATCGAGACAATCAATGGATGGGCGCACATTTTGAACTTCTCCGAACGTAAAACATTCAGAAACGTCCGCTAAGGAGTCGTCGAATGCGATTGCGGTAGCGCGGTAAAGATGGCGGGGTTCGTTCGTGAAGTTAGTCACCAGAAGCTCAGATCGGCCGGTACGGAGGTGAATGAGGCTCCGCGCCGAAGTGATGCCGTGAGTGAGCACAAGGAACTGATTGCCCTCAGCGGCCGCCGTTCCATCACCTAGTTCGTCGCAGTTATTAGTCACAAAAACACTGGAACATGGCGGAATAGAAACGCTCTCGGCAGAACTTCGAAGAGGGGCGCGGCGTTGGCGGTCTGCGGCGTCAGTATCTTCAGCTTTCTCGGTCGTAAAAGTCACGGTACGCTTCCAGAGATCGACAATAGCCATCTACTCCGGGAGAAAGTCGACACCAAGAATACAGTCGCGGAAGCAGTCAGGTATCACAAGGCAGCTGAAAAAAACGTGGAGTTGCGAATTTGAACTCTCGCCGTAGACTGACCGCTCGGAGTTACGACATGCCCGCCAGCGGTTCGAATCTGCATGTCATGGCGTGATTACTTTTTTTAGAAGCGCCGCTAACTTCCTGCATAAAATCGAAAACTCAGCACCAGTGTCTACCGATGCGCTAACCTTATAGCCGTCGAAGACCACGGGTATATCAAGCGAGAGTCCATCTTCACGTGTACGAACAGTCGTCGGGGCCGTCAAGTCGCGGTCGCTCACAGGTCGCGTTGTCGGGGGGCTTTTTCGCATCGATTTGAAGCGGCCTCGCTCCCGGAGGTCGCTCTCTTTAGTTTTCCCGACGCGGGCTAGGCGACCATCGCAGCGCTATACAGCAGGAGCTGGGCTGCGAGGATGGCCGGCGTGGAGACGGAGATCGTCACTGTCCCCGAAAAGTTGGCGTCATGCACTGCTGGGCTACGTAGTCCTCAATAGCCCGGGGTCGTTGGCCTAATGGAGGGCGACGCATGTCGATGGGGAAACCCTTTAGTCCCATTTGTCGATATGGGCACTGCCGATATAGGTGACCTGGTTCTCCGCAGTGGAAGCACAGGCGCTACCGATTTGGGGCACGCCATAGGTCTGCCTTTCGCTGGGGTGGTCGGCAGTTGTTGATGTACTGCTCAGGGTGGGCTAAATACAGTGAGCCTTTGTCGGGTGGCAGTAATTGCGTGGAATCAATCGGAGGACGTCGCAAGATGTCCGCATACGTTGGCCTAAAGGACTCGGTGGAAAAGGATGGCGGGTTTGCAGATGGTACCGAAGGCCGGAATGCTTGCTGGCGCTCTTTGGGACAATACTAGCGACAGAGCCGACTGTCGGCTGGGGAGCACCGAAAAAAGTATCCAGCTCTTCTCGCAAAGCAGATCGGATGATGTCGCGGAGAAGATCCGGAGTAGCCCCGAAGGCCGAAAGCAGTTCTGTGAGTGACGCGGCGAGTACCGGCCTGTCGTAGGTCGTACACCGCTGTTGGAGCACCCTTTCCATTGTGATTGTCTCTGTAAGAAACTCGGCAAAAGTGGTAGGCGGATTGCGCACGAGGCCAACGAACAGTTGCTCCTTAACGCCGCGCATAAGATGGCGCACCTTTTTCTTTTCGGCCATGGCCGGGTCAGATTGTCGGAACAGCCTGGTCATGTCCTTCACGTACATAGTTAGTCTCGTTGGGCATCTGCATCTGAGAGCGCAAAGCCCTTTCCGCTCGTTCTCGGAGATCCGGGCTGGTGTAGGTGTCCAGTATGCAATGGCAGAACTCGCGCCACGATGTTAGGGCGCCTTCGCGATCCTCGTACCAAGTACGCGCGCCATCTTCCAGGCCAAAGAAGACGTTCCTCAGCTGTGCGGCGTCGTCCTACTGATTACGCCAGGCGACCCGTTCAAACTTGACGAGTCAGTCTTCGACGTCTTCGTTCTAACTGCAGTGGAAAAGCTCAGGCATTCGTGGGTTCTGCAGTTTGTAAAAGCTGGAGCTTGCATGACAGGTCGAGGGGCGGCTGCCGGGGTGAATTCCAACAGTCCGTGCTCAGGTGGTAGGCCTAGGTTCCTCTGGCTGTCGCGGTGCACAGCAGTGTCGACTGGCACAGCTAGGACCTGAATCCTGGGCGTGCGGAGGAGTGCGGGACATATACTGGGATCGATACCCTGCGCCGACACCAAACTATGTCGCGGATGCGTATGAGCAAACCCTATCCCGTAAGAGCACTCGAGCAGACGACTCTTTCAGCGATTTAAACTGCGATTGTTGCTGAAAGATCTCTCTGAACGCAACCTGAAGGTAACATACACTCACTGTAAACAGGGATTGTTGCTGAAAGATGTCTCTGAATCCAACCTGAAGGTAACATACACTCGCCGAGGCAAAAAATGATTATGTGGAAGGTAATTGCTTAGTGTAACTGTTGTCATACTGATTGTTACTTAAAGGTGTCTGTAAACGCAACCTAAAGGTTATAATCTCACTGTAGGCAGGATATAATTACAGTGAAGGCAATTGCAAAAAAAATATTCAGAAAAAAAAATACAACACAGGAATCGAACGCATGTTTAAGTGGCATCAGTAAAGAGATGCTTGGTGTTAATCCATTGCGCTTTTTTCTTTATTGCCTAATTTATTATCAGATATTTCACATATAGAACCTCGCACATACACACACAGAGAGTGAATATTACGCGACAAATACACTACATGGGTTAAAACCACGCGATTTGGGCTGCGTGATCCATTACAAAGCAGTCATTTGCAGCAGCACTTCAATTCTCGGAAGCCACTCAGGCACTTCGTCTTGTGTCTTGAGAACTTCAATAACACTCGCAACGGCTTCGAGAAAATACTGCCATATCTTCCTCGCATCAATGTCTGCATGCCTGAAAGCCATTCTCGATCGCCAGATACTGTGCAGGCCCAATAACATGATCATGTCCAGCGGTAGTCCATAATCATCTTCAATAAGTAAAAATCAAATTCCGAAAGCATCCACGGGTAGGTCTTTTTTATTTTTCGTTGTAGAATGTCCCAGAAGAAAAAGGCTTCCAAACAGTCTAAGAAAACGTGTTCGATAGTTTCCGGTTTGCGGCATATAAAGCAGTAATTTCCCCAAGGTACAAAAATTCTTTTCATTTCATATTAAGTCCTAACTTCTAGTGCATTGCTATGGAGTTAATTTGAAAAAGAAAGTTTTTGTTCCCCCTGGTAAAGCCATATTTTTTTACTCGTTTAAGGACTGACTTCCATGGACCTGCACAGAACAACGGTCTGCACAATGGGATCGGGAGAAAGACATCGCACAAGTCCTTGTAAAGTTTCTTTCACGTCACAGTTGATAAATATTCAAACGAAAAACGGGCTTGCAATACACGACATGACATGTACACTTCTTTAAGGATTCGAAAATCTTCCCCTGCATGGTCGCCGAACTTACAACAAAATTTGGTAGCACTCTATTCAATCTAACCTGACACACAGTTCGTAAAAATGAGTCCTTTGTATCACGAAAGAACATAAAACGGTTAACCACTTGGCGCAAACACAAATGCGCCAAACCAACACCTCCCGAGCGGACGCGATGGAACAAGCTGGTTCGGCGGGTGCGCTCCCAAGTGCTTCCCCACACAAACATGGCGAACACACGGTGAAATCTCTGCACATTCACACGAGAACAATGCAGTACTTGTAACACGTACCATATCTTGGTAACAAGAAATAAATTACAAATCGTAGCACGTACCAACATAGACCAACCGAATCCTTTTAGTCTGTCGGCCTTCTCACGTACTTCTAAAACCTGCTGGTCAATAAGAAGGTGGGTGAGGGCATCCAAGTGCAACGCTCTGTGCCATTGCTTTTCTGCTTGTATATTGAACCATTTTGTCTGAGCATTATCGAGAGCAGCAGTATCCGAGGGTTTCGTTCGCATGCACCAGAGGTCCACATACTTGCGTGTGCCGATGACATTGCCGTCTTCTGTACCGCCTACGAAAGCATTCGCAGTGTTGTCAAATTGGTGAAGGACTTTTTTTCTGTTAGTGGTAGTGCGGTGAACTGGAATAAGTGTCTGGGTTTCTGGCATGGAGAGCGGCACACAATCCCGGCGAATTTCGTGAACATGCATTGGGTAACAACCCCAGTGAAGTATTTAGGAGTGCCACCGGAAAACTACCGATCCATTGCGCCACCAAAACGACGGGAACAGTGGCCTTTAAATGTGTTCTTATTCTTTCAGACAATATATTCCCTATTTGTCACCTGGTGGCGCTGCTCAGAGGAATCACGTACCAGAGGTGCTAGGATTGAACGGAAAGATGGAAAAGGACGTGGTGACAGTTAATCAGGACATAAGAAAGTTAAGCCTGGAGAAGCGGTTCGAAGTGGTTGAGGTAACCAGGGAGGTACATAAAGCAGGTTTTGGTAGGGCTTTTCAGCGAGATGGCATTCATTTTAACAGAAGGGTCGGAGCAGAGATCGGCTGGCGCTTGGCAGGCAGGGCTGTAGCTTTTTTAGGGGGTCCGCGAGGACTCCGTGCACAGAAGTAGTTAGAAGTGAAGCAGAAGAAAGTGTAATAATGGAGGCTGAGCCCCCAAAAATGGCAAAGAGTAGTTCGAGAAAGAAAAGTACAAAAAAGAAATTTAACACTGGGATCAGCTACATAAACATGCAAAGAGGTAGAAAAAGAGCAAAATGGCTAGAGATAGAACAGCAGTTGAAGGATGACAAAATAGGTGTGTACGCTCTTTGCGAGACTCATCTCAGGGATCTAGAAGATCCGCCGTTTATAGAAGGCTACGTCTGGGAAGGGTGCAACAGAACGAGAACGGAAAGAAAGGGTGGAGGCGTAGGTATGTTGATACACCAGGGAACAAATTGGCAAAGAATTAAATCATCTTGTAAAGAACATATCTGGGTTTCAGGAACCATTGCCGGCATAAGGACATGGCTAGGGGTAGTTTATTTAGGAACAGGACATCAATGCAGGCAAGAAAACAGGGATCTTGTTGAATGTCTCAGTGACGATATAAGCCAGTTTGGAAACGGGGCCAATATTATTCTGCTGGGGGACATGAACGGCCACATCGACGATCTGGATGGATACACGGATTGTGACGGGAAGCTAATGCTAGATTTCTGCGAGCGACACGATCTAGTTATAGTAAATAGAGAAACAAAATGTGAAGGCCAAATCACGTGGGAATTCCGCAACAGGCAGACGACCATTGACTATTGTCTAATGTCGCAGGAAATTTATAGCAAGGTCACAAAAATGGAAATAGACGAAGAAGGGGAGTGCAGTCTGGGAAGTGATCATAAACGTATTAGTCTGCAGATGGGGCCCTTGATGAAAAGAGAAATGGAACTTAGACAAAACGTAAACGCAAAATTAAACGACGATCAAATAGCGCAGATGGCAGCAGACATAGAGGAAGCAATAGAGAAAAGCCCCATGGAAGACTGGGATTATAAACAGGTAGAACTACTCATAAGGAGTAAAATTAAGGAGGTTAAAGCAGCAAACCCCTGGAATGCAAAGAGGAAGCCACGGAGCTGGTAGAATAAGGAAATCAGGGAAGCTATTGAACAACGACGGGCTGCTTCAAGGGAACACCGAATGGCAAAAGAAAGCACTGGCTTCTCAGGAGGAAATCGACCAAAAATGGGAAACATATCGACAAAAGAAACTTCAAGTGCAGGCCCTCGTCCAAAGTAAAATAAGACAGTCCACCGATCGCTGGATGGCTGATATACACGATGCCTCTAGAGGCGGAGCAAGAAAATTCTGGAACCATATAAGCTGGCTAGGGAAGAAGAATCAAAGAAAGCAAGATCGGATTCAAGATAACGAGGGAAATTGTTTAAAGGGGGACAACGCAGTGAACTACATTACATCAGTTATAGCCGAGTCATTTAAGAACGACGATAGGGTAATCTCCGCAAATCAGGAAGCAACACAAGGTAGCAGAATACAAAGCACCTTAGAACTGACCAATCTAAACTAGAAAAAGGCAGAAAAAAATATTCCTAAAAACACATCTACAGGAATAGATGGAATTCCGATCAAGCTGATTAATGAACTCGGTCCAAAAAGTAAGGAAACGTTGTTAAAAGCTTTGGAAACAGTCATAGCGAATAAGCAAATTCCGGAATGCTGGCGGCAGAGTAAAATGAATTTGATTTATAAGGGGAAAGGAGAAAGGATGCACATAAAATCCTACAGGCCGATTACCATAACATCTGTAATGTCCAGGTTAGCCATGCAGGCGGTGAAATTAAAGGTGCAAGCATGGGTTGAAAGTAACAAGATATTCGGAGAACTTCAGAACGGCTTTAGAAATGGTAGGCGCTTAGATGATTGCCTGTTCGTGCTTACCCAATGCATCGAAATATCTAGAGTGGAAAATAGACCTTTGTATTTGGCCTTCCTGGACATAAACGGGGCGTACGACAACGTAAGCAGGGAACTCCTGTGGAACATATTAAAAGAAGAAGGTATCGGTTATGAGATAATAGAGTTCCTACAGGAAATATACCGGGATAACAAAGTAGAAATTACATGGGAAGGGATAAGAAGTACGGAGGATGTCAGAGTATGCAAATGATTAAGACAAGGCTGTCCTCTATCACCGGTGCTGTTCATGCTTTATATGATAAACCTGGAACGGAGGATGCAAGACAGTAACCTAGGTTTTAACCTGTCATACAGATTAGGTGGAAAGGCGATAGAGCAGCGCCTCCCCGGTTTGATGTATGCACACGATATTGTGCTGCTAGCTGAGAGTCTGGAAGAATTGCAAACTCTAGTTAAGTATTGCGGAGACGAAGGGGACGCTCTAGGCTTCAGTTTCAGCGCAGTTAAGTCGGGTCTGATGATTTTCAACGGCTCAACTGATCAGGGTCTTAAAATTCAAGGCGTTGAAATACCTAGAGTAGCAGAATATAAATATTTGGGGGTATGGATAAACGAAGGCAGAGTATGAAAGCTTCCAATCCAACAGACCAGATCGAATTGGCCGAGATATCAAAGCTAATCAATAAGCGCAAGGTGGCCGATATAAGGAAGTATAACATGGAGAAAATTGAGCATGCTGTAAGGAATGGGGGAAGCCTTAAAGCGGTAAAGAAGAAATTGGGCATAGGCAAAAACCAGATGTATGCGATAAGGAACAAGGCGGGCAACGTCATCACTAATATGGACAAGATAGTCAAAGTAGCCGAGGAGTTCTATACAGATCTCTACAGTAGCCAAAGTAGTCAGGACCGTAATGAGATTGGCGTCAGGGAAAAACAGTCAGACGTTCCACCAGTGACGAAGGACGAGGTCAAGAAAGCACTAGAAACTATGAAAAGGGGGAAATCAGCTGGAGAGGATCAGATAACTACTGATTTGCTGAAGGACGGGGGGGATATCGTGCCAGAAAAACTGGCCACCCTGTATACGCAGTGCCTGGTGTCATCGACGGTACCGGAAGCATGGAAGAATGCAAACATTATCCTCATTCACAAGAAAGGGGACTCTAAGGACCTTAAAAATTACAGACCAATCAGCTTACTGTCTGTTACGTATAAGGTATTTACTAAGGTAATCGCTAATAGAATCAGGACAACCTTAGACTGCAATCAAGCAAAGGATCAAGCAGGGTTTCGGAAACGGTACTCTACTATCGATCATATCCATACCATCAATCAGGTGATAGAAAAATGCGCGGAATATAACCAGCCCTTATACATAGCATTCATTGATTACGAAAAAGCATTTGACTCAGTTGAAACCTCGGCGGTCATGCAGGCATTGCGAAATCAGGGGGTAGACGAGCCGTACGTGAAAGTGCTGGAAGATATATATAGTGGCTGCACAGCAACCATAGTTCTGCATAAAGAAAGTAACAAAATTCCCATAAAGAAAGGTGTTAGGCAAGGAGACACAATCTCCCCAGTACTATTCACAGCTTGTTTAGAGGAAGTATTCAGAGACTTGGAATGGGAGCAGTTAGGGATAAGGCTAGATGGAGAATACCTCAGTAATCTGCGATTTGCTGATGACATTGCCTTGCTAAGCAACTCGGGAGATGAACTGCAAATAATGATTGATGATCTAGACAGGAAAAGTAGAAAGGTAGGCTTGAAAATCAATATGCAGAAGACTAAGGTAATGTTCAACAGCCTCGGGAAGGAACAGGAGTTTACATTAGGTAGCGAAATACTGGAAGTAGTAGGCGAATATATCTACTTAGGACAGGTAGTAACCGCAGATCCGGACCATGAAAAGGAAATAACAAGAAGAATAAGATTGGGATGGAGCGCATTTGGCAAGCACTCGCAGATTATGACTAGCAGCTTACCGGTATCGCTCAAGAGGAAAGTATACAACAGTTGCATCTTGCCTGTACTCACCTATGGGCTGAAACGTGGAGGCTAACCAAGAGAGTTCTACTTAAGTTGAGGACAACCCAGAGGGCTATGGAACGAAAAATGGTAGGGGTAACATTAAGAGATAGAAAGCGTGCAGAGTGGGTCAGAGAAATAACTCAAGTTAACGACATTCTAGTGGAAATTAAGAAGAAGAAATGGACATGGGCAGGACATGTAGTGCGAAGAGAGGATAACCGATGGTCGCTGAGGGTAACAAACTGGATTCCAAGGGAAGGAAAGCGTAGCAGGGGGCGGCAGAAAGTTAGGTGGGCGGATGAGATTAAGAAGTTCGCAGGGGTCAAGTGGATGCAGCTAGCACAGAACCGGGTTAAGTGGAGAAATATGGGAGAGGCCTTCGCCCTGCAGTGGGTATAATCAGGCTGATGATGATGATGATGATGATGATAAACGAAGGATTGGCATACATTGGAAAGCATGAGCAATCACTTAAGGCCAAAGGGCGAAGGAATGCCGGGATAATGAAGCATAAGACATTGTGGGGATACAATAGGTATGAGGTATTGAGGGGTATTTGGAAAGGAATTATGGTGCCTGGTCTTACTTTCGGAAATGCGGTTTTGTGCCTAAAATAAGAGGTACAGTCGACATTAGAAACAAATCAGAGATCCGTTGGACGATTAGCACTAGGTGCCCACGGCAAAACTACAAATGAGGCGGTACAGGGAGATATGGGCTGGGCATCTTTCGAAGTACGGGAAGCTCAGAGTAAAATATTATATGAGGAACGCCTGAGGAAATTGGACAGTAACAGATGGGCAGCTAAGGTATTTAAATACCTGTACCTAAAAAGCGTTGACTCACAATGGAGGAAAAGAACTAGGAAACTAACTAGTAAGTATGTTAGTAACAAGGACGGAGAAATAAAGAGCATTAAGCAACAGGTGAAAAACACAGAACGTAAAAATTGGATAAATTCGATGGAAAAAAAACAGAGTGTGGAATTATACCGAAAGTGGAAAATGCAGATCAGAAAGGAAGATTTCTTTGATAACTCAAGAGGCAGTGCCCTACTTTTTGAAGCTAGATCAGGGTGCATTAGAACACGCAGCTACAAAAAGAAGTTTAACAATGGAGATGACGCATGTGCTGTATGTGGAAACTCCAGTGAAACAATTGACCATATTATACTCGAATGCAATGGTATCCATCCGGAAGTTGATGCAGGCGCAATCACTGTTCCTGAAGCTCTGGGGTTTAGAGATAACAGTGGCCGGGTGAATAAACCGGCGGTGGAAACTAGCAAAAAACGGCTGGAAGATTGGTGGCTTAAAAGCAGAGAAGAGACATAATATTAGTAATGTAGGAGCAAAATTTAATAAATACAATGATGGTTTAGTTAACAATTCTAAATCAATAATTAAGATATATGGAGAAACATGAGCATGATAGCTACTGCTACCACCCCGTTTCAAAGGGGACGCTCCTATATTCCATCCATCCATCCCACGTGCCAGAGCGTCGTCTGCTCGAGTGCTCCTACGGGATATGGTTTGCTAATACGCGTCGCGGACAACAGGGCAAGACGTGAACGACTGGGCTATGCTGTAGGAGCAAGCAGCGTTCCGAACACAGCGCGCGAGCCGACTTCAGTGTCCTTTTCTTCCAGGCGCAGCAAGAACATAGGGACACCAGGTGGCACTATTCTCGGCAAATGGACATCACGACCTGAGTGTGGCCAGGGCAGCAGACCCTTAGCATAAAAGTTGTGCTAAAAATGTATTTCGAGCATGTTGTACTGCTTTCATATTTAGTTTGTATTATCTGGTCCCAGTGATAAAATACTGGAATAAGAACATTCTAAACGTATTCGGACTAAAGCTGTTAAAAATATCAAAAAAGTCTTAAATATACAGCTTCTGTCCGCTCACTACATTTCTGACATTAAAATGCACTTCAGCTATTTTGGCCTACGGAGTGATTAAAAATGCACTAACAATTTGGTAACAATATTCTTTCGTACCAATGGTAGGTTACTCAACACCTAATTTCATGCTAGCAAAAGCTGAGAAAATTCTTCAGAGGTGTGTATTTTAGCATTCTTCGAATATACTCCAATTGCATGAGAAAAGAATGAATTTTTGTGCACTGAAACAGTATACGGAACATGCAACATAAGTACAGTTGTCAATGTTTAAGATAATAAAAGTAAACTTTTATAAAAACAATATAAGTAATAAAAGTAAAAAAGTAAGTAAAGTAAATAAAGGAAGTTTTCGCAGCTGGGTAACAAAAATGAGAAAGAGCTAACATCAACAAAGGCCGAAACAAGAGACATGCCTACGTTGTGATGCCCCTTGCTGCCGAGTTTTGAAAAAAAATACGTCAGCTAAAATCCCATTTTTAAACAAAGCCTTGCTGGCCCCATATCGCGATAAACGTGTCTGTGAACATAGATGTAAAAAATCTAATAACAAAACGTAAATGTCGTCCATGGCGGAGATCAATGAGGCGCCAGTTTTGAGAATTTTTATATCAAATTTGTCCCTAAGCGCTCTTTGTTCGCAGCTTCCTGTCGGGTTGCACTATTTCTCGTCTAATATAGGGTGCAGTTGTTAGTCAAGTTAGACTCCACATTTCGACAGTTATTTGAGGTGATGAAATAAGTACCGAAAGAATCAAAAACTTCGCAGCACAAAAAAGAAAACTTTCGCATTCCCACATGCAAACGGTCTTAGGCATGTAACGATTTTTTTTTATTTTTTAAACCCAAAGCATTTATTGGCTGATGGGATCCGGAAATGACAGCAGGAAATGTTGGTATGAGCTGACACTAAAGTAACCTGTCTGCTCCTGGTGTCGAGCACTATCTCTTCGACCCCAGCATGATGGTTGCAATATATAAACACCCTGCAGTTGGTGATATTGATAATCAAGGTAGTATGGATGACAATGCCAGTGAAGTTAACTGATAGTGATAATGACTTCCAATACTGGTTTGTCACAAGTTGTGTTCCTTGTTCTTGGTATTCACACTCGAAGCCACAATCATATATATTATCATGCTCATATTATAACATATACTTAAATTATTATACTTTTAAAGTGGACGCCTGCTCTTCTCTTCATTCATCAGCATGGTGCGGCACAAACTATTAACGCTAGGCGAGACTGGCAATATCACGAACATGCCTACATCACGAACAGCAAGCATCCTAGAACAGAGTGCCTTTCGAATAGGAACGAGAATTCCAGCGTTGACAACTGCTCGATGGCGATTAGACTGGCGGAGACGCTGGGATTAGAGAGAAGACAGCCGGCATGGTTGGGGACGTCGAGCAACCGTGGAAAAATAAAGCGACGATTTTCGCTGCGGATAAAAGTTCCGTCAACTGCAGACGTGTTTTTGTAAGGCCCCCTAATTACAAATGAGAAACATGTATGCTATTGATAAACGCGCGCTATTAACCTTACCTTGGACGAAAAGTGAAGCAGTGCCAATGTCAGATGGTTCAGCGTATCGCCCAGACCAGAGGTTTTGTGGTGATTAGACTCAGAGATAAGGTAAGCAAATGGCTTATGTGTGAAAATGGCCATCTTTACTGCACCGGGTGCGTGCCTCGGGTACCTGTGGCCACACCCACGTATTGACTGTGAAATAATCACCGATATTCCGCTGTGTAACGTTCACGCCCGCCGTCAGTGCATCGCCGTCAGTGCATGGGGCAGTATATGAAAATCCATTTGCTCAGATATCTTTCGCGTCGGAGAGAGTGTGTGTGTGTAACTAGCACCTGATGAAAATTGTCTACTCATTTAACCAAATGAATCAGATATTGATAAATATTTTCGGCACCTCCGATAGGTTGGTACTCTTATATTATTGCCTAAAAAGCACTCCAGTATCTAACATCACCTATCTGTGCATGGCAGGAGTCTGTACGGAACGCATCACAGCCATTTACGTTCTTTCAAAATAACACATAAGGGGCTGGAGAGTCTGTGCGTGATAATTCAAAAGAGGCTACTTGGATATTGGAGGATTCGCAGCCTACCTAGAGAAGAAGCCCCCTCTGCTCACGAAGCTGGCCTTACGAGCTAGTGTGGAATCTGATGTGAACTGCAGTATCTCGTCAAGGTCATCGCACTCATGGCAACTTTGGAAAAGACTGTCGAGTTTTATATGTTTACTGTGTCGAAGGCAAAGCCTTTCTCACCAAGCTAATCACTTGGCGCATAAATGCCTTCAGCGTTACATAGACCAGAAACAGCGTCTCTTTAAATTTTCCCTTCGGCATCAAGCTTCAACTGTTCCCAGAAATGTTACCACAAGCAGGAGCCCCTGGCACAAAATAAACCACATTCAACACTCACTGTAGACCTCCTAGGATTTTAAAATTTGAGCTGACCTGCATTCTTTCGCATCTTGTATGAAATCTGGGTTAATAGAGTACTGGTTAGGCGCGTTATCGAAGCGAAAATTGGGACTTCAAATGATGGGCCCCGTTTTCGCTAAGTTGGACAAATGCTAGGTATAGGTGAAAGCACGTCATAGTTCGTTTCGTATTAGGTTCGAGGGCATCGTTTGAAAGTCGGGCTTTAGGCAATGTTCGACAGAATCAATGGCTCGGTAACACAGTCGCAGCGCCTAATACAACTTTGGGACTGCGTAACGAAACTTAAGAGAACAATTCCAAACCTTTTCGTCTGGACCAATTTCCAGTTTATAAAGGCCACTAAATGCAATGCACAGTTACTGACAGTGGCAGCGAGTTAGGGGCGACGCCACTGTGGCGATAGACGATAGGTGCTGGTGTCGCTTCCCACGAGAAATTGCTTCGTTAGAATCTGCTAAGGCGGAATCATTTCCTGGCATGCCAAAGATGCAGGTCCCTTTGATATCTTGCAGTTTCCTGGTTTACAAAGAGATGTGGAGATTTTCCGCTAAAACCTTGAGAGATCTGAAAGGGTCGATAACGTGGCGTCTCCCTCTTCAAAATTGTGTTGTCATCTCGACTTCATTCCTAATATTATGAGCTTGCAAACCTTTCAATTCAAAAGTAAGGGCTAACTACGACATGATAAAATTTGTCTATTATCAGTAGTAAAGTACTATTATTGTGAACAATTAGCCTGAAATTGAAACTAAAGAAACTGTGGATGGCGCCACAGTGTCTGTATTCCCTCTTAATGGTGCATAAGTGCATGGTTCCAAGTTCCCTGCGTTCCTGCATTAATAATTTACTGAATAGTTTTCATGCTGTTATGTATTCAGAAGAGCGCGTTCCCTTTTTGCTGACTTGTTGCCGCGGACAGTTAAGCATTCTTTTGGAAGAGTTTATCCCTCTCTCACTGTTCTCACATTTTCTGCTGTTTTTGACAGAAAACCTGTTGTTACCAAAAATGTGTGTAGTAACATGAATATTTTATACAGTTATCACACAAAAGTAAGAACTTCAGAAAAAACGTACAGACCTGCAAAACTTACACGGAAGTACCGAAGAAAGTGTTTTTAGGACAATACTTCAATATAGTTCGCCGTTTTAGTAATACGGTTCTGTATTCAATTTGGAGTGGCTTTATGCAGAGTAAAATATGCACCCTGTATATTTCTTGTGTCAGTTAAAATCAGGAATTTTTTTAGGTATGTATAGTCTCTGGGATAGCCTTCACTACTCGTGTCTAGTTTCCACTCACTGATTAGCCCCTAAAGCGAGTGGGAACGAGACATAGGTAAAGTAGGGAAATCTGGAAACGTTACCGCCACAGAAACGTTTGATATCATTGCGCAAGTTTACCAGACACTGTACTTCTTCACGGGTGTTATGCGGTCATCCGGTACTACGGTTCTCTAAAGCATACTAAACATTTAGTTAGCGAACAATATGTTCAACCAATGCCGTAACACAATTTTTTCTATTTCTGTCCTCGTTTTATCCCAGATCGGCAGGGTTTGTACAGAGTATGATACGCATAGATTTCTGTTGTCCGCGGGGATAAACACTTTTTTAAGGTGTGTCCAGTGTCTAGCCTAGTCGGCGTTACTTGTCTGTTGTTTTGTTACCCTGAATAGGAGTGGAACGTGAAATAAGCAAAGCAGTGAAGCTACAGCCGCTGACACGCTCGTTTTAATTGCACTTTACCAGAAACTGCATTTGTTCACGGGGTTCATGCGGTCACCCGGTTTACAGGAGAAAGCGTCGGCGAACTCAGGCATGTTCCGCAAAGGAACAATGCAACGTGACCGGCGGTGCCAGTATTTACTCCCCCGACCACGCCGAGTTCCTGAAAGTGTAGTGCACCACTTCAGGCAGTGCGCAACAAAGAAAGTTTGCTCGCTGCTGAGCCCAACATCTGGTACGGTCGCCCAGCGCTCTGCATCCGTAAGATTCCGGTAGGCGGCATACGACAACTGGATACCCGCAATGTCGACGAACCCTTCGTTATCAGTCAGCTTGTCCAGATATCTTCCCCTTGACTCGGACTCCGCCTGCATACGCAGAATAATTACGGCAACCAGCGACAGCGATAATATGTGATGACAGAGTATGTTTCTATTGTTTCCTGGGAAAAATCAACTTTGGAGCTGCGTTGTGAAGGGTAAGCGGCAATGCAGTCACCAACGGCATATGTAAAATAAAGTGCCCAAATTTTTACTCTCAGCTGATATATGTGTAATAAAACGGCTTTAGAACGTAAATCTAGTGCTTCACGAGTGTCAGTGCAACGTAGGCAGAAATGTATGCTGCAACGGTGTGGCTTCATCTGGAAAGTAAACGCGAGAGATGCCTTTACATCGCCTCTTAATTCCGCGGTTTTTAACAGTTTTTGTTGATGGTGGCTCGGTTGAAAAGACGACGAAGTAAATGCCGCACGTCTATTTGGAGGCTTCAACTTATAATGAGGTGCATATAACTAGAGGTATATATCTCGTCATTTAGAATAACATTGCAAACTGTCCTCCAACTTGACTAATCTCCACAGGTGAGCGAAATGGCATGTTGTCAAACTTATCGTGCGCAAAGAGGGGTGGCGTCATAATTTTGGTACAAAATGCCGCGCACATTTTTTCTTGACACGTTTGGGAGTATGCCATGTTTTTCCAGATAAAGCGACGACTTTTCGGCCCAGCGAGTCCGTACGCTCTGGCGCAATAACTTCAGGTAGTTCAGAAACCACGCTCCTGAGGCGCAGTAGAAAAATTGTCGTTGCCTGCCTCTACGTTTCCTATTAAGGATAGCGCAATAACTCACATGTGCGTCTATATCATGGCTCAGCATCATGGTTTCTAGTATCACGATCAAAAACTTCGTTGTGGATGTGGAGGTGGGGTTGCCAAAAGTTCGGTTATTTTACTGGTGGCGTGAGAGACCGCACATGTGAAGGCTTGACTCGCGTATTGTAATGCGTGGTAGATAAATTAGAGTATCGGTGTAAACTTCGACACATATGCAAATATATGTGCTCTTTTTCACTCTGGTTACTTTGTAGGCTATTAGAAGTGACTTTGATGGCACTTTGAATAGAGCTGCGAGAAAGTGCACAAGACGCCTTCTGTTAATAAATTACTTCCTTTGAACCTAGAAATGCAAACAAGAGTGTGCCTTTCAGCGTATACCTTTATAGGCTTGAATACTCATTTAATACATCACCAAATATAATAGAATACAAACTGAAGAGAATAAAATTCATCAGATACACTTCAGACTACTTACGTGTTAAAACGCGAAATAAATATAGTTACGCGGCTGAGATATTTTCGAGCAATGTTTTCGGCATCTAAAAAGATTATTTCTTCTGAAAATGCATTCGGTGCGTCTATGATGCACTCTCCGCCCCACCACCCTTCACAGAGGAACTTGAGGCTGCTGGTGTTACTAAGCCATGCGGCAAGAGTTCTTATGGCAGTGACTGCTCCCTCAAGGAGATCTCCTTCTGGTACTTTTCCGCTTGGCGCAACCTGCCCACCTAACTCTCTTTCTCTCTGTATTCCGACGTAGTGTTTATACTTATATTTCTTTTTAGTCCTGTGAATGATTTTCTTCGTAAGTTTCCTCAATCTGATGCTGGCGTGGCATCATCCATCTCAACTTTAGGGAGCCATGTAGATGCAGGAAATGTCGAGGTATTTGGCGCAACATGATCTCGACTACAATCATACGATTAGTCATAATGAAGCATGCGAAGCTTTCGCCTTAGATGCTAAACATTGAACAGCGTGTAAGCATCTCAGACTACCGATTCGACAGCATATTTCCCCAGCGTATGATTTTAGTACCGCAGTGGCCCGCTAAAATGGTTACAAACTTTAGCATCAGCATGTCGCTTTTACAATTAACGTTCTGCTGCAAAATAAAGCAGTTGATTATCTCTCGCTGTTGCCGAAAGACAGGGTTCTATCAATGATGACTCAAGACATTTATGAGCTTGACCGAATACTCGTAACATGTCAAGGTCACTTGACAAATGTCTGAAGGCTGCTTGTGTTAATAAACTATCTTCGTGTTGCATGCCGATGGAGAGCTTTCGTGTAGTCGGATGCGGTACTGTTTGAACAGTCTCAGGTAGCACAAAGTAAGCTATGAAGGGGGGGGGGGGGGACAGTGGGTCCGATGTAGGCAATGCAGGGCAGCCCCGGTGTGCTCAATGTAGGTGCTGCAAGGGGTCGACGTAAGCCTGAAGGGGGAAGGGGGCTGTCGACAAAGCTCCGATGGGTCCAGTCCAACCTTGGACCGATGCACGCAGCCCTTGAGGGGCTGCTAACATTTTTACCGAATTGCCAAAAATGCCCATCCCTCCAACTCCATCCGATTCTCCTACTTTGGACGGATTCGGGCTGCCGCTCTGGATAAACCTTTATTCTTTATTTCGATCAGCCCCTCAGGTTATGGCATAGGACCACTGAGGGTTCTATAGCTCAATCCTAATTTGGACTTTCCCACATTATTCTCATGGGAGCCCGTCGCAGATAACATATGGGAAGCCCTAGTCTGTCAGCCCCTCAAATAATGACATAGGACCGATGCGGTTTCTATAGCGCAAGCCGCACTTGGGTTTGCCCATATTATTTTCATAGGGGTCGGATGCAGATAAATTATGGGAAGCCGTATTACAAGTTCTCCCAGTAAATATTTACGGGCATAATTAAGCAATTATTTTGCCCTGAATTGGTTTCCCTGAAATATCCGACAAGGGACCCTTGTGGTCTGGGTGTAGGAATGAGATCTGCATTAGCCTGAGCAACGCCGCTATGGGACCCATGCAGCAGGAATAGAGTAGAGCCCAAATGGGACTTGCCTGCTTTTGCCCCATCGGGGACCGATGTATGTTTTGTGATGATTTCCCAGCCCCACTTGATTACATCGGACCCAGTGGGGCCCTATATTCAGTGCTGCCTGGGGCAGATGTAAATCCGCAAGCTTGTTCACTGGAAGGTTGATATAGTGCTGACCACCGACTCGGTGGTAGGTTTTGTGACAGTTTCCTTACTCCGCCTGTGTTTTAATCGAACAGAATCGTGGTGGTGTGACATGTACTTCACATGCCAAGCGCTTTCGTTGCAATCAGTGTTCTCCGGAAATAAGAGAGCACTTCCGATTCGCTACACGCCTTAATAAACCTAGAATGCTGTCATCAATTATTGGGCAAATTTTTATCTCTCATACACTAATAGAAATCGCATTCTCTTTGAAGCTCCATCTCTTTTATCTGTTCGGCTTCCAAAGCTTGTGCTCAAAAAGCTACAGCCGCGACATCAGAAGGCCGGAACAGCGAAGTCGACAAAAGGGTGTCGATTGCATTTAGCGCCAGCAATATTTTTGAGCAGTGCTATCATTTTCTTGTCGTAACCATTTCATGCGTACATCTATCTCAATTTCAGGAGAGGCAGCATATTTTTTTTTTTCACTTCGACGTTGGACATTTTGCAAATAGGGCAGCCACAAATGGAAATAAACTTGCAACAAAATTCGTGGTGCATCATGTGTATTATACAATACCAGAATCTTGCTGCCCCTGCGAACTCGTACGTTAGTCACTCATTCACTTATTATGGTGTCCTCAATTATGGAATGACTGTATTTTTTCATTACTCCATAACGTGGCGGTCAAAAGAAAACGCTGTTCTTAATATCATCGTCCGCTCGGCAGCTTACAGTTTACATATTGCATAGCCAACTGATCCAGGCTATGCACTAGACCAATCATGGTTTCCCGGGAAAAATTGTCGAGAATCAAGTTATCGTGATTAACATTTTGCGTGATTAACATTAGCCTATTTTTCACCAAAATAAATTTCTCACGCCATGGCCGCCACCTTGACCTTGTAAGCAATAGCCAATCATGGTCGCAGATAAATAAAAAAAAATTAAAACTTAACATGCATACCTACGAAACGTTTTCACACAACTACTGCATTTCGTGATTTTTTTATGAAATAAACTGAAGAAAATTTTATTTATTTGTAAATCAATAAAATATACAGAAATATACACAAAACAGCAAGATTTTTAATTTGTTAATTTAAATGCACCTTCATACAGGAGTCATTTAACATTTTTTGATGTTGCTAAGGTGAAGAAACGTGAGCTGTTTGGGCGAAGCAACTTTGAATATCAAGTAAATTGCGTTATGAGCCATATTCAGCCACATATTGCGTAGTGAGGAGTTCCTACTCAAAATAGAAAATAGGGTAATTTTAAAGGTATCACTCAATGGCCTTTATTTCTGAAAATTGATTTCGAGTAAGTTTCGTTTCAAGTGAAATAGTATTTTTGAAATTGAGTCCTGAGTTCATCGTTGGCGGAGCTGGGTGCTTGCACTTCAGTGTGTCGTCAGTGAAACAGAAACGATGAAATCAATTTTTCTACAGCCATTCTGTTTTCCTTTCTATCCACCCCTACGCGTGCGCGCGTTGTATCATGTACACTTCGTCATTATCGCACACTTCCTGGCAGTGCATGCCACAAACAAGTACCACTGCATGGTTTTGTCAGTACGTTTTTTTTTTATATTTGGCTGTTTAAAAGTCCCTTTGATTGTTCGTTCTTATATTGCTCATTCTTCAAATTGTAGAGCTCTTGAGAACCGCTCGCACAGATCGGCTTCATTTTTTAATCACTTTTTCGGGCACCCAAAGAGCTACGACACTATTCACAGTCTTCTTCGCCCATGTGAACAGCTCACAGAAGGCCAGTATTTGCTTTTTGAATGGCTTCTGAATACCTACTCTTGTTTGCAAGGGCATCACTCTTCGACCAATACCATCACAAGCCCTCTTGTCACATGAGGTAGGAAAGAAAAATTTAATTCGGCTGGAAAATTTAAACCGGTTTAATGGTGGCACAGGTTTATGACGCTCTTTTTATTCTTGTATTGAGGTGATGCACCATCAAAAAATAATTTATTCATTTATTTACCCATTAATTAATTATGATCAGTTTTGAACTTCTTGAACAGTTTCCTTTGAAACCCCCCAAATTGCAATTATTGCAATTGCAAATTGCAATTGTAAAACCGGAAAAAATGACTTGACCGAAATTTCAGCACAGTTCTCTTGTGCGCGGCGGTGAATGACAATTGCATGCAACGTTACTTGTGTATTATTCATCTTGCATAAAAAATAATTCTCAGAAAAATTTATAAATACGATTGGCTCGTCTATTTTCATTTTTTTCAGCCGTCTCAAATATTTTAACTTTTCCTTTCTGATGAAGCAATGAACGGTTAGATGCTTCAGAATCTCCACAAAGTTTTCAGAAAATTCTTATGGTTTTAAGACAATTGTCTGGAGACGAGAGCGAACACTACTTATCCACTACTGTACCTGCACAGTTCCTTCCCGATCTTCAAGCTGTACTGCATTCCCTACGAGGCCGTTTTCCTCGTCAAGTTAGCATACTGTCGTCGTTAGAACTTCAATATTCTCTTTAAGCCACGATGAAGTTACCATATGCTCAAAATTTTGATGTGTCATGCACATGCAAACAGTGTGCGTGCCACTTTCCCCTCATGAATCCCAGTGTTCTGGGCAAAGGCTAGCAAAGAGACGAAAAACTGTGAAGCTTGCAACCTTCTTCCGTTCCTAATGCAGCACTTTTAAGTTGAACTGTATACCCGCTTCTGGTAGGCCTGCAGCACATCGTTCGTACTTGGAAGGCAGTAAGAACCTGTGTCGTCTTCGTAGACCTGCCTCACAAACAAATTATCTTCTCCACTGCTTGGGCGGCCAAGTTTACTAGATGGCGTGCCGAATGCTCCACTCTCTAATCGTATTCTCGGGGCTTCCCACACTTGGCACTCGGATGCTCCAATAAAGGTACACATTTTATCACGAAACAGTGATTTTCCATCAATGGTCAGTATCTAGATCTTCACTGCTTCTTTTTCATGAGCATACTTTTATTTATTGTCGTTCATTAAAGACGAACATGCCACTAACTGCAGCTTGCCATGTAGATTGCTCAAGGCCTAGACATCACGACACACCTCTCCTTTCCCTTTTCAGAAGTTGAAACGCCTACATTTTCGCCTGCGTCTACCCGAAGCTTTTGCCTTTGCATTTTCTTCAGGAGACTCTACCTCAAGTCCACTAGCACATCACTGACTCCCGCTTCATAGCTGTTGCAGTGGTCCTAGCTGCCTTGCACTGCTGTGTTTCAAACTTAAACTTGCCGCATACTATAGCATCGCATTTCACATTTCTGATAGAGCCGCTGCTCTCCTGGAATGAGCCTCAAAGAAGGCTGCCGATCTGCGATGGTCTTTGTGATCCCCACAGCACCCAGACGTTTTCTGATGTGCCCAGAAAAAAGATTGCTGCACTGGTTCGAAGCCACTAATGTGGTGCACTAAACATACATGATATGCTGATGGGCACATACCGTTGCGATATTATGAGTCTCCATAGCTCTGAGGCTTAAAGGCGTTGCTCAGTTTCAGATATATCTTCCAAATATATGATGCTCGGCCTCCTTGTCTACGCTGTTTTGCGGCCGCCTTTCGCTTCTAGTGAACGTGTAGGAAGAGGACATTCGTCAAAAAATATATATAAATTATAATTTTGTTTCAAACTGAACCGAAATATATAAATATTGGCATACACTAAACGGCAATATGGCAGTGTGTGTAGTATACATCAGTCGTAAGCAGCATATTTACGCAATGTTCAGCTCTTTCTAAGAAAACGAAAGAGAGTAGCGATACTCAAAAGCAGGAGGAACTCGGTTTTTTTGGAAGATAACGAAGCATTGGAGGGAAAGAATCATCTTTTATCTGGACGCATTTCTTGAAATGGCAAAACCAAAACACGAGGAAAGCATACCGAAACAATGTATTGAAATTCTCGAAACCCGCCTTGTGCTCCACAAAACAAACGTAGACTGATGACCTAGTTCGTCTCGGCTTTCCCGCCATGGACAATGTCGCACTGAAACCAAAGTCTCTCTGCCGAAAAGAAACTCTGCCCTGTTAACGTTGTGGAACACTTGCCACTCTGTTCGAGGTTGGTCTTAAGGGGGAAAATTTGATAGATCATATTGCTCTTGCTGTGTGAAGACCATGTCTGCAGCGCATTCGGTCCTCATTGCTACTTAAGGCTGGCTGAGACGAGGTGACAGGATTGCGGACATTCACAGGAGAGCTTTTCTGGCATGAATCTAATGACAACGCTATGAACAGCCTGCAATGGCTATGACTCGAGACCAGAGAGTCAGGTGCATTAGGTTGTGACATGCCTGTTTATCTGCACGGATAATCCCCGAAACAGTTCTCCGTGGGAGCCGGGCTTTAACGCAGGAAATATTTGTACTTGACTGTCATTAAATGCTGCCTCGTCATTTTTGTTTATTTTTTTACACATGCCATCGGCAAATTTTTGAATTCCCGGCGCGCCAGGGTCCAAGTAATGGAGAAGTGGAGTGCTGATCTTGTCTATTTTCAGCCGGCGGCACATACGCTGCAGTGAGCAGCACGCACGTAGACGCCGGCGTTCACATAAGATGTGAAAATCAATTTTCTCGCTTCAAACAAAAAGTACTCAGGTTAAACGTTCAAGAATAAATGCCATGCATTGATACTTTCTAAATACCTATATTTCATATATTAGCAACACCTCACTACGCAACAGATGGCTGAACATGACTGTAAATGCAGTATTTTCTGATAATAAAAGTTGTTTAGCTTACGCACCTAATGCTTGTTTATCTCTGGAATAATTTTTGTTACATTCCTTGCCTTATAAGCCATATGGAAAAAGTTCTTCGAATGACTACTGTGTGAAAGCAGATTAAGATAAACATTTTCAACTATGAATGTTTTGTATCTTTGTTTTATATATTTTTTTTATTCATCAATAGAACAAAGGTTGTGCACTTTATTTCGTAAAAGAGCACAGCATGTAGTGTTGGTGCGAAATAATTTTCAGAGGCATGTGTGCAAGTCCTTATTTTTACGACTGCTTCTGCGTCTAGGTTTTGCTACTGCGTGCCGACTTAGGATGGCGCCCATGGCGCGAAAAATTCTTTTTTTTTTGCGCGAAAAGTAAGCTGTGAAAGCATTATTCATGATGACTTGACGACGCTTAACTTTTAGAGCGCAGCTCTTTGGCGTCCGTTCCTGGGTTTCGCGTCGGCGTCGGCGTCGTCGTCGGCCTCGTAACCAGCTCCGCCCCCCTTTCATCCCCCCAGCGCTAGCAGCGACCGGCTGATACCGCTGGATGCCGCTGACGCCGCTAGAGAGTCAAGATAACGTGACTGCATAGAACACCATCGCCGCCATGCAGAAAGAGGAGGGGAGGGTCCCCCCCCCCTGTTCCTGTGTGGCGGATAGGGTGCTCTTCAGTTGCCGACGCGTCGGTTATTTCACGTAGGCCCCGGCACGTCGACGAATACGTGACCACCTTCCCACGGCTAGACCTGGTTCTTGGCGCTGCGGAAGCGAGGGTATCATATTGTTTGCGTCGGCATCGGCGGCGTTGTCCCTGAAACCAACTCCGCAGCTGGGGTTGACTCACTATCGGCGTCAGCAGCATCAGTCAGTCGCTGCTATCTCTTCCCTCCTCCCTTTATCGCGTTGTCCGCTTGCTGCGCGCGCTTCTGCCCCCATCGTTTGCCGCTGGGTGTACACCCTGCCCCCCTCCCCCCTCTTCCTGCGAGTCTCCGGCTGTCAAAGCGCCGGCTCGAACTTAATTCCTTTCTTCGCTCCTCCTCCAATGCAATCCCTGTGCGGTGGCAATCAGAGAGCCAGATCGGTGGCGGCGGATTTGCCTCAATCTATCGAAAAGGTGAAACAGCTTATTTGCTGCGCTCAAATTTCGCATTAGGAAGTAACGTAATCGTCGGTAATTTTTTCTAAGAAATACAAAACGGCGAGTGCTCATCCTGGATCAGTTATCATGGAAGTACCCATTTATTTTCAGACTGCCCTCATTTGCTGCTGTGTTTCTTCTGTGTTGTGCGCTCCCATTTTTTTTGGATTATGACTTTCTAACTACACATGTGCCTGTAAGTTCCTTGCGTCATCAGCCTCGATATGATGTTCCCCGCTGCTACACTAATTTTGGCCATTTTGTAAGAAAGTACTATACACCTCCATCTTGAACCCACTGCCTGATACTGCGGTTTCTCTACATGAGTGTCATCTTAAACAAGTATTTAAGCGCTAAGGTGTGATTTGTAGATTTTTAAATATTTAGTTGTGTTGAGCGCAACTGTTTTGTTTGTGTTATGACGCGGATTTATCCCCTTTTTGTTTTTCATTTGATACTTCGCTATATGTAGCTTCTCTCGCCCCCCGACAGCCGGGATACAGCCCAAAAAGCCTTTGTTTTGGGCCGACCTGTTTTCTTGTTGTACTCCTTGGCCAAATAAAAGCGCTATATATATATATATATATATATATATATATATATATATATATATATATATATATATATATATATATATATATATATATATATATATATATATATATATATATAGGATGCGAGAACATTTAACGTACTTGGCCGCTTAAAAAGTTATAGAGCGAAGGGTACGCTTCATTTAAAGAAACATTTTATTAGACTCGACGTTTCGACCAGAAGCTGGCCTTCATCAGGAGTGTGAATGCAAGCAATGGGAGTAGGTTTTATATGCAAAGAGTGGAAAGAGAGACAGGTGCGCAGAGTACAATGGCATTGTGATGGGTGGGGTAAAAGCAGGTGCACCTGCACCTGCTTTTTACCCCACCCATCACTACAATGCCATTGTACTCTGCGCACCTGTCTCTATTTCCACTCTTTGCATATAAAACCTACTCCCATTGCTTGCATTCACACTCCTGATGAAGGCCAGCTTCTGGTCGAAACGTCGAGTCAAGCGTACCCTTCGCTCTATATATATATATATATATATATATATATATATATATATATATATATATATATATATTGTCACAGGCAACAGGGCTAGACGTGACTAAAACGACAGGACGAAGCTGAACCAGCAGGCAAAGTTCCGCGCACAGCACGCGAGCCAACTTCGGCGTCCTTTTCTTCCAGGCGCCACCTAAGAACATCAAAGACACCAGGTGGCATTACTCCCCGTCCTAAAAACAAAGCGAAAGCACAGACTGGGCGCGAGCGATGGGCGATGCAAATCAGTACAGAAACCGAATATAAAACAGAGGCGGGGCTCTACACAACTAAACGAGTGCATAGTACACTGCACATTACCGCGCGAAATACGGTTTCATGCGGACAAGGTGCACCACCTCGGAGCGTGGTTGCCGACGCTACGTCTGCACTGTATCTGCTGGAAGGACTTCGTATGTCACTTCTGTGGCACGGCGCAGATCCTTGTGAGGTCCAAGGTAACACGAGATGAGTTTTTCAGACAAGCCGGGCCGGCGCACCGGTGTCCACTCCCAAACTTGCTCTCCTGGTTGATATGTGACGTGTCGATGACGGAGGTTGTAGCGTCGCGTATTCTTTCCCTGCTGTTGCTGAATGTGGATGCGGGCAAGTTGACATGCTTCCTCGGTGCGCTGAGCAAACTATTCAGCGTCTGGAATGATAGGATTATCCGTACAGCACAGAAGCATGGCATCCAACATTGTCTGAACGTCGTGTCCATAGAGCAGGCGAAATGACGTAAAACGCGTCGTCTCTTGGATGGTAGTGTTGTAGGCATATGTGACGTACGGGAGAATCTCGTTCCAGGTCTTGTGCTGGGAGTCTATGTACATTGAAATCATGTCGGCGGTCGTTTTATTGAGTCTCTTCGTGAGGCCATTCGTCTGTGGGTGATGGGCAGTGGTTTTGCGATGGCTCGTGTGACTCAGCTCAAATACGTCGTGCAAACGTTGTGCCATAAACGCCGTGCCTCGATCGGTGATTACTTGGGACGGCGCGCCATGGCGCAACATGATTTGGTGCATAAAAAACTGGGCGATCTCAGATGACGTGCCACGCTTCACCACCTTTTTTTCCGCATACCGTGTGCGATAGTCAGTCGCGACTATAATCCATTTGTTACCGAGCGATGACAGCGGAAATGGGCCCAAACGATCGATGCCGATTTGGCCAAATGGTGCTCGGGGAGGCGCAATAGGTTGGAGCAAACCCGCTGGCTCGAGAGGCGGCGCCTTTCGACGTTGGCACTCGCGACAGCCTCTGAAGTAGCTGTCGTAGGGACGGTGCACAATGACGCAACACGATTTGCTGCGTAAATAACTTAGCGATCTCAATTAATGTGCCACGCTGCACTGCCTTGGTTTTCGCATAACGTGTGAAATAGACGGTCGCGACTATAATCCATTTGTTACCCGTCGATGACAGCGGAAATGGGCCCAGAAGGTCGATGCCGACTAGGTCAAACGGCTTCCAAGGGAGAATAATGGGTTGGAGCCAACCGGCGGACTTGAGAGGAGGCACCTTTCGACGTTGACACTAGCGGCAGCCTCTGACGTAGCGATGGACGGCGTCAGTATGTTTAGGCCAATAATAGGCTTGACGAACTCGGGTGAGTGTGCGTGCAAAGCCCAAGTGGTCAGAGGTGGGCTCATCATGGCAAGCAAAAAGGATATCGTCATTACGAGGAGGTACTCTCGGTCAACAGTGCTGGAGTTCTGTTTGAATAGAACGCCATTCCGGAGACAGAAAGCAGACATGTTCCGAGCAAATTCCCGAGGGATATCAGCAGCGCGACCCTGCAGGTTGTCAATGACAGGTCGAAGGTCCGGGTCAGCTCGCTGTCGGGTCTTTATGTCTGAAGCACTCACCAGTCCAAGAAACCCGCTCTCGTCGTCCATGCTCTCATCGACTAAACCGACGGGTGCGAGCGACAGCGCGTCAGCATCTTCATGCTCTTGGCCAGATTTGTACACAATGGTGTACTCAAATTCTTGGAGACGAAGACTCCATCGTGCTAGGCGCCCCGATGGGTCGCGGAGGTTAGCCAGCCAGCACAAGGAATGATGATCGGTGACCACATTAAACTGGCGGCATTAGAGGTAAGGCATAAAGTTCATGTTTGCCCACACAACCGCAAGGTATTCCTTTTCCTAGTGCAGTAGTTTGTCTCGGCGCGGGAGAGCGTGCGGCTGGCATACGCTATTACCTTTTCGACGCCAGCTTGGTGTTGAACTAGTACAGCGCCAAGGCTGATATTGCTGGGGTCGGTGTGGACTTCGGTGTCAGCGTCTTCATGAAAGTGCACCATAATAGGGCTTGTTTGCAGTCGGCTGCGCAGCTCCGAAAAAGCCTCTTGTTTCTTGGCGCCCCACAAGAACTGTGTATCATAGCGCATGAGGCGAGTCAGGGGGGCGGCAACTTTGTAAAAATCGGCGATGGAGCGGCGGTTGTACGCGCAAAGACCCAGGAAGCGCTTCAAACTTCTCTTGTTTGCAGGAATAGGAAATTTGGCGACAGCAGAAGTCTCATCGGGGTCTGGCCTAACGCCTGCGGCACTCATAAGATGACCAAGAAACTTCAACTCTTTGTAGCCAAAGTGGCACTTCTCGGGCTTGAGCGTCAAGTCAGCTGACCGGAGGGCATCTAATACTGCGCGCAGGCATTCGAGGTGTTCTTCAAAGGTCTCAGAGAATACGACTACGTCGTCGAGATAGACTAAGCAGATATGCCATTTGAGGCCAGCGAGAACGGTGTCCATCATGCGCAAAAAAGTAGCCGGCGCTGAACATAGGCCAAAAGGCAGCACTTTGAACTCGTACAGTCCATCTGGGGTGACAAAAGCTGTTTTTTTGCGGTCCGGCTCATCGACCTCAATCTGCCAGTACCCGCTCTTCAAGTCAATGAAGGAGAAGTACTGGGCGCGACGAAGCTTGTCGAGCGAATACTCGATACGGAACAGCGGCTAGATGTCTTTTTTTAATGATGGCATTCAACTTTCGATAATCGACACAGAAGCGAAGGGTCCCATCCTTTTTCTTTACCAGCACGACAGGGGATGACCACGGGCTGATGGATGGCTGTATGACACCATCACAAAGCATCTCCTGAACTTGTGTCGGAATCGCTTCACGTTCCGTCGTCGGGGTACGGTACGGCTGCTGGCATATAGGGTGGGCGTCGTCAGGAGTAATGATGCAGTGCGTCACGAGAGGCGATTGCCGTACATTCGTAGAGAACGCAAAACAAGTGCTATACTCTAGTAGGAGGACACGTAGCTGAAGATTCTATGTGTGCCAGAGATCCGGACTAATATCAAGACGGTCAAATTGGGGCTACATGGTGCTAACAGCCCCAAACGTAAAACATTCTGAAACATCCGCTAAGGAGTCAGCAAATGCGATGACAGTAACACGAAAAGGATTCCGGGGTTCGTTGGTGAAGTAAGTCACCAGGAGCTCAGACCGGCCGTCGCGGACGTGGATGAGGCTGCGCACTGTACAGATGCCGTGGGTCAGCAAAAGAGACTGGTTGCCTTCCGCGACCGCATGCCCGTCACGCAGTTCGTCGAAAGTAACAGTCACAAAAAAACTGGCGCATGGTGGAATCGAAACGCTCGCGGTGGAAATTCGGAGGGCGGCGCGGCGTTAGCGATTCTTGGTGTCAGTATCAGCAGCGTTCTCGGTTGAAAATGTCACTGCAGGCTCTGCGGGGGACAGCATCCAACGGGCGAGAGGGAATGCAAGAACAAGTACAAGATGCCGTATGTGCTCAAAAAACGGCAATGGGAACGCAAGATGGAAGCCAAGCAGCAACAACTGGATCCGAAAAGCTTTCCGCCGCTGCGAGAGCCGCCTGCCGAGAGACCCCGCGGAGATTCGAGGCAGCGCGACAGCAGCCGCAAGAGGGACAACAGCAAGGGAGGCAGGAGCGCCAGCCGCCACAGACCGTCGCAATCGGGGGAAAGAGTCGCCTGGGCCGAAACAGTCAAGGCAAACATGGCAGTGAAGAGACAACCACCGGCGCGCTGGACAGCGATCACTACATCGTGGAGGTCGTCGTACCGCTCGAAGGCCAAGGCAACACCGGCATAAGGAAGCATCGCATTACGGACTGGGACGCCTTTCGAAAGGCGCTATCCGCGGTGCAAGTGGACATTACGGACATCGAGCAATGGGCGGCCAACGTCGTTGAGACGACGGAAGGAGCCACCAAAGAGCTAGAGACGGACGAACGGATAGACAAGATGGACAGTCGGCTGGCCCACCTGATAGAAGCCAAGCAGTCCATAAAGGCGAGGTGGCAGAAGCGACGAACCAACCGAAGTCTAAGGAAGAAGATCGCCGAGCTCAACAGGCAGATCGAGGTGCACTGCAGGGTGCTATGCACCCAACAGTGGAACGAGGCCTGCAACGAAGCCGACGGACAGGTGCACAAGGGCAAGACGTGGAACATGCTGCGGAACCTTCTCGACGAAACCAAGACCAAGGGCCACCAACACAACAACCTGGCCAGGATCCTACACAAGGCAATCTGCGAACACGGGGAAGACGAGGTCAAGCGGCGCTTGGACGCCAAGTATCTGCCGGCCACCCCCACGGAAAGACACCCGGATTACCAAGGCAAAGAGAACGGGACGCTAGATCGCGACATCCAGACCTGGGAAGTCAGAGTTGCCCTGCAGGATCTCAATGGAAGGTCTGCCGCGGGTCCCGATCGAGTGACCAACAGATCGCTCAAGAACCTCAACGAAGCGGCCATCGAAACGCTCACGAACTTCTACAACAAGTGCTGGCAAGAAGGAAGGCTACCCAAGCAATGGAAAGCAGCCAAGACGATCCTCATCCCCAAGCCTGGCAGGCCGCCCAACATAGAGAACCTCAGGCCGATCTCGCTCACTTCGTGCGTGGGAAAGGTCCTCGAGCACGTTCTCATGAACAGGTGGCAGCGTTACCTGGAAGAATCGGAGTTTTACCCAAATTCCATCATCTGGTTTCGGAACAAACTCGGGACGCAGGACGCCATGATCTTACTGAAGAACGAGATCATCGACGATACGACGGGCACCAAGGACAACAGAGCCGTACTCGGGCTGGACTTGCAGAGCGCCTTTGATAAAGTGAGGCACTCGGCTATCCTGGCCCAAGTATCCAGGCTAAACATGGGCAGGAGGACATACCAGTACATCAAAGACTTCCCGACGGAACGGACCACCGAAATCTGTGCGGGAGACCTGCAGCTCGAAGAGAAGAAGCTGGGCAGCGTCGGAACTCCGCAGGGGTCGGTAATCTCCCCGCTACTCTTCAACCTCGTGATGATCGGGGTGGCCACCCGGCTAGAAAGAGTAGCGGGAGTCCGGCACACCATCTACGCCGACGACGTTACGCTATGGGTACCGGGAGGAAGCGACGGAGGGCTCTCGTAGACCTCCACGCCAGAGAAGAAGGCGCCGCCTACGTGGACGCGGCGGAGTATCGAGGGAACACCGACGCATACGCGGCGGTGGTTGTCGGGGCATCGACGGGTGCAACGAAGACCGCGGTGAGCGTCCGGACTCGAGAAGCGCACCGGGCGGAGGAGGTGGCCATCGCCTTGGCCGTTTCCGACCCCGGATGCACTACAGTGTTGTGTGACTCTAGAACGGCAGTGAAGAACTACGCCAAGGGTAGGGTATGTAGTGAGGCCGCGCGCATACTGCGCAAGGCCGAAGACATCGAACGCAAAAGTCCTGTGGTGATCAAGTGGTTTCCGGCCCACATGGGCAGCGACGTGTCGGAACGCGGAAACGTGAACCACAACGAGACGGCCAACTCGGCCGCGCGAGGACTAACCAACCGCTCGGCTGCAAGCACGGCCGACTCGGAGTCTTGGTCGCGGCGCAGTGCCAAGGACAAGATGACCACCTTCAACGAAATAGTGAAATGGTACAGACTGAACAGACAGACTATGCCGCCACCTCACCCGGGGTTTACCCGGAAGGAGGCAGTGTTATACAGACAGTTACAGACGGGGTCCCTGCTCACCCCGGTGCTAGCTAAGCACATGTGTCCGAGTGTGCACGCGAGCGACATGTGTAGACTGTGCGCGAAGGAGAGAGCCACCGCGGCTCACATCCTTTGGGACTGTAGCGTAAATCCGCGCGAAGCCAGCGAGAAGACGACGATCCCGCCGCAGCTAGAGGCTGCAACGAGGAGCTGTGATGAAGAGACACAACTCAAGGCCGTCCAGCAGGTCTCGGCAGCTCTAGAGAGGCAGCGACCGAGCGAAGCCGAGGAGAGGGGGGGCAGCACCCCCAAAAAGGGGGCGGCGGCCCTCTCGAACCAGCGGAAGTAGCGAGGGACGTAACAAGACCTCAAGGAGCACAACGCACGAGACTGACGTAGTGGCCGCGTCGCGGTAAAAGCTTGTCCTCCCTGCTTGGAGGGAGCCTAACCGATTCTGCAGGCATTTTAAATAAAAGTTGTTCTCTCTCTCTCTCTCTTCCGGAGATCAATAATAGCTCCATACTCCCGGAGAAAATCAACCCCAAGGATAAAGTGACGGGAGCAGTCAGGTATAACGAGGCAGCTTACAATAAACGTGGAGCTGTGAATTTGAACTCGTGCCGTGCACAGGCCACTAGGAGTTACTACATGTCCGCCAGCGGTGCGAATCTGAATGCCAGACCATGGTTTCATTACTTTTTTAAGAAGCGCTGCTAGCTTCCCGCTTATAATCGAAAAGGCCGCGACAGTGTCCACCAATGCGCTAACCATATGGCCGTCGAAAACCACTGGTATGCCCAGCGAGAGTCGATGTTCATGCGTAGGAACTGTCGTCGGTGCCGTAAACCCCAGATCGCTCACAGGGCTCGTTGTCAGGGGGTCTTCGTCATGTCGATTGTAAGCGCCTCGCCCCCGGAGGTCGCTGTCTTTAGTTTTCCCGGTGGGGACATGGTGACCGTCGCTGCGCCATCCAAGATGACCTGGGCTGCGGCGATGGTCGGCGTGGGGATGTGGATCGTGACTGCCGCTAGGACGTTGGCGCCATGAGCTGCTGCGGCGCTAAGTAGTCTTCAATTTCTCGGGGTCTTTGGCCTATTTGAGGGCGGCGCATGTCGATCGGAAATCCGTGAAGTTCAAGGTGTCGATAGGGGCACTGGCGCTATAGATGACCTGGTTCCCCGCAATGGAAGCACAGGCGCTGGTGATTTGGGGCGCGCCACAGGTCCGCCTTCCGCTGGGGTGGTCGTCGGTTGTCGACGAATGGCTCAGTGTGTGCGGAATACAGTGAGCCTTGATCGGGTGGCGGTAATGGCGCCGAAGCAGGAGCAGGGCGTCGCGCCATATCTGCATAAGTTGGATGCAGGCACTCCGTGGGGAAAGGTTGTGGATCAGCGGACGCTTCCGAAGGCTTCAACGCTTGAAGCTCTTCGCGGACAATGCTAGCTACAGAGCCGACTATCGGCAGTGGAGCACCCACAAGCGTCTGGAGCTCTTCGCGTACAACTGAGCGGACGATGTCGCGTAGGTTCGGGGTAGCCCCGAAGGCCGAAAACGGCTCCACAACAGAAGCGGCAACTACCGGCCTGTCGTAAGTGGTAGACCGCTGCTGGAGCATCTTCTCTATTGTGGCAGCTTCCGAAAGAAACTGGGCAACCGTCCTTGGTGGAGTACGCACGAGGCCAGCGAACAGTTGCTCTTTAATACCGTGCATAAGGTGGCGCACCTTTTTGTCTTCGGTCATGGCCGGGTCAGAACGTCAGAAGAGCCGGGTCATGTCCTCCACATATATGGTCACAATCTCATTTGGCATCTGTATACGAGACTGTAGAGCCGTTTCTGCGCATTCTCGCCAATCCGCGCTGGTATAGGTCTCACGAATGCGTCGGCAGAACTCACGCCATGATGTTAGGGCGTCTTCTCGTTTCTCGTACCAAGTACGACCGCCATCTTCCAGGCTGAAGAAGGCGTCGAAGTGGGCGGCGTCGTCCCACTGATTAAACGAGGCGAGCCGTTCAAATTGGATAAGCCAGTCTTCGACGTCTTCGCTCTGACTGCCGTGGAAGGGCTGAGGCAGTCGTGGATTTTGCAGGGTGTAGTAAGTTGGAGCTCTCATAGCCGGTCGAGGGGCGGCTGCGGTGTTGAACTCCAACGGTCCGTGCTCAGGGGACAGGCCTTGAGTCCTTCGGCTAGTACGGTGCACAGGGGTGTCGACTGGTACAAGAGTTGAGTCCTGGGAATGTGGTGTTGTACGGGACATGTACGGGGATCAAAACCTAGCGCCGACACCAAAATATGTCACGGACAACAGGGCTAGACGTGACTAAAACGATGAGACGAAGCTGATCCAGCAGGCAAAGTTTCGCGCACAGCTCGCGAGCCAACTTCGGCATCCTTTTCTTCCAGTCGCCACCTAAGAACAACAGGGACATCGGTGGCAATATATATATATATATATGTGTGTGTGTGCAGATGTGCAGGTCGCTGAGGGTAACAAATTGGATTCCAAGGGAAGGAAAGCGTAGCAGGGGGCGGCAGAAAGTTAGGTGGGCGGATGAGATTAAGAAGTTCGCAGGGGTCAAGTGGATGCAGCTAGCACAGAACCGGGTTAAGTGGAGAAATATGGGAGAGGCCTTCGCCCTGCAGAGGGTATAATCAGGCTGATGATGATGATGATGATGTGCAGATCAGTTGAGGGGAAATTCTTCTACTTTGTGTTTAATTATCTTTCCCCTAAACAGATTACATTACTAATTTCTGTGATTACCCAAGTAAACATTTAAAAAAAACAAAAACAAAGTACCATCCCCAACGCTTTCCTTGGCCTCGCCGACTGTTGTCTTCTTTCCTTCATATATATATATATATATATATATATACACGAAGGCCGGGCCCCGGCCGAAACGTCGGAAATCAACCTTTTATTTTGTTTCTGTGCCCCTAGCTCATCTTAAACATATTTCTGGGTCCTGAAAGACATTTATGAAATATATATATATATAATTATACCAAACAAAAAATAGCTCCATTTTCTTTGCCTTTGCTACTTTTGCCAACAGGGCGATTTTTGCGATACCATGCAGTCTGAACAACCTTCGTGTGACTGCGCCCGTTTTGTTGACCACGTCTACAAAACTGATCAGGTCGGTTCAAACCAGCCCCGCCACGGTAGTGCAGTGGTATTAAGACCGACTACTGTGCCGGAGTACCCGGTTTCGATTCCGATCGCTGCAGCATCATTTCGATGGAGGCGAGTGTTGTGTTGTGTTGTGTTGGGTTTAATGGCGCACAGGCGACTGAGGCCATCATGCGCCAAACGCAAGGTATGACTCCCTTAAAATGTTAGGCTTCCTTAAGTGCAGTCCTTGGTCAGGCAAGGACCTCCGAGGAACCCAACAAAATAAATCAAGGACCTCTCAGAAATGAGAAAGTGGATGAGGTGTATCATGATATATATTGAGGCGAAACGAAGAGGAATCCTTGTTACAGTGAATCCTTGTGCTATGTGATATCACCGGACTTTAAAGATCCCCACGTGGTCGAAATTACTTGTAGTCCTCCAGTACGGCTCCTCCTTTCTTTCTACTGTCACTCACGCTTCTTTCCTAAATAAATCAGTTTTTTTTTCTTAGGGCGATGTTGAGGTGTCCACAGAAACAAGTGTCACAGATATTGCGCCTTCCCTTCCTCTGAACCAATTATTATCTATACTATTATCATTATTATTATTTTTATTCAAACCAATTTAAGATAAGCGGACATAAGAGAATAGGAACAGGAAGCAGAATGAAGAAAAGAAGACGGAAGATGACCTAGAAGGAAAGAGAAAAGGTTGGGACGCCATCGAGCAAAGCTTTGGATTAACTCTCCCGCTAAATATTATAAGTAGGCTGGTTGGTTGGTTGGTTCACAGGAAGGGAAAGGCGCAGTATCTGTCACACTTGCTCTGTGGACACCTGAACCGCGCCGTAAGGGAAGGGAGGAAGGTGGGAGTGAAAGTGGAAAGAGAGAAAGGGGAGCCGTAGTGGAGGGCTACGGAGTAATTTCGACCACCTGGGGATGTTTAACGTGCGCTGACATCGCACAGCACACGGACGCCACTTCGTTTCGCCTCCATCGAAACGCAGCCGCTGAGGTCGGGTTCGAACCCGGGAACTCCGGAACAGTAGTCGGGCGTCTTACCACTGCGCCACCCCGGCGGGGCATTATAAGTAGGCCGCTTCCTGTTTCTGTTTTTTTCGTCGCTGTTGCCATAACTTCATTTTCCAACTAAATACCGCTGAATGTTCATTCTTCCTCAAGTCATTGTAATGGTCTACACTCTAAACAAGAATAAGCCTATAAGGGAGTAACAATGGAGTAACATGACCTCTATTGCACTGCCTCGTAAATACATGGTATTCTCCCCAAGCCATGAGGTAGAGTTTCCACATGTGCCATAAGGAATGCTGTTCTGTGGTAACCGCAGCATTATTTTCATTCTAAATGATATCAATGTAATGTGCTGACTGCTAAAAGGATACATTTAACCGCCGCAACAGAAGCTTAGATTTTATTGCTTATTGGTAATAGAAACCTCCATTTAAATCTTCGCTACTGTTCGACTTTCGCTTATTCTGAAGTTAGGATTGGCTTCCGTATTTATAGTGATGAAAATCTGCCCCAGGCCTCGGACATGCCCTGATTTTTACAATGAGTAAGCTAGAGGACAACCTTCTTTTTCCCTCCCTTATAGACTTATTTGTAGTTAGGTTGCACTTTCCACTGCTCTGCCGTTACCAGTGGACATGCCGCATTACATCTCTGCGCATGTCATGCTCAAGCTGGTGGCGTACCTGCATGTACGATGACCGGAGGCATAGCAGCTTTGATATGTACATCTGCTTTGCCGTCGTGTTTTCGAGGTCGCGTTGTTGTTGCTGGGCGTTCCTTCGGATGCCTTCAACGTCAAAGGCGTGCATCACTTCATGGCCAGCAATCTGTAAATTTCGTAGAAAGTGCACAAAAGCAAACGAAACAAAACTTGCTATGGCCATTTTATAAGTAACTACGTACCTCAGTCTTCAACTCATTGCCTGATACTGTGTTTTCCTTATCTTCAATGTCATCTTTAAGAACTATTTAAGCGCTATCATGTCACTTGAATATTAACTAGTAATTATTTATTATGTTCAATTCTGCTTTTTTTTTGTCTGTGTTGTGACGCTGATTTATGCCCTTTTTGCACCATTTGATCATTCACCATTTAATGCTCCTGACAACAAATAAATGGACGCAAAATGTAAAGCGGATAAAACAATTCAGACTCGCGAAAGACACAGCAGAGGTGTTTCATTTCGGGTGCAGAATTCTAGAACATTTGTGCAAAACGACCTTGATTAGAGCGCAAAGTGTGAGAATAGGGATGCTGACAACATTGGCACGGATTGGTTAACAGGACTTAAGTAGCATTTTTATTGTAAAAGAAGTATTTAAGAAAAACCTAGAACTACCACCAATTTAACGGGCTGGCGATGGAGAGGAGGCATTCTGGTCGCCAGCTGTTGTCAGCAATGAAGAGGCCCCGAGTGACATGAAGCTGCGTCATCGCTGTTCTCTGATGACGGCGAATTTGGGAAGCGGTAACTTGTAAAAGAAGGTGGTGTAAGGCCGTATATATATATATAATATGGTTACGCAGCAAGCCTAAAAAGCAAGCGCGGTGCGGGAGTGCGGCAAGAGCTCGTCGGCCGGTGCGCCTTTGTCTGTGCGTATGTTTCATCCCTCCACGGATGCACTGGCGACTGCAACAGCTTCCGAACGCGTCAAATAAATGACTTCCTAACCCAAGTAGTTTTGTTCAGCTGTCAGGTAAGTTACGAAAAAGTATTAGCTCTTTGGCCTAGCTGCCTGGTTTTCGTGCCGTTAGCTAGGTTTTTCGTTCCGATGCGCGTACGGCTACGCTCCATTTCGTTGACAAAACTAGTGACAAAATTACACTGGAGACGAGAAGAACACCGCAAGGCGTTGTACTTTTGCCTTTCCTCTTCAATATTGCTATGAGCGGCCTCCCGTGTCTGTTAGATGATATCCCACACATACATCATTCCATATATGCCAACGACATCATCATGTGGACCAATTCTAGCTCCGATGGAGAGATTACATAGTCATTACAACGAGCTATCGCATAGTACAGTCTTACGTGCAGAAAAACGGCCTTACCTGTTCACCGGCTAAATCAGAACGCTATATAAGGAACAAAAAAAGCTTCCCAGGCAGAACCAGATTCTCGAGAACCTATCCAGTTACACATTGGCAATCAACTGATACCCCCGGTAGCCACGATCAGAGTTCTCAGAATGTTGATTCAGAATAATACGCAGAACACAGAAGCTACACGCCGACTACGCGTCACGGCGCGCCAGATAGGTGGGCTGGTGAGGCGCATTGCCACACGTCGCAGGGGTATGAGAGAAGCCGACCTGTGCAGGATTGTTCAAGCCTTCATGATAAGCAGAATCATTTACGCTTGCCCGTACTATCATCTGCGTCGTAGGAACGAAGATGCACTTAATAGCATAATTAGAACAGCATACCAAGCGGCCCTTGGCTTGCCAGTATACGCTTTCGCAGATCGACTACTGCATTTGGGAATATTTAACACGCTATCTGAACTAATTGAAGCCCTTAAGACTGCACAAGTTACCCGCTTGTCACGCAGCGTTTCGGGAAGCGTACTTCTCGACAAGCTCCACATACACCTCAATGAGGAGGTGTGAGCAACATCCCATTTATTGGCTGACATAACTAGTAGACTAGTTGTTAAACCAATAGCCAAAAACATGCTACCAGGCAGACATGATGCCCGCAGGAATGCAAGGGCACAGACCCTTGAGAAACAGTACGAGGACGATCCACAAGCAGTGTACGTGGATGCAGCTCAACACCTCAAAAACCGAGCATACGTGGCATGTATGGCCGCTCTAAAGTGAACCTTAATTAACGCCACAACATTTCATGCTAGCTCCATTTGCAAGGCAGAGGAAGTAGCTATCGCACTGGCCTTCGCGGATCCCCGCACCAAAACTATTCTAAGCGAATCAAAGATTGCCGTTCAAAATTTCGCCAAAAATTCTGAAAGTGCACTCGAGGCGCAAATTTTGCGCAACCGATCTTTCAATTACATCAATCTCGTATGGGTTACGGCTCAAGCAGGTAACTGCGGAAACGAAGGGGTCGCCCGTCTAGCCCTAGACTTAACCAACCGGGAGACGGGAGATCTATCGCGAACGGACACGCTTGTCGAGGCGCTGCGCACATACGCGGAGATAACAAACTTTTATCGCGAGCTAAGATGCGCGTAACCCTCACCTCACCCCTATCTGGACCGGGCGCAAGCCACGAGACTCAAACGCCTACAAACAAAGGCCATTCCTAGCCCTTATCAATTATAGTTATTGCAGTTCAGTTCAGTCGTTCAGTCGTGTCCGACTCTTCGTGACCCTATGGACCATGTCACGCCATGCTTTCCGGTCTCTCACTATCTTCCTAACATCACATAACTTCATCTGCAGTGCCTCGAGGATGCCATCTAACCGTCGCGTTCGCTGCCTACCCCTTCTCCGGCGACCCTCAACCTTTCCCAACATCAAATCTTTCTCCAGCGACTCCTCTCGTCTCATCAGATGACCAAAGTAGCTGAGCTTTAACTTTAGAATTTGACCCTCCAATGAGCAAGCAGGATTTATGGTCGACAATATCGACTGATTTGATCTTCTGGCAGTCCAAGGAACACTCAAGAGTCTTCGCCAGCACCACAATTCAAACGCGCCAATTCTTCGGCGGTCAGCCTTTTTCACAGTCCAACTCTCGCATCCATACATCACAACTGGAAAGACCATAGCACGAGTTATACGGATCTTGGTTGGCAGACTAATGTCTCTGCTCTTTACTAGGCGGTCAAGGATAACCATTGCTCTCTTTCCCAGAAGCAGGCGTGTCCTAATTTCATGGCTGCAGTCTCCTTCCGGGGTAATCTTGGCACCCAAGAAAAGAAAATCTGTTACAGCTTCCACTTCTTGTCCCTTGATGGTCCAGGACTTGATAGGGCAAGACGCCATCTTTGTCTTTTTAATGTTCAGTTTAAGCACAAAGTTCTGACTCTCTTCTTGTACGCGCATCAGAAGTCTCTTAAGTTCCACTTCACTTTCTGCATTAATGTGGTATCATCCGCATATCTAAGGTTGTTGATACGTTTTCTAGCAGTCTTCACTCCAGCTGAAGACTCGTCCAGACCGGCCTTCCTCATGATGCACTCTGCATATAGGTTAAATAGGCAGGGCAACAGTATGCAGCCTTGCCTCACTCCTTTCTCAATCGGAAACCAATCAGTAAGACCATGCCCAGTTCTGACAGTGGCCTCTTGCCCTTCATAGAGGTTCCTGAGGAGACAGATGAGGTGAATTGGAACTCCCATCTGTTGGAGAGCTTGCCACAATCTGCTGTGATCTACGCAGTCAAACGCTTTCGCATAATCAATAAAGCAGAAGTAGATGGGTTTCTGGAACTCTCTTGCTTTTTCCGTGATCCAGCGAAGGTTGGCAATTTGGTCTCTAGTTCCTCTGCCCTTGCGAAACCCAGCTTGCACGTCCGGACGCTCCCGATTCACATACTGCTGCAGCCTACTTTGGAGGATTTTCAACATCACATTGCTAGCATGCGAAATAAGCGCGATCGTGCGGTAGTTGGAACAATCTTTGGCACTGCCTTTCTTTAATGGGGATGTAAACTGGCCTCCTCCAATCCTGTTGTCACTGCAGGGTTGTCCAAATCTTCTGACATAATGTATGCAGAATGTTAACAGCGTCATGGGTGAAGTTTTGAAGCAACTCAGCTGGAATGCCATCCATTCCGCTAGATTTGTTCTCAGCAAGGCTGGCTAAGGCCCATAAAACTTCACTCTTCAGGACGCCCAGCTCGAGATCAGTAATCACAACCGTCTTATGTTGGGTTTGCACATTCGGATCCTTCTTGTACAGTTCTTCTGTGTATTCCTGCCACCTCTTTATCTCTGAGGCTTCCGTGAGGTCATTGCCTCGTTTGTCCTTTATCACGCCCAGCTTAGCACAGAAGCTTCCTTTGATATCTTTGATAGTCTTATATAGAACTCTTGTGTTCCTTAATTGGCTGTTGTCCTCAACTTCTTGGCACGGTATGTTCAGGAAGGCATGCTTATCTCTGCGTGCTATTTTCTGAAAATCCGCTTGAGAACCTCGTATCTTTCTCTTTCCCCCACAACCTTTGCCATTCTCCTTTCCTCAGCTGTTTGCAAAGCCTCTTCAGATAACCAGTTGGCTTTATTGCATTCGTTGTGCTTTGGAAATACCTTAGTAGCAACTTCTTGTATTATATCACGAACATCAGTCCACATCTCTTCGGGCTCTCTGTCTTCTAGATCTAATTCTTGAAATCGATTGCTCCCTTCCACAGCATATTCTAATGAAATTTGATCCAGATCATACCTGAAAGGCCTTCTAGTTTTCTGCGTTTTCCTCAATCGAAGCTTAATTCCGGCAATAAGAAGCTGATGATCGGTGCCACAATCGGCCCCAGGCCTTGTTTTTACTGCTTGTATAGCGCTTCTTCATTTCTCCCGGCAAAGAATGTAATCGATCTGATTCCTGTAGAGACCGTCCGGTGAATTCCATGTGTACAGGCGCCTCTTGTTCTGTTGAAAATGAGTATTCGCTATGGTCAGGTTGTTTTCTTCACGAAACTCTACCAGCCTCTGCCCAGCTTCATTTGGCTCACCAAGATCGAACTTGCCTGAAATTCCGGATATTTCTTCACTCCCAACCTTAGCATTCCAGTCTCCTATGAGAAAAACGACGTCTGATGATGGGGTGGGGTCTAAAAGGCATTGTAGGTCCGCATAAAATCTCTCAACGTCAGCTTCTTCAGCAGTAGTGGTCGGTGAATAGACTTGGGTAAGCGTTATGTTGAAAGGGTGACCTTGGATCCGAAGTGAAATCATTCGGTCGTTTTTGGGGTTGTACCCTAGCACTGCTTTGCCCATTCTTCTGTTTACTATGAGAGCGACCCCATTCCTTCTCTTGGATTCGTGCCCACAATAAAAGACATAATGGTCGCCGGAGTTAAATTCTTCCATTCCGGTCCACTTGAGCTCGCTGATACCCAAGATATCAATGTTCAATCTGTCCATTCCTCGCTTGACGACATCCAGTTTACCTTGCGTCATAGATCTTACATTCCATGTTGCTATGTGATATATCTCCTTGCAACATCGGACTTTCCGGTCGCTTCCCGACACATCCACAACTGAGCATCCTTTTGGCTTTAGCCCAGCCGCTTCATTCGTCCTTGAGCTACTAGGAATCGCCCTTTGTTCATCCCCAGTAACATGTGGATGCCTTCCAGCCTGGGGAGCTGATCTTCCGGCGCCATACCATTAATGATATTGTGACTGGACATAGGGTTTTCTTGGCAGGAAATACTGGAGTCGGTTGCCATTACCTTCTCCAGTGAATCACATTTTGTCAGAAATCTCTGCCGTGACCTGTCTATCTTGGGTGGCCCTACAAAGCAGAGCTCACGACTTCATCGAGTTTCGAAAGCCCCTCTGCCACGACGAGGCAGTGATCGATGAAGGGGTATAGTAATTTACGAACGGAGAATACAACCCCGCATGCCGGCACTGCGGTGACAGGAAGCAGGCTACTCAAGACCATATACTGTGGGAATGCGCCAGCAATCCCCCTCCAGACACTCTTGCCAGCTCCCTCAGCGGATGAATGGGACCAGCTGTTGGCCAGCCCAAGATAAACTACTCAACTGGCCCTCGTCACGCAAGCTCAAGAGGTCGCCCCCGACTGGAGGCCATCCTAGACTCGCCCCAGCCCGAAATATTTCCTTTCATTTTGTAGCAATAAATTTGTTACCACCACCTTACAGCGCGGTTGAGGTGTCCACATAAAAAAAGTGAGACAGTAACCGCGCGCGACTTTTCCCTTCCTATAAATCAGTCAATAATGTAAGGCTTTCGCGTTATTAATCACATCGGTCCGGACAGTCCAGACGATTCTCCGCGCTCAGCACATACACTTTACTCTATGTGAGTTGAACAGTTTTGTATCTGAAATTCTCTCCTTTGTGTGAGGAGTTTTAATTTTTCTGTGTTAGATGTGTTGTTTTCGTAGAGCTGTGTCCTAACACATATATGCCTCCACGCCTCTAAGCTTAGTTTGCCCGGTGCGCAAATCGTGAATACATATATCATCTCCAGCTCTCGTAAATATCGCCTGCTTTGTCTTCCTTACTCCACACCGAATTATTGGACACTTTCAGGTGGCCTCAATGTGCCAGAATCGAGATCAACGAAAGGAATTAAAACTCACTGGAGTTCCCTTTCTTGAAATAAGCCTACTGGTGGGACACAGGTGTGATATTATATATACTCAGGCGACCTTGAAGTGTACAAGATGCACACATATGTGTCTAGAGTTGCTTGTCTTCCACTACACTACCAATCATCACCCAAGCAGCTAATATTTTTTTTTGGCTACAACATCAGTATTGAAGGTTGCAATGAAATAGTAAGTATAACTCATATAATTCTGGAAATACATGACTGTCTGATTTTTCTTTGTATACAGCCCCTTACTTTTACGGGCAAAGTGTTCAACGCGAGCAATCTACTGTTGTGCGGAAACGCTAGTGAAGGATATATCTCACGGCCCCAACCTTTCTCCAAGTTTACGGACAGCACCGACGGTCTTTCCCTCAGAGCTGGTTGCGGTCAGCTGTTTTTCACCTCTAAATAGCCGCACTGCCATGCACGACGACGCTATCCAAATTTAAAGCGTAGTAATCGCTTAAAGGCCTTCCGACCTTGCAAAGTATTCGCTTCTTAGACTTTTTATTGCATTGTCCGACATATACCGCAGACACCCATTTCAGTTTAACACAATGTTTAAGCTGACCAGCGGACTTCTTTGTGTGATCTGCACACCAGATGCGAGAGACTGCGCTATCACACGCGTGTCACTTAAACGTACCTGTCCAATCGCTCCATAGTTGAACGCGGCGGGGGCACCGGGGATGAACACCGGTGGCTGCAGAATGCCGGCCAGGATCCTAATAGTTATTATTTCTCGGTTGTAGAAAGCGTTCGCTACGGCTGTGTCGAAGTTCATGCTAAAGTCGTTCCTGAATGTATCCATTGTCATCATACGCCGCGCAGCCAGGTAAGGAGTGGTGAAGCTCTCAGCAACGTCTGGCACATCAACTGCACTCAAAACGACCAGAAAAAGACCAATTATTCACATACGAATAATTGAAATAATTTTTTTTCGACAATATTTAAACACTGCAGAGTCAAGATGGTGTGATTATTAATACCCAAGTAAAAACAAGAGATTTCTAATCAACACAAACAAGAAACGTCTGCACAGCGCATTCCCGAATTCACTGACTCCACACTAATGGAGTATATTGTTATTGCGCAGTGAAACACACAATAAATCTCAATACTCGTGGTGACGACCCGCATTGATAATTGTTGTGAAGACACGAAGACTCGTTTTACTGCACCTCAGGTGCCCTGTCGGAGACAGCCTTGGGACGACTTCGACAATGATAGCCAGTGGTCATTAAACGAGAATTTTGTGGGCGAAGTTTTTATATTCTTTTCTTTCTTCTATAATTTCTCTCTTCTGTCCGCACGAGGCAGCGGCGGTTGCTCGGCTACAGAGCCAGTAGCAGGCCAGTGCATTTGCTTTTCCTTCTTCCTACACCCACAACAGCAACAACAACAGGTATATACAGCTTTTTTGACTGGATGCTCCGAGATAGAACCCTACCGTCTGAACTACCGTTCCCTTCTAGAAACTGATGCTAACACTCAGATGATATTTGCCAAGTATGGCTTCCTTAGTGGCCTGGTCTAAACAATATGATTTGAGTGACCACCTTGCAACAATGAAAATTCAGACTACTCTCCTTTTACCCCATCCATGGCCATGAATCTCCCTACTCAATAAAGGACGCTCAATCAATCATTCCGTGGTTTTCCATAAGTTTTGTTTAACGACGTTTTGGGGAAAGGAACAAGCGTTACATCTTTGAGTGGACGCCGCGGAATTGTTGACACCTACTCTTAACCAGGACCATGTATTCATATTTTGTGTGTACATTATAGCTTGGTTTATAAAAAAAGGAAAGCGCAGTGTCTGGCTTTGACATTCAAGGTTGTTCACGGTGAAAATCTCCGTGAAGCTGACGGTACGTTAAGGTTTGGTCAAAGTAAGAAGCCTTATATTTTTTAATGGATGCCATGGATAGTGGACACCTACATCTAACAGATCGAGATTATATTTTCATATTTTGTCGTGCATATTAACATTAGTTTATAAGAATGGAGTAGGGCAGCTGCTGTCTATGACATTTCAAGGTTGTTCAAGGTGACATCGCTCAATCCAGGGCTGCCTCTCCGTAATATTAATTAGTTCACAGGAAAGGAAAGACGCAGTATCTATAAAACGTGTTATGCGGACACCTGACCCACGCTGTAAAGGAAGGGTGGACGGTGGCAGTGAAAGTGGAGAGACAGAAACAAAGTGGGGGTCATAGTGTAGGGTATGGAGTAGTTTTCCTCACGTGGGGATGTTTGCCTCCGTAATATTACTTGGTTCGCAGGAAAGGAGAGGCGCAGTATTTCTTACACTTGCTCTGTAGACGCCTGCACCGCTCAGTTCGCGGATGAAGGAAGATGTGTGAAAGCGGAAAGAGAAAGGGGTGCCTCAATGGAGAGTTCCGGAGTGAGTGAGTGAGTGAGTGAGTGAGTGAAAAACTTTATTTAGCTCTAGATTGGCTTGTCTTCTGCGCTTTTCAGATGGCTTCGTCCATCTTCTAAGACAAAGGTCGGTTGACCTTAGTCCAGGGCTCCGCTGGATGCTGCTGCCAGTTGCGCTCGCTGGATCAGATCTTCTTGGTCGACTCGGCGATCGCTGGAGAGCACTCCCTCCCATTGCTCCGCACTCGGGTTTCTTATAACGGGTACCATGCTTATCCTCTGGCATGCCCACGTTATGTGGTACACCGTGGGTGGTTCTTGGCACCAAGGCCATTTGTCAGTGTACTGTGTGGGATACATTTTGTTGAGGACGTGTAGGTTCGGGTACGAGCCCGTTTGCATCTGCCTCCACGCGACTGAGTCCTCTCTGCTAAGGGAGTTGTGTGGCGGTGGGTACCGCTTTCTGCAGCCCTTGTAATGGTTTAGTATCGCCGAATAATCTTGGGGTACAGGTTCGTTCCCTTCGAGCTCGTCTACGTTGGATGCTCGGTAATAAGTGTACCCTCGAGCTATCTTGTCCTCCTCCTGGTTCCCTGCTACTCCCGCGTGTGCCGACGTCCATACTATCGTATGCTTGATTGGTTTTTCGTTTGGTTGTCGTGTTATGTGGCCCCCAGAGCGGAGTATGCGGAGCGCTTTTTGCCCGATTCTGCCGTGAAGATAGTTGCGGCATGCTGTTTGTGAGTCTGTAAGGATTGGTAGAGACCGTTTAGATCGATAGCCCTCCGCTGCCGCTAGAGCGACGGCCGCTTCCTCAGCCTCGACAATCGTACAGTTTTGTAGTGATGCGCAGATGATCGCGCGTAGCGTCGAGTCAAGAACTGTTGTTACCACATTGCTATGTTGCTGCCCTGCTGTTCTGAAGGGTGGCAGTTCCTGGCCCTACGGGGCCGGGATGGTAGGTCAACGCCGCTTGCGGCGGGGGCAAGCCAGCCACTGATTTTTATCTGTTGTAGGCCGTCATTGCACGCGCCACCCCTTCGGTGGTGGTGGACGACGGCTGTTGTTGCGGCGCGCGTCTTTCTCTCCCTCTTCATTTCTTGCCTATTTTCTCTTCTCTCCGCACGAGGCAGCGGAGGTGGCTCAGCTACAGAGCCAGTAGCAGGCCTGTGCATTTTCTTTTCTTTCTTCCTACAGCCACAGCAACAACAACCGCTGTTCTGGTGCATGTGGCTGCGTCCACGTATACCGTCGTTTCTCTGGGTGCTAATGTCTTTTGCAGGTATTCAGCCCTTGCCTCTCTGCGTGCTTTGTGTAGGCGTTACTTTTAGTGTGTGGCGATATTCGTCCGGGATTGTTTGTGTCCTCTGTATCTCTTGAATTTGATCGGCGCGGCCCAGTTTCTTAAGCAGCTCCCTACCAGGTGGAGTCTGCTGTAGTCTGCGCACTTGGGAGACTAGTTGTGCCTCTCTCAATTCATCGAAAGTGTTTTGTAGTTCTATGGCCAGGAGCTTTTTGGTTGAAGTGCTGTGAGGAAGGTTGAGTGCGGATTTGTAGGCTTTGCGTAGAATCACTTCCGCCTGTTGTACCTCACTCTTGATGGGGTTGTAATAGGGGAGGCTCTATGTCAATCGGCTGAATACCAGGCTTATAACCAGCTAGAGTGTGTCCTCCTCTCGCATGCCACGACGTCTGCGTGAGATGCGCGTGATCATGCAGGTCACTTGTAGAGTGGATGCCTTGAGTATGGCGAGGGTGTGGGTACAGCGTTGGATTGACTGTGTCCACATCCCCAAAATTCCGATGAGTGTTTTTTCTGGTATCGACTTCCCCTCGAGGTAGACGTTTAGCTTTAAGTCGTCGCTAGTGGGGACTGTGCGGTTGCATCTTCCTCTCCAAACTCTTAAGATCTCGGATTTCTCGGTGGAGCATGCTAGCCCTCTTGCTCTAACGTAGTTCTTTACGCAGGTGGCTGCCTTTTGTAATTTCTCTTCTTTCTCTCCGAGCGAGCCTGTGTTGACCCAGATGGTGATGTCGTCGGCATACATGGCGTGATGTATGCCGTCGAGTTCTTTCAACTGTTTTGCCAAGCCAATCATGGCTGTGTAGAGAGATGAGCGTAGGAGAGATGACCGATCCTTGAGGTGTTCCTTTGTTTGGCGCAAGGAATGTTTCTGATCTGAGGTCCCCCAGGCCAATTGTTGCCGTTCTGTGTGACAGGAAGGCTTTGACGCAGCCGTAGACTCTCCTCCCGCACTTCATGCCCGTAAGGATAGCCTCGTGACTGACATTGTGAAAAGCCTCCTTGATATCCAATGCCATTATTATGTTTTCTACACTCTTGGGGACGTTCGCGAGTACTTCTTTGATTTGAAGTAGTACATCCTGTGTCGATAGTTTTGCTCTGAAACCGAGCATGCTGTGGGGATACAGTTCGTTGTCCACCATGTACTGTTGTAGTCTCAGCGTCACTACTCGTTCGTACTGTTTCCCAAGGCACGATGTGAGCGAGGTCGGTCTGAGGTTCTCAATTTGTAGTTTCTTGCCCGCTTTAGGAATCATGACTACTTCCGCATGCTTCCACTCCTCGGGGACGGTCTCCGCTTCCCAGTATTTGTTGAGAAAGTCTGTTAATTCAGCGACTCGGTCATCACTGAGGTTGCGGATGAGTGCGTTATTGATCTTGTCCGCACCTGCGGCAGTGTTTCTGGTTTTGTTTTGAATCGCTGCGTAGACCTCTTCTCTCGTGATGGCCCTGTCCAGGGTATCGTTTTCTCTTCCCCGGTAGTGCTCTGCGTAAGCCGCTGGGTTTGTGTCCCCGAAGCACTTAACGCGTACTTTCTCCAGGAGTTCTGAGTCTGGTCCCTCGAACTGGTGGATTAACCGGTAGATGGCCTTGTTGTTTTCTGCCATGGTCTTGGTTGAATCTATGAGAGACTTGAGGATATGACACGTCCTCTCTGTGCTCAAAGTTCCGTTGAGGGAGTTGCTCCATTGTTGCCAATTTTGTCTTGCCAATTGCGCCGCGCACTCCTCTGCCTTCGCTGTGACTTCTGCGATCTTAAGTTTTAGTTTTCTGTTGTACTTTTGTTTCTTCCATCTCTTAGTGAGCCCGCGTCTAGCTTCTCACAGCTTGAGTAGCCTGGCGTCTACGTCTGCGTCGTTCGCGCGATTTCTTTGGTGTACGTCTGTAGCAGAAGTTTGCAGCCCAACGCGCCGGGCGGAGGAGCAGTATCGCTCCCGAGAGGCGGCGCTACGCCCGCCGGCGCGGCCTGGTGACGCAGCTATAAAGAGTGAGGAGGATGATATCGCACATATTTGCTCTCAGCCGCGCGATGAGTCTCCTCACTCTTTATAGCTGCGTCACCAGGCCGCTCCGGCGGGCGTAGCGCCGCATCTCGGGAGCAATACTGCTCCTCCGCCCGGCGCGTTGGGCTGCAAACTTCTGCAACAAATGGGTACATGCACTGTTTTTCCTTGAGCATGTTTCCCCACTCTTCTATCGATTGGATCCTGTTCTTGGCGAGATTCCCGTCGCATGTCTTCGAAAAGCGCTCCAATCCGTGATTTTTGCCGATCCCAGCTGGCTCTTTAGTCTGTCTGAGGTTACTTGCGTTTTGAGTATGTAGTGGTCACTGCCCAAATTCTCCAACAAGTTCTCCCACACTGCCTGTTCCGTATGAATGTGAGGTCGGGGCAGGTGTCGGTACAGACGCTGTTTCCGATTCTGGTTGGAATGTCTGAGTCTGTAAGGAGGTTGCAGTCAGTGTTTTCTGCTGCCTCTGCTAGTGCTTTACCTTTTGGGTTAGCTGTTTGGTATCCCCAGCTTTTGTCCATGGCATTGAAGTCTCCTAGTATGATTAGCGTGTTGTTTTTTGCGAGTTTGCGTAATTTCGACCACCTGGGCATCTTTACCTTGCACTGACATCTAACAGGACACAGAGGACACTGCGTTTCGCCTCCATAGAAATGAAGCCGCCGGCAGTTGGCATCGAATCCGGGTTTAAGTCTCCAAGTTAGGTTTTTGCGTTGTGGCTCTAGGAAGGAGGAAAGGAAAATGCACGGGCCTCCTACTGGCTCTGTAGCTGAGCCACCTCCGCTGCCAGATTGATTTCATTGATTTATAGGAAGGGAAAGGCTCCCCTTTCTCTCCTTCCACTTTCATTCCCACCTTCATCCCTTCCCTTACGGCGCGGTTCAGGTGTCCACATAGCAAGTGTGAGATATACTGCGCTTTTCCCTTCCTGCGAACCAAATATTATTATTATTATTATTTATTTTATTAGTATTATTATTAGGAAGGGAAAGGCGCTGTAATTGTCTCACTTGTTTTCTGTGCACACGTCTACCGCGCCGTAAGGGAAGGAAAGTGGGAGTTAAAGTGGAAAGGGAGAAAGAGGGAGCCTTATTGGCGGGCTACGGAGTAATTTCGACCACCTGAGGATCTTTAACGTGCGCTGACATCGCACAGCATACGGACGCCTCTTCGTTTCGCCTTCTACGTGCGGACAGAAGAGAAAATAGAGAAGAAAGGAAAAAGAACAGGGCGAGAAAGACGCGCGCCGCAACAGCCGTCGTCCACCACCGAAGCAGTGGCGGGTGCAATGACGGCCTACAACAGATAAAAATCGGTGGCTGGCTAGCCCCCGCCGCAAGCGGCGTTGACCTACCGTCCCAGCCTCGTAGGGCCAGGAACTGCCACCCTTCAGTGCCAGGTGGTCGAAATTACCCCGCAGCCCTCCATTACTGCTATTCATCTCTCTATCATCTTTCACTACCATCTTCCTTCACTTACGGCGCCGTACAGGCGTACTCCCACCTTCATCTGTTCCCTTACGACGCGGTTCAGGTGTCCACAGAACAAGTCTAACGGATATTGCGCCTTTCCTTTTCTGTGAACCAATTATTATTATATAGGCCATCTAAGGGTTAGCGACACGAAGGCGTAGTGTACATATGGGTGAACACCACAAAATACGCCCACATATAATTAGGTGAAGGCACGGGGTGAAGGTCCTTTGAAGGTCAAATTTAGTGTCGCACGAAGACTTGCTATACCTAGCGTAGTGAAGGTGTCGCTTCCATTGTAAATTGGTTTATAAGGAAGGAAAGCCGCACTGTCTGTCTTGGTCACTTGAAGGTGAAAATCGGCGGTACTGAAGGCTCGATCTGGCTATAAAGATTTTGCTTCAAAACATAGCTATCCCTGCAAGCTAACCGCAGCATGGGCTCGTCCTGACAGTGTCATCTACATCGCAAGGTGCACAATGCACTTAACGTAGTATTCGCTTTCAACCCGTAGCGTCTTGCTTTGTTGGTGACAGCTCGTACGAATTTGTCTTATAAATAACACGTCTGCAATTACCTTACATATTGTCATGTATCAAAAGTGAAGGGAAGCATTTGCAGCGATTAATCACCTCTTTATGCTTGCCTTGAAGAGTCCCGGTATTTTCTTCAAACCCACCAATGGCTAAAAACCACAACAGCGCAGACAAGGTAAATGTCATTATAACGTACATCAAACTTGACGGCCTACCATGGAAATTGACTCTAACGTAGGTCGGAGCTGAAAACATTTGCCACGATTTAACTTTGTCTAAAGTAATTAAGACGTGGGAAAGCACTGTTTCGCATTGTTTGGCATTCGTTTGCTTGCCGTTTTAGCACTAAGAAACACCAAAATATTTTGGCAGAGTGGCAACCGCAAGGTTCAGGGGAAAATCATTGTCCGTATACAGTTGCTTAGTACCCAATGTTCAACAACTAGACTTCTTGACTGCATCGTATCATCCATGGTTAGCGTACGCTTATCATAAGCACAGTTGCTGCGGCAACAAACGAGACGTAAGCCACTTTTTGCTCGGAACTGATGATCGTGTGAGTGCTTTCACACTGAAGAAAACCACAGAGTATTGTGCTTTAGAGACACAATAACATGTAGCCTTATAGTTTCTGCTTCGTTATAGATGGTGGTGTGTGGGTATTTTGTGCGTAGGTGTAGCTTGAATTACGTAGTGAGTTTGATGTAACTATAATCAGCATATGGTTCTTGAGCACAGAAATAAGGGATTGTGTTTGCGCTTGCCCTTGACATGTATGCGCCACGGATACGTTCCTCCGTGTTTACGTTCCGGTCAAATACAGAACATGCTTTCCTGCGCGTATTCAGAATTCAGAAAGCAGAGACGTCTTCAGCAATTACGCCAGAGTAAAATATGGGCACCTTTTAAGGGCGAAGAATTGTGCATCCTAAAGCAGTCAGCTCATTGACGCTGCACTAGAGTGGTTGCCGGTGTACAAACGCGTGGCCCTGGAGTCCTGCCAGTGTCTTTCGATCTTATAACAAGGAGATGGCTCCTTCATCAAGGGCAGGACGCAAGTCTTTACCGAGAATTAGCAGCATACGAAATCGTCGAGCTCGTACATATGAGCGGAAGTTTTTCTGACAGTTATAATTGCGGCTCGGGTGAAGCGATGTAGCGAACTATATTTGTGAAAAGGAGGTGGGACTTAAAACTGCGATACCTGAAAGGTTTACCCACATTCGCGATCCGGTGATCAGGTTGTGGAAACCACTTACGTTCTATAACACAGGCTATGCCACTGCTGGCAAGGCCAGCAGTAGTTCCATAATGTGCGCGGGCTGTCTCAAGGAGCCGAAGCAAACCGGGCTAAGCCTATTGAAGTACGCGGCCTTATATATGCCTCTTCTGCATTTACAATCCTATCTCACAACGGCTAGTCGAAACACTAGGAGGTATGCAGAAAAGTAAACAATATTCAGTTCTGCCTTCGTTTTTTGTCTTGGGCGAAAACGTGAAAAGGTGGAGACACCTGTTGACAAAGAAAGCTTGTTCTACTGCGCTCGTTAATTGATTCACTATATGAACGTTTTTGTCACGTGATGAGTCTGATAATTCTAAAAGAATTTTTCGACACCTAGAAACTAGGTAATAAAGACTCAGGGGATGGGGTAAACCACCGCTATAATGACACATTGGCCTTTTAAAACTCACAGAAGAATCCTTCAAGCAATGCCTCGGTGCGAAATCTTTCCGGGTAGACCATCATAAGCTTCAGCCGCAAGGCTTTCTCGTACATCATGCACCACAAGTTGCCCTGGATCCACTCGGTCTCATTAAGTTTCTTAATTAGGGCTCCCATCACATTTCTAGTCAGCTGCCTTGCGTAAGCCAGCGCGGGTGGCGTCAGATCTGCAGAACAGAAGTCCCGTTAACAGAACGGCAGACAATATGTCAGGCGTCAAGCATAAACAATGCGAAAAAGGCAGAAGTCAAGTCAAGTCATCTTTATTTCAACATCATAAGGACGCTAGGGGCGCAGCCAAAAAGCCTATTAACGGCTTGACGAGGGGCTGCGCCCCTTACAAAAACTTGGTAACTTCGGCGTATGAGTTGACTATGCAATGAAATATAATTTTAACAGAAACAACAGGGCGAAATGGCACTTTCATATAATGTTTAACTAAATACTGTAGAAAAGGTGACATACGATTGCGGCAAGGAAGAAAAAACATACACGCAGTGTGGAAAACATATTTACAGAAATGCACACTTTCAGCGAGTTAATAAAAATAATAGCGTTATCTGCACACTGTAACTATTGAATTGTGTTTAGAAGAAGAGGCAAGGTGTAACTAATGCTCTGTCGTCCGTAATTTGTTCGGGTTTCTGGAATGAAATGATTTTTTGTACGAGTGCTGTAATTGTGAGACTTGCGTTCAAGTCTGTAGAGTTCCTTGAAGAAGATAGCTGTGTTTATGGCTGTAGTCCTGTAGCGCCTTAATAAAGTTTGTTCACATTGCGGTATATAGAAGGTTGGCTTATTCATCAGAAGTTGTCTAGGGAGTATCCATGAATTCCCGGGGCCTTATTTTCCACGCAAGTTTTCGTAATGGTAATAATAATAATGCACTATAATGAGGTATCCTGAAAGCCAGTACTCAGCGAATAGTTGAGGTAAAATGAGGAGGCTGACTCAGTCCTAGTGAACAGTATTCCCGGTAGTGTAGATATACATGTAAGTGGGATCGATGAAGTTGTTCGCCAATACAAGATCTGGACCATGGATAGCTGGTGTGGCATCTGAAGATCTGTAGCATTGTGTAACTCTGAAGAAAACCCCAAGAAATGCTTACCATACACGGCTATACACACATGGCAATAAGAAAAACACACCTGACTATACGCATGCCGAGAGCGACAGGAAAGCTTGCTTACCATCATCCTATAAATGTTCCTCTTATAGCCGACATATAGTCGAAAGTAATAAGGTGATGTCCTTAAAGGTGACTACTGGGAACAACTACTAATCCTCTCCACTTACTTGCAGCCCTGCAAAAGTGCTGTCAGCACTAACGATGAAAAACTAAACGTCAAGAAGCCTTTAGTAGGGCGTAGGGTTAGGCGTCTCGCGAGGCGCTGGATGGAGACCACTGCATTCAGGGGCGATGCGACCTTGCCGAATTCGTAGGTGCGAAAGATTAATTTGTTGCTGTTCAAAGGCTGTTAGTCCCAATTAGCATAAAGTAAATGCTAGTGCATTTAAAAGAGACAGTTATTTAAGGTTGCAACGAGCGTTGAATAGGAGTGACAAGTTAAGACTGAAAAAAAAGAATATTGATTCTTATCTGACAGTGGGCAACGCAAAAACATAATTGTCAAGTGTAGCTCACCTGTTCTATAAAGAATTTTCGCGTCCGAAATACTTATTCGCTCCCACAAGGAATTTAGTTAGAGCAGGGCGATGTCTTTTCCAAGTCGTTAGATCATACTGCGTTCTGTACATCACTTGAATTGTCAACTGGAAAGATGCTTTCTCATCACCACCAGCCTGGTAGTGATTGTTTCCCTCCTTCCACAATCTGCTGCTTTAAAAGTCCTGGCAGTCTCATCTCTCGTCTAGTTGCTTACCTTTTGCCACGGCGTCTGAAGCATTCTACGTGTCAACGTATACACAATCAGCCTACGCACCAAACAAAACGGGACCGAAATTGGCAGTGGCTTAGCTCTACTCTGTCAGGATATACGTTGCGTGATCTGAACGCCGCTTTGCTAGGCGTTTCTCTTGTTGCTCCGGTGTCAGCCTCGCATTTGGCCTTGTTACGCTCACTGCTACGTTCATTGTTTCTACTCTCAACGACCAACTGCCACGCGACAGCTTCCGGGTCAGACGAGTTGAGATTTTCTAGTCTCCTGAGCTGATTAGCAACGGCTCGACTCTAACATCCATGGAGAACACGGCGCATCGAAAGTGTCTCTCTCCGCAATCCGTTCGCATATGCACAGTAGCGCGCAGAGCGTCTGTTCTGCGAAAAATGACGACGTGCGAGCGCTGATAAGCTAACGCCTGTGGTTTACGAACGCCGCTCTACAAACTATAGGGTCTTGAATATTTGGGGGCTGGGATTTAAAAGATTCCTATGCAAAATCTACTGCCCCATTCAAGCTGAAATAACTTTCACAAAGTAGCAAAATATCGTCTACATTATCTGATAAGTGATTCAACATCGGTACTTGCCTATATTTTCCGAAATCGAGAAAAAACTGCTCTCGACGGCGTGTACAATTTTCGCAGAAGAGAGTCGAAAAGCTATTTTGACATGATGCGTCATCTGTCGGGCAGCGAGGCAAACGCGCCGACGGCCGGGATGGAGCTTGTCTCCCTGCTCGACAGATGGCGTATCATGTCAAAATAGCTTTTCGACTCTCTTCTGCGAAAATTGTGCACGCCGCCGAGAGAAGTTTTTCCTCGATTTCGGAAAATCTAGGCAAGTACCAATGTTGAATCACTTATCAGATAACGTAGACGATAATTTGCTACTTTGTGAACGTTATTTCAGCTGGAATGGGGTAGTAGATTTTGCATAGGAATTTTTTAAATCCCAGCCCTCAAATATTCAAAATCCTATACAAGCAAGGAACGCCGAACTACTCGGTGATGGGCACAGTTGCTGTCCCCTTGTCTCTCCCTCGCTTGACACAATCCTGTAGAACCAACGCCCCCTAGAGAAAATTCTTCCAGTCTAGGTGGCGTTGGTAGAACGCGTAAGCTACGTCTTTAAGAGTGAAACATGGCAGCGTTCTTCCCCTTCTTTCATCCACGCTACAAACGCTGGTGTGCGAGCGCCGTTCAGCGAACATCGGTGGTTTACGAACGCTGATCTACAAATACTGAGCTACGACCGCCGAACTATACACTGTAATGGGGCACGGTTGCTCTGCCTTTCCCTCTCTCACGCTCTACACACCATTTCTCGTTTTCCTCCGCTGGGGTTGCAGCGGCGGCGGCGGCAGCTGGGTCCCTTGGATGTATCGTACCTCTCGCGCATGCGCAGCTTGGTCGAAGCAGAGACACGCGAAACTCCTCCAAACCCGCGTAATCTAGCTCACGCTACAAAAAATCAGAATAACACACACGACAAGTGTAAATACCGCGAAGATCCCTCAGCCTGCCAAATATTACATCTTTCAGAATATATAGCGTGGCATACTTACAGGTGGTGACGTAGCGAAGGGAGACAGCCAGGGGCATCACTCCGAAGACGTAATCGTAGCACAAGCGCGACACTCTCTGTCGGTCATTCGGATATTTTGTCTTAGCGTCCGAATCGATAAATTTGCCGGAGGCATAATGAACCAGCCGGCGAACAAGGCTCCAGGCGATCAGGAGCCGAGAGTCACTGCGCGCCATCCGCTTCTTGTCCAACAGCAGCACCACAAGTGCCGTAGCGTTGTCATTCAGCTGAACTCTATGGTCCGCTTTGATTCGGTGGGATGTGGCCATTTCGATGAGACGAAACCAATAGGCTGAAATAGGCGAGGAGGTTTTCCTCAGTCCTTTAGAAGAAACACCTCTCCTAAAACTCAGTAGTCGCTAATAATCGCACAAATCGTTCTAACTAGACGTCAATAAAAGGGTCCCTAATCACTCATGCGGAAGGCTACGTTCGTTAAGTGGCACTCGATGTCATAGGTGGGACAATTTGGCTCAGTCATGACTGCTGCTTCTTGGAAGGCGAAGCACCAGGCCGTGTTTCTGCTGCGCGACGTTATTGCGTGCTGCATAAGTCCTGGTGCTCATATTAATTCAGAGCCCTCCATTTCGCCGTCCCGATAGCCTTAGTCCCCTGGCTATTTAACCCGATAAAAGAATCCAAATCAAACCAAATCAAAACAATGCAAGCGAAACATAACCGAAACAAATTGAACTAATTCAATCCTGTGAGTCATGAATGAAGGCCTTGCGCACAGTAATAACTGTCGAAGCTACGCTAGCAGACGATTGTGCCGAAAACTCTGTTGAGTTGTAGTAGGCCTCCGTGATTAGTATCATGATTAAAAGATACACTAGCCTGAACATATGAATAGTTTTTGTGGTGGAATGTTTATCCTTGAATGGTTTGGTTTGGTTTGTGGGGTTTAACGTCCCAAAGCGACTAAGGCTATGAGAGACGCCGTAGTGGAGGACTCCGGAAATTTCGACCACCTGCGGTTCTTTAACTTTAAATGAATAGTGTCAATGTTACTCACGCTGTTCAATTCCTAATTGCTCGCTGACGGCACATGGAAGTTACAAAAGCCTTCCGGCATCACATACTGCGGTCTTTTCTTGTACACAAGAGGCTCCGGAACATTACACAGATTTCTGTGTGGTCGCCCTAACAGCTTATACAAATGACCGCCCTGTTGTGCTCAAGAGTCTAAAATGGCCGTACCCTTTGTGATTAAATTAATGACGACCCATATTCGTATCTGTAGTATTGATTTGATTTATTGATTGGTTCACAGGAAGGGAAAGGCGCAGTATCTGTCACACTTGTAGCGGTGGACACCTGAACCGCGCCGTAAGGGAAGGGAGGAAGGTGGGAGAGAAAGTGGAAAGAGAGAAATAGGATCCGTAGTGGAGGGCTACGGAGTAATTTGGACCACCTGGGGATCTTTAACGTGCGCTGACGCTGCAGGAGCCAGCGGCGACGGACGCACTCCACTTGGGCTCCGCAATTTTCTTATCGTAACCCCGGACATTGCGACTCCAGCGTACTATCATCAATGCTGCTGGATTCCTAACATCGTCAGGATCCTACGGACATCATTGCGAAGTACGTGCAACGATTTTTGACCATTTACGGTCGACTTGTTCCGCGCACAAGCCGTATGCTCTGCTAGGCCTACCGCCCCTCACCGCGGCTGCGCCGCCAGCTGCATCGGGTGCCGAGCGAGCCCACGCGCCGCCTGCCGCCATGAAGGTGACTGTGGAGGGCGTAGAACTAACGCCCGAAGAATTTGCAGCAAGTGAATGGCTGACTAAAGTGAACAAGCTCCGGGAAGCTAGAACAGTGAAGGGGACACCCGCACCCGAAGTTCCCGGCTCTCAGAATGGAACACCAGCGTCCCAAACGACCCCCGATGCTCCGGCCGATTGTGAAAAGGAAGCAGATGCGCTTACGCCTCGTCAACGTGGACGCCAACTCGCTAGACGCTCGGTAGCTTCCAAGCAGCCCCGCCTGCCTAGCAACACGCTCAAGCTCATCGTCCGCCCCAGAAGAGGATTACTACTCTCCAAGACAACTACATTCCAACTGCTCGAAGCGGTCTGCACGGCAGCAAACTTGAACCGCGATTCCATCTGGCATGAGGACCTTATACAAGCCAACTACCTACAAAACACTTTTGCCTACTGCACACCAAATATCAACGCGCTGAGCTCCTCATACATCTTAAAGAGCTCGTCATCGACCAACGATCGTACGGAATATCAGTGTACTGTGCACCAGACGACTGTTCAGGAAGAGGAGTGATCAGAGGGGTTGATCTCCGTCTCGATCATGCAACTATTCAAGCAGAACTCCACGACAACCGAAACCCTCCTATCGAGAACTTCAGAAAACTCGGCAACACCACTGCCGTGCTGATCACCTTCGCCAAACCTAAGGTCCCTGCATGGATCTATTTTTGTAACAGCAGACACCGCTGTACCATCTTCAAAAAGAAATATGAGGTATGCTACCGCTGCGCTGAGCTCGGCCACCGATCCGACGTATGCGTGAGCACAGTTACCAAATGCCGAGGCTGTGGGCTTCCCAACCCGGCCAGCGACCACTCCTGTACGCCGACCTGCCGTCTCTGCGGGAAAGAACACCTCACGGGCGACAGCCGATGCAAAGAAATATTTCGCACTCCCTACGCCGTCAAGCGCCGTCAGTGGGAAAATCGCAGACGGGCTGAAGCTGCTAAGCAACAAGAACAAGCCTCCTCACGCCGGGTAATTTTACAACACGCCAGCAGCTGGGACCGCCAACGTTCCGGCAGCAATCAACGCAGTCTCAGGGACCGCTCGGACTCCTTCCCACCCCTCGGGCCAAATGCCTCAAGGCTATTAGCTCGGACGCCGTCCAGAACGCGGCCAGGTACGCCTGCAGTCGTCCAGCAGCAGCAGCAGCAGCAACATGCTCCACCGCGGCAGCTCCAGGGCCTGGCTTCGCCAAGACCGCCACCGGCTCCACCTCAAGCTGTGAGTACGCTAGGAGGGACTCCCACTTCTCACGCGCTCGAACAAGCCATTACACACCTCACGGCCGTCGTAACACAACTGGTTCATAGGGTCGAAACTATCGAAAAACGCTTAGACGCTCCTCCTCCTACTTCCCCCGCACCATCTGGCACTGCCCACAAACGCAAGGCTCTTGCCGCAAGCGATACGCAAACGGAAGACATACACGCACAGATAGCGCGCCTCGAAGCACAGGGCGTCTTCTTTCAAGGCCGTATTCAATCGCTGGAGGAACATATTGAGAACTCCTTTCGCACCCTCAGCTCTCAGTTTGCCCTACAGCTAGAATCTCTTAGTAAGGCAATCGACTCCCTCTGCAAACATGAAGGCATGACTCCGCTCCCGGTTCAGACGCCAAATCACCCAACGACCTCTACTCCGAACTTCTCCCAACCTAATCATGGCGGATCGCTCGGGTAACACTACCATCTGGCAATGGAACTGCAGGGGGTTCGCGCGCAAGAGGGAGGTCCTTCAGCAGTTTCTTACCGCGAGCCAACCCCCAGAAATCTTTGCCCTTCAAGAAGCAGGGAAACATGCGAAATTGGCTGGATATCGGACATACACATCGGGAAGAGCAAACTCCCAGGTGGCTACTCTAGTTAGGCGAAACCTTACGGTTGTCTTGCATGAGCTAGACTCCACTTTCCCAGACCATATCCTTCTCGAAATTATCCCCCGGCCCTCTCGTGCGACCAGGCAATGCCTTTTCGTGCTCAACATCTATAGCCCACCCCGATCACGCAAGGCCGTCTTCGGGCCACTTTTCCTCCGAGTACAGCAGCTAGCGCGAGGGCAACCTCAAATTATTCTCGGTGATTTCAACGCTCCGCATCAAGCATGGGGTTACCACTACGACACGCTTAAAGGTCGATTGCTTTGGGACGATTGGCACACACTCCATCTGAACCTCTTAACGGATATCACCCAACCCACTCGGAGAGGAACGGGCGTCTCGCGGGACACAACCCCGGATCTCGCCTTTACAGGACCGGGGATTGCAGCTACCTGGTGCAATACTCGGGAAACATTCGGAAGCGACCACTACGTTCTGGAGATTGTCATTCAGGAGCCTACTCGACAACGTACGCGACCAGCTAAAGTGGTCAACTGGGACTGCTTTCGCGCCAAGCGAACAGAGCAAGGCTCTTCTCAACCTATCACAGACATCGCCGCTTGGTCAGCCGACATCCTCAAACAAGTTGCAGAAGTCACTGCTGAAGTTGCTGTGGAAGACTCCGTACCAAACTGCGACAGATATTATGCCCAACTGTGGGACCGCAAGCGCAAGCTGGAGGCCCTGATGCAAACTCGCAAGTGGGATCGGAATCTTCGACGACGGCTCGCCCGAGTCCATACAAACATCGAAAACCATGCCGTAGAGCTTACACGCCAAAACTGGCACAATATATGTGACCAGATGGATAAGACTCCTAATGCCAGAAGCACCTGGAGACTACTCCGTCACCTCCTCGACCCCGAAGGGAGCAAGTTCCAAGCCCGCCAGCAGCTCCAGCGTATCTTCCACCAATTTCCGGGCACCTCAGACGCCCTCAAACAGGAGCTAGTAGACACCTACATCCGCCCAGGACCGGTGAAATCTTTCCCTCCTTATCAGAGGAAGGAAAACGTCCGTTTAGATGCTCCCATCACCTTACCGGAGGTACGAGCTGAGCTCAATCGTCTCAAGACAAACTCAGCTGCAGGCCCGGACCGGATATCTAACCGTATGCTTCGGAACCTCGACGACGCCTCGATTCATGCTCTCACAGACTTTCTGCAAAAATGCTGGGAGCGGGGAGCCATCCCGCAAGAGTGGAAATGCGCCAACCTCGTGTTCATCCCCAAGCCGGGCAAACCACCTACTCTCTCGAACCTCCGGCCCATTTCTCTCACGTCCTGCGTGGGAAAACTATTGGAGCATGTAATTCTGACCCGCCTTCTTCGTTACCTAGAAGAACATCACCTACTTCCAGACACGATGTTTGGTTTTCGATCACACCTTGCGGCCCCAGACATCATGCTCTTGCTCAAGCATCAGGTGCTGACACATAGCACTTTGGACACCAAAGTCATAGTTGGTCTAGATGTCGCGAAGGCCTTTGACAATGTCCAGCATGAAGCTATTCTGCAGAACCTCCAGACCCTAGGGGTGGGACAACGAACGTATGCATATATACGCGACTTTCTCACGAACCGCACAGTGCAACTTGACACCGGCTCAAGAGATCCTTCCACCATCTCTCCTGGAAGCCGGGGTACACCCCAAGGCTCAGTGCTTTCCCCACTCCTGTTCAATATTGCGCTGCTTGGCCTGCCCAATCTTTTGGCAGATATTCCCCACTTGCACCACAGCCTATACGCCGACGACCTCACTCTGTGGATTACACACGGCAGTGACGGCCAGATCGAGGAGACTCTGCAGACAGCCATCGATCGCGTTGGTACCTACCTGGCCACAGTTGGCCTATCCTGCTTGGCCACCAAGTCTGAATACATCATTGTCCCAACCCAGGGAAGACGCCCCAGATCGCCTCCGGCATCCTTCAATCTGCAAGAACAGGGCACTCCCATACCCCGTACCGACCAAATCCGTATCCTGGGCCTTCATCTACAAGATAATGGAGGAAACGCCACTACTCTTCAGCGAATAGATCAATCTGTAATCCAGATCAGCCGCCTGCTCAAGAGAGTCGCCAACAAGCATAAGGGCATGCGCGAATCCAACCTTTTGCGCCTCGTACAAGCCTTCGTTTGTACGCGCATTGCCTATGTTGCCCCTTACCTTCGCCTCACGCGAACAGATCGGGAACGACTAGATGCATCACTGCGCATGGCATAAGAGACAGCATTGGGTCTACCCATGTCCACTTCCACCACCAAACTGATGACCCTCGGGATCTCCAACACAGTCGACGAGCTGATTGAAGCGACTCTAACTTCCCAATATGAGCGCCTCTCGCTGACACATGCGGGCCGTGCAGTACTGAGCCAGGTAGGAATCACTCCTCTGAGGGCGACTTCTACGTATATGGACCTCACGCCTGAGCAGAGACTCAGTCTTCGTATACCTCCGCTTCCCAAACGTATGAATCCAGAGTATCATACAGAGCGCAGAGCCGACCGAGCCCGGCAGCTCCACAAACGTTTTACCGGTCGCCCCGACGTTACGTACACAGATGCCTCCCACCACCCCCGTCGCCCCGCTATGGTTGCGGATGCATTGGCACCGCACCGAAATTGGCACAACGCCTGCAGCGTCCTCAACGCCGCAGCTGTTACCACCGCAGAAGAGGTTGCCATCGCGTTAGCTCTGACCGACCCCTCTACCAAAGTAGTCGTTAGCGATTCCCAACAGGCAATTCGTAACTTCGATGCAGGTCGCATATCCCGACAGGCACACACTATCCTTCGATCTCTCCCCTTACCGTCTACACCTCGTCTTCTCATATCGACCCCAGCACATGAGGCGCTCAGCGGGAACGCACAGGCGCATGCTCTAGCCCGAGAACTCAGCTACCGGGCGGAGCACCCTCCTCAGCCTGCCGCTTCCTCGGACACTCCCCAAGACACTCATTCACGCCTTGTTACATACACGGACATCCTCCAGCATTATCAGCTCGAACGGTGTCTATACCCCCCTGCACACCGGGAACTATCCCGGCGCGAGGCCGTCCATTGGCGCAAAATACAAACAGAAACCTTTCCCAACCCATGGCTATATAGCAAAATGTTCCCAAATCTTATTGCACCTAGCTGCAAACACTGCTCACAACCGGCCACATTCATTCACATAGTGCGGAGATGTATACGACACAACGCAGACGATACAGCTACAAGGGATGCGTGGGAGTCCCTCCTGCGTACCACCGAGCTCGCCCAACAGCGCCAGCTCATTTTGCGTGCATTGGAGGCCGCAGAGTCCCAAGGGATCCCTGCTGACCTTCTCTAAGCAGTGCAACCAGTCTTTCGGCTGGTTCCCCTTCTTTGGGAGTAAATAAAGAGTTTATCATCATCATCATCATCGCACAGCACACGGACGCCTCTTCGTTTCGCCTCCATCGAAACGCAGCCGCCGTGGTCGGGATCGAACCCGGGTACTCCGGCACAGCAGTCGGGCGTCTTACCACTGCACCACCCCGGCGGGGCCTGTAGTATTGTCAATTTCAGTTTCTGTGGCCCCAAATATATAAATAAACCGTGGGGTTAATGCGCCTGTGCTGCAGATCAGCGGACATGGTTGGTTGGTTGGTTGGTTCACAGGAAGGGAAAGGCGCCGTATCTGTCGCACTTGCTCTGTGGACACCTGAGTCACGTCGTAAATAAAGGGAAGAAGGTGGGAGTTGAAGTGGAAAGAGAGAAAGGGGAGCCGTAGTGGTGGGCTACGGAGTAATTTCGACCACCTGGGGATCTTTAACGTGCGCTGACAACGCACAGCACACGGACGCCACTCACAACTTCAACTTATGCTAGCGGACATAGCATAAGGTGAAGTTGTGGTATGGCATGTGTATTGCAGGATATAATGATTTGGTTCACGGGTCGAATTTGTTCGTGGTTGCCTGGCATATGTCACACCCTGTCGTGGGGGGTAATTCGCTCTATAGTGCGAATAGAGGCTGCCACACGCGCGTGTTCGTGTGCGTGCTTGAGGGAGAGAGAGAGACAGAACGGTAGGGGAACAATGATGGCACTAGGAAAGCATTACCCTCGAAGGGAAATCTGATCCACACGCAGCAATCATAATCCGGGCATTTGCATGAATCTCCTACAATTTGGCGGGCGCTTTACGGACAAGTGCAGTTATAGTGACGACAAAAGAATGGCTCAGAACGGAGTTACTAGCTCACATGAGTTCTAGCGGAGACGACTGACAAAGCGGGAAATGGGAGCTACCAAGAGCCTTTATGATAGTGTGACCCAGGAAAAAGTAGTGGCTCGAGCGACGCAGTACGAATGTAGACTGGAACCGGAGCGACGGGTGTGAAGCCGCACTCTGATCACAGAAGATTCTCGGTATATGTACATGGATGTTATCAAATTCTCAGTGATCTTCCTAGTTTTGTTGGCTTCGTTCGGGGAAGCACGAGAGTTTTTATTAGCCAAATAAACTATTTCTTTAAAAATGGTGCTGTACACATCGAGGGCTACGGACAAAAAGCTGATGTCGGCTGCTTGAGGAGTATCTACCCCCATAAATAAGGCAGCGTCTAGGCAGGTCCAAAAAATTGACACAGGCAATAAAGATGTCAAGGCAGTGGAAAAGAAAAGTAAAACAGTTTGGTCTGATGAAACAAACACTGGGAGAAGTGAAGTCAGATTAATCCTGAAGAGACGCATCCCCCTCCCCCTTATATAAATGAGCTGCTCCGCATTGGGACAATGTCATTCGAGAAAGTAAAAGTATACTTGGCAGCGCAATGCAGTCACACGAAGAGAAATTGCTGATTGCCAGTTTTATTGAACAAAAAAAAAAGGAATTTCCCAAGCTTCCTTTTCACTGTATATTTCAATTTCCCTTTGCATGCAGCTCTCTGGCTCCCCCTGGCATTTGGTCTGGTGTGGTAAACAACACGATAATATGGGGTGGTGTGAATAATATATGACATCTGTAACAATGTGTCACTCCCCCGCCCGCCTTACATGGCAACGTCCTCCATATCATTCTGCCCTCTGCTGCCTCCCATCCTCGTCTCTCTCCCACAGATAACTTTGGAGGCGTGTTTAAAGAGCACTCCATATACATTGCAGTTTTTCTGCATGTGCTAAAATTGCGGTTTTTCAATTCTGGAATTTGTTTTCGCAGATGGCGTTATTTTTTGTATTGTACGCGCACCTGAGGTGACAACGCGCAGGATAGAGAAGTGTATGACGTCATCTCCCTGCAGCAACCTTAATTCTCCCGCCGTACGGTGGTGTCATGATATCGGCTGTCGCGTCTGAGGTTCAGAGTTTGCAAAACTTATTAATGGCAGTAGTGATTGATTATTGAAATATCGAGACGAACAGAGAATATACATTATACGGCTATGATCCCGCAGCCTAGCCATGCGCGAAATGTGGAATATAAGCAGGGATAGCAGGAATTGTGGCAAGGCGTACGCACCCAGCAACGTATTAGCTGCGCGCACGACATAATCCAAGTTCGCCTGAGCTTTTTAAGTTTTCCTGATTATTTCGCCTTTTTTCAATGCACCGCCATCGTTTATCGCCAATATTGAGAATTTACGGTTTTACTGTATTTTCTGGGACGTTAAGCTGTTAAGCTGGCAATATTGTTGTAATTTGTTGTATTTTGTTAAGAGAGCGTTTTAGTGGTTTTTATGCCTTTTTCTTTAGGGGTTTTTATGGTCAGTTTTTGCTTGGAATAGTTTATATTGCTCACATTTATACTCCCATCTGCAAGAAAGCCTTGCTTTGATTCATAAAGTCTATCTGATGTGTGGCAATTATGGGAGCATGCCTTTAGGCGTTGAATTTTTTTAAGGGGCATTTTTAATACCATGCTTGGAGCTGCTGTTTCTGGCCAAACTGTCCAGTGGACTAGGACTTGCAAGGTAGTACATGCAAAAGTTTACAAAATAGCGGCTCAGGTTTCAGTTCAATTCTGTCCTATTTGTGATTTGTATTTTTATAGTATTTAAGTTAATTGCTGACTGAATAAACCGAGAAAATGAGTCACAATTCGCTTTCTGATGCCAAATTGAATTAAGTGGGTTTTTCATATATTAGTTGGCATCAATGTGAATTGTCGATTCATCCTGCTCAAGTGCAGTCGCGGTGCAGAGTTGGAGGGGCAATGACTGTATATAAAATAGTAATTTTACATCGCATAAACGACGGCGATAGAAAGAATGACTGCAATAAATATAAAAGCAGGTATTTTTGCGGCATTACCAAGGAAAATGCAGCCATTTTTGATTGTTAGGACACCTGTCATACTTGTGTCACGACACTTGACCACGATTCTAAGACGAAGCTCTGCTCATGGGCTCATAATTGCTATATACCTTACGAAAATGGCAGCACAGTTTTGTTTTGACCATCACGGTCCTGAGTGAAGAAAATATTCGGTAAAGTTTGTGTTATATTTGCGCATGATGGTAGAAAACTTTAGTATGTCAATATTTATTTTTTCTGCCAATCAAAGCAGGCATACATGCTGCTTGCTACCAGTTTGGTTAATAGACTGAAAATCTACAATAAGTAAGCCAAGCGTGTGCCACTTATGTTCCGTCACGCGTCCCATCCGAGATGGTGTGTTGCGCGATGTTTTATGAACATTATTAGCAAAAATAAGTGAAAACATTTCAAAAGTGTGACATGACAAGGAAATGCATATATAAGGTTCGCTCATGTGTTTAATTCGTTCTGTTATATGTAATTACATGGCTGCGCAAAGTGCGGCAGAGTTCACGTTTTTTTTTTTCGGCGTCATCTGGGCTTCTTACGCTGGACGTTTGACCTGACCTTAGCAGAGCATTAAAATACAGGAGTGCACTGCAGGTCCGTGAAGCTAGGAATATGCCACCTTGTGATGCACCGCAGAGTATTTTTACAATTGGTTTAGGGTTTTACTGAGATGATTTATGCAAAATCTTTTTTCTGCATTACAGGTTAAGTGCGTTTCATTAAGTTGTTGATTGGGCGTAGTAACAAACAGACCCTCATTTTTTTAACAAACGTGGAATTTTTTCAAACTTCAATGACAGCCCACGTGATATGAAAATACCAAGTGACTCCTTTTTTGCGCTGCTCAATTGTAGCCCTGCCATGTCTACCTTCAAGCGAACTATCGTGCACGTTCGCCACCTAGAAAGGAGTGGCCAATGTCAGACTAGCCATAGCAGTGCGTCAGCAGACTCTGCCGGTGTGTGGAAAGCGTGAGGCGTAATTAGCGACAACAGATTGGTAGGCCACCAACGGCGAACTCGTACAGTGCTCTCATCAAGTTATCGCACTGAAAAAACAGAGGCAGGACTGTCAGTGTCCGATTTATTTATGTGTACTCTAATGCAGCCCATGTAAATGAGTTTATACACTTGCGTACGTTTAGCTTGGACGATTATTTCTTTGAAAGCACGTTTAGAGCAGAGCAATACATTAGTTCTTGAGCGTTGTCACATACCACGTTTTTCGTACACCGACGTGTTGGCGCATTGGTTAAGTTGCCCGACTACTGTGCCGGAGTACCCGGGTTCGAACCCGACCTCTAGAGGCTGCGTTTCAATGGACGCGAAACGGAGTAGTAATCTAAATGTCCGGAGTACTGCACTATCTCTCATGACCCGAGTCGCTTTGGGATGCCTAACCCTACCAAACAAACCAAATAAATTATTTCATGTTTCGCTGCTTTTGTTCAAATTCTGGAAAAATCAATTTGTATATGGGATTTCGGAAGTGAAGATAACTGGGTAGATTACCTCCCTATAGACATTTTAATTGTATTGTACCTGAGCGCCGCCATATTGTCCACTGTGCGATTTCTGCGAAAGCTCTGTGCAAGCTGCAGCAAAACAGGTCTTCGACTGTCGAGAGAGGACTTTTAAAACTTCCTCGACGGCGCAAAAATGCAACCAAGAGAAATACAAATAGTGCCACATTGATTATTAAATATTTTTCATGTAATAAGTATGCTGCATCAGTGATATTATTAACTAATATGCGCAATGTATAAAGTACTCCACGGCGCGGTACCTGATGGAATACTATATAATAATAATAATAATAATAATAATAATAATAATAATAATAATAATAATAATAATAATAATAATAATAATAATAATAATAATAATAATAATAATAATAATAATAATAATAATAATAATAATAATATTAATAATAATAATAATAATAATAATAATAATAATAATAATAATAATAATAATAATAATAATAATAATAATAATAATAATAATAATAATAATAATAAGTTTATTCGGACATGAAACATGTACACAGAACATGCCCACGGGAAGAGGCAAAAGGAAGAAGCTGATGGCATTCTTCCTGACGAGGCCTCACCCCGGGTCACACATCAATGGCAGAAGGATGGACAAGGTCAAGGTAAGTTTCACCAAGAAAACAAAACAAAACATAACCAATGAAGAAAAAAAAAATCTCAGATTATATTTGGCATTATAAGAAAGTATATAAGAACCATGGCATCGTAAACAAGGTAAGTACATCAGTAACGCTACAATTCGCGACACAAAATGTAAACAAAATAATATACGACAAGCACTACAAGTCACATAGATTTTATATGTCATTGTTTTCACCAAACTACGCTGCAGCGCCTTTTTTATTTCTTAGATCTAGTTTTGCGAAGCACTCCGTCTGTCGTCGGTCATTTTCACGCATTCCAGGTCTTCTTTTTGCGAATTTGGGACTATCACATTTTTTGCGACGAGATATCTCTGTCAGTCGGAGAGGATTCTCAGCAGAGCGAGATTTCCTTTGTTGCCGACCAATTTGTCCCGGAGAAAAGTCGGATCCGGAGGATTTGTCTAAGGGTGTGTTCTATACATCGATGTTGATTTAATGGCACTTGCCTTCCCAGACCTACATTAATATTGGAAAAGAGTAAAACACAACCCCTCTGCACCCTCCCATTCACTTGCCCGGTAGCTGCATTCGAAAGATACGAGCTAAAAAGATTTCGTGCACAAGCAATTAGACAAAGCCACTGCAGTATCAGCGCGTACCCTAAGTAGCGTGTAGCCCACGCGGCTGCAGCGCGCATGCGCCGTCACAGGCGTGCCGCCGGGTATGGTGGCTAGAAGGGGGCACGGGGCATGTGACCTCACGGCTTCTGATGAGCAGGATTTCAGATCCTCCGGTTCTGGCCATGCATGTGGTTTTAGTCTACTGAAACACGAGCTCTTCAGCTGGTGATGAAGTTCTCCCTGGAGAGGACACTCGCATCGATGCCCCCTAACCCTTCTACTGAGGAAGCGCTCGCAGTGAACAGCTTGGCCCACTGGCTGTTCCTAGTGCGGTCATTCTTCTAGGCACCTGATGTGGTAAGAGCTAATAGTGCTGGCAGAATCCGTAACATCATATCATATTAGCTATAACAAATACTTTGTTATATTACGCGCTATATGCAAGGTATACTGTGGTATTGCATAATGATCATGGTATATGAGTCATGGTACGTCCAGGTGACAATTGGGCTATGCGGGACACCATTTTGGAGGGCTCCGAAATAATTTCAACCATCTTTATTTCTTTAATGGGCGCTAGCGTTGTATAGCGCGGGGGATCTTTTCTGTATTTGAACAGAAATAAAATGCTTCTGACGCAATCTTGGCTACATGGCTACAAGAAGATAACATGAGCCTAACTCCTTGATGTCCCCTCATATGCTCATTCTCGTTATCACCAGCCATGAGCGATTATGCAAGAGCTTCGTAATGGTAAAGGTTTTGCATAAAAATAAAGCAAAACCTACTAACGTTGCCCTGTATACACAACAGTCGCTGACTGTAGTGTAGACATAAACAATAATTATTGCTCAAATTTCTGTTTGAATAAATAGAAAATTTCAAACAATGTTTTTATGCTTCTTGCATATTACATGTGATCGCCCCAAAGATTAGGTCCGCTTGAGCCCGCAGTGAGTGTTTGTAGCAGACAGTGAAGAGTGTAGAAGAACGCACCATTTGAAGCGAATCCTCTCGTGTAGGTTCCTAGATTGCCAGCCGATGTAACGAAGCCCCTAAAAGGCTGCTTTCGGAGATTTGTGAGAAAGTCCATCACTGTGGTGGAAAGACAGCACGTGTAAGGGAACCTGGTACATTAAGCACGAGTGGTGATGCAACAGCTTCGAAAACATTTCAGACGCACGTATGTGCCGTGTAAAGCAAAGATGTGCGGTAATGTATCGCATGCAATTTCTCATTTGCGCTCAAGACTTAATCTGTAGTTAGGAACAGAAGAGGAGAAACATATTTCTGCGAAGGTAATATGTATCCAATTAAGCAGGCGTGAAATCACACACTTAATTACAAAATGAAGTTAGATATATTTGGCTTGGACCAATGTACTATCGCGATGAAAAGAAATGCCAACAGCAGAGCGCCTTGAAATAGCGCACCAGATCAGGCAGCCTGTGCCCCGCCGGGGTGGTACAGTGGTAAGACGCCCGACTACTGTCCGGAATTCCCGGGTTCGAACCCGACCTCGGCGGCTGCGTTTCAATGGAGGCGAAACGAAGAGGCGTCCGTGTGCTGTGCAATGTCAGCGCACGTTAAAGATCCCCAGGTGGTCGAAATTACTCCGTAGCCCTCCCCTACGGCTCCTCTTTCTCTCATTTCACTTTAACGCCCACCTTCCTCACTTTCCTTAAGGCGCGGTTCAGGTGTCCACAGACACAAGTGTGACAGATACTGCGGCTTTCCCTTCCTGTGAACCAATTAAAAAAAAAGCCAGGCGTGCTCATCCCGTTTGCGATAGTTTAGCCTCGGTTTTATTTTACGTTTATTTTCTCTTTTTTGCCACTGGAGCGCTATACTCGTTCATTACAACGATGGTGACTAAAGGAGCGCCGTTACGCTAGTGGCAGCGGATATGATCCACGTGGGTGAAGCGGGAGTGATGAAGGAGGCAAAATCAAGGCCCGATAGTCCGCGAGCTAAGAACTCTCGCTTCGCTGATGTGGGCCATAGCCACTGCCGCCTGCCAACCCATACTGCGCAAGTCGCCACCTATAGTTAAGAATGAATAAAGCGCTCCAATGTCAAATCAACAGAAGTAGAACTATCGCAAACCAGATTCAGCGTGCTTATCGTTGATGGTGACAGGCAGACTGCCTGAGCTGGACTGTTTCTTTGCACTCCGCTGTTCGCATTTCTTTCCTCCACAATAATAAGAACAAAAAAGTATGAAAAAACTTCTAAGTAATTTACGAATAAAGATAACTTCCGGCTTATTATGCAACGTCAGTGCAGGTACCCTAAATTTACAAAAACAAAAGAGAGAAACTTACAGGATGGTAAAAAAAATTATCTTAATGCGAAGGGTATGCATGTAAAGAGAAACGGATATCAATCTGTTTTTGTTGCATTTCCGGCCCATAAAGCACTGAACTTAGCCTTTTACGTTGTTTTCTATGTCTCTTCTGATGTTGTTTGTCTGCATTAACCGTTCTGTCAAAGATAATGCTTTTTTCCCTTATTAATCCCCTCCGGAAAGCAGCAGGGCCATACCCACCGACTCGCTCTACACGAATGATGTCCTTGACTGTTGCATTTACGTCCATTCCTGAGTCGTAAGCAAGCAAGTATTTCGCGTAGAACGCTTCCAACGTCGGTCCGCTGAACTTTTCGTGCGAACTCTTCATCCAGTTCTCATCTCCTTTGTTTATCGTCATCTGTACAGCAAGAAACGCCAAAATCAACCTCATATTCTTAGCATCTGGCACTCGTTCATAAGAGACAAAGAAAGTTAAATTTTACAGATCACACCTCGCCGGTAGGTAGGTGACAATGACCCATTCTGCCTCAAAGAAGGAAGACCACTGGCTAGCACTCGAAGCGAAGGAGCAAAATGGGCCGATGAGATCAGAACATCAGGAGGACATGAAGAGAGCGAGATTCTCGCGGTAGTGTTTTCTGCTGAAAATAATGCAGGTCTTAAATTACAAAGCGATGATCTTTAAAATAACTGCTGACTCGTGCAAATGTTTACTGCATGTTCAGCATGAAGAAATAGCCGGTAAATGACGCTTTGAAGTGACTGGCCTATGTTGTGCCGGGCTAACCAAAAGATATTTTACCAATGTAGTATTGTAAAAGCTGTTACATTGAAAGGAAACTACAGCGGCTGAACGAGGGCAGCGAGAGCTGAACAAGGATTCCTTGGCACCAGAAAACTACCTATCTTCACCGTCGTCTACTTCTAACGATTGCGCTCTCTTTCTTCTACCCCTACACCACGTGTCACTGCCCCTCCTCTGGAGCATCGACCCGATGCGGCGTTACCGACAGAGAGAAGATTGGGGAGAAAAGAAGCGTTCAAGAGATACACCACGGGTCTGACATCAAGGAATAGACTACATGCAGCCGGAAAGTCAATCGGGGGGTCGCTCCTAGTATGGCTTCATTCGCACCACATGCACAACGTCGCTGCGCTTGCTGTTGTACGATGAACGAGCTGGAGAGGTTGGTGCAACTTCGTATTTTACGTCGCTGAGACTGCGGACAGCAACGCGAAGGCCGAAGTAGCAGCGGAGTAACGTTTTGGACAACCCACGGTGACGAACGGGCGTCCAGACCCACACATAGTCGCCTGGGTTGTAGGTAACATAGCGGCGGCCAAGGTTTTAGCGGTAAGCATCCATCTGATGCTGACTGTGAATGCGGTGTTTGGCCAGTTGCCACGCTTCTTCCGCTCGCTGAACATAAGTGGCGACGTCGACGTCAAGTTCACTGGCACTGTCACGGGGATCCACGGGTAGCATAGAATCCAGGGGTGTGGTAATATGTTAAACGAAGACCAATTCGAACGAAGTGAACCACGCCGCTTCTTGCTGCGCGGTATTATACGCGAATGTTGCCTATGGAAGAATTTTGTCCATTGTTTTGTGTTAGATATCAACATACATGGATAGCATGTCGGTCAAGGTCTTGTTGAGGCGTTCCACCTGGTCATTGTCTTCGGGTAATAGGCCGTTGTACGTCTTAGGCTGGTATGCGTGATCTTGAGCGCAGCCTGAGTGCAGCGGGCTGTAAATGCAGTTCCACGGTCACCAATGATCACTAATGACGTGGTCTCAGCGTACCGTGCAAAATAATCTATCGCGACCGTAATCCACTGTTTTCCTGTGGACGACTTCGGAAAAGGTCCGAGGAGGTCTATGTCAATGGGCTGAAAAGGGGTCTTTGGAGGTGCTATGGGCTGCATCAGAAAAGGAGCTTTGCGCCGTTGGCAATCGCGGCATCTTGTTACGTATTTACACACTGACGGTAGTAAACTGAGCTCGTAATACTTCAGCTGAATTTTTGCAAGTATGCGACTGACCCCCAAGTGGCCGGCGGACGTTTAATCATGACAAGCGCTCTATATTTTGGAGCATAACTGGGATGGCATACCAAGCAAAAACGTCTCTTTGTAGCTGTCAAAGTTGCGCTTGTAGAGGAGTCCACGCCGCAGAGTGAAGCGCTGTAGTCCACGGCGAAAGCCACGAGGTACATTAACATTAAAACCCTCCAGATTCTGAATGAGTGGCGCGAACTCAGAGTCAGTCCGTTGAAGCTGCGCCATACAGGAGACGCTAATGGCACAAAGAATAGGGCAATCGTCGGTGATGTCTTGCGTAGACGGTTTCACGTGCGCTAGTGACAACCAGTTCACGTCTTGATGCAGCCGACTTCATTTATAGACGACCGCCACATCGTACTCCTGCAACCGGAGGCTTCCTCTGGCCAACCGGCCAGAAGGGTCTTTATTGCTGGCTAGCCAGCACAGCGAAGGGTGATCGCCGACAACACGAAACGGCCATCCGTAGATATACGGTCGGAACTTAGAGCGCATATGACGTCAAGACACTCTTCTTCTGTCGTCGAAAAGTTCTTTTCAGATCGAGAAAGTGTGCGGCTCGCATAGGCAATGAACCATTCTGGGCCGTCTTGACACTGTTGAGGATCGCTCTGAGGCCGAAATTGCAGGAGTCAGTGTGCACATTAGTTTCTGCATTCTCGTCAAAATGAGCTAGTATTGGTAGAGTTTGAAGTCGACGGCAGAGTTCCTCGAAGGCTTCGTCTTGGGAATTTCCCCATACGAAGGGTGTGTCATCTAGAGTCAAAGCTGTCAATGGATCAGTTAGGTGGGAAAAATCTCTAATAAAGCAGCGGTAATACGAGCAGAGGCTCACAAAACTTCAAAAGGCCGTCTTGTGTTGGGTGTTGGAAACTGGAGATGACGGAAGTCTTGACGGGATCTCGGAGAATACCTTGTGTGCTGAACTGTCCTAAAAAACGGAGCTCCTCGAAGGCGAAATGACCTTTCTCTGGTTTCATAATTGCGCAGACTGGAGAGCTTGTAGGACAATGCGCAATCACTGCAAGTGTTATTCGAAGCTTGACAAAAAGATGACCACGTCGTCCAGGTACAAAAAGCGCGACTACCACTTCAGACCAGCTAAAACTATCCATCATGCGTTGAAACGTGGCCGGAACGGAGAAACGTCCAAACGGCAGCACCTTACGTTCGCTCAGACCGCCGGGTGTGAGTAAAGCCGTTTTCTCGCAGTATCGCACGTACACCTCGATCAGCCAATATCCGCTTTTCAGATCTAATGAAGAGAAAAACATGGCGCGTCGTTGTTAGTCAAGCGCATCGACTCTTGGGGGTGGGTATATGTTCTTTTCAGTAACATTATTCAGTTGCCTGTAATCAAAGCAGAATCGCAACGTATTGTGTTTCTTTTTCACCAGGACCACCGTCGCAGCCCACTGACTTGTTGACGGCTGTATGACATCGTTTGTAAGCACTTCATCGAAATGCGTTCTAATAGCCTCCCGCTCTTGAGGTGAAACACGGTATGTACGCTGACAAACTGCGGCGTGGCCGAATCAGTGACGATGCGTTGCTTGTCGACCTGCGTACGTCCGACCTTACAGCTTGTCGCGAAGCCATCTCTAAAATCAAGTAGCAGTGACGACAGAAGGTTCTTCGAAGTGGCAACCTCGGGTTGATTTTAATCTTCTGAAGGGCGTTACGGGGTGCAGTATTATCTGAAAGATTCATCTCCACGGGACACAAATTCGTCAACCCACTCACGTTATGGAGGAAGGCGACTGCCATTCTCTTGGCAAGGTGCTGAATTTCACTGGTGCAATTCGTCAGAAAAACTGTCGCGTAGCCGTCATTCCGTTCACCGAGATTGCGCGCGATAGCCTCCCTTCTTGAGTAACAGCAAAGGGTGACTGTCCGCAATATCTTCGTAGTCGTGAAACGAGTCGTTCCTCAGTAACACCAGAACACTGGACTGCAATGGCAACACTAGGCCGTCTTCGACAATACGCGGAGCGTTGACTTCAGAGCCTTCTGTTTCACTGTGCTCCAGTGCTTGCTTTTTCAAAAATGTTATAGAAAAGCGGTCACCCAGATTCGACCCGTATCCTTAGGCACACTGATCTAGCGTCCCTGCCACTGCGGCGGGATAAAAACAAAAAGCACATACCACAAGCCACATTCCAGCTATATATGTACTCTAATACAAAATGAGTTTGGAAATTATCATCCTATGTAGACTGGACTGAGTCGATAAATCTAGCTACTTGATCGTACCAAATGAGCCTTTCACCAAAGGTTTTTAATTTTGCCGCTTGCCAAACTTCTTATAAGGCCCGTTTTGATACAGTAAAGGAATCTGTTTAAGTTGGAAACTTGCAGGTTGTTGAAAAGTGCACAGCCAACTGGAAAAATTTGTTGAAGACTAGCAGTAGCGAAAATTTCCTCCATCTATAGCATCCGCTGCTATGTTCCAGGTCCCATTATTTCGTGGCGGGCAATATATCTAGACATGATAGAGGGGTTCCCCCACTGTACTCTCCTGTGTCAAGACATCCAGTCTTTCACTCAGGTGATCGGGGTTTGAATGCTCGCGCTTTTCCTTGCACTTGAGTCTGTGCGGTGAAGCGGCAGTGAAATAGAAATAGAAAGATGGGCATGGTGCGTGTTACGCAACGTGCCAGCAGCGGCCGAATGTAACGCTGAATTCGTTAGGACAATCAGTGAAAAGTTAGTCCTGGGACTGGCTTCTCATGGCAATGCACCAATGCTTGTTGATACCTTAGCAGCAGGGGGAAGGCGGTTGAATTCCTGAAGCTACGAAACGCCACTTCGTGCAACTTTCGTAGAAAAAAATCGACAGAACAACTAGTTTAAGAAGAAAACGTCAATTGTGCGTTTTGGCCAGCCTTAGCACTTTGTCACGCTCCTCCGGCTTACCATTGTAGCTTTGAAGAAAAATATATATTCAATTCATTGCTTTCAAGCACTAGTTAACGAGCAGTCAATTGCCTATATTTTTATGTAACCCTGAACAATGTTCTCTGAGCGACACGCGATTAAAGACTCCCAACAAGAAATTCAAAGCCCCGAGGTAGTAAGTGATCGTTTGGGCTTCATTGGCTGCATGAAGCTGCACAAAGGAATACTTACGATTATAAACTTCACAAAAACATAAGAATATGAAGAGAAGCTGACGAAGGTAGGAAAGCCGTATACGAAATTTAGGTAAACCAGCCGGTGGAGGACTGGAAAATTGGGGTCGTAGTCAAAATCCGAAATGTCGAGGTAGAGGCGGCGCAGGAAATTCTTCACTGCATACATCTGTACCGGAAACACCAAGAAAAGTGCACAGTGAAGCTGAAGATGAGGTCGTTTTCCTCATCAGTATTAATCAGTACAAGTACAAACAACTCAGCGCAGAGAATTCTTACAGTCGCGTTCCTTTACTTGTTCAGAAATACAATTCCCACACGCACGAGGTATTCCTCCTGCATTTTAATGGGTTAATCTATCGCACAAGATGCGAGCTCCTACCGAAGCCATTGTATCAATAGAGGTCAGCGCTTCTTATTCAACATAATGTTTAGCAAAGCGGTTCGCTCATTCGGGTAACAGGTGGCCGATTTTTGAGTACTTTGATGATCACGGCCATCACCTTAAATATTGCTCCCGTTTTTCTACCCTGACCGAAGACCACCGGGGCGGAACTTTCTTCATTAGTTTAAAAGGCTCGAATTATTTATCACGCAACTTAAGCAGTGAGCAGAATTTTGGTTTCCCATTGAAAAATAAAAAGACGACCAAAACATCCGATTTTAAATTAATTGAAACTCTTATTTCAAAAGAACTTGTGTGTAACCAGTTTGGATTTTTTCAGACTGAATGAAGTTTACATGACAATCGCAAATAGGTTTGCGCACGAGTGATTGTAATAAATAATGCATGTATCAAGGTAATTCGAATTACTGCCTCCTTGCATGAGAGTAACATATTATTTCGGCGATTAGAAAACGAAGCCCATTGATCGTCAATCCTATTGACGTCACTGCTTTATAAAGCCACCCTGATGCTATGTTCCAGGTAGAATCAGCAGCTAAGGAAATTACTCCAAAAAAGCTAAACGATAAACTTGCCAATCTCAAATATGGCTTAGTTGCCGAACACACTTCCGTTTCCAAGTGTTCGATTACAATCATTGACGGCAATCTTTAACTGATGCATTGTTAACTTACATCCCCAATAAAGCGCTCCGAAAACTGGGCCCTTGAATTTCCTGTCTCTAGGTAAGTGTAACGCTAAATTTCCCTAATAATAGATTCCCCTGTGGACAATTTCGCGCTATGTATTTTTCGGTCGGACATTACTAAATTACTGATTACATGCGATGAAGGCGAACATTCACTTTACCCAAAGAATGAGGACGTTCTTAGATTTACGGTGTTCGTTAGTGTGAACCAAGAATAGTTTTACATGAACTATAATTTCACAAAAAATTAAGGAATGAATGTGAATCGCATGATGCCTGTCGAATCCCAGCCCTTAACCTAACATCTCACGTACAGTTTGCTATCGAGTGAATAGTGGCGGATCTCCATCCTTAATCTATCAAGTGTATATAGGCTGTCCAAGCTAACTTTAGCCAAGGATAAACAAATTGAACTTTTGAGGGAGGCCAGAGGAGCCACTTGTATACAGCTGCCAGCCATCTGGTGCAGCAAAGAAAATTTTTTATTTTACAATTAATTAAATAGCAATGCAGACAGTTCTCCAATTTACTAACTATTGCCTTTACACAATAAATGGATTTGAAAAGTTGGAGAGCATTTCTTAAAACCGCCATTCTGCTTATTTCCGTAAAGAAAGCCTCACTTGTATCGTTTTTTGCAACCTTAAAGACAGCGTGTGAAACACACAAAATATCAAGTGGCTGGCGCATTCTTGGCCCACGAAAGTGCGTTCTCAACCGGGATATTAGTGAACGAAATCAGCTGAGGCTTTGGCTCCACGACCCCGTTGCAGCGGCAGGCCATATATCTGCGGTGGTTCTTCGTCCGTTTCAGGCAGTCAGCGGACGTGACGGTGCAAGTCGCAGCGAGCTCACCTGTCACCACCTTGACCTTAACAATCTCAGCGCACACCAGGTGCCTACGTCTTGACTTCGGATCACATTTATTGTCTAAAGTATTACATATTCAGTTAAAAACATTGTCTCAAATACTAAATATTTAATTGCAAATTTCAATACTGCCTGTGGTGGCCAACATAGCTGGCAGCTCTATACAAGTGCCTTTTATGGCCGACATTAATTGTTTATTTTTTCACGCTTGGCTAAAGATATCTCGGACGTCTTATACACTGCAATATAGCCTGACCTCGAAGTGTAACAGATTCTGTAGTGTTTTAAGCATGCCCCACAATGGAGTCAAGCACTATACTTGGAGCTCTATTTCGAAAGTGTTGCTTGTTGGCGTGCTGTACCTGTGTCGTCTGTACAGCATTTGTTCTTTTGCGCGTAACAGCCATCAGTATTTGATATGGCTTCTTAAGTATAATGTTCGGAAATCGCCTCTCTTCGTGAAGGCGCAGTTGTGATTACTGCAAGGGGCATACCTGTAATCACCTGCGGCACCACATCCCACGACAAGTGTGCTACATATACTATGTCGGCTGCATATACTATGAATCCTCATCCGACGCGTTATCTTTCACTTCGCGGAAGAGGCTGATAACTTGCGCACATGTGGTACATGATTTATAAACATGATTGACATTTAGGTGTGCTATCCCATTTTCTTTGTCAATTCTCTATTTCGTGAGTTATCCCCTTCAGGCGCTGTGTCCACATATGTGGACGCGATCCAAATTTCCCTATATCTTTCCATGGAGTGCGAATTTCTGCGTTTGAATTTGGCACCCGTAACATTTGGACCCGCCCTGTCGAGTACATGGCGCCATATCTTGTTGCTACAGCGAAATGTTTTTGTAAACAGCAATCAAAGATGGACGTCGCAGCGTTTTACGCGAGGACGAATCAGCAGCTCTAATTATTGCATGCTTCTTTCTAAACCGATGCCTAATAATACCATTTCTTGTAATAAAGGTGTCAATAAGGGAATGTAGGTGTTACATGCCAGATTTTGTTATCTCAGACATTGAAAAAGTGCTTCAGTGGACTTTCAAAAGTTCGCGTCCAGAACTGTGGACACGGTGTCTTAATGCCGAAATTGTCAAAGTGGCCGCAGCACTTCGTTATTTCGTGCAGAGCAGTACGTAATACGCTTATTTGCGTGCAGGCGTCACAGTCTTGAAAGAGCAAGTTTTTCTGAGAGGAAAACATTTATTCATGCCTAATAATTAAAAAAATAAAATGCAGAAAATGCTAAAATGTTTTCATTCATGTAGCAGCTTCGAGACGCCATGTCCACATATGTGGACGCGAACAAAATATAAATATTTTTGCATAATGTTTTTATATTTTTTATTCTGCATGGCCTACTGATCATGCCAGGTTCAAAGAAGTTTCCTTTCAAAAACTTTACTGCCGCCTGAAGGGGTTAATCTGCTTTGATAAAAGTGGAAATCTTTAAAAAATAATTCCTACGTCGGCGTGGCGTCGCCAGCAAGCTCCACTTCGTCTTGAGGGCACCCGTTCTTGTAATCTAGATGATTATCATACGAAAGTCTAACAAAGGATGCTTTTACGCCTATAGGAAACCCAACCTCAAGTTTGGCTGCGCGACTGCAGAGTGCGCTCCTCCGCAAGCGCTAAAATTTTGAAGCATTGGTTGGGCGCGGCGCTAAAGCGGCGCTTGACCGAACGTGTTTCGGCGGCTTCGTGTGCTGCTCGCGTCGCTCGCGTTACCTCTCGTTGTGAGTGCTCGCGCCGTCCCGCCGCCATGGCTTCGCAGGCAGGCAAGTGTTAGGCCCTCACAAATCGCAGTTTTGTCTATGAAAAATACCACTCGTTTTAAAATATTCGCACCATGCTAGGTCAAAAAGAACGATAAGTTTATACGATCTATTATATTTTATTGTATGGAAAGTGCACTGTTCAAGTGAAATAACTTCATCAGCATGAGAAAAGCAGAGCAGTTGCAGGTTAACAAACGGCGAGAAATGGGCTGGAAATAAAAAGGGTGGCTCGCTCAAACCCTTTTCAATACCTTACCGGTTTTCGCAATGTCATCTATTCTAATCCAGTAGCTCTGTTCTATTCTAGTAGCTACTTATTCTACTCTAGTAACTTGGTTGACTTCAGATTTACCTGAGCTTGATGCAAGCGTATCGCCATAATACATGATTATCTATCTGCGGCAGCACGTCTTCCTATTTACGTAATCTACGCCAGGGTCGCAAAAGCCACGGGCTATGTATTACCCAACGACCACGGTTTCTATGAAGTCATATCACACTTCACCGATCTCTTCAATCGATCCGATGGACCACTGCTGATATTCATACTATTGCGGCGAAGTTTTTTCTGATTTCTTTATAACACTTAAGATACTAACACTTATTTGTTTATTTATTTATTAAACCCCCAAGCTACATCCTATATTATGGAAGGAAGCGGCAAATAAAAAAGGCAAGTTACACATAAAATGAATATAATTGTAAAACGTCGAAAGCAAAAAAATATTCAGAACCACGAAAAGGCAAACACGACAAAGGAATAACGAAAAAAAGAAAATATTCATTATGGCGAATGTAAGGGATCGTCAAGATGCGCGCGAGAGCGTCCATTGCCCCGACGACCAGAAGCTGACAAGAAGCGGCTTAGGGGTAAGCACGCGCCTTACCGCACACACACATGAGCATTATTCGGTTAATCCTCCGCGAGTCCCTGAATGGGAAGTGGGTGCCCCTGCGTGTCGCGTTCAAAGAAAGACGCCGCGAAGCGTCGGCACCGTCCCCTAATCACTCCCGTAAGGGACCTTATTGTATCGGACAGCGAAGGAGGTAGGTGCCGTTGGCGAACGACAGCAGCGCTGGTCAGACGAGTTAGGACCGAAGATGCGTGGGAAAGAACATCTTCGCGAGTTCCCACGGGGTCAGCTTCTATTAACCTAAAAAAAAAAGAAAGAAACGCCATGGGCCGCTCCCTGTGTTGTGTTCAGTGCGGGAGCAGTGCTGCGGAGAGCGGTGACCGGGTACGAGGCGAGGGTGAATTTTCTTGGACAAATCACTCCACCTATGGCCAGTGATTGGATAGTTCAGGTCAAGGGATGTGAATCCGAGTTGTAAAGGGAAGATAGGTTGTTCTGGCTTGGGTAGTATCGTAACCCGGTGCCCGGCACCATCGGCTCTGTCGAGTTTGGGAGTCTCTCCCGGGAAGACAGGTCAACCAGTTCACGTGTTCGCTATGGCTTTTGCACTCTTGTATAAATCTACATTGTAAAACGTAAAACGAACACTGTTATTACGCACAATAAATCGTTTGTTATAACATCTCAGAAAATAAAACATTGAACAGATGTTTTAAGTAGCATTGGTTATGCTAGTGAACATTTACAGGTAATTTTTAAGAAATACATATATTAGGTTCAACGACTGAAGAAATTTTAAATTCTGTGCATATTGAAAGGACTTTATCTGAAGGCCATTATTCCGGTATCAAATGATCTTGACTTCAGTGAACCCTTATTGAGTTTCAAGTGATGTGATCTTAGTGAGCCCTTACCTCATCTCGCTGGTGATTGGATGCGAGCCTGACGCACGCCTGGTACATGGCGGCCGCCTTCTCTGTCGCTCTCTGGAACTTTGTGGGCACGTGCATTGTGGATAACATCTTCCTAATGGCTTGTTGTGTTTGGGATGTTATCTGAAAGGACGAACAGATCCTCAGCGCTAAGGAGGCGTGAAAGTTTCCTGCAGGAAACGTAAGCTCAGTAATGTTCGTATGTTCGGAACTTTCTCAGTTTTTCACACGGCCTACCGGAAAGAGTATCGTACTATAATACTTGGTAGTTTAATCTAGTCAGCGCGTGAAGTGGTGCCAGTAACAAGAACATTTTCTTCGTGGATTTTTGATTTGAGTGAAATACAACAAGGCCAATTAGGGCGGCCACCAGATTGGAAAAAGGTAAAGAAAGTTATCTGTTGTTACAACATAAAATCTGAACAGTTTTTGACAATGAACTTCTTGCCCCAACAGAAATTCCGTAGTAAGACCCGCGGTTTGTGTTGTTACAACCGTAAAGTGTTTTAAAGCCAAGAAAAGGTGTGACGTCACAAATGAAGTAAGCAATATATTGTTGCATTCTGTCTTAATTTTTTCAACTTGATATATGAGATGGGAAGAAATCGGAAATCCCAACTGGAGAAAGTTACAGGATATATGTTGATCCTGATAGATAATAAAGCATCTCATTGTATCCAGAGAAAACATGAGATTTGGCAATATGGCCACATCATATTTCAACTGCATGTTCACATTGCTATAAATACATAGATGCACAGCTTGAGTACAAATCAACGGCTTAAGTATCGACTACGCAGCATACAATACATTTGGAAAGAAAAACGAGGATCCGTGTTGAAACCAAGGCTCGCAAAACTATTACGCGCGAAGAAAAGAAAAACAAAATAAATCATTTCAAAACGTACAGCACATTATCAAAAAAAAAGGCCAACAAAAGAATACTATACACTAATAAAAGCAATAAATTACTTTTCTCCACGAGTGCACTTTTTCGAGCTTTAGTTCGGAGGCGAGCTTCTACAAAACGGTGATGCGACGAAAATGCACTGACACTATAAAGTACTGATTGACCGGTCGAGGGTGCACTGCACACGAAGTTGTAGAAGTCGTCGCATGGCTCATATGTCCGGTTGAGAGCTTGCTTGATAAGCCGTGCTGCCACTTCAGCACCGTTAGGACGGGGCGTAGTTGCAAGCCGCGTGGTCGTTACAGCAGTACTCTCTTTGGTCACTGTAAGTGGAATGGTGACACCGATCAGTAGCTTAGCGACATACTGACAGCAAATTACCTTTCGGCTGTTTGCTCCCTAAGGGAGGCGTGGTACAAATATTCAGGCAACTTTATAGGTTCGTACAAACACACAGCGCGATGACAAACAATACCAATGCGAGTACACAGCAAAAAGCGCTGCTTTGTTCGGTATCCTCCCATTGTTCTTATTCGTCGGTGAGCGGTCTGTATAGAAGCATAATGTAGAAACAATGCGGTGTGTAGTTTTAAACTGTGTAGGTAGCTTACTACGTTTTTATGAGCAAGCAAACATAGTTATAATTTCCCGGGAAACAAAGCTTCTGTGAATAGGCTGCAGTGACGTGGAAAATGTTTGTGTCTCAGTTGCAGGAGGGTCAGATACATGGCCACTCACTTCCAAACATTATTCAGGGATTCATTAGAGAGGCTTGCTAGTAGCCTGCTTCTTACACTGGTTTGGTGGGCACCGATACTTTGCTCATAACCTTTCATATCTTTCGAAAAGTGTTATTTCAAGTACTCTCGATTTTGCTTTCATTTCTGTGATGCAGAGCCAGCGGGCTATTGTTCAAATATAATCGAATATCTTGGCTGCCATGACCACGCCGAGATTGAGGCAAAATCGTTCACTTTGAAACCAACGGCTCTCGCAGCACATATAAGGCCAAAGAGGGGGACCACAGAAAGTACGAAAACCCGATGATACTAATTGATATTTCATCACCTATTAACTTCCCGCGTTAAGGTCAAGCTTAAGAAGTTACAGATATATTGGTATATAAAAGCAACTTCATATTTGCCATTGAACGCAGACACGGAACAGAGCAAGAAAAGGAACTTACAGACCTGTAAAGCGTTCTTCCCATGCGCGGAAGAGACATCAGGCGCGCGAGCTTGCTTGATTAGTTACTCTACATCTCTGACTTTCCCGCCGCTTCTTTCAGCCCTATTAAGGTCTAGACAGCCCAAGATAGAGTCGAAATAAAGATTCGAGCTGTCCTCCTGCGGTCCGGAGTTGCTTCTTGCGTCGCGCGCGAACCATTTATATATCTACGCAGCAGTCGCCACAGCTGATTTTACCAGTTCTAGACATGCAATGTACCTGAGCTCAGCCGACTGCCAGACGCTGCAAGTCAGCTTGCTGAGTTCAGTTCTTAAAAGCTTTACACATTATCATATTTGTATTATCGACGTGTGTTTGCAGGAACACTCCATGGGTGTGTGTGGGGGGGGGGGGGGGGGGGGGGGGGGGGGGGGGGGTTAGGGGAGCATTCAGTGCACATACCGAACGCATTTGATGGCCACTTTCTGACCCTCCGTACTGCCCTATTGAGGTGTAGACAGCCGAGGACTGAGTCGAAAAGATTCGAGCTGGCCTCTTGCGGTTCGGGTTGTTTCCTGTGGCGCACACTGAATATATATATATATATATATATATATATATATATATATATATATATATATATATATATATATATATATATATATATATATATATATATATTTATATATACGTAGCATTCGCTACTGCTGACTTCACCAATTCCAGACATGCAATGTGCCTAAGCTCGGGCGATAGCCAGACGCCGCAGGTCAGCTTCCTGAGTTGAATTCTTAAAAGCTTTATAAATTATCCCATTTGTATTGTTGACTTGTGCGAGGCAGGTACACTCGATGGCATTTAGTGCACAAATCGCACACCTTTGATGGCCACTTTCTGACCCTCCTTCATGCGACCCTTCAAGATGCGCCAGAATGAGCGCTCCTTACCTGAACGTGTCACAACGTAGCCTGTGCTTTTGATTGGCGGTGAGCGATCAACGCTAAGGCTTTTACTCCCGATGACCTCCTCGTCGGTGTGCTCGCCGCGGCTGTCACCTGCGTCATACCGTGCCATTACAAACAGAGTACAAATAAAATTAAGTGACGTCACGAGTGCTATTTTTTTGGGCACCAGTTCTATTTTATGTTGTGTGGAAAAGCTGCGAGCTGCAGTTAGGAGAGAGTTTCTTCGTGGTTTTGTCTACAAGCTTGTAGCGATAAATAATTCCTTTAGTAACATCAGAATTATGTGTATTTACTGCAGAACTGTTAGATAACTGCAGAAAAGTTATAGACGAACAAACAAGTACTAAAGAAAACCACGGTAGGGTGACGTTAAAAAAGAACATCAGTCGTGTCTTAGAAAAGTTTCTCTTTCTGCCTGTCATCTACTGAGAGCTAATGCCAGAGCAGGAGTGATAAGCCATCGGTAAATATGCCTGCGCCTTCGTCATAGTGATATCGAGCACTATATGACGTCACTATGCACAGTATATATCCACCGCCTATGCCTACGAGCAATACCATAGTGAAGCCGTGCACGCATCTATCTGATTGCTGATTTAAATATTAATTGCAATGACCTCTTTAGTACTCATTAAAGCCATGCGCCTGCTCTGAAAACCGAGAGTTCATTCGCGCACTCGGATTGTCATTTTTATTTTTCGTGTTCACTCGATGTTATACAGTGTTTCGATCGTGAGCGCATTGAAGTTATGACATTCAGGGGCCTCGAAGCATAGAACTGAACTTACTGTCCTAGGTTCTTAGGCTTGACAAAGTAAAACAAGGTATCTACATATATAGGACGATGCTGCCAAGGCGTCATATGTTTCCACTTGAGGCACGAAAAAGAATAAGTTAAAATAAAGTTGACCAATCTATGTGCGCTAGAGGGAAAAACCTTCATGTTGACACAGAAAGAGGAATCATCCTGCAGCTGCAACAATGGTTGAAAGGCCAGGCATTTGACTCCGATTCTCAATCTAGGTGTTGGGGTTGAAACTTTTCTGTTCTCGAGCGACGTCCATTGTGTACCTTATGAGAGTTTAAGTTCAGCTTATTGTGATAGCGTTAACGGTGCTTTTGATAAATACCATAAAATTTAATAAACATACGACAAATCTTCACATAAGCTCGTTACATGACTCAAAGTCGTTATGTATTGTAAAACATTCGCAGAGATAATCTAAATTATATCAAACCCGTGTCTCAATTGCTTTGTGCCGGACACGCTGCCACCAGACCATTGAAATAAATTTGTAGATTTTATTTAAAGAGGGCGCTTTTTTGTTTTAATGCAAATAAAAATAACAAATACAACAAATAGCGTCTTTGTCTCCAAAGAGGCACTCAAAAAGAGTAGCGGGCTGATAAAAGGATCAATGACGCCCGTAAAATGTAGTTTCAGTTGCCGTCCCCGGTTTATTTGATTCTGGAACTATATCAGCGTTCAAGCATACACTCACTGTTATGCTGCAGCGAATACAATTGTGAGCCGCTAATTAACCCTATCACCCCGCGAGGGATCACCAGAGGGATTCTCTGAATCATTTTTCGGCGAGCCTTTTCTACTGAGCTGCCGTGAGCCACGAAAAATCCATTAAAGAGGCGGCATTCAGTAGGGAGGTTTAGCATGCGCACTCGCGCTTAGCTATTTCCCTATTCTCGTAATTGATAAGGCGATAAGGAAGCCCCATTCCAAAACTCACCAGTGGCAACTGACGGTGTGCACGCTCTCCTAGAACACGGGGCCATCATTATCGTAGGTTCAGCACTTGACACCGTAAACCAGCCTTAGCGTGGCCGCTGATAATTTCTGCATCCACTAGTCACCACACTACTTTAAAGAGGACATTAAGTAGAGGTGAGCATCTCGAGGTGCTCATTTTGCGCTTTCAGACGTCGTATACTCACCAGCGCCCAAAACACCACCGTAGGCGAAGATGACCAGTAGCACCACTCCAAACAGAACCACGAACACGACAAGGGCAGTGACCCTCGATCTGCCGTTGAAGTCTCTGCGTGATTAGTGCCCAAAGTTTCCTTGTGTTCATCACTCACATAATGTGCTCTTGGGACACAATACAAAAGGGGTGTGGGAGCGTGCAAGACTGATGAACACACCTCTATATTAATCTAACCTAATTAACCTAAGAAGCGGCTCTATGCGGACGTGTGCATGGTTTCACACTGCCTTGCATCTTCCGAAATCGCCCCATGCGCACACTTATAAAAAATTGAGCAGAGACTTACTCTTCTTTATCGGCTGAAATGAAAAGAAGTAGAGTTAGGCCTTCCGTTAACAACGTTAGAAGCCTTCAAACTTTGCCTTAAGGATTCTATTTTAGCTCCACATATAAGGAACGTCATCCACACAGTTTTTAAGCCTGACCAAAAGGTATAAAGGACTTCAAGCACCTGGTGCTTACTTTACCTTACGATATTCTGGGCACCGGTATATACTTACTGGGCAATTCCGATTCGAACGGAGAGAAAGCACTGCTGGAAAACATGGTAGGCTTGTACAATGGCACGTCCCCTGAAAACGAAGACACATTCGAATGGCTGTGTAAAGGCATCTCAGTTTGCTTGGGAAAAATTGTCAGAAAACCTTTTTCGTCTTGAGAAAATGCCATGCGAAACAAAGCTACATTGCAGACTTATGTCTTGCCTAAACATTACCACTGTTAATTCGCTTCGACCCCATATTCTTAGCGGTCACGCTGTTACCTTTGTACAAAAAGAGGCTTGTAGTAAACGCACGCTCGTCTTAAGAGAGTGGAGACTATGGATAAGCTTGAAAGCACAACACGGGGTAGCAGTTCGTTTCACCTGAGGGGGAAGCGGGAAGAAGAATCTGCGTGGAAATACCAGCTGTGATACGGGCCAGAAGCTGGGCGTCGCAAGCTCCGTGCAGTCGCAGGGCTGATGGCTAAGGTCGAAGAGATATTGCGGATGCTTTCTGCTGTGAAAGACAGTTAAGGCTTGACTGAAGCACCGGTCGCCAATCGTCTTTTTCACCGCTCGCGCGCTAACGGATATCACATCACGAGACAGGGTACAGAAGAGGAAGAATCCGGAAGATGGCTTGTTAAAATAATATTTAGAAGGACGCTTAAACGATAGCGTTCACAGGTACGCATTTTTATTACGCAACTTTTCTTACAAATTTTCTTTACGTTTTCAGCCTTTTTAAATTCGGTACCTTAACATCAGAACTAATCCGAAACTAGCGTTAGTCGAAATACGCGAAACACACACCAATGCATTCAATATTGTAGTCATCTAACAGGCTTTGTACCCAAAGCGCCTCTTTCTATCGAAAATGTCTGCCGATATCGGCCGATGAGACCTTCCCTCTCGTATCCACCTTTTGCTATTCTGCCCCGTCGACTGATCTCCGAGCTTGCTCCATATATTTGGGGGATGGCACCATGAGGGTGGTTGCACATGACAGAAAGCGAAGAAGTTTTTTTATGTGACGTTTTCGCTTTTTGCGTAATGCGCCGCTCAGCATCTGTTATTGTTACGGAAGCCACGCAACATGTGCATACACTTTAAAAACACAAACACCTCTTTGTGCGTAGCGGTTATTCCAAACACACACCCTAAGGCTTAGGTGGTCTTGCCATTGCAAATCACCTGTTGCATACCAAAGGGGTGATATTATTGGAGAATATGCCATATGGTGTTATGGGTTAGGTTTTGACTTAATATGCTGGTGTAGGTGTATGGTAACTTGTTAGTTTTTTATACACTAGCTGCCATTTGCTGATATAACAAAACAACAAATAAAGCACCAAAAATAACGCAAAAATACAATTACAAAAAGTGCTTTCCAAAATTGAAACTGAAACAGAAACAAAATTTCACCGCCAGGACGCCGCCTTAGCTACCCAGGCTGCCTGCCCCAGTAGCACAAAGTGATGGTTTGATGCAGATCCCACCAGAGTATAAAGGAGGCTATGATCCCACATAGGCGAGGTGGGCAAGGGCCTAGTTATGTCAAACCTGCATTGGTCCTTCTTGGGGAGAGTGCGGGTAAAATGCACTTCGGTTGCTCACACCACACCTAAACGGGCCCCTTGTAGGGTGTCCATGGACTTCATAGGAGGGGCAACCTTTTAGGGTCGAATCTCAGATATCTGTAGGCGATGGGGAGGGCTACATGGTCGCGAAGGGTAGGCATCCCCACTACGCAGTGCCAATGTATTACCTTGCTGGGACCGATTACGAGAATATTGTGGGCAAGCAGCTAGGATGCCTGCACGAAAGTACCGCGTGGGCGAAGGACTGGGCATTGCAGTGGCGAAGCGTAGGCGCCCCCACAGGAAACTAGCAGTGTAGAGACCAGAAAAGACCCGTAGCAAATCAGTGTGGCAAGTAGCGGCCATGCCCGCATCAAGCCCACAGAGATCGAACGCAGGAGGTACCATGGCTTAGCCATGAGAATTTCAGTCGGTGATGTTGTTGCACCCCCTCTGTCAGCTGTCCGCATACGGTTCTGAGCGGACCCCTAACAGATCTGCACGTGCAAACAGCTAGTATTCCCGCGTCTAGACAACAATACACTTCGCAGGATTTATCGGGGCGCAGTTCTGGGCTCCACAGTAGCGAAGCATGGGCACCCCCCCCTCCTGGCTATCCGTTTATTGCCCTGTGCGGAACAACAACAGCTAAGTGCGGGCAATGCCTGCTTTGGTGCCATGTCACGAACCAAGGAAGGGTAGTAACATTTCAACATGCAGACTGGCTGTATTCACTACTTCAAATATGTGGGCTACGCTGCACACTTCGAAATTTAGAGCACGTAGGTTCGTCTCCGCTAAGCAAACTGGTTTTCTTAGAGGGGGTAGGCTAATCTCCGTCTTAATAAGCTGTGGGCCTCTGTAACAAATTGCTCGTCGAATCGCTACCAGGCACACATCATGGAGGCATAAGGGCTGGTATATCATTTCGACTGACCTTTGTGAGCCTTAGACAATATTCCCTTTGTTAAGGTCGGTCAGCCAGTGCAAAGTTCACGTATGCCGGTGCTTTGGCCAGTGACAAAAAACTCAGCGATGGCAATATAATGAATTTAATTGCGTTCAAGAGGAAACATAAGGCAAAAATAACGCGCGTAAATGAATCTATATAAGTAATATGACAACAGTTCATACCCCGAAACGAGAAAAGCGGGAAAAATACAAACTCGATCAATTAGGCGAATAAGCATCACTATTTATATATTACAGGCAGTGGTACGTGGGAATATATATCCAGAGAAAAGAAAGAAAGAAAAAAAAAGCGAATGCGTAGAGTCAACATACACGAACTACGGCAAAAGGTTCGGTGATCGTCGAATGTTGCCAGCTTGCATGCAGCAGGCGCTGTACGATGAAATGCTCTCCTTGACGCCTGTAATTTGGCCCCAACGCGCCCGCACGAAAACATCTCCCCTAGTTCGCCGCCTGTTTCCCACTGACTGTGCTGGCGTTTCTGACATGCGCAGTTGGCTTGCAGACGCTGCGTGCAGAAGACCGGTGAATGATGAGGAGGCGAGAGAGGTTGAAAGCAGCAAGAACCTCCTTCAGTTTCCCGTGCCAGCTTTAGTACGCAGCATTGAAGCAGCACGTATATCTTCGAGCAAATGTGGAGAGACCACGCTAGCCTCTACGATAGCTTTTTTCCATATAAAATGGTGTGCTAGAGAAAAATGTATGGGCAAGATGGCAAGTATATTTAGGAGGGTACCCGATGCAGAAGTAACCCCTTCACCGTCAGAAAAACCGGGCTTGCAGATTTGTCAAAGAACATGGTCTCTCCCCTCTTGCTCTCAGGTGTGTGTACCTCGCCAACATGCCTCTCAATAGGAAGGACACGCCTCTCAATAGGAAGGTCGCTGTAGTCGACCTGTGGACAGAAAAGCCTCATCAATTGCTTTTGGGGAACTTTTTTATTGTCTATGCTCAGTTGATAAGGACCTAGTTCCGTCGCTTCCAGAGTGAGGCCTATTGAGCCTTAGGAAGAACGGCGAGTAATTTAGCATATGCACGCGCGCAATAGTTTTTGGGACCCATCTTAGAAAAACCTTCTCCCACAATCCACAATGATTTCGCGATTTTCTTAAACAAATTGATATCCAAATCTGCACGAAGAGAAGAAAATACACAGGCCTGCTATGGCTCTGTAGCTGAGCCACCTCCACTGACTCATGCTGACAGAGGGGAGAAACACAGAGAAGAAAGAAAAAAAGGAGAGGGTGAAAATGTCCGTCGGAACGGCTGTCGACCGAAGCGGTGGAAAGTGCAAGGACGACCGACAACAAGTATAACGTCCTGCGGAAGATTAGCCCCAACGTCAAACAGCGGGAACTGCCAGTCTCAACCACGTAAGGCCAGGACCAGCCACCCTCCAACTCCTCTCGCGGTTATCTGTGTGGGAAGTTGCAGGCTGTCTTAGGGTGACCACTTACGGATGACCAGTTAGCAGTTTGTATGTAAACCAAAGCCACGAAATATTGCTACTAGAAAAAAGATGCTGATAAGGTTAAAAAATTCAGCTGTATAAGTAAATTAAGGCAGCGCGTGATACAAATAAAGGATGGAAAGAATGCATGTGCAATATTATGCAGACAATGCGGTGTAATCTGTCCCGCTTGTAGTGCTTTCCCGCTTGTAATGTAGGGCTTTCTGCGGTGTGTGTTCGGCTGCCCCATTGGAGCTAGCGCTATTTTACGCAACAAAAGCTTGCATTTAGGCTGCGCTTGCAGCCATTCCTAACATATATCTAATGAACATGTGGACGCAGGAGTTTCTAATCCTGCCAAGGCCTACGTTGGACATAAGTAGTTTTGTGCTGGTAGCCCTTCAAATTCACAAGGGACTTATTTTGGTTATAGGAGGGCACGCCCGCTTTCTCGTCCCAATAAAGTCGATGTGTGATCTCGAGCTGTTTTGCTTAGTTAGCCTATTTTGGGCTTGAAAAGAGATTGCCCAAATTCAGATCCCATTCATATCTACATATAAATAACCTGCAAGGGACCGAGTGGGGCAGCACGTGGGCATGGCCGCTTTTTTGCCCCACTAGAGCTGATGTTGCTCCCGAAGAGAGTTAATACGGGCAGGCCCATTTCAAAGCTATGGCTATGAGGGCTTACCCTCAAGCAGCTCGTAATTATGTTGGAAATGCCCTCAAATATCCTACACGGGATCCCTGTGGTCTCGATGCAGGAATGTGTTTTGCGTTAGCTCGAGCAACGTCGCTATGGGGACCCATTCGGCATAAACAGGGGCAAGCCCAGACTGGGCTTGCTCACTTTTGCCACATAGGGGACCGAAGCAGGTATTATGATGGTCGCCTCAGCCCTACTTTCCTGCATTGGACGTACTGGTGCCCTACATTCTCCGGTACTGAGTGGGGTCTACTGGAAGAAACGGCCGGCCAAGAAACCAAATGACATGTGCGCATCAAACGATCACAAGAGGACAAGTTTTGATTTAGCACAGTATTGCGAGGGTCTGTGATTGTCGTTGTCCTCAATAAACTGTCTTGAATGGAGACTTTCCAGTCCTTTTGCGTGTGTTTGGAACGCATATGTCATTTCAATCTATGGCTAACCATTTCCTCCAGTAAACCCAAATCGTAAGTCCAGGGCTGTTCCGTGTACTTCTCTTCTTGTTTGGTAGGTGTTTGGCAGGTTCAATATCTTTCTTGGCCAATGATTCCTGCAGGAATCATAATACACTGGCGGGCTTCACTGCCTTACACAAAAAGCGAAACCGAAACTGACACCTGGAATGAATTTCTCGAAGAGTCTAGTTAGCCTTCGCACCGCTAGAGGGGAGCACAGGTTCTACTCTTTGCAGTCAATGTGAAGTTCGCGGGCTTTTCACCAAGGCTGCTCAAGTGGATGTTTGCAAGAATTTCGTGCATCTATTCTGAGGGTAAGAGATATTTCTGAGCTTTCGAAAAAATTTGTCACGTTCTTTGTGCCTTTATTTACGCTTGCACTCACTTTTTGCTCGCTCAAAGGAGAAAGAGAGAGAGAGAAAACTTTTAATGAGCATATAATCCGTAAAAATTCGCAGGAACTGGGTGGTCGGTGCCCCTAGTCCAGGGCTCCGCTGGCAGCAGCTGACTTGCGTACTAGCTGGATAATCCAGGCTTGCTGGTCCAGGTTGTCGCTGGTCAGGGCCGCCTCCCACTGCTCGTGTGTCGGGTATGGCACTATTAACGTTGGGTCAGGTTTGTCCTGGCATTCCCAAGAGATGTGATAGAGTGTGGGGCTTGCACCGCACCAAGGACAGTAACTCGTGTATTTTGTTGGGCTTATCTTATTTAAAATTTGAAGATTAGGGAATGTGTTTGTTTGTATTTTTCTCCAATCTATAGCGTCCGAGGAAGGAAGTTGTTTGTGTGGTGGTGAGAAAATTCTTTCTAACCGTAGGTGTTCCAGCCTGTCGCCGTAGGGTCCTAGGAGACGGGTGAGGTAGGGATGGGGATCCGCCCGGTTTGTGAGAGCTCGGGCTAGATCATTCGCTACCTCATTTCCTTCTAGGCCTTCGTGTCCAGGTGTCCATGTAATTGTGTGCGTCTGGAAGATGGAACGTAATATTGCACACGCTCTTTTGTGAGGTTTTCCGGCCAGGTAGTCCCTGCAGGCTGATTGGGAGTCCGTCACTACGTGTGATGACTTCTTTTTTTTGTCTTGTGTTTTTATGGTGATGGCTATTGCCAGTGATTCCGCTTCCGCAGGATACTTGGCATAGATCGAAGCCTGAATAATTGGCCTCTTCTTGTGGTCAACTGCAGCTATTGTGAACTTGCCAGGTTCGCCGTAAGCCCCTATGTCCACGTAGACAACTTCCGCGTCTTAAGACAATTGTTTTTCCAATGATTTGACTCTGGCTTTCCTTCGATCCTTCTGTAACTCATGGTGCATGTGCTTGGGTATCGGGTTCACATAGATGTTGTTTCTTGTGGATGTCGGAATTTGTGATTTGATCTCAGAAGTTCTTAGTGCCTGCCATAGCCCTAGTTTTGACAGGATTTCCCTACCCGCCTGCGTTGTTGTTAGGCGTTGTTTCTGACTCTCTAGAACCGCTTCCTTGAGCTCCTCGAAGTTGTTGTGCACTCCGAGTGCCCAAAGACGTTCCGTTGATGTTGGCGGGAGGTTTAGAGCCGTTTTATAGGCTCCTCTTATGATAGTGTCAATGGCCCTTTTATCAGTGAATCTAATTTCGTGATATGGGAGCCCGTAGGTAATCCTGCTTACGACTAGGGCTTGTACAAGGCGGAGGGTGTCCTCCTCCCTCATCCCCTTCCGGTGCCAGGTCACCCTTCTGATCATTCTGGAAATTTGGTTGACTGTGGTTTTGAGTGTTTTGATTGTATAATCCACTCTCAAATTGCTTTGCAACCACAGCCCCAAAACTCTGATCTTGTCCTTCTCTTGAATTTTCTGGTCTCCTAGAGAGAGCTGAATTTCTCCTGGGGACTTGTAATTTCTTCTGTGCAGCCTGATGAGTTCGGATTTTTTCTGGGGAGCATTGAAGACCGCTCTCCCCGGCAAATTCCTCGACTAGGTCTATAGCGGCTTGCAAAGCTTCTTCTTTTTGCGCCAAGGATCCCTGAGTAGCCCAGATGGTGATGTCGTCCGCGTATAAAGTGAAGCCAATATCAGTGCGGGTGAACAGTTTTTTTGCTAAATTTATCATTGCTATGTTAAATAGCATTGGAGAGATTATAGAACCCTGCGGTGTGCCTTTGTTCGGCATGGGTACTTTTGGTGATCGGATCTCTCCAATTCCTATGGTGGCTGTGCGATCTGAGAGGAAAGCCTTCACGTATTTGAAAATTTTCTCCCCGCAGTTGATATTGTTTAATTCGTGCAATATGGTTTGGTGGCCAATGTTGTCGAATGCTCCTTTGAGATCTAGTGCCAGAATGAAATTTTCGCCTTTTCGGGGTATGGTGTGTATGACTTCTTCCCTAATCCGGAGGAAAGCATCTTGCGTGCAGAGTCCCTTGCGGAAGCCCAGCATGCAGGAAGGAAAGATGTTGTTTTCGTCGATGTAATTTTGGAGCCTTAGGTGGACTACTTTTTCATAGAGTTTTCCCAGTCAAGAAGTGAGGGAGATAGGACGGAGACTCTCCACAGCCGGTGGCTTTCCAGCCTTTGGTATGGTGATGATATCCGCGTGTCTCCAAGCTGATGTGACCTGTCCCTTCTCCCACAGTTCTTCGTTGATGTACTTCGTTAGGTCTTGCAGATGTTCGGTGCTTAAGTTCCTAATCATAGCGTAGGTGACTTTGTCTCCTCCAGGGGCAGTGTTTCTTGTAAATGTACGGGCGGCTGAGTAGACCTCCGCCAGTGTTATGGGGGAGTCAAGGGAGGGGTTTGGTTGACTCCGTGAAAGCTCCGGCTCCGTGAAAGCTCTCGAATGTTTTGATTCCTGCAGGAGTCATTGGCTCACAATGGTGGACCCAGTCACCTTTTATGGACGGTCGCAACCAAGGCACCTTTCGAAGTTCCGGGGGCGTAACATCGTAGACATCTTCGCTGCCGACACTACAGACGACGAGGATGGTGATCACCACCCTTCGGGATTCGAACTTGGTGAGCTGTCACCGCATGACGTTTCTGATTCGTCGGAATCGGACTTTGAAAGCGAAAGCTCAGAAAGTGAAGACGAGAGCAGCAAAACCGATGCTCCGTCAACCAATCGTCGCGGTAAAGCAAGCCAGTCAGCAAAGGGAAAAAAGGCTGCCACAAAAAACAAGTGAAGAGGACGTTTGTGTGGCAAAAAACATCCATGACGGATATTGACGTTCAGTGGAAAGGTTCTGTTCCCGATCCACCACCTGAAGTTATGACTCCTTTTCAATACTTCAGACAGTTCTTTGATTGTCAAATGTTTGACAACTTGGCAGAACAGACAAATTTGTACTCTGTCCAAAAAAGTGGCAAATCTATCAATACCGACGGCGACGAGATGGAGCAATTTGTAGGTATGCTTTTTCAAATGGGGGTGATCCCATTTCCCCAATACCATCTGTATTGGTCAGAAAAGCTCCAGTTTTCTCCTGTTTCTGAGACTATGTCCAGAAACAGATTCAAGCTTTTGAGACGATATTTTCACGTCGCCGACAACACGCAGATGTTGCCAAGAGACGATCCCAATTTTTACATTCTTTTCAAGTTGCGCCCATTTTTGGATGCTCTCCAGGAAAAATGCTTGGCAGTTCCCCGTGAGGAAGCACAGAGCGTGGATGAGCAAATTGCTCCATTCAAGGGAAGGTCAAGCTTGCGCCAGTACATGAAGAGCAAACCTCACAAATGGGGCTTCAAAATTTTTGTTCGGGCCGGAATTTCGTGGATCGTGCACCAGTTTGCAGTGTACGCTGGTGCGTACACGCTCAGCAAAAGCCAAGACTACAATTTAGGCTTCTCAGGGAATGTTGTCATGGCACTATGCGAAGGCCTCCCAAATGACCAGAACTTCAAGGTAACCTTCGACAACTGGTTCTGCTCAATTGAGCTAATCGAGGCACTCAAGAAAAAAGGAGTATACTCGTGCGGTACAATTCGCAGTAATCGCATGAGAGGCTGTGCACTGAAGAGCGAGAAGGACCTTCGTAAGGAAGGAAGAGGTGCTTTTGATCATCGAGTGAAAAGCACAGAGGACGTAGTAGCTCTGCGATGGCTTGACAATAAATCTGTTCAGCTCGCATCATCATATGTGGGAGTTGAGCCAAGAGATGAGGTGAAACGGTGGAGTGCTTCAGACAAAAAACACGTGTTGGACGGTCGGCCAGCAATCGGGAAGACGTACAATGAAACAATGGGAGGTGTCGACCTGGCAGACCAACTGATCGAGTACTACAGGATCCCAACAAGGTTCAACAAGTGGTATAAAAAAATGTTCGTGCACTCCCTCAACCTCATAGCAGTGAACTCGTGGCTTCTCTACAGGAGGCACGCAAATCAGCTTCAGATTTCAAAGCAGCTGACGTTGTTTTGATTTCGTCTTGGATGTCTCTGACGCGCTGCGGAAGTCAGGAAAGGTTTCAAAAAGAAAAAGGGGCAGGCCTGCAACAAGTCCAAGTGCACCCATGAAAAAATGTGGTCGACCAGCTAGCCCACGCCCATCAGCTGACATAAGGTACGACCAGATGGCTTACTGGCCACAGTTTGAAGACGTAAAGCAACGCTGCAAGCTCTGTGTTTCTTCATACACAAAGTGGAAGTGTACAAAATGTAATATAAGGCTCTGCCTCAGCAACACCAAAAACTACTTTGTGGAATTCCACAACAGCTAGAGGCGGTACAGGATGACCCTAACTGACCAATGACTCCTGGGGGAATCATAATGGTAATAGCCCGATATCAGCGAAGAGGTCAAGTTAGGATTTTTTTCTTTATTTTTCCTCGAGTTTGTAGTAAAAAAACAGTCTGAAAAAAATTTCTTGTGATTTGAAAATTTGGCCCTGAAAGGGTTTAAGCTTAAGGCAATGTTCACCGGAATCCGTAACTGGGCAACATATCGGCACTGCATAATAGAACTTTAGGACTGCGTAACGAAACTTTAAGAGAACTATACCATAGTTGTGTGCTTGGACACATTCCAAGCTTATGAAGGCTACCACAGGCAGAGCACAGCTACTGAGAGTGGGTGGGATACACTTGGGGCGAGCCTACTGTGGCGATAAACGAGAGATTCTGAATTCTCTTCCCATTGAGAATGTCTTCGGTTAGAATCTGCTAAGCTGGAATCTTTTCCAGGGACGCCAAAGATCCAGGATCATCAGATGCCTTGCAATTTTCTCGTTTGCGAAGGAAAGTGCATTTTTGCCGCTAAAATCCTGAGACATCTGAAAAGGTTCAAAACTTAGCATCTCCACTTCTAAAATGTGCGGTCGTCTCCACTCCAGCTCATATTATCAGCTTGCAAACCTTTGAATTCAGAATTAAGGACAAGTATACAGAAGGATAAAATGTGTCTTACCAGTAATAAAATAAACAAATTGGAACAAATAGTTTGAAATTCGTACATGACGAACAAACCTCACAAATGGGGCTTCAAAATGTTTGTTCGGGCCGGAAAATGTGCGGTCGTCTCCACTCCAGCTCATATTATCAGCTTGCAAACCTTTGAATTGAGAATTAAGGACAAGTATACAGAAAGATAAAATGTGTCTTACCAGTAATAAAATAAACATTCTTGGAACAAATAGTTTGAAATTCGTAGAAAGCAAACCATGGATTTCACTACAGCGTCTGTATTCTCTCCTAACAGCTCCTAATGGTGCATTTGTGCATGGTTGTTTTCGAAGGAAGAAAACATTATGAAGCCTGTTTCGAGATTCCCTGTCTTGCGTCCTAAAATGATTTCCTGATTATACGGTGTTATATAATTAGGTAGAGCGCATTGTGCTAATCAGGTTGCTTCCTCTTTCATTGTCTAGCTCCCGTGTAGCGTTAGGTTTTGTTTTGACAGCATTCTTCTTTCCTAATCGGAAGGAAACAAAACGTATGCCACTCTCGAGACAATAGTTTTCTGCGGTTTGTAACATTTAACCTGTTATGACAAATGTCTGCACTAACATTAAAATTTTGTGCAATTATCGCAAAAAGTATTACAGAAATACAAGAACCACTAAACGTACTACGAAACTTCTGAAGAGCATTTTATTTTGCAATACTACAAAATTGTTTGCCGTATTATTAAGCGGTTCTGTAGTAATTTTCTGCTATGTATATACCGAGTAAAATATGCCCCGCATATTGTTTCCGTCGGTCTCACAATTTGTCTATGTTATGTCGAGTGTATTCCCTGGTCGGCACATGTCTTCCATCCCATGTTTTGTTTCGTCTCTTTGAATAGCTTTAAATGGGGCCGAAACATGACTTGACAAAATGAGAGAAATCTTAAAAAAATAGCTGACACGTTAGTTAAAATTTGCGGAACTTTACCAGACGCTGCACTTCACGGGATCCATGTGGTCCTAGGGTACTATAAAGCGTACTAAACAATTTCTCGCGAAAACATCTCTTTTTAAAACAACTCTATTATATAGTTTGTTGTATTACTGACGCGGGTTTGCCACCTTTATCGGCAGGGCTTATGCAGATTATGATACGACTTATATCTAAACTTTCAGGTCATCTACTTCGCAAACTGGGTGTTCACTTCTTCACTGCTGGCTCTCAGTTCACTGTAATAGACTGTCTTCCTTCAACCTCTACTACTGTAGTTCCGGAGTTCTGCGGTGGTGTCTCTGGCCCACTTCTTTTTTGTTTTCATTGAAGGCCTTCGCTTCAAAATCGTATCCACCATCCACCTCTTCGCCGGCGATTGCTTTATTTACAGGCGTATAATTGATAAGATAATGAAGATGTCCTCCTAAATGATCTGAATCGTGTTGAAAACTGGCTCACTTTGTAGGTGTTGAAAGTTAATATCAGGAAGTACAATTATGTGCAAATTTCACGCAAGCACTCGAGGGTAACGGACCCGTAGAATTCATTTTTCTGAACAGTTATAGCAAAGAAATTCTTACGGTTACATTGGCGTTACTACCATTAGCAAACGCACTTGCTCAAAGATATCACAAAACCAAATTCCGTAGCTTCGCGTACTCTTGCTTTCCTCACAAGGTCACTCGCTCTCCACTTCGCCTTCCAACATACGAAAACTGGCATATTAAACGTTTGTTCGCAATAAGCTTAATTATTCATCCGTGATTTGGAATCCTCATCAGTCCTACCCAATTAGCATGCTTGAATCCGCTCAGAATTATGGAGCACGCTTCATATTGTTAACTTACAACTTTCATTTCAGCGTAAGCACCATCAAATCATCACTTGGCCTCACCCCTTTAGTTCTTCTCAGACGCAAAATCTCGTTTCATAACTGTTTGCTTCATAAGATTATTTAAATTTATCTTATCTCCACAGTTTCCTTATAATTATTTCCTTTTGTACTGCACACCATCTGTTTAATTCTAATAGAACTCAAGGATTTCATGGTTCCACTAATGCTTTTAATAAGTCATTCTTCCCAAGAAAGGTAATTTATTGAGAAGAAAAGTGAAAATATCGGGTGGCGGTAAATGACCCTGCCGCGTGTACTTCTTCCCGACAGCAATTGAAGAATGAAACCTGCTGCCTGATGCAATTGCTAAGCAGTCTGACTCTGCTATGTTTAAGCAGATGTTGAGCTGTATTCTGGACTGCTTGCTTATTTTGCTTGAAATCACGTTCCTGTATTTGTCTTTTGTACTGACCCTTACGCTGTGTTTACTGTGTACTCGCTCTGCTGCTCGAGCCTCTCCCCTAGCGAGTGTATATTGATAAGCGTTGTTCAGGAATATCGCTTTATTTGCTTCTTTTTCTCTTTTGTGACATTTTGTTATAGCATACTTTTCGCCTATTACCTTGTTTTGTGGTTAATACCCGACTGGGGTCCCTAAGAAAAAATATTTGATGATGATGATGATAATGATATGCCGAGATACTTGTTGTCAACGGGGATCAGACCCTTTTTTAGTTATGTCGGGTGTCTGGCCTAGCCGACATTATACTTGCCTTCTGTTTTGTTTCCATTCCCGTCATAGTCCGTAAATAAGAGTGAGATGTAAAATGAGCAAAGCTGTGAAATCTTCAAGCTTTACCGCCACAAAAGCGGCTGTTATAATTGCACAACTTTACCAAAAACTGCACTTGTGCACTGGGTTCATGCGGTCACCCGGTTTACAGGAGAACGCATCAGCGAACTGGGGCATATTTCGCAAGGCTACAATACAGCGTGACCGGCGGTGCCAGTAACTGCCATTCACTTCACGCTGAGTTCCTGGAACTGTAGTGCACCACTTGAGGCAGTGCGAAACAAAGAACGCTTGCTCGCTGGTGAGCCCAACATATGGCACGGTCACCCAGCGCTCAGCATCCGGAAGACTCTGGTAGGCGGCGTAAGACAACTGGAGGCCCGTAAAGTCGACGAATCCTTCCGTGTCAGTCATCTTGCTCAGACTTCTATCCCTTGACTCGGATTCCGCCTGCACACGCAGAGTAAATACTGCGAGCACCGACAGCGAGAATATGTGACTGGGTAGTTGTTTGTAGCAAAAGCTACACTGGACTATCATTCGAGTATCCCGCGGTGGCTGGGAGAGGCCAGCTTTGAACATGGGCCGTTACCGCGGCAACCTGAGAGGAGGAGCAGGTGCGGCGCGCGCTTCGCTGTCACTGTTGCTAAAGTCTCTGGAGTGAGTGAGTGAGTGAAAACTTTATTGGATATTTCAAGGGTTTCGCGGTTGTGAATTCTCCGTCGTTTTCTCTGGCGCTGGCGACTTGAAGGAAAACCTTTCCAGGTGCTTTAGCCATGACCTCGCTCCCGCTACACTATCGGAGTTGCGCGTGATGTCAGGCGGATGAGCAGTTTCGCGCATGCTCCTGTACCATGGTAACCAGGGAGACGCCACAGGTGCACCGCGGAGTCCGACGCCGTTTCTAAGCACGCCGCTCTATTACCCGAACCGCGCATCGCATATGCAGGATTGCGTATAAAAGGTGTAGGTTTAATCGGCGGCTGCATCACGTTTGACATGGATGCAGAGGAGAGTCAGCCGCTGCCTAACGGCGGAACAGACAAGAGAAAAATAATTATTCCGACCTTGAGGTTGTCGCTTGGCACTTCCCTACTAAAAAAAAAAACCACAACAAGCTTATCGAGCGAAACGTACCTCTCGCGACGTATATCGTGGCATAGCCTGGTTACCGGGAAGAAATCAGCTTTCAACCTGCGTTACCAGCTGAAAGCGGCAACGCAATGACTTCTGGCTCCTGTATAATAATACTCCCATTTAAAAACTGAGCTTGCGAATCTCTGTTAAAACTAGTGTAGAATATAAATCAAGTTTTTAATGAGCGCGAGTACAGACTACATGGAAGAGTTGCGTGGGGTGCTAAGCTTGGAGAGTAAACGCGACAGATTCTTGAACACCGGCGCTAAATTCTGCGTTTTTTGACAGTTTTGTTGAAGTCGGTTTTTGGAAAGGATGCGCAGTATATGCCTCCCTTCTCGCTGTACGCCTACACTTAAAATTAAGTGCAAATAACTAGAGGTATATTTCACGTCGTTTCGAATCTCCATCACAAACTGTCCTCCAACTTTAGTACTAGTCTCCTCAGGGAACTAAACGGCACGACTTCACACTTAACCGTGCATAGAGAGTGGTTGCGTCATAGGTTTGACATGAAGTAATGGGCAAATTGTTAAGTTTGTCAACGAGAGTTGAGGGGTACAGCGCCTACACTTATAATTAGGTGCACATAACTAGAGGTATATTTCACGTCGTTTCGAATCTCCATCACAAACTGTCCTCCAACTTTAGTACTAGTCTCCTCAGGGAACTAAACGGCACGACTTCACACTTAACCGTGCATAGAGAGTGGTTGCGTCATAAGTTTGACATGAAGTAATGGGCAAATTGTTAAATTTGTCAACGAGAGTCGAGGGGTACAGCGCCTACACTTATAATTAGGTGCACATAACTAGAGGTATATTTCACGTCGTTTCGAATCTCCATCACAAACTGTCCTCCAACTTTAGTACTAGTCTCCTCAGGGAACTAAACGGCACGACTTCACACTTAACCGTGCATAAAGAGTGGTTGCGTCATAAGTTTGACATGAAGTAATGGACAAATTGTTAAGTTCGTCAACGAGAGTTGAGGGGTACAGCGACAGCATTTGGGCCCGGGCAGCGCATAACCTCTAGTGTAATAACGTCCGTTAGTTCAGGCGCCGAACTCCTGACACGAAGTAGGCAAATTGTGGTCGCCTGCCTCTAGGCTTACTAACAAGGATAGCGCAATCATTAAAGTGGGCGCCTATATCATGGCTTAGCCTAATGGTGGTTAGTATCATTGTCAAGAACATTCATTGTGGATGTGGAGGGGCAGTGGCAGATAGTTTGATCCTTTTACTGGTGACGAGGGCTGCACACATGAAGGCTAACTCGGGTGATGTAACGGGCGGCAGATGAATGGTATTCCTCGCCCTGGTGACCTTCTAGGCGATTAAAGTGATATTAATGGCACTTTTAATAGACCGATAAAAAGAACATGTGCACCATTTAACACATCACATCTTTTGGGCTTATTGATGGAAATGCGTGTGTCTTTCAGCGTATACCTTCTCTACATTTTCATAAGCATTTCAAAGACACACACTATAACACAATACAGTAGGACGAGAATAAAATTCAGCAGACACTTAGGGCTACTTGTAATAACGCGAAAGAAATATAGTTCCGCGGTTGAAGCCCTTTCGCGTGATATCTTCGGCATGTAGCAAGGATCTTTCTACTGATGTACTCGGTGCGTCTAGGACGCGCGCTCCACAACGCAATTTTTCACAGAGGAACTTGAGGCTACTGGCGCCGCTCAGTATTGCTGCAGAAGATCAATGACAGCGCTCGCTCCCTGACTCCCTGATTAGGGATCTCTTTCCGATGAGTGTGCACTTGGCGCAAGTTTGCTCTCTGTATGGCGAAACTGTTTATCATTTCAGTGATTTTATTGCTGTTTCCTCGCTTCGAAGCTCGTGCGGCCTCTTCCAAGTCTGCTTCAGGCAGCTGTGTGCAAGGTTAGACTGATGACGTATTTTGCGCCCCACGATGCCGACTATAGCCGTCTGGAGTACCCGGGTTTGAACCCGACCTCGGCGGCTGCGTTTCCATGGAGGCGAAACGAAGAGGCGTCCGTGTGCTGTGCGATGTCAGTGCATGTTAAAGATCCCCATTTGGTCGAAATTACTCCGCAGCCCTCCACTATGGTTCCTCTTTCACCATTTCCACTTTCACTGCCACCTTCCTCCCTTCCCTTACGGCGCGGTTGAGGTGTACACAGCAAACAAGTGAGACAGTTACCGCGCTTTTCCCTTCCTATAAACCAATCAATTAGTTTAGTCATAATGGGGTTTGAAAGAATTTCGCCTTAAATGTTATGCTTTTATTTCACCCCTTTAATGCCCATAGGACTGACCGTCAACTTGGTGACAGGTTTCCCGATGGTTACCTTATTTCGCCTGTATTTTATTCGAACGAAACCGTGGTTGTGTGAAGATTACTTTGCATGCCAGTAATAATAATAATCATAAAATTTGGAGGACGCTTAAGCTTCGCCTTCAAGAGTGGAACGTGATAGCGTTATTGCACCTCGTTCGCACCGCCCACTCATTCGCTCGGTATGCTCTTGAGTCACACAAAGACATAGTTTGCCCCGCGTCGGACTTTGCACTCACGAATCACGCGGTGAGCGCCGAGCAACGCAGCGTTCGGCGCGGCAACGAAACGTGCGCCTGAGCAAGCGGAACGAACCAAAGAACTCGGTGTCTCGGAGGGAGAAAGCCGGGCAGCGACGCGCCATGAAGGCGGACGCGATCATGGGGCTGACGCTTTGATGGGATCGTCCTCTATCTCGCTTGGGAGCACCACGCAGAAGCATGATTCCTCGGAAGCAGCTCGGCACACATCGCAGGGGACGCTTTCCCAGCAGATGCGCTACGGCGCAGCGATCACGTCAGAGGCGTCCGGCATCAGACGCTGCACCTAGCAATCGCGCTGTGAGCGGAACGAGGAGCCGCGTCGCCTAAACACCACTGTTCGAGTGACGCACGCTGGATGTTGGAAGGGGAGAGAGCGAGAAAACTTATTAAACGCAAGGGTATTGGGGCATCCTCGCACCGGTACCCGCGCGGCCCGAAGGGGAGAAGCGGGTGAGCGAAGATAGTGATATAAACAAAAGGAAAGACGCTTGATTCTACAACCCGTGAGGGTGCACGGTGAAATGTCAAGGGCGAGTGGCGCGCCACGTGTCGGGGCAGTGCCGCACATTGCGAAAGAGGGGTTCTTCTGTGTTTGCCGCAAGATGGCTCTGCATGTGCGCAGAGCGCAGAAGAAATGTAGCGGAAACGTACTTCGCTACTCGTGTAACTGCGACTTCTTAAGTAACATGCTCATAATTACCGATATACACCGCCGTATAACGTTCTACGGTACGTTTCTAAGGCAACACCGCATTCACTTGAAGCGCTTTTGTACCGCTTTCAAGCGTCGAGCTCGTGGCTGAGTGGTAGCGCCTCCGTCTCACACTCCGGAGACCCTGGTTCGATTCCCACCCAGCCTATCTTGGAAGTTGCTTTTTATCCTTATTAGCCAATGCCGCCGATGCCGACGACACCGCCTTTTCTGCGACACGAGCTCCTTAACGCTACCGCGTTAATAATATTAGCAATATTAATCGGTTCAAATTGATGGAAAGGCGCAGTATCACACTTCTTTCTGTGGACACCTGATCCACGCTGTAAAGCAAGGGAGGAAAGTGGGAGAGGAAGAGGGAAGAGAGAAAGGGTAGCCATAGTGGAGGGATACGGAGTAATTTCGACCACCTGTGGATATTTAACGTGCGCTGCCATCGCACAGCATGCGGACGTTGTCTTCGTTTCAGCGCTTTTTTTTTTTACATTCAGTGTTAAAAAGCGCTCTTTTCATTCTTTATTCACCTGAGCAAATCTAGAATGCTGTAATCAATGTCTGGGCATGGTTTTTACCCGCCATGCCCCAAGAAGAATCGCACATTCTCAGAATTGCCATTCTTTTATCTCTTCGGTTTCAAAATTCTTGGCTGAAAAAACTACAGCTGCGACCTCAGAAGGATGGAACGCAAAAGCCGTTAAAAGGGAGACCATTTTATTTAGAGCTAGAATTATTTTTTCAGCAGGGCGATCTATCTATTGCCAGTAACCATTTCATGTTTACATATCCAAGTCGAAAAAAACTACAAACTGTGCCAACAATACGACAAAATATTCTGTAGTTCTGTCGTAACCATCATATTTTAACGCGGTAGCGTTAAGCAGCTCGTGTCGCAGAAAAGCCGGTGTCGTCGGCGGCGTTGGCCGTGAGCGATAAATCCCGGCATGCACTTCATAAATAAAAAGCAACTTCCAAGATGGGCAGGGTGTGTGAGACGGAGACGCTACCACTCAGCCACGAGTTCGATGCTTGAAAGCGGTACAAAAGCGCTTCTAGTGAATGCGGTGTTGCCTTAGAAACGTGCCGTAGAACGTTATACTGCGGTGTATATCGGTAATTATGAGCATGTTACTTACAGAAGTCGCAGTTACACGAGTAGCGAAGTACGTTTCCACTACATTTCTTCTGCGCTCTGCGCACATGCAGAGCCATCTTGCGGCAAACACAGAAGAACCCCTCCTCGCAATGTGCGGCGCTGCACCGACACGTGGCGCGCCACTCGCCCCTGACGTTTCGCCGTGCACCCTCACGGGTTGTAGAATCAAGCGTCTTTCCTTTCTTTAGATCACTATCTTCGCTCACCCGCTTCTCCCCTTCGGGCCGCGCGGGTACCGGTGCGAGGATGCCCCAATACCCTTGCGTTTAATAAGTTTTCTCGCTCTCTCCCCTTCCAATATCCAGCGTGCGTCACTCGAACAGTGGTGTTTAGGCGACGCGGCTCCTCTTTCCGCTCACAGCGCGATTGCTAGGTGCAGCGTCTGATGCCGGACGACTCTGATGTGATCGCTGCGCCATAGCGCTTCTGCTGGGAAAGCGTCCCCTGCGATGTGTGCCGAGCTGCTTCTGAGGAATCATGCTTCTGCGTGGTGCTCAGAAGTGTTGAGTATGAAAACTATGTCTTTGTGTGACTCAAGAGCATACCGAGCGAATGAGTGGGCGGTGCGAACGAGGTTCAATAACGCTATCGCGTTCCACTCTTGAAGGCGAAGCTTAAGCGGCCTCCAATTTTTTTCTGTAGTTCTGTAGTACTTTTCTGTAGTTCTGTAGTTTTTCTGTAGTATATTTCTGTTGTCTGTAGTTCTGTAGCACTTTTCGGTTGTAACTACAGACATTTATGATGTTACTACTGAATGTTTTGTTGTCACAAAAGGTTTCCCGTCAAAACCGCACAGAAAATCTCTCGTAACATCAGAAAATATTCTGTAGTTTTTTCCGACTGGGATATGCTCTGTACTACGACATAGGTAGTAATTTATCATTTTTCAACTTTGATGCTGAATATCCTACGAACAGGGCAACCACAATAGCAAACACAGCAAAACACAGCTCCATGCTCTTTCATCTTTGCTAATGTTACGCACTGAGCGATGTTTGCGAGCCCATCCACTCTAATCAGCCTTCGTGTGACACGACCGTTGTAGTGCTGGCTACGTCTTCAAACATACTCAAGTCGGTTCAAAGCTCAGCGGCCAGGAGAGAATAGAGAGATGAAAAATAAATAAAAGAAGACGGAAGAACGCAGAAAAAAAGAAAAAAACCCGAGCCGCCATCGAGTAGAGTTATAGGTTACCTGTCCCGCTGACTATTTCAATTACGCCGTTTCATGTTTAGTTTTTTTAATCGCTGTTGCCACAACCTCAATTTGCAACTAAATCCTCCTCATTGTTCTGCATTACACATCATCATGATGGTCTACTTAAATGTCCCAGTACTGTAACGTTTTCACTGAAAACGCCGCAGTCGAGAAAAAAGCTTAATGCACTATCAAAATGAAATACAATATTTCGTTCAGTCGTTAAAGCGAATTTTTCTGCAGTTCTATAGTATTTTTTGTAGTGCTGTATTTTTTCAGTAATAGATTTTTGTTATTTTAACTTCTGCAGCACTTTATGCTGTAACTCCAAAAAATTTTTATGTTACTATAATACGTTCTGTTGACATAACAGTGTTCGTGTCAAAAACCGCACAGACATTCTGTCATAACAAAATAAAATTATCAGAAATTTTCTCCGCAGGGACCCGCTTTGAATTTCTGCTCGTCAGGTGTTCAAGCTGGTGCCTCACCTGCAGGTACGAAGATCGGAGGCACAGCACCTTTGATGTGTACATCTGCGCTGCCCTGGTGTCTTCGAGGCTGGTTTCCGCTTGGATGACTTCAACGCCAAAGGCGTGCATGATTTCGTGACCGATGATCTGTAAACGTCATTAAGAGTGCACAAAGTCAAGTGCTTATTCGATAAACGAAACGAAACATAATTCACCATTTAAGGCGCCGGGCAAAAAATAAATGAACACATTTAAAAGATACAGGCATAATGCTAAGGTGTTTCATTTTGGGCGCAGAAGTAAAAAAATGTTGGTGTCAAAAAGACAATGTCTTGGCGCACACTTTCTGAGAATAGGGATACTGAAAATATCGTCAGCGAGCGGTTCACATGACATCGTTATAAGTAATATCAATGGAAACTTAGGAGCACTGCAAAATCTGCATTGGAGTAACGCGAAAGCACGAATGCTGCTGCTGGTTGCTTACGGTTGCTTCTAGTTACTTAATTTACTTTTTGTTTAACCATTTGAAGTCTTTGGCACTTCAAATTGCGCGCAATCTCTTCCTATGTCCTTTTTCGGCTCTAGTTGTGGTTGCATGGCGTCACATCCTCTAGGCCACAACAATTCCTTGTTTATTCATTTCTGTCAGGTACTTTAAAATATCGCGTAAATTCCTTCCTATGCCTTTTTCGGCTCTACTTACGATTGCGTGACGTCAGATCCTCGACGTCCCATCCACTACGGAACCCCTTTCTCTCTTTCCACCTTCACTTCCACCTTCTTTCTCTTACCGCGTGGTTCAGGTGTTCCCAGAATGTGTGTGACAGATACTGCGCATTTCCTTTCATGTGAGCCAGTCATTTTAGATAATAATCTAATTAATATTATAGACAAATATAGACAACTGCTGCGGACATGATTATGCGGACACGTTCTGCGGACAGAAATCTGTGAACATAGAGAAGTAATGTTTTCCCAATTAAAAAAGCAGTCTTTCAGAAAAAAAAAAGATCTGCGAGAGGGGCCGGCGATGGAGAGGGGACGTAGTAGGCGTCAGCCCCCTGAGGTGCAGAGGACCTGTGTGAACTAAAGCTGCGCCTGCATATATATATATATATATATATATATATATATATATATATATATATATATATATATATGTATATATATATATATATATATATATAAACATGATGTCACACAACTTTCGCGATTATCTATTTTATAACGACAGTTTCGGACGGTGGACCGTCTTTCTTCAAGGTAGAATCGTTATCGCGCCCCGTTCGCACCGTCTACTCATTTGTTTGTCGAGCTTTCCAGTGACACAAAGACGTAGTTGACATGATACAACACTCGTTAACTTGTCCAAAGCTTGACTGTTTGGCAACTGTTAATAATAATAATAATAGTTGGTTCACAGGAAGGGAAAGGCGCAGTATCTGTCACACTTGCTCTGTGGACACCTGAACCGCGCCGTAAGGGAAGAGGGTGGGAGTGAAAGTGGACAGAGAGAAGGGGGAGCCGTAGTGGGGGTCTACGGAGTAATTTCGACCACCTGCGGATCTTTACCGTGCGCTGACATCGCACAGCACACGGAACGCCACTTCGTTTTGCCTCCACTGAAACGCAGCCGCCGTGGTCGGGTTCGAACCCGGGAACTCCGGCACAGTAGTCGGGCGTCTTACCACTGCACCACCCCGGCGGGGCTTGGCAATTGTTCTGAAACGTGATTCTGGGACCTAGAAGCGCTGCCAGCCACCTTGCCGGAACGCGCGGGCCTCAAGTTGCAGTCGTAGTTTGTCGGCAACATCGTTGCCGATCCGAGCCGGCACAATGAAGATCTCGGAGCCCATGCTCTGTGTATCTGTACGTGCGCCTCACACATGATGGCGCTAGGTGCACGCCAAGCGAGGAGGAAGTAGAGCGGAAAAGTAATTTGCCACTCGCTAAACTGCGTGTTCTTTAATTCTGTAATTTACATGCTCATAATTATGATTATACGCCACAATAAGCGACATTTCTGAGACAACACCGCAATCAATAGACGCGCCTTTGTCCATTTCAAACCACCTGGGATTTTTCGGTCACGGCTAACGCCGGACGACGCGGGACAGCGGCCATCGACGACGACACCGACTTTTCTGCGACACGGGGCCCTTCAACGCTACCGCGTTAAAACATAAGGCTTTATTAAAGTTTCGACTGGGGACCAGTATTCGTCTGAGCAGCACATTGTTGTTGTTGCGACTGAAGGAAGGGAAAAAAATGCACCGGCCTGCTACTGGCTCTGTAGCTGAGCCGCCTCCGCTGCTTTGTTTTATGTGCTGTACTGCTGTGCGTTTTCAAAAAAAAAAAATTTGTTTTTGTATACGATTGTTTATTATTCAATATGTCACATTTTGCTTCTTTCTTAATTGCACGATTGTTTTGTTATGAGTTTGCTCAGTAATGGAATGCGTTGTATTTTTTATTATTTTTATAGTTATTTTGCAAGTTGTCATCTGCATGACGACGTATGCTTTTCTACTGTATCCCTGCTACAAAAATGCGCTCAACGGGTAGTGTAGGTACACCATGTATAAATAAATAAATAAATGAAAGAAACCTAAAATTACTGACGCCATTTTTCGTGACCTCAACCTGCGGTCGGCATTTCTTCTCCGTTGACACGCAAGCTTGAATTTAGACTCTTTAATTAAGCGCGATGTGCACCTCTGTGTCTAGAGAGATGCATGCGTTCGAATTTCTTACCCGTCATCATACATATTTTTGTAATCGGGGATCGATTGAATATTCTGCCTACACTTCCCTTTACGTCTTCCCCGCGAGAAATCTCCACATGAGCACAAACGGTAATAAAGGTAATATCTCATGACTTCAACAGTTTCTCCGGTTTACAAACAGCCAGGACAGTCTTTCCCACATAGCTAGTTGGTGGTCAGCTGGTTTTCGTCTCTAATAGCCTCTCTGCCATTTACAACGCAGCTAGCCTAGTCTGTCGTGGAGGAAGCGCTAAAGGGCTTCCGAGGTTTCGAAGAATTAGATTCTTAGACTTTTCACTATGACTTTTCAGCATTGCCTTATACCCCGGTCAAGCGTGCAAGTTAAAGTGCACTTCCGCGGAGTGCACTTCGCAGCTTAAAAGAGACTTTACGCTACGCAGTGCTAAACGGGAAAGCGAAGTGCACTCGCATATAAGCACTCGTTGGTACGAAACTAGCAACTGAAAAACATGTTCTAAAAAAGAAATTGGACCTCCAAGTGCGAAGTTCAAGGAACTGCTTCTTAAAGTAGTAAAACATTTAAAAAATGTTTAAAATTTGGCACCGGGCCATGATTCATAGACCCCTTATCAACGAACACCATCAACCGCCCCCTAACTGAAAATGGCGTAGCCGCAGTGGCGCACCACTCATAATGTGGAAGTTGCGTACGCGGTTACATCACGTTTCTGTTATTCGATATTTTGCCCGTCGCTGTTATAAAACATTTCATGAAATGAAAATATGTACAAAACACATAAAATCAACTTGTATACATATCTTATTACATCATACATTTGTGACGAAGAAATGTCTGCCGGCGAGGCTACGCGCTCAGCCCGAGAAGTCTGTTTTGTGAACGCACTCCGACCTGAGTGCACACTAAGTGCAGTTATATTACGCTGTTTAGCAGCGGTAGAGTGCACTTTTCGTAAGTGACACTCGCCGTAAGTGCACTTTTTTGCGCGCTTGACAGGGGTATTACATATACTGTAGGCACTCATTAATATTTTGTGCGCAATGGTTCAGCTCACCATTGAACTTTTTCCATTGTGTGATCTGCTCACCAGATTTGAACGACAGCGATACCACACACGTGTCACCAAACGTACCTGTCCTATGGCACCGTAGTTGAACGCGGCTGGGGCACCGGGGACGAACACCGGCGGCTGCAGAATTCCGGCCAGGACCTCGATGAGTCCCGTACTTCTATAGTAGAAGGAGTTAACTTCGGCTGTGTCGAAGTTCACGCTGAAATTATTCTTGAATGTGTTCACCGTCATCAGACGCCGCGCTGCCAGGTAAGAATCGGTGAAGCTCTCGCCAATGTCTGGTATCTCCGCTGCACTCACATTAACAATAAAAGTGCCAGCCCTTCAGATACGGACTACGAACCGAAGTATTTCCGAGAATATTAAAAACGGCACACACAAGGATGGCCTGAACGTTAGGGACGGAGTAAAAACAACCACTTTCTGATCAACGCAAAGGAGTGGCGTCGGCACAGCGCGTTCAATCACCCGCAGATTTCGCAATAATTGACTGTTGTCATCGCGCTATAAACACGCCCAGTGCTGGTTGAGGTCATTTTCAAACAAGGTCATACATCGGTAATGAAAGATTATAACGCGCCGTCTATCCTGTTCATGGTACATAAGCATTTCAATTTTTTTGCATGCTGGAGACCATTATTCAATTCGCTATCACTGCTCACTTCGAACGCGCACATAACGCACTCTTCAGGCAGCATTGTGAAGCATACATATCTAGTGGGCAAACAGGTGCATTGCCAGCAAGTCAACCGCACCATGGGGCTCTACCTGCCAATTTTCACTCCTTCTGAAGGTGTACAACGCGCTTCAAGTAGTAGTCACCAGTCCTCAGTTTCAACCTGGAGAAAACTGCACAGTGTGGCGTGAATGCTGACCTCTGGCGTGAAGGTAGAGACTTACAATTAATAACCCCTGCAATGCCTCACGTGCTTCTATTGACCAATATCCTAAGGAAGGATTTCAAACAATTAGTCACCTCTTTACGGTTGTAAGTAATAGGCCTAGTATTTTCTTCCAACCAACGAATGGCGGAAGCCAACAGCGCAGACAGGGTCACTGTCATCATAACGTACAGTCTTTGTCAAAAGTGTATAGCCAGGAGTTCTGCTTGTGAGCCACTTCTTGCGGCCTGTAATGCACTTCTAGATTTCGGTATCTCTTGATGGTAAGAAACGTTTTTGTTCTAGCCTCTCCAATGGGAAGAACAACTTCCACTAATCCTAAATGAGCGCCACTACACGGCTCCGAAGAAGGCCCGGGGGCTCTATACTTCTGACAAAAGCTGTACATCCGTCTCGCCAGCCTCTATCGGATTCCTGAAAGAGCACTCTCCTTGATATTCCGGAATTTAACACAGATCGGTGCTAAAACATTGGCTGGGGTTAAACTCCGTCATAACTGATTATTATGTCCAAAAGAACGCTATGCATGGTGTGGCATGCGCTAAGCATTAAGGTTACGCCACTTCGTTTGGCAGAGTGTCAACCGCAAGGGACAAGGAAAAATAATTGCTCCTATACAGTGACTTAGCACCTCATGCTCCACGGCTAGACTTCGGCCCTTAGTATCGTATCGTGCACGGGTAGCTAAGGCTTAGATTAAGCGTCACTTTTGCTACAGCAACACGCGAGACCCAAGCCATTTATAGCTCGCCACTAACGATCGTGTGAGTGCTTTAACACGAAAATAACGGAATATTTTGCTTGACAAAAAACACGTCAGCATGTATTACTGTGGTCTAAGTACAGTTTCTGAGAATGGTTTATGACTATCCTGTGCGTAGTTGTAATTTAAATTAGGCAGTGAGTCTAATGAATATGGTGCAACAGCAAAGAAATAAAAGCTTGTTTTTGAGCTAACCATTGACATATACGTTCTTATCGGGTTTCATTCAAGTGCCAGCCTACAGCGCCCACAGCCGGCCGATAGCATGACGTGTTTTCCTTTGTGTATTCAGATATTGGAAAGCAAATGTCACTTCAACACTTACGTTAGAGTGAAATGAGTTATATGAGGATGCAATAAAGCGGTAGCCGTTGTGTAACCTCGTGACCCTTTAGTCCTGCCAGTGTCACTCGTTCTTGTCGTAAACTTATGAATCGTTCACCAAGAACAGGGTGCCAGTGTTTATTGGGAATTAGTCGCATACCGAATCTTAATGAGTTCAAAATCTGTGCTGAAGTTTTCTGACACATTCCGTGAAACGATGATGCATGAACGATATACATTTGCTAACTGCTGATTGGGTTGTGAAAACCACTTGTTATGGCCCCCGACAGCAGTCCATCCATACTGTCAGTGGGCTGTCCCAAGGAGCCGAATCAAATCAGGCTAAGGTCTGTTGAAGTATGCGGCTTTATCTGTGGCTCTTCTGCTTTCTCAAGCCTATCTTACAACGCCTATTCGAAAGACTAGGTTTAGTGCAAACCAGATAAACAATATCCAGTTCTACTTTTCTGTTTTCAATGGCCGAAAGCGGGAATTGAGGTAGACAGCTATCTGAACATAAAGCTGGTTCTACTGAGCTCGTTAGTAGACTCACTTTATGGAGGTTTTAGTTACTTGATGAGTCTAACAATTCTAGAAAAGTTCGTTCACATCTAGAAACAGGGCAATAATGACTCAGGGGAGGCAGGCATAACACCAATGCAATCGACACATCGGCCCTTCGACACTCACAGAAGTAGTCTTCAAGCAACGACTCGGAGCCAACTGATTCCGGGTAGACCAGGAGAAACTTCTCCTGCAAGGCTTTCTCGTACATCATGCACAACAATTTGCCTTGGATCCAATCGGTTTCAGTGAGTTTCTTCATCAGGGTTTGCATCAAATTCGCAATCAGCTGACTAACGGAAGCCAGCACGGAGGGCGACAGATCTGTAGAATAGCAGGGACATCGACAGAACGAAAAAAATATGTCAGGCGTCATTCAGAAATGATGGTGTAAGCGGGAGCAGACTGGCGCCTTCATCAAAAGATGTTTTAGGAATTTTCATAAATACCATGTGCCTTATTTCCCACTCCAGATTTCCTTATAGTAACGAGAATGTTACTGCAATATACAGAGGTAAACGAAAAACAAGCAATCAGCAAATAGTTAAAGTAAATTGAGGACGCTGTATCCTAGTGAACAGTGCGTTTAGGAAGTGTAGATATTTATCTGAGTTGGCTGATGGACTTGCTTGGCATAAAAATAACTAGACACCAGATAGCTTGTGTGGCATTTGAAGTTCTATACCAATGTGTAACTCCAACGAAAACGCAAAGAAAGGCTTAAGACATATGGGTATAAGAAAATCACACCTGGCTATACACATGCGAGCAGTGACAGGAAAACGTTCATGTCATCATGTGATAAGTATTTCATTTTAGCACACTTCAAGGAAGGTTGAAAAGTAATAAGGCGATGTCCTTAATGGCGACTATAGGGACCAACTACCAATCCTCAGCAGTTACTTCTATAGCTGCGATCATTCTTTCTGTGGTAACGATGAAACATCAAACGCAGAGAGGACTTTAATCGGTCATTGATAACGCGTCTCACATGTGGCTGGACCACTGCATTCAAGAGCGGTGCGTTAGTATAGATGCGAAAGAGTGATTCGTCGCTTTTTAAAGGCTCTTTATTACATTGTGCAAAAAGTAAATGCTAATAAATTTACAAAGAACCACTAAATAAGGATTGCAAAGAGTGTTGTTGGACTGATAATATAGGGCTGAAAAAAGAAAGATGCTGATTTATGTGCGACGATGGCGACACAAAAGTGAAATTGCCATGCGCTGCTGAAGTGTTCTTCAGCAGCGCATGGCTGCTGAAGATTGCGCCGGACCTATTCGCTCCCAAAAGGAATTTTATTTAGAGCAGGAGAGAGCAGAGTCCTAGGGCATACTGCTTTCTGGATATGACTTGATTCATCAACTAGGAGGAAGACTTTTCCTTCACTTCCATGGCCTGGTACCGATTCTTCCACTTCGCAAACGCTGGTATTCTCATCTTCGTCTAGTTGCTTCCCGTTTGTTACGGCATTTGGAGCATTCTACGTAACTACTTATACACAATCGTACCGAGTCTCAAACAAAACGGGACCGATAAAATGCAGCGGAATAGCCGCTATGTTCGCTCTTGCCCGGCAAATACACATATTCTTCATAATATGTTCGTCGTACTTACAGGTACTGAAGTAGCGCTGAGAAGCAGCCAGGGGCATCACGCCGATGATGTATTTGTAGCATAAGCGTGGCACGCGATATGGGCCATCGGGAATTTTTTTCAGAGCTTCCGAATTCATCATATCGCCGGAGGCAAGTGGAACCAGCTGGCGAACAAGGCTCCATGCGATCAGGAGCCGAGAGTCACTGCGCGCCATCCGTTTCCAGTCCAGCAGCAGCACTACAAGTGCAGTTGCATTGTTTCGTATATCAATTCTATGAGATATTCTGATTCTGTAGGACGTGGCCGCTTGGATCAGGTGCATCCAAGTGCCTGAAATAAGCGTGTGGATAGGCTCGTATTAGCAATATGGGCGGAAAGGTTTTTTATAGTACTAACGGAGAAAGACTTGTCCCGAAACTCTGCAGTCGCAAATTATTCTCACCAGTTGTCTAAACTAGATGTCTCGTAATATGGACGGGGAGTTTTGTTTCAGTACTATAGGCGAACCAGTTGTCCCAGAACTATGCAGTCGCAATTATTCGCGCGTATTGTCAAAATTAAACGTCCAGGAACGGCTCCCCAAAAATTTATGCGAAAGGCTAAGTTCGGTAATGGTTCTCTGCTACTTAGCCGGGAGAAATAGGCTGAACCTCTACCTCAGCTTCTTGGGAGGCGTCACACCAGGCGTCTTTGTACAGTATGGCGCATGACCTCTGGTCCTCATTATTATTCTCAGCTTACACTATGACGTCCCGTATAGTCCCGGTCACTTTGGATTTTAACCCCATGTACGAAACCGTGCCAAGTCAAACAAAATAAAACAAACAGAACCAAACCGAATCAAATTAAACAAATTGTCCGTTTTGAATAAAATCTGCGCCTACAATAACAATAACCGTCGAAGATACGCTGGCGGAATATTATGCCGAATTCTCGTTTGACGTCTCGCATCCGTCCGTGATTAGCATCATGATTAAAAGATAGTGGCACTGGCGCAACTATGTTGCTGCAAATCATTCAAATCTGTATTTTTTTTTTCTTTTTTCGACAGCCACAGGCGTGCGGCTTTGCCACTCTGATTTTGGAATGGGCCTCAATTCTTTGCCGCGAGACGCTGCTTTATCAGTTTCTTTTTCGCGTAAAAGGCACCGATATATTTCTCGAAGATTCCGGCCACTCGCGTATGTTTCTGCATTGTTCTAGGTCGCGCTAGTCACCTTTTGTGGTTATATCTTGGTCTTTGCAGCACCTAAATCGAGCGATGACGTTTGAAACCAGCATCTTTTTCGACCAATGATGAGCACGATTGCTGCTATCGCCGCCGCCGATTACCTAATTCGTTTGCGGGCGCAAGTCAGCCCTCTAAAGAATGTACCCAGTACATTCCCTAACTCTTCATTTGTGTCATGGACATTGTCACTCACCGGTGACATCTGGTGGAGGTACTCATCAAGCCGTCATCAAGCCGTTGGTACCGCTCTCCATCTCCAAACAGTGCCTGATTTACATCGCCAGGCCGCAACTATGATGAGACCGTTGGAGGAAGATCCCTTAGCACCCGTAGGGGAAATTAAAGAGATCAACCTTCGGAGGTGAGGTTGCTTGACGGTGAAAACATGAAGACCTTCCGCTGACGACTACGAGTGACGATGACGCAGCCGTTAAGTTCCCGCTCGAGACGACGACAACGTCAACGAGAACACTACCGGACTGCAAATTGACGCCGCCCAGAGAAGTGGCAACGATGTGCCCCGGCCGCCATAACCACACAAGACGAAGCAGAGATCGAACACCGAAGCCATCGTGCAATATGAGGACGCGAACAAGCGACCTTGAGGGAACTGTCGACGGTCGCACAGTCACTGAGCTAGTAGACACCGGAGCTGATAACTCAGTCACAGTGGACCGTTTGCCTGCCAGCTCAGGAAAGTAACGATCGCTCGCGATGGCCTGCTGATCCGCACCACTGGGGTAACCTTATTACGGCGACAGGACGATACCTCGTAAGAGCAACAGTGAATGGACAGACGTATTCTACCAGCTTTATGGTCCTGCAGCAGTGTTCCCGCGACTTGATTTTGGCCATTAATGTTCTGAACGAGCATCGGGCGATTACCGTCCCTCGCTCAGAACTAATTCTCTCGACCTACAACGCCATACCTTCCAGGAAGACAACGCATCGCATCGCTCGAAATGTCCCTAATGAAGACTTGACCGTGCTCCCCCAGTCAAGAGTCGTCGCTTGCTTGGCAACGCAGACATCGAATTTGCCGAAGGTGTCGTCGAAGGAAGCAACCAGTTGTTTTTGAAAGAGAGCTCGGCATAGCAAGACGTCTCCCTCATATCCGAGAAGGACAGACTCAGGTGTTTATGACAAACTTCCCCAAAGAATACCCGAATCTTGACAAAGGCAGGACCATGACGAGATAGTGGACTGCCGAAATGTATTCGCCCTTCTCGGCTAACCCGAAGATGATATGCCCAACCTATCTAAGTAGCCCACGTTCGACATCAACTCAGCACTACCCCGAGACAGGTAAAACCACATTCGCCTTCTCCTTGTAAGTTACAGTGAGTGCTTTTCTTCAGCATCAAAGGTGTGACAGACTCCGCTGTCAAAGCCCCCGTTATCACAGACGAACACGCCCGGCCTATTTGTCATAGCCCACACCGTGTATTGCCACGCAAACGCTACGCCATCCGCGATCAAGTTGAGGAAATGATTCGCGGAGACCTAATTCAGCACTGAACAGCCCCTGAGCTTCACTACTTGTCATGGTGAAGTAGAAAGACGGCACTTTTCGCTTCTGCGCTGATTACCGTCGTTTGACCAATGTCACGAAGAAAGGTGTCTACCCGCTACCTCCCATCGACAATACTCTAGACTGTCTGCAACGCTTAGCATTTCTCGTCCATTGACCTGAAGAGCGGGTACTGGCAAATTGAGGTAGACGTATGAGACGGAGTGGAGACGGCGTTCGTAACACCAGACAGCCTCTTCGATTTCATTCTAATGCCATTTAGTGTGTGCTCCGCGCCAGCCACGTTTCAATAGTAATGGACACTGTCCTGTCTGGCTTAAATTGACAGGTTTGTTTGGTATACTTGGATGACGTCGTTGTGTTTTCGCCAAACTTTGAAGACCCCCTTTTATCCCCCCAGTTCCACCCGGAACTTCGGCAACCGGAGCATCGCCGGACGAGGGGGAAGGGAGTGGGGGGTACACTCAATGCGAATGATGGGGGCAGAAGCGCGCGCAGGGGGGGGGGCATCGCCAGAGGTAGCACTAGAAGCTACTGCCTGATGCCGCTCTTGCCGCTAGCGAATCAAGACAACGTGACTACGTAGAACATCGTCGCCGCCATGCAGAAAGAGGAGGGTGCCCCCTCCCCCCCTCTTCCTGCGTGGCGGCGAGGGTGCTCTCCGGTTTCCGAAACGCCGGCTCGCTATCAGCGGATCACGGTGCGTGCATCCCGTTCTCACTCGCTTCACTCGCTAGCGGCGTCAGCGGCATCAGTCAGTCGCTGCTATCTGTTCTTCGCGCAGCGTTCTTATGGGCCCACGCGCAGCTTCCCGCAACCTCCCCATAACTCAATTGCCCTCTTAATTTCTCCGACCACGAAGCTTTTTTTAGGACAGTCAAAAACTGTTAGTGGAATGTTTCTTGAAGTTATACGAGTGAAAAATTAAAAGAAGTTTGTAATCGTAGATACGTGTCTTGCACGAACTCATTGCCACAATCTATCGAAAAGGTAAAACAGCTGGTGAGCAGCGCTCAACGTTCGCATTAAGAAGTAATGTATTCGTGGGCAATTCTTTTATAACCGGTAAGCGCCAGCAGTTTCGCAGAGCAACAGCGATCAGACCTTGAGCTGAAAGCCCTAGCCGATTACTTAGAAGGAAAGACCACTTCCATTCCCGCTATGTTCAAGCGTCAGCTGTCATGCTCGCGTTATAAAAAGACGACCTAGGGAAGACGAACATTGCATCCAACAGGACCTCACACCTTCTTCCTGTAACTACAAACCTCACAGATTAAATTGTACAGGTGTGTCAGGATGATCCAACGGCGGGACATCTCGTCCTTGCACGCAAATTGCGCTGAATCCGTGAGAAGTATTATTGGCCACGGTTAGCTGCCACGTCGCCCATTACGTCAAAACGTGCCGTAAGTGCAGCGATGCAATACACCTTCGATGAGTCCTGCTGGTCTACTAAACCCAATACTGACACAAAGCCCTTTCAACATATAGATATGGACCTCCTCGGACCCTTCGCAACTTCATCGACGGGAAACAAGCTGATCATTGTGGCCACTGATTACATGTCTCGTTACGCTGAAGCAAAAGCCCTGCCTCACAATTCCACAGTGAAAGTTGCCATGTCTTTTGTCGACCGAATTCTCCTCCAACACGGTGCCCCAGAAGTGCTGATCATGGACAGGATAACTGTATTTACGGCGGAGCTCACACAAGCCGTCCTGAAGTAAGGCCATACAAGCCACCGGAGGACGACCGCCTACCAGCCGAATTAAAAGGGCCTTACAGAGAGTCTGAATATAACAATTGTGGACATGCTTGCTATGTACATCGATGCCGAACACACGACCTGGGACGCCATCCTGCTGTACGTGGCCTTCGCGAGCATCACGGCCATCCAGGAACCAACCTGAGCGATGCCTTTCAAGTTTGTCTACGGCCGGTACCCAACGCAACGCTCTACACGATGCTGCCGCACGTGCCAGAAGACACCCCGACGTCGCTGCCTACCTGCAGTGTGCAGAGGAAGCCCGATGTCTTTCCCGGCTGCACATAAAAGACCAGCAACACACTAACGCCAGCGATACAACTTGCGACGAGGTGACGCAGAGTGCAGGCCGGGGGACCAAGAGTGGGTTTGGACGTCGGTACTCCGCCGTGGACTGTGTGAAAAGCTCTTGGGGCGATACTTCGGACCGTAAGAATAATTCGACGCGTCGGATAGCTCGACTGCGAGGTCATCTCCGACAGTTCGACTACATCCCAAAGGCGCCGGGTGCACTCAGAAGTCGTCCATGTCGTGCGTCTCAACCTTAACTAGGCGCGCTATATTTATTGTAATATTCAGAGTTTTGTTTATTTTTCTGTGTAAGCATCGGGTCAGTTCATTTATAAGAGACGGGAGTATTGCTGTAAACCATTGAAGTCTGTATTTTTTTTCGACAGCCGCAGGCAAGCGGCTTTGTCCCAATTCTGACACGCGTATTAAATCTGTGTCACGAGACGCTGCGTTATCAGTTTCTTTGTCGAGCAAGATGCTCCTAGTTGTTTCTCGAAGTTTCCGGCCTCAAATATATTTCTGAAAACGTTATAGCCTGTATTAGTCACCATTTGAGGTTTTATTTCGATCTTTCTTTGCAGTCTTTAAATCGAGTGCTGACGCGTGAAACCGGCATTCTTCCTTAGATAATTGCCGAGCACGACTGTTAATGTTGCCGCCGCCGATTGCTTTGGTCTTTCGCTGGCAGAAGTCAGCCCGGAAAATAATTTGTCCAGTTCACTCCCAGACTCCTCATTTGTGTTATCGGCCTTGTCCAGATAACACGTGACAATACAAATACAATTTTTTTGAGGTGGAAATGTTGTTTTTCTGGAACGAACACTATAAAAGTTAATTGCTCTGTTCATTCGTAATTGCTGACTAACGGCCGATGGGAGTGGCATTACATACTGCGGCTATACATTGAACTTATGAGGCTACGGCGCATTACACACACTTCTTCGTGCTCATCCTAACAGCTTGTACAAGTGACCGCTTTGTTGTGCTGACTAAATAAAAGACGAGACATTTTAATATCTTCCAAGTGAAAGTAAGAATGTTAAGCTGGGTTTCTGTTTCCCCATATATATACTTATGTATATCAGGTACACCGCGGGGTCAACGCGCCTTTGCTGTAGTTCAGAGAACATTGCGTAAACTGAGGTGGTGGTATGGTATTTTGCAACTCCTGATATAACGATTTCGTATGGCATCTGGCAACGGTGGCCGCACTTGCTTTTCGATGGTTCATGTGCGCTCGTGGTTGCCTGGCATCTTCAACACACGCTATCGTGTGTGCTGTAATTCGCTCTATAGCGCTGATGGAGACTGCCACGCACGCTCGTGTGGATGTGCGTGCGTGTCTGTGTGTGAAAGAGAGAGAGAGAGAGAACGGTAGAGGAACTACGCTAGCTGTAGGAATGCGTCACCTTCGAAGGAACCTCTGAACCTCACGCAGTCATCCTCGGTAAAACGGTCGGATGGACCTCCTGCAATTTGTTGAGCGCTTTACGGAGAAACGCGATAACAGTGAAGACTAAATAACGGCTGAGAACAGAGTGACTATCTCTCCAGAGCTCCAGCGGAGACGACTGAGAAGCGGTGAAAAGATAGCGACCAAGAGCCTCTATCACAAGGTGACCCTGGGGAAAGTAATGGTTCGAAATACGCTGTCGGAATGGAGACTGGAAATTGAGCGTGAGTGTAAAGTCGCATTCTCATCGCAGCAAAGTTGTCGGTACATTGTGCATGTTTGTAATCAAATTCCGTGTAATCTGCCTAGGGGTATCGGCTTCGCCCGGGAAAGCGAGATAGATTTTATTAGCCAAATCAACTCCTACTTTTAATGAATGTGGTCTACAGATAGTGGGCTACGTAAAAAAAGCTGCAGTTGACGACCAGAGAAGTCCCCAGCTCCACATGTACGGCCTCGTAAACACAGCACCAGAATTAAACATAGCCAATAAAAGGTTAAGGCACTTGATCAGTGAAAAAGTAAAACAATTTGAGCTGATAAAACAAACACCTGAATAAGTGAAATCAGGTGAATTTCTTAAAGACCCACCACACCCCCCGTATCTAAATGGGCTGCTCCGGACAGGAACAATGTCATTGAGCCAAATTTAAGGATATTTGCTGTACGAACTTCAAAACACAATACAGAGGCACGAAGAGAAATCGCTGCATGAAATGTCATTCACTGTGACCACAAGTTTGTTTTTTCTACGAAGGGAAAAAATTTTTTTTGGTTTTTGTAAGACGGGTCTCTACAGAAACGATCTTTCCTACGCTCTTTGCATATACCTTTTCGGCTCTCCCTGGCATATGGAGCAGTGTTCATGAAAACTGTATAATATGGACCGGTGTGGGTGGAGTGGTATGTATGTTAGATATGTGTTACGATGTGTTGTCCCCCTCACTCATCCCTACGCGGCAACATTCTCCCGCAACATTCTCCCGCGCTTTATTGTAACTAGTTGTTAGCCTCCCATCCTCGCCTCTCTCCCTCGATAGACTGGGGAGATAGGTTTAAAGGTATACTGCACAGAAAATGCAGCTTCTTCTGGAAGTTCTGAAATTGCAGTTAATAACTTGAGGAGTATTTATTTCGTGCGTTTTTTTTTCGCTGGTGGTGCTATTTTTTTTTTTTTGCTTTGTACGCGCACCTAAGACGGCACCGCGCAGTTTAGAGAAGTGCATGACGTCACGTCAGAAAGCAGCGACCTACTCCTGCCGTACCGTGATGTCATGAGTTCGGCTGTCGCACCTCAGGTTCAGAGCTAGTTTTATGAATAAACGTTCAAAAGACAGCTGAAACGTCGAAAATATTGTTGGTAATGGTGATTGAGTATGCAAAAATCGAGAAGATAAGAGAATATTTGTCATACAATCCCTGCGCCCAGCCTTGTGACGAAAAGTGGAATATGAGCAGGGAGAGCCAGACGTTTGGTCAGGAACCAAGCAAGATAATGGCTGCGCATATCTAAGTTGCCTTGCACTTTACAAGCTTTCCTGAATAAATATTTTTTTTTCTCAAATGCCCAACGTCGTTCACCGCTAGTGTTTCCAAGTTATGTTTTTCGCTAAATTTAGTTGTATTTGCGGGGGTAAACCCAAGGTCATCGTGTGCTTCCGGTAACCTTCAAAACGATTCGAGGTCAGGTGAGAACTTAAGCCACAACCATTTTAGGCAGCTATATGTTCGCACCAACAGGCAAGGTGATGGTCAAAAGCAAACTGGCGTAGGAAGTAGCTCAATGCGTGAGCAGCTGCAGGGCGAGACACGTGGTCACTGACGTTCATCCCGAATGTAAGGTGCGTAGCACGCATCGGTCGTAGCTATCGCTTCAAACCAGCTTTACCCAAGCTAAGGTAGAGCCAGTTATTTTGCTTTCATGCGGTCAAAAATGATATATTGTGTGAACTGGATTATTTAGCAGTTTATAGTTATCGTTGGCTTTGCTTTTGGCAGTTACGGTGGTGAAACAAATTGTGCTTAGAACATTTTATATTCATTAAAATTATACCCATTCCTTCAAGAAAACCTTGCTTTGAACGCATGAAGCCACTGAGATGTCAAGGTGACAAATATCGCAGCATGTCCAATAAGCCTTGAACTTATTTAAGGGAAATATTTATTACAAATTTCTAAATTGCCGTTTGCGGCCACGCAGTTCAGTAGACTGGGATCTGCAAGGTGCATGCAAATTATTAGGAACAGCGTCTCAGGTTTCAGGTAGGATGTGTAATACCTGTAATTTAGATTTCTGGTAGTATTTATGTTGTCTGCAGTCTGAATAACCGACCAACATGCGTCAAAATTAGATTTTTGATGCCAATAATAAATTTAGCTGGCTTTCCATTTCTGACTTGGCAACAATGTGAATCATCACTACATTCTTCTAGAGTGCCGCCGCGGCGCCGGGTTGGGAAGGAGAAGGCTCTATTTCCCACTGTGATCTTACATTACGTAAACAGCGACAAGGGTTGATTGACTTCTCGCTATCCAAAATCAAGCCCTTTAGTGGCATGAGCGAAAAAATATAGCATTTTGTTACTGGACCATTGTCAGAAAACCTGTAATTCTTGCTTGTGTGACTCCGACGAACTAAATCTAAGACGAAATTCTGTTCTTGGACTCGTAATTGGTGCAGATGTTACCTATGGCAGCACGAACGTTACAGACTTCAACCATCACTTTACTGAATAAAGAAAGTCTCCGCTGTAGTTTTTGTTATTTTCCCGTGCTGGTGTGAAAAAAGCCTAGTATGTGCATATTGCAAGCTGATGACCGGGCTTTGTTAGCGCTGCCAATGAAAGTATCGAAGATCGACCCCCCTGAAGCTTGGGGATATGGTTCACCAATGAGGATAAAGTTCACGTGAAACGACGGGTGATGAGTAATCAGAAATGTAGACTAGGGCTCAGAATATTTATTTTTCTGCGGCTCCAAGCAGGCATACATGTTGCCAGCGAATAATTTGGTTATTATACTTGAAATTCAGAATAAGAGTTTAAAGTATATTATATCAGGCATCACATTCGAGGTGATGTTCCCACTGATTTTATAGTATCACTCAATGCATTCTTTACAAGTGTCAAGTGGTGAGGCAATGCAACTCTAATAAAAGCTCAGGCGTTTTTATTCTTTCTGTTCTAAGTTATTACATGGGTAGAACATGTGCGACAGAGTGAACTTCTTTCTCCGATGTGCTCTGCGCTCTTTATACCCATCGTGTGGTGCTCGACCTCGCATTTTTTTATACTGGTTTAGCTAATTAGGCACATAATTTATGCAAAATCTTCTTTACTCATTACAGGCGAAATGCGTTTCATTAACTTGTAGAAGGCGTTAAGAACAGACCCTCTTTTTCTTGCCAAACTTGGAGGTTTTTCCTGGCTTCAACGACAGCCTTCGTGATATGAAAATATGAAAAATACCAAGTGATTGCTCTCTTGCGCTACCCTATTGTAGCGCTGCCAAACGCCCCTTGCATCAAAGAACCGTGCACGTTCACCATCTCGTAAACAGCGGCTGACATGACTGTCACACAAATGTAGTACGTCAGCACTTTCTGCCGGCGCGTGGAAAGTGCAAGTCGTAATCAGCAATAAACTGTGGGTAGGCCTCCTACGGAGAACTAGGACTCTGCTTTTATCGAGTTGTCAGACTTAGAACTAGTAGGCCTCGCTTTCTCTATTCACTGCGCAGCCCATGAAAATGAGCTCAGGCACTTGGGCACTTTCAGTGAGCAGGGCCGGCTTGCACGATAAAGTCCGAGCTAAGTCCAGACTTAAATGGTGTCTTTAGAAAGACCAAGCTTATTTAGGACGGCTCGTGTTCCGAACGTCGAACGCTTCGGGTTCATGTTCACCAGAGTGGCTTCCCAGAACGGCCTCAGCAACCACTTGGGGCATTTTTCCTCGTAACACAATCTTAAGCCGCAAAAAGCAATGGCACGGATTTTACACAACGCAAAATTGACGGAATGTGTACATCTTACAGCAGGGACAGTGCCAGCGCATCCCTGTATTTCCCTAATTTCTCTACTTAGACACCTGGCGTCCTTGTGTCTTAACCAAGACAGCACTAGAGTCGTAATCATACAAGCGACTTATTCAAGTCAGGACTGAAGCCCAGTGTTGACTCCAGTCTTAAGCGTCCATGCTAGTGGCCTATTCTTTAGACTCCAGTTAAGTCTGGACTTAGCTAAGACAGTCTTAAGATTGTTTTGTGCAAGCGGGCCCAGGTTTCGTTCTTTCCGAACAGTCTTGGAGCGGAGCAATACAGACGCTCTTGAGAGTTGTCGCAAGACACTTTTATTGCATATTTCGTGGCCTTCGTTTAAATGCCTGAAAAAATGGCTATTTAGATGGAACTTCAATAGGAAAAAACTGGATAGATTTCTCACTTCCCATACAACTAGCTGAAATGCAAATGACCCCACATTGAATAATAAACAATTAGCATAACTATTATTAACTAATTATGCGGAACGTAAAATGTACTCGTAGAAGCGGTACATGATTGAAAACTATATGCCGTTGGTTTCGTCAAACTGCGCTGCAGTAACTTTTGGTCTAAATCTTGATCACGTTATGTGATATAATGCATGGGTAATTTCATGTATTCCATAGGTCTCATTTTCGCTAAGGTGGGTCTCTCATGCTTTTTGAGCTGGCTAAGAGATGTGTACTGCGAAGCGTAAGCTGTGAGAGGGTGCCGTTTTACTTAGTCACTTTGTGAGAATCTACAGCAGAGCGACGTTTGTTTTACGGTGGCTGCTTCTCAAGTTGCCCAGAGAAAATTTTAACTCAAGAGATTTCTGCCTAATATTGTGTTAGAAACATTCATGTTCTTCGGTGCCTAACACATTTCCTTCCCGAAATGAAATGTGTGAGACATCTAATTTCTTGCAACACCACAAAAATGTTAGTTTTGTGTAAAACACTACTACTCCGCTTCTTACCATTCGCCGGTCCGGCAGCTGCATGGTTCAAATACGAGCTAAAAAATTCCATGCACAAGCGATTAGAGAAAGCACCTGCACATTCAGTGCGTCCCCTAAGTAGCATGTAGCAGACATGTGACGTCAGAGCTTTCGACGAGCAGTATTTCTGATCTTCCAGCAAGCATGTGCCATTAGTGCTAATACTGTGGTGCGGTAGCGCTTCAAGTGAAAACTGGCAAAAAGGTCCTTCGTGCTGGCTTTGTCCCAAACGCCTACGTGTTTCGTCAATTTAAAACACAATTCCTTGTTATAGTGCAGAAGTGCTCCATGAGGAGGCGCATGCATCGAGGCACCCTTACCCTACTAGCGAGAAAACGCTCGCTCTGGGAGATCCCCATGAACAGCTTGGCCCGCTGGCTGTCCCTCAGCGGGTCATTCTACTCGGCTCAGATGTGTTCCGAGCTAGCGGCGCTGCATACGCCTCTGAGAGGAGAACCCGAGCCCCGCATTAAATAGTATGAGCAACAATGCTACTGTATTATATTATGTGCGATATAGATGGTACATGGTAGAAGTTCATTTGGGTTGCGGTATATGGGTCATGGTATTTCCAAGCGACAATTGGACGATAAGGGACGACATTTGGACAGCTCAAGACTAATTTAGACCATCTGTATTCATTTATTGGGCGCTAGCGTTGGACATCGCGAGCGCAATTTTTTGCATCTGCACTGCATTAAAATGCCACGGCCGCCACCTTCGCTACTGTACGGTACCAGGAGAGCCTAACTACTGGATCCCCAATCAGTTAACTAATTCTCTTGATCTCTAGCCCATTGCGGTTATACAAGAGAGTTGTAATGGCACAGCTTCCGCATTAAAAAAAAGCAAGCCTACGAACGTTGAGCTCCATTGTGCTTTCACAGGCACTGAGACTTTAGTGTCGACCTGACAAATGCATATTATTCTTAAGCGTCTGTTTAATTGAATCGACAGTTCCAAACAATTTATTGTATGCTTCTTGGATATTAAATGCGATAGCCCCAAACAATAAGGTAATACTTGTGCCATCAGTGAATGAGTGCAGCAGGCTGCGCAGAGTGAACAAGAACGTACCGGCTCCAACGTAATCTTGCGTAAGGGTTGCTAGGGTGGCGACATTTCTAGTGATGAGCGAATGACGCCGTCGTCCCCGGAGAGTTTTAATAAACTTCATCACTGTTGTGAAAGGAAAGACAACACGTGTTAGGGAACCTTGTGCATTCAGCGAAGGTTCTGTCGCACGTATGCACAGTGTGCAAGCAAATATTAGCTGTGATGAATCACCCGCGGTGTCCGATCAATGCACAATTCCTAATGTAACGTTAGGAACGGAAGAAGAGAAGTATTTCTGCGCAGATCAGATCTACTCAAATGACCACGAGGGAAAGTAACCGCTGAAGTTCAAGCTGGATGCAGATGTTTTTGGAACATTGCTGAGATACCAAGATTAGGGGCAGTTTCACCATCGCGATGAAAAGTAATGCGAACCTCACAGCTCGTAAGGCACAGCTCAGGCAACACGTCTGTCGCCAGCAGACATAGACGCACTCATCCTGCTCGCGATAGGTTTGCCTCTGTTTCTTTTACGCTCCTTTTCTCCTTTTGGAAATGAACCACCATATCCGTTCAATACATATATGGTGACTTGCTCAATCTGCTTTCACTGACGGCAGTGGCTATGGCCCATGGAAGCGGGGGTGATAAAGGAAGAAAAATCAAGGCAGTGTACCAAGAGAGCTAGGAACTCTCGGTTCACTCATGCAGGTCATAGCCACTCCTTCCTGAAAACGCGCGTTGCGCGAGACCCCACATTTGTCACGAATAAATGTGTCACTCCAATGGAAAAACACGCAAGCAAAACTATCTAGAACTAGACGAGCATGGCGACAAGCCGACTGTCCAAGCTGGACTGTTTCCATGTGCCCTGCTATTCGCATTTATTTCCACCACAATACTAAACAACAAAGATACAAAGAAAGAACTAAATATTTTAAGACAAAAAATAACTTCCTGCCTTTTTTAGAGATGTCATCGGAGCTACCTTAAAATTCATCATCATCAAACTGACTATACCCCTGCAGGGTGAAGGCCTCTCTCATATTTCTCCAATTAACCTGGTTCTGTGCTAGCCCTACACTTGACCCCTGGGAACTTCTTAACCTCATCCGTCCCCCTAACTTTCTGCCGCCCCCTGCCTTAAAATTACGGTAACACGAAGAATAGAAATATATTGGAGGCAGAGAAGATAGGCTTCATACGAACATCATGTTTAGGGTAACCGATAGCAATCTGTTTTTGATCCAGTTGCGGCCCATAAGGTGAAGTATTCAGGGTTTGATTTATTTTATTTAAACATACTGTTGGTCCCCTCTTAGTACCGTTACAGGAGTAGATTTACAGAAAACAAGGATGCAAGTCAAAAACACAATAATACAAAAGCCAGCAATCAGGTTCTAAAAAAAAACGAGAAATCAGCATTTATATGCGGAAACATTGAGTGAGAAACAGAAAATGGAAGATAGCCAACTCTGGCATTCAAAGCATGCGTTCAGACACGTCTCAAAGTATTCCTTAATACAATCATACACTGGGTACATGATCGAGTGAAAAAAAACAAAAAACAAGACCATACAGAGTGTGGATGGTCATCAAGTCTGGCTTGATGACAGAACTGATGAGGCTGCAAGGTCCACAAATTTTTCTAACCAATGCTGCGCAGTTACAGATTTATCTAAGGCGTTCCATTCCCTTACTGCTCGGGGAAAGAAAGAAAAATAATATGTTTTGTTAGCACAACCGTATTCATTAATCATAAACTCATGCTTGCGACTTGTTTCTCTATAACGGTTAAAACTAATCTAAGTCGCAGGATTCATGTTGAATTCGTTATAAATTATTTGATACAAAAACTTGAATCTATAGAGTGTTACGCGACACGATAATGTGTATAGGCCTGCGCGGGAAAGCAGCTCCTTGAGAAAGTCAGTGCGCCGGTATCTGTGGCAGATAAAGCGAACCGCTTTTCGTTGAGCTGATTCGAGCATGTGTACATCATTTTGTATATACGCCAGACGACGTTGTTTTCTATAACTTCTGTATGTTTTTGTCAGCATTAAACATTCTGCCAAAATAAAATGTTTTCCCATATTGATCACCTTCCCCTAAGCAGTGGGAGCGTACCCACCGACAACCTCTGAATGAATAATGTCCTCGATGATGTCACGCCAGTCCAGCTTTGAGTCGTAAGCAGACAAGTATTTTGCGTATAACACTTCCAACTCCGGTTTGCTGAAGGTTTCGTGCGAGTTCTTCAGCCACATCTCATCTGCTCTGTTTATCTCCATCTGTAGTAGTAAGAAATGCCCAAATCAACCATATATTCGGAGCATCTGCAGCTCGTTCATAAGAGAATAACTAAACATAAATTACTACAGATCACAACGCCGACGAAAAGTAGGTGAGATTGACCCATTCCGCTCCAAAGATGGAAGCTCACTGGCTAACACGCGGAACGCTGCAGCAAAATGAGCCGATGACATCAGAGCAACAGGAGGACACAAAGAGCGCGAGATCTTCGCGGCAGTGTTTGTGCTGAAGATAATGCAGTCCTTGAATTCTAAATACGTGCTCTGTAAAATCAAAGTGCAGATTCATGCAATAGTTTTTTGCCTGTTCAGTACGAAGTACAAGCTGGCCAGAGAAGCTTTAAAGGGGCATCCCAATGTCGAAATATGGTAAAGAGTGACGGTATGCACTCATGAGATTGAAGTGAATGCATGCAGGTGTGCCAGGCTGACAAAAAGGTGTTTATATATGTTTAGTATTTCTCACAGGCAAATACGGAGCAAATATTGGTAAATACTAAAGAGAAAGCGCTTACGATAAACAAGAAACACACTACATAAATCGACAATGACCTGCTTCACGAGTTAAAAAATTTTGACTTCTGTTCAATATTTTTTCGTCGTAAATACTGTAGAGATGAAATCACAGTGGTATGACGTAGACAAAGTTTGCATTTTCCTAACTAGAATTTATGTACAATTTAAGAGCTTCTATAGAAAAAAATCTCATTTTCATACTTGAAGTGGGGAGACGGCCAAAGAAGCATGTTGCTTCCATACCTTGGCGCCTATTGGCGGTTTCATTGTTTTAGACTCATCCTATTTCCTTCCAAACACTTCCTGAAATCACTAAGGGCATATTATATTTGCAATAGCTTAGTAACTACTGATTAGAATCAACTCAAACACAGTCGCAGGGCCAAAAAAAGTTTCGTATTCACTTTGTGGTGGCATGCTTAGTCTGTGCCGCTATTAACAGTTAACTGTTTCTTTAGTACAGATGTGAACTAAGAGGTAAGCGTATTTATTCTATAAATAAGCGCTTCCGGTCGATATTCTTAGCTTGCCTCTAAGGAGTGTGCAGACGAGTCCTTATGCCGGTAAATAATTATTCATACGCTACAAGAAAAGAACATACATGTCGGAAACTGCCTCATGCCAATGACACTTTCGTAGGCAAGCTCCGCTAGTCTATGCAAAGCCGCCCTTAAAACATGTAGAATAAAAAAAATTGCCCACGATTACGTTACTTTCTAATGCGAAATTTGAGCGCAACTCATCAGCTATTTCACCTTTCCGATAAATTGAGGCAAATATTTCGAGCAAGACACGTATGTACAACTACAGAACTTTTTTTTTTATTTTCACACGTATTCCATCAAGAAACACTCAATTAAAAGTTCCTGGCTGCCATGAAAAACTTTGTAGTCGGAGAAATGAAGAGAGCAATTGAGTTATCGGGAGGTTGCGGGAAGCAGCGCGTGGGCCCATAGGAACGTTGAGCGACGAACAGATAGCAGCGACTGACAGATGCCGCTGTCACCGCTAGCGAGTGAAGCGAGTGAGAACGGGATGCACGCACCGTGATCCGCTTAGCGAGCTGGCGTTTCCGCTTCCGGAGATCACCCTCGCCATCACTGAGGAAGAAAGAGGGGTGGGGGGGTGGGGGGCTGGGGCCCTCTTCCTCTTTCTGCATGGCGGTGACGGAGTCCTACGCAGCACGTTGTCCTGACTCGCTAATGGCATCAGTCAGTCGCTGCTAGCGCAGCCTCAGGCAACCCCCCCCCCCCCCTCCTCTCCTTTCCTCGTGTTCTCCGGTTGCTGCGCGTGCTCCTGCCCCCATCGTTTGCCGCTGAGTGTACGCCCCCCACCCCTCTTTCTGCAAGGCTTCGTTTGAAAGGGGGGCATGTGCTTAAAGGGGGGCGGAACTGGTTACGAGGTCGACGACGCCGACGCCGCCGCGAAACCCAGGAGCGGGCGCCAAAGAGCTGCTCTCTAAAAAGCACACTTCGATACCGTGCCTTCCGGTACTTGCAGCTCCTGCTTAATTTCAGTTTTTTGAATGGACAAGGAAATAGTTTCTGTTTTCTTCCAAAGATAAATTTGAAACGTTGTCAATGACTAATAAGCGACCCCAGAAAAGCCTAAATACCAAACATTAGGCTGGCCACTTTCGACCATGCGTATGTAGGAGAAACCAAGTTTTAGCCACTGCTTGTGCATCACTCGAGTGGTCAACCATGGCGGCATGTGCTCTAATTATTCGGGCTAGTTAGTTAGGAATCGAAAGTAACTGAGCTGTTTTATACTGACCCATACAGTGCCTGAAGCAGTCAAGGAAATAATTAGATTGGCTGTAGGGAAGGGCAGTCAGAAGTTCCGCCAGTCAAAAATCGCAAGGTTAAGAAAGCTCTAGAAGCTGTGAAAAGGGGAAGGCAGTTGTGAATAATCAGGCAACTAAAGATATATTGAACGAAGGCGGTATATCATGCTAGGAAAACTAGCCACACTGTATTCTCAATGTCTGGTGCCATTGCCAGAGCAGGAATCATGGAAGAACGCTCACATTATCGATAATATATGAAATGGGAGACAAATCTCACTCTCCGTTGGTAAAACAAGATGTTTAAAAAGATCAGCTCTTTTAGAATCGATACCCTTGAACTTCAATCGGCCAAAGATTCAAGCATGGTTTAGCCAAGTGTACTCTGCTATCGATCATATCCCTACTATCAACCAGGAGTAAAAAATAAGTGCTCCGAATACAGCCAGCTCTTATACACAGCATGAATTAATTCCTAAAGGCATTTGACTGTGTCGAATACTGGCCGGAATTAGGGTGTAGATAAGCCGCAAATGAAGATAGTGGAAGCTATCTATAGTGGCTGTACACAATCATAGTTCACCATAAAGAGCAACAAAAATACCAAAACGAAAGCTGTTAGGCACGGAAGCATGATCTCCACAGTTATATACACAGCTTGCTTAGAGGAATTGTTCGGAGGCCTGGAATAGGAGCACATAGGTATAAGGGTTAAAGAAGAATACCTGAGTAATCTACGATAAGCTTATGTCATTGCCTAGTAAAGTAACTCACGCGAATAACTTCAAAGAATGATTTCTGATTAGACGGAAAACGCAGACTGTTAGGCGTAAAAATCAATATGCACAAGACAAAAGTAACGTTCAACAACCTCAGGAAGGAAAAACAATTCACAATGGGTAGCGAACATCGAAAGTTGTAGGGGAACATGTCTATTTAGGACAGGTAGTGACCACCAATTCTGACCACATAATTAACATAACTTGGAGAATAAGATTGGGACGGAGCTCATTTGGCATATAATTGCCGAATATGGCTCACCTTACCGTTAGCGCTCAAAAGGAAAGTATATAATTGTTCTATTTTGTCTGTAGTCAGCTATGAGCCTGAAACGCGGAGAATAAAGAAAAGGATTCTGCTTAAGTTGATTGACAACGCAGAGCTATGGAACAAAAAATGGTAGGTGTGCCGTTAAGGGATAGGAAGCATGTAAAGTGGACAGAGAAATGGCTTGAGTTAATGATATTTGAGTAAAAATAAAAAAGAAACGAGATATGGTCAAGACATGTAGTGCGAAGAAAAGGGTAAGCGATGGTCGCTAAGGGTAGCAAATTAGATACTAAGGCAAGAAAAGTGTTGTAGGTGTTGCAGATTCATGCAGTGATCTGCAAGAATGACGAGGAGGAAGACGAGGCTTTGGAATCTGGAGCGCGCTAGAGAAATTGGGCGCCATGTTCGCTTAATGACCGTCATGGGAACAGCCGGAGATTAAAGCATCTAGAGACGGCCTGGTGTCAGTCCTGCTTCTTCTATAACAGAGTTGTAGCAGAAAGTAATGTGGGCTGAGAAGGCCAAGAAATTCGCTGGAGTCAGATGGATGCTGCTAGCACAGGACCCCTGAGTAGCACAAAGTGGGCTATGACATGGGGGCCCGCATTGGGCCCGTAAGGGTGCCCGTACGGGCTCCACGCGGGATTTGCAACACGTACTTAGAGGGGCCTCGCGTGGGCTGCCCGATTTTGCCGCGATTGGTCCCAATCTGTATCCGCGTGGGCAGTGCAAATACGTCTGCCCGCATTCAGCCCAGATAGCCGAATGTGGGCAGCATACCATTATCACTAATTGGTCCTACTTTTGTGCAAGCAGTGCCACCCATCTGTCAAGGTTTTAATTTTTATGTCGAATTATCCGTCTAATACCTGAATAGTACCGGCACGGGCTATGCGGAGGCCAGTTCGTTTCGGGCTGGCTATGGGCTGCCCTCATGTATTGAATCTGGCCTTTTCGGGGCTGCCCAAGTTCAATTACTCAAGTGTGAAACACTGAGCACTATTTCCTTTAATTGTATTTGACACTCAGGAACATAAGATAAGTTTATTCCCAACACTACAATAATGTGGGCTGGCCCACGTCAACCCTGAAATGTTGGTCTGAATATTTATTTCGGTGGTGTGTGTAGAATAATAATGGCGCAGAAAAAATATGGGGGTAGTTCAGTACGTACTCGTAAAGCGGAACAGTTACTGCTGCATATTCTCTGCCAATACTGCATAGTTAACCCAGTTTTTTTTGTAAAAATAGTCTTCATTCATGGCATGGATATGCTTGGACAGTTATGTGAAACCTCCAGAAGGGGCAATTTGCGGCCGGTATAACATGAATTAAACAAATAAATTGCTGCCTTAACGATAGGGTGGAGACGTTTCAGAGCGGTAAGCCTACCTACTGCCAATTTGGGCCCACTGCGGCCTTTCATGGGCAGCCCCAATTGGGCTGATTGCATTTTTACCGCATGAAATAGGAGCATATGTTGCATTTGTCCGCAAGTACACCAAGAGATACCTGTGTGGGCAGCGTGGGGTCATGCCCGCTTTTCAGCCCGGTCGCAAACCATGCGGGACCTATTCGGTTTTTTTGTGGGCAGCCCCATTCGGGCTAACCCGTCTTCTATTTACTTTCGGCCCACATTTGAGTTGGATCTGTCTTAAAGTGCCCCGCAAGAGACCGATGCGGGCAGAAGTGGAAAAGAGCATTTTCCTGCCCTGCGCTTCAGGTCATGCGGAAATTGTCTAGGTTTTTGGTGGGCAGCCTCATTTGGGGCAAACCAGGAATTTTCTGCATGAAGCCCACATTTCCGTCTGACCTTCCCTCGAGTACCCCTCAAGGGTCCCATGTTGGCATTATGCGGACATACCCATATTTAGCCCCGCCGCGGCCCATGCGGGAGCTATGGGGCTTTTGAGTGGGCAGCCCCAATTAGATTAGTCCAAGCTTGTACACAAAGCGCAAAATTTCTATGCATTGGCCCTAAAACTCCCCAAGCGGAACCCTTGTGGACCAGATATGGGAATATATACTCAGTTAGCCCTTCCCACGCCTATATGATGCCCAGATGGAAAACGCACGGGCAAGCCCAATTTGGGCATACCCGCTTGACCCCTAAAGGCGTCCTGATGGGTGATATTGTGGTAGCCCAAGCCCAACTTGCCCATACGGGCCTCAGGTAGGCCACGGAATGTATGCTACTTTGGGATCGGGTTGATTAGAACACTATTGAAGAGGTCTTCGCCCTTTATTTGGTTCAGTTCAGTTCAGTCTTTCAGTCGTGTCCGACTCTTCGTGACCCCATGGACCATGGCACGCCACGCTTTCCGGTCTCTCACTATCTTCCTAACATCACATAACTTCATCTGCAGTGCCTCGAGGATGCCATCTAACCATCGCGTTCGCTGCCTACCCCTTCTCCGGCGACCCTCAACCTTTCCCAACATCAAATCTTTCTCCAGCGACTCCTCTCTTCTCATCAGATGACCAAAGTAGCTGAGCTTTAACTTTAGAATTTGAACCTCCAATGACCAGTCAGGGTTTATGGTCGACAATATCGACTGATTTGATCTTCTGGCAGTCCAAGGAACTCTCAAGAGTCTTCGCCAGCACCACAATTCAAACGCGTCAATTCTTCGGCGGTCAGCCTTTTTCACAGTCCAACTCTCGCATCCATACATCACAACTGGAAAGACCATAGCACGAGTTATACGGATCTTGGTTGGCAGACTAATGTCTCTGCTCTTTATTAGGCGGTCAAGACTAGCCATTGCTTGCTTGCCCAGATGCAGGCGTCTCCTAATTTCATGGCTGCAGTCTCCTTCCGAGGTAATCTTGGAGCTCAAGAATAGAAAATCTGTCACAGCTTCCACTTCTTGTCCCTTGATGCTCCAGCACTTAATAGGACAAGACGCCATGATCTTTGTCTGTTTAATGTTCAGTTTAGGCCCAAACTTCTCACTCTCTTCTTGTACGCGCATCAGAAGTCTCTTGAGTTCCATTTCACTTTCTGCCATTAAAGTGGTATCATCCGCATATCTAAGGTTGTTGATACGTTTTCCAGCAATCTTCACTCCAGCTGAAGACTCGTCTAGACCGGCCTTCCTTATGATACACTATGCATATAGTTTAAATAGGCAGGGCGACAGTATGCAGCCTTGCCTCACTCCTTTCTCAATCGGAAACCAATCAGTAAGACCATGCCCAGTTCTGACAGTGGCCTCTTGCCCTTCATACAGGTTCCTGAGGAGACAGATGAGCTGTATTTGGTATAGTCCGGCAGATGATGAGTAAGTCGCTCGGTCGTCGCACCCTCCATTCATCCGCATCAGCACATCTCTGAAGCCGTGACACCTATCGTGATAATTTACATATATTCCCGCTTCCACAAGATGCCAGCCACTATGCTGCCTCGGCAGTTTCCTCCTCAACGATAAAGCTCTCATTCATTAAATGTTTGGTTTAGTTCGGTTTTAGGATTTTATCGACCCAAACGAGAGAGATGCCGTGTGGAAGTCCATGGAAATGTCGCCCACATGGAGCTCTTTTACTTGAGCACGAACGCCCCACTTTTAGCCTCTATAGAGAGGCGAGCGCCGTGGCCGCGATTCCACTCGCATCCTTGGGCAGAGTAGTGAATCTCCCCAGCCAATGCACCGTCGTGGGAGACCTAAAGAAACAAGTACACACACAGGCCATATGCCAATTATTTGAACACAGGAACCCAAAACTGCATCTGGCAATATTTCTCCTGTGGACACTTCACGGATAAAGCCTGCTGCTTGATCGCAACCAATGTGCCTTGGACCATCGTTATTTAATTTAAATTGCGCAAGTTCTTTTAAGGCTGCTGTATGAAATATTGTGGTTCTTATACAGTAAAAAAACTGTGTCTAGTTGCAAACTTGGAGTGTGTTTTATGAATTCACAACCACATGGAAATAAAGACAGTTGAACAGTTGCAGCGGCAAAATTTTAAAGATGTTAGAGGCGTATAGATAATTAGGAGGAAAAAAAAATGTTTTCCCAGAAGGCAGTGGTAGTTTTATTTACTGCTTCTAAATGGCGCAACTATCCATAAGCAGCAAAACCTGCATTTTAATATCTTTTTGAAGCGCAGTTTCTCAACTGGTATGATAAAAAAGCTCTCCGTTCGCCATGCTTTCAAAACGTCCTTCATCTATACCATCTGTTGCTCAGCTCCGGCAGCCTTATTTCTTATTCGGTTAAATGTCTACAGACACGGTACAGGCTTTCCCACCGTGTACACTAATGTGTGAAAACGTCGAGTCTTTGCAGTCGGATGATCCGGTTTTTAATGCTTGCATTATCTCTTGCCGTTTAGAACATGCGTTTGAAGGACAGTGAAGTAGAGTGAGCAATATAGCGATTTCCAAGGTGTGGTAGCCGTGACAGTTGCGCGTTCTTGAGAAAATAGAAAGATAGGCACAATGTACCTGCCAGCAGCGGCCGAATGTAGCATTTTAATCTGTTGGGACAATCGATGAATCCCAAGCAGGTCCTGTGACTGACATTTCGCGGCAATGAATCAATGGTTATTACCTTAAGGGGTATGGCGGCTGAATGCCTGTCGCTATGAAACGTCACTTCGTGTAAGTTTTGTACAAAATATCGATGGTTATATACCAGATTTTGAACGAAACGTAAGATGCGCGTTTTGTCCAGCCATAAATTTTCTACGGAATATTTTGTTTTACTTGTGAAAAAGTAACTTCTCACGTTATAACTATAGTTAACAAACAGTCGCTTGCCTAACTTTTTATATAACACTAAACGATGTTCAAAACTTCAACCAACAATTGAATGCACTGAGATAGTAAATTGATCCTGCGCGGTTCTTTGCCTGCACGAGGCTGTCAAACGGGAATACGTACCTCTATAATCTGCTCCGAAGAGGCAGTAAACCGGTTGCTGAACCTGATAAGGGTAGGAAACCCATGCACAAAACTAAGGTTGACCAGCCGGGAGACGATGTCAAATCTGTAGTCGTCGTCAAGGTTGGAAATGTCGAGGCGGAGTTTGCGCATAAAATTCCTCACTGTATCCATCTGTACCGGAGGCAGCAAGAAAAGTGCACAGTGGAGCTCAAGGTGAGGTATTTTCCTTCGGTTGTATTAATCATTGCAAGCGCAAAATCTTCAGCGGCAAGAAATCACCTGCCATACTATATCCTAACACGTGAGCATATAATAATTGTATTGTATTACTGTACTAAGGCGACCCAGTAAGACCCTAATATGTCGGCTCCATATATTGTGAATTCTAAGCCACTGTGTTATCTTTAATCTCGTGGAAAAGGCTGATATCTTGCGCACCTGTGTCAGATGATTAAAAATCGTTATTGAAATGTTGCCATATTTCGTCTACATATACGTTAACACCTTTTCTTCGTCTGGTCCGCATTTTTTCAGTGGTATTGCTCTGACTAAAATGGAATTCTTGCTTAGAAAAGATGTCTGCGTCTCGCGGCCGTCGGCCAGCAAACTCAATTTTGGCTTTTGCGCACCCTTTCTCCTAATCTAGCTGGGTTCCATAAAAAACTCCAATAACACCCATCCTAATTTATCACGCAAGATTCGCAGAAGAGAGATTTAAAGACTCGCCTTGGGCCGCAGTAAAGCCGCAAACTCTACGATCATCAATCTCTATGCTCGAGTTCCCTTGAAAACGCCTGTAAAAATGTCATTTAGGATGACCTAGGCACGATAATGCCACCCTTATTGACCCTTACGAAATAAGGAAAATAAATAGCGCTGTAGAGATTCTATGTGCCTTTATATGGTCCTGGTCCGCAAAGACAGTGTAACACCTTCATGTAGTGCAGGTTAAGCTATTGGAAATTGCACTTGTTTTAGAACATTCGCGCCACGGATAGGGTAAATGTAACGATAAGTTTAGAGGCTGTACTATATTTTACTGTACGGAAATCGCATTGTTCAAGTGAAACAACTTTGTAAGCATGAGATCTGCAGAGGACTTGCAGGTTACAAACTGCCAGAAATGGGACATGAAAAAAATAGTTGCTAACAGGAACCGTGCCCACTACCTTACTGGTTTACACACTGTCATCGAATTTTTTCCAGGAGCTCTTTGTTTTATTCTAGTAGCCATTTATTTTGTTCTAGTAGCTGTGGCGACTACAAAATTCCTGAATCTTAGCGCAAGCCTATACCCATGAAACAGGACTGTGTAACTTTGGAACCATGTCTTTATTCCTCATTAAGTAATCGAGGTCAGGGTCGAATAAACCACGGGTTACACTACAGAACGACAACGTTTTCTATGAAGCCATAGCACACAGCCCCGATTTCTTTAATCTGTCAAATATATTGTTACGACACGGCAAGCAGATGAAAACAGGAGAACAGAGGACAGAGAGATGGTCGATGACAGTGAGATGACGTTTAATGAAAATGTTGCCGGGCCTAGCGCGAGCGCTCCTGTCCTCGCCACTGCCCGCTTCTTCTTCCTTGATGTCGTCCGTAACAATATTATTGCTGATGTTCAGGTCATTGCTGCAAACATTCTTTGATTTCTTCATAACACATAGGCAATTAACATTTGTTTATTTTTAATTTTTATTATACCTTCAAGCCAACTAAGGAAGGTACATTTCACACAAAAACTAAACTACAAATACTAATGTATAAATGCCAAAAAAGGCACACACACACAAGGAATTGGTATTAACTGAAACAAAAAAATGCTAATTGTGCTAAAATTTATACTTGAGCGCAAATGGAACTGTAAGCAGATGCAATGCAAGCAAGCACAGTTATTACGGCCAATGAGTGATTTTTTATAACATCATACAAAATAAAGCTTGAACAGCCGTTTTAAATAGTGAGCGCTGGTTATACTGTCATAATTACTAAATAACTATTAGGTACAAGGTTTGAAGAAATCATTTTCCAATTCTCTGCAGATTGAAAGGACGTCGTGTTAAGGCCATAAATTTGGTTTGAAATGATGCTGACCTTAGTGAGCCCTTACCTCGTCACGATTGGGAATGGATGCGAGCTTGAGGCACGCCTGGTATAGGGCGGCCGCCTTCTCTGTCGCTTTCTGGAACCTGGTCGGCACGAACATCGTGGCTAACATCCTTCTAATGGCTGTTTGTGTTTGGTTTTCGAGCTGAAATAACCAACAGTGCAGCAGATTGGGGGGGGGGGGAGGGGGGGAGTGGAAAATTGCGGTTCAGGTAACGTTAGCTCAATAATGTTCGCCAAGTTCGGAACTTTCCAATCTTTAGGTGTGAGAAAATACACGGTTGACCGAGCGTCACACTAACACTTTTGAGAGTTTCAGCTAGGTAGCGCGTAAAGCGTGCTTTGAAGCCTGTACCAAGCACCTTTTTTTCGTAAATTTGTTTACTTAATAGAAATACAAGCCCAAGTAGGGCAGCCCCCCGGTCAGATAGGTACAGACAATTACCTGTAGCTAAACAAAAAGTGTGTGCAGTTTTTGCCAACGAAGCTGTTGCGACAACACATGTTTGCGTATTAATATCAAAACTTCGTGTTCTTACCAACAGAAAAGCACTTCAAAGCCACGGAAACATCTGCCGTTACAAGTGAGATTAGGAATATTCTGTTGCTTTTTTCCCAATCTCTTTCCACTTGGTACAGGAGATCGCAAAAAGTGGGAAAGCACAGCTGCAGGAAATTACAAGATGACATATGCTGATCCTGAGAGATAATACAGGATATCACTGCAGGTGAGAAAACGTAATATAAGGAATATGGCACATGAATGCCTAAATTGGACGTCGCACTGCTAAACCACATAAATGCACAGGCTGAGTTTCAAATGAACCACCTAAATATGTAGTACGAAGCACAAGGTAGATCTGGAAAGAGAAACGAGGATCTGGGATGCAACCTGCGATCTCACAACTAAATGCGCGAACGGAGCAATCTGAAATAATGTCTTTCAAAATGTATGCCGCATTATTGAAACTATAGGTGAATAGAAGAGTACGGAACACTAATGAAATTGATATATTACTTTTCTCCGTGTGTACACTTTTTCGAACGTTGGTTCGGAGGCATGCTCTTCAAATACAGCGGCCCGCCGAAAACGCACTGACCTTCCCGAGTGTGCCTTCTCCGCCCGAGAATGTACTGCACACGAAGTTGTAGAAGTCGTCGCATGGCGCATATGTCCGGTTGAGAGATTCCTCGATAAGCTGTGCTGCCACTTCAGCTCCATTAGGAAGGGGCGCAGTTGTAGGCGGCTCTGTCGTTATAGCTGTCTTCTCTTTGATCACTGTAACTGGGATGGTGATACCGATCAGTAGGTTAGTGCCAGGTAAACAGCAAGTAACGTTCGGCTGCAACTGCTTCCTAGGGGTACGTGGTACAAATATTCGAGTAACTGCTTAGGCGCGTGCATGCATACACCTGATCACTAACCAGAACTATGGGAGAACACACCAAAAAGCACTTCTTTGTGGTGTGTCCTCCAATTATTTTTGGCATGTAAGCAGATGTACAAATAATAATAATAATAATAATAATAATAATAATAATAATAATAATAATAATAATAATAATAATAATAATAATAATAATAATAATAATAATAATAATAATAATAATAATAATAATAATAATAATAATAATAATAATAATGATAATAATAATAATAATAATATAATATTGCTTATTTGCATCAAGTAGAATACACAAGATGCAGGAGGCCTGCACAAATAGCTGTCAAAGACAGCTTGACGAGGCCGCAGGCCCCCTTGTACGCTGGTCATTTCACAGCGTCGCCAAAAACTGAAGGCCACAGAAGAAATCTAAGGTCATATTGATAAGCACTGAAGCATGAATAACATCAAGCTGAAGCATGAATCCCAGCAAGATGTTTCAAACTGTATAAATAGTTTACCACGTTTCAACGACCAAGAGAGCATAGTTATAATTGCACGGGAAACGAAGCTTCTGTAAATAACAGAAGGATCAAAATAACGTAGAATTGACTGAAATGAGGTGGAATTTTACTTTCTCGGTTGTAGGAGGCTCGCCTAATCAGCTACTCACTTCCCAGCCTTAATAATGGAATTATTACGGATGCTTAGTACTAGCCTGCGTCGTATACCTGTTTAGTGGAGGCAAATCGTTTGCTGACAACCTCCCATGCCGTTCGATAGGATTGCTTCAAACGCTCATGCATTTGCTTGCATTGTTGAGACACAGAGTCAGTAGGTTCATTCTCGTTCGAGAATACGCGAATTTCTTGGTTGCCTTGAACACGTTGGTTGCCTTGAACACGTCGAGATTGTGGTAAACTTGTTCACTTCGGAACCAACGTATTTTCTCAGCGTTTGTTAAATCAATGAAGGAGACCACCGAGGGTACGGAAAGGCAATGATAGTAATCTATACTGAATCACCTCTTATCACCTCTTATTTCGACATAGGTTATGTAATACAAGATATATTGGTCATTAGGATTAGCCCAACCTTCATGTATCTCTTACAACTCAGACACCGGCTCGGACAAGCAAAAGGAATATAGACCTGTACGCTCTCCGTTGATGCACTAAAGCTTCACCAGGTCGGCAGGCCTGTTTGTATAAATTACTCTTTTTCTCTGGCTTTCTCGCGCGTTTACTCCGCATAATAAACGCATTTTATGGCCACTTTCTGACCGTGTTTTCTGCTACCCTTACGATCAGCTTGCATATCCGCTCCTTACCTGCACGCCTCACAGTGGTGCCTGTAATTTTGAGTGGCGGGGAGAGACCGCCGCCAAGGCTTTTGCTCCCTATGATCTCCTCGTCGGTGTGCTGGCCGCGGCGGTCATCTGGGTTACATCATGCCATCACAGGCAGAGTACAAAATAAATTAAATGATGTCACGCACGCATTTTGCGGCAACGTCTTCATCCTATGCTGTGCGGAAACCTACAGCAAATTTTCCAGTTAGAACAGCATTTCTTTGTGGTTTTGACTTCAAGCTTGCAGTGATATTAAAGTCCTTTAGTAATGTTACAAATTTGTGTAGGTTTCTGTAGCGTTAAAAAAACGATAGAGCAAATACCTACCACACAAAAACAATGTGGTATGGTGGTGTTTAAAAATAACTGGTCAATATATGTGGCGTTTCTTGCCTGTGATCTACTGAGAGCTAATTGTAGAGAAGGAGAGATAACGCACCGGTAGATATGCCTATGCCGTTCGTCATACTGACGTCATGCATTATGATGCCACTGTTGACTATACCTATGCCCTTCCTATGCCTATCCATTGTGACTTCGTAATAGGGACGTCATGTAAGCCTTCGATTAATTATTTAGGCGTTAATCAGAGAAATTGTTATAGTACTCTTTAATGCAGTGCACTTGCTGCGAACCACCGAAGGTGTTCACTTGTGCACGCAGTTTGTCGCTATTCTTTCGTGCTTACGCGCATTATGCAGGGTCTCGATCGTAAGCGCCTTAGAATAATGACGTCATTTTATTCAAGGGCGTCGAAACCTAGAACTGAAATCCCTGTAATAGGTTCGCCAGCTTGAGTGAGTAAAACAAAGTATCTGCTTTTACATGACAGTTCTGCCAAGGCGTCATATGTTTCCTCTTTATGCACGCAAGAGTATAAGTTGCAAAAAAATCCCGCAAATATATTTACGCACAAGACAAAAAAAAAAAAACCTTAGCGTAGAACTAGAAAGCGAAATTATATCCTGTAGCAGCAATATTGTTCGAAAAGCCATACTTTCACAGCGACTACCAATCTAGGTGTTGAGATTGAAAATTTTGTGTTCTCAATGGACACCTATCGCGAGGCCTGATGAGAGTTTAACTTCACCTTACTAGGTTAGTTTTAAAGGTTCTTTACAGCGAAAAACTCTACGTAGTGCACTGGTGTTGTACCAAAGTAACACAGATCAGTTGAGACAGACATGAAACCAAATGAAACTGAAATTAATTAAAGATACGATAAATGGCAATAAGTTGGCGAAATTACTCAAATACCGTTATGTAACGTAAAATGAGTGCGCTGAAATAAACAGAATTCTATTGAACCCGGGTGTCAATTGTTGTGTGTCTGATTACGCTGCCACCAAGCCATCGAGACAAATATGCATATTTGTTTTAAATAGAACGCTTTTTTGTTATGGTATGTGGAAAAGAGATATACAGACGTATGCTAGAAGAGGTATGCAGAAACAACCCCGACCTGCAGGACAAACCATGGATGGCATCGCGCCTCAACATGAAAAGTAGTTTAAATATACCGTCCAGATTTTAGCCATTTCTGAAACCCATCAGCTTTGAATTAGTGTTGAAACATACGAGAGCAACTATGCCTCAAACAAACAAAAAAAAACGCCCGTGAGCCGTTAATAAGCTCTCTTCCCATGCGGATGATTACAATCTGGATTAATTTCTTTGGTGAGCCTCCCCTAGTGGCCTACGTGAGCCTCTGAAAATCCACCACAGTGGCACCACTCAGTAGCGAGATTGAGCAAAACCTTATCGGTTAGGTATATAAGGGTAACTGCGGGGCGACAATGCGCATATGTGGAAGGTGCGCTGAAAGAGCGAGGAATGCGGCTTTCATTCTGACATGCGCTTTCTCTCCCTGCTATTTCTCTATCACCCTAATCGATATTATAATAGGGCGCCTCTATTCTAAACCTCGCTAGTGGCTCCAGCGGTGTGCACACTGTCCCAAGGCTCGAAGCGATCATTTGTGCAGGTTCAATAGAGAGATTTAGCACACCGTGATCCGCGATCCGCTACCGTGAACCGTCACCGCGCGTTCCATTGCGCATGCCCAGATCACTTTCATGCCGATAGATGGCGTCACATACTTGGTGTCGGCACATTGACCTGGCGCATCGGAACCAATCAGCTTGTACGCCCCGCCCACGAGCGGTAGATTGTCACGGTGGCGGATCGCGGATCACGGTATGCTAAATATCTCTAATACTGGACACCACACGCCTGCCTTACCGCTGGCGACTTCTGTATACGCTAGTCCCCACACTATTCAAAAATGATTTCAGGAGAGATAAGTGTCTAAAGGTGCTTTTTTTTTCGCGGTCAGTAGTAGAATACTCACCAGCGCCCATCATTGCGGAGTAGACGAAGATGACCAGTACGACAACTCCAAATAGAAGACTGCACAAGACAAGGGCAGTGATCCTCGCCCTGGCATTGACGTCCCTGTAGAATTAGGGTCCAAGTTTTCCTTTTGCTCATCACAACATGGGCTCTTAGGACAACATTAAGAAATACATGTGAAAGTGTGCAAGACTGATTAACTCAACACGCCTAAATTAACTTCAATGGTCCGAGACGTGTGCAAGGGTTTAAAGGGACAGAACAGTGAAATTTAGGTCTCGATTTTGTTTTTTGCAGTGGAAATGTTGATGTCTAAAATGTTCGATTCCATAACGGTTTTGTTAGAAACGCTGTAGAAATTTTTACCTGGAATTTTTTTATCAATGCGCGCGCCCGTTTTTATGTAGTCCGATGCTGGAAATCATGAGCAGCGGCCGCGATGACAACTGGTGGTCGACAAAAAAGACGTAACGAAAACAAATATAACTTTCACTCGCCAGAAAATAATCACACAATTTTTGCGTAGAGTAACGTCCTTTTCAGTTTCACACTCAATTCTGTTACGGCGCAATAACGCATGCCCCCGTCGACGAAAGTTTTAGTGAGCACTATCATTGCTTCATTCACGAAATTGCAAAAAATGTGGCGCCATCTAGTGGCAGAACTTGAAAGCATACCTCTCGCGGTGCAAAGCATGGGTGCTTTTATTTAGGGATGCACTGGTGCACAATATAATAAATTATGGCAAGCACTCCTAGAAAAAAGAACAATGTGCAGTTATGAAAATCAGTAATATTTGGCTGACATGTAGTCACATGGGGGGCTACACTGAAAGTTCTAGGGTTTCTACGCTAGATAGCGCCTTGATTTGTTTATGCGATTTACAGTGGGCAAATTAAAATTGTAAAGCCTCTTTTTTATATTGCAGTGCTCGAGCTGTACTATATGAGGCAAGACCTTTCGTCTCCATCATAATCTCATGACATATTTTGGCCAGTGTTCTGTCCCTTTAAATGATGGTCTCTATCTCTATGCCCTACCCTCTTCGATGAGTAAGCGACTGGTCTAAGAGGGTCTGAAGGAAATTTTCAGTCGGTTCATAAGAATCGACTCAATGTGGGCGTGTGCATGGTAATCACTCTGCCCTAGATCCTTCCGATTCTGATATGCGCTCTGGTATGAAAAATTGAGCAGAGACTTACTCTTTTGTGTCAGCTGAAGTAAAGAGAAGCAGAGTTAAACTTCCGCAATAAAGCTAAACGTGCAACACGCTATATTAAAACGATGGGACCTACACAAGTCAAATTTGTTCTAGCTTCACGTCACCAGCATTAAATTGGGCCCTAAAAGTAGGATATCGGATCCTTTCCACAACACGTACGCAAGTACCCATTTTCGCACGTGGTTCGGGTAAAATATATACAAACTTTTTGAACGGCATAAGAACTGATGATGTGATAGAAACTTTAGAGGGCAGGAACCAGACTGCTTTAAAGGCTATATCCTCGTTTAATGGGGATTTTTCAATGATTGCACTACTATTTCTCAAATAATTATAATTAATGACAGTAATAAATCAATACTTATTTATTGTGCACAGACATCACCGTACGGTTTTTGTACTGCGCACAAATAAGAAATAAAACTGCGCACGCAGGTTTTACACGTATAGATAAAACACAAAGAAGAAACAAATGACAGATTGAATGAAATTTAGACAGAAAGAGTCACGGAGAGAATGAAACCAGTGAGTAGCATGTCTAGCAGAACAAATCACAAATAAAAGATAAGTGCGCAAAAAGAACAAGGCACCGTTTTTGACTAAGTAATATAGATATATACTAAAAATAAGCAGTTAAGTTGCAACAAATGTGGGGTACCTAAAACACAAGCTAGATATACAGCTAAAAGCAATAAAGAAATATAATTGAACGTGGGGAGTAAAATTCAGATATCAAGTTTTAAGGTTCGTGTATAAATCAGAAACTGATGCAAACAGCCAAACACACAAACTTCATTGGACCGGACAAAAAGCAAAATAGAAGTTCAGGTGTCCACAGAGCAAATGTAACAGATACTGCGCCTTTCCCTTCCTTTGAATCAATTATTTATTATTATGTAAATGCAATATATAGAATATGAAATGAAAGTTATATATGACAAATAGCGTCTAAAGAATATAGCGATACGAACAACCAATATAAATTTATTGAAAAGCAGAACAGCGCACTTCAAAACACAGACACAGAAAGGAAACAACAACACAGCGCTGGGACAACAACCTGTGTTTTGAAGGGCACTGTTTTGCTTTCCAAGGTGATTTACCAACTAGCCTGTTCCTTCACCCTTGCAAATGCAGTGTCAAGGTGAAGGCAAAACGAGTTAAACAACCACTGCATTCTGTCTAGAGGGGAGAGAAAAGGCAGAAGCGGAAAAAAACGAAACGGTTTAATTTCCCTCATGCTCTTTCGCGGAACGTGCAGTAGAATGTAGTCTGAGAGCTGAGGGCACGGAATGTGCCCTAGAAGGAGTTTTTGCAGGAAACTCTTGACGCGATGGCAGTTAAGAGAAGGAAGATGCAGTGTGGTACTCCCTGTGCAACGAGAGAAGCGAGAGGGAGAAGTTGCGCAAGGAAAGCGATATCAAGATATCTGTAAAAACATTTTCTGTACCCTGTCGACCTTATAACAATTCTATTTGAAAGTGAAATTCCAAACAACCTTCAAATACTCCAAAAGCGGCAAGTACATGGACAGGTACCGCTTTAAGAACGTAAGTACAGAACAGAACTTTTTCGAAAGTCTAGAGATGAATCCGAGTGTGCACATAGCCCGCTGAGCAATGCGTTTAGTATGAGAGAAGCTGATGGTACGATACAAAGTACAACAAGGTCATTCATTTTATCTACCCTTTCCAACAGCACGGAATTCACAGAATAAGAGTAGAGAAAGATGTGCGCTTTGCGAGTTAATGAGACAACCCTAGTTTTGGAAAAATTGAGGGTAAGCCCATTCTTCGCTGCCCAACTAGACCAATTAGAGAAATCAGGTACAGCCGATTGAAACGACAATCTTGAAAAGAATTTATTACCTTGAATATTTTTATATAGTCAGCACAAAGTAGAAACGAGGACTTCTTTATAAAGGAGGAAACGTGATTAATAAAAACTGAGAAAAAAGCGGGCCTACTAAAGAACCTTGAGGAGTTCCACTGATTGCAGGGCAAACGGAGGAGGTCTGTTCATTGAGAATGACAAAGCAGGATTGATCCAGGAGATAATTACGTAAAAGGTTAAGGATTGAGTCTTCGACGCCAGACAGTAGACGCTTTTCAAAAAGTAATGAGTGAGTAACGACATCAAAAATTTTGCTCAAATGACAGTACACGGTGTCAACCAACATCTTTGTAGGACAGCTGCAGAGGCATACGTCATAAACGTGACTAGGTTGGTAGAAGTACAGCGACCCGATTTGAAGCCATGTTGATTGGGTATGACGACATGTTTGAGATGGAAGGAAGGTACGTTGTGCAATGCTAATTTAAAAAGATTAGAGGATGTGACATAGAAGGAAAATTGGACGATAATTGGAAACATCTGATTTCTTTCCTGACTTGAAGGCAGGAAACCCACGCACCCTTTTGCACACTCGAAGAAAGGCAGAATTTTTTAGTTAATAAATATTGCAGTTACCATTGGTACAAGGATTACCGAAGGCTTTTTGTATGGCGGATTGAATGCAATAAGGTCGAGGAGACAAAGATGATGCTTAAGAGTTGCAGTGATCAGCTCCTGGTGAATGACAACGGAATTAAGTGGTGCACTAGATGGAAGGAATACGTAATCGATATGTGGAAGTTTGTACAAAAACGAAAAATATTGATATGCGAATCCGGTTTATTACAATGCTTTCGAATGTATCACCACTACTGACTACGTTAGTTCGAGGCACTTCTCTACAAATATTGAATATAAAAGTCATGGTCCCGCTTGTATAAGCGTTTGCTAAGTGAACGCAAGCGGTGAAACTCATCGGACCAATTGCCAAACTCGGGGCGTTTCTGTTTACAATGAGCCCATTCCTTAAACTTTAACGCCGTTCTTAATTCCCTGAAAACCCAGAATGAAACGTGCTACGAGTAGGAGTATGTAGACGTTTATACTAAGGCATATTATTAAAAACTAATTCAAGTGACAGACTTGTCCGTCGGCATCACCAACGTCGTTTAAAAGAGTCCGGTCGGCGAAAGAAAAGAAATTGAAGAGATCGACATAGTCGCCACTTGCTTACGCGGAACGGGGAGAATTCCCCGCTCGATCAGAATTAGTAGGTGAGGCCGAGACAGAAGTACTAACTGGAATGGAGGGCAAAATTTTGTGGCTGCGAGTCAGTGGCATTTCAGAGCTCTGGACTCGAAAATTTTCAAAATTCGATAGACAAATATTAAGAATATTACCACTGCCGTTTTCTATAAAATTATGTTGATGAAAAGAAATAAAAACTATAAAATGAAGTATCACGTTACATGTATCTTACATGTAATGATTGTATGAGAAGTACTTGAGCTCCAGTTAATACCTGGAGTATTCAAATTTCCTAAAATGAGTAGTTTGTGTTTGCCATTATAAATGATAACACGTTCGATTGAGAGCAAAGTATATTCGTAGACAGGAGGAGGCCGATTATAAGGAATGTAGAAAGCTGTCAATAAATCTTTTTCCTGTCGGTATAAAGTGAGCTCAAGCCACGCACATTCTTCAACAGTTTTCAGATCGCAACATCGAACACATATCATAGATCTGTCAATAGCAACAAACATTGCCCCTCATGTTCGCTTGCGTATTGTTCCAGGGCAGTCACTTCGAAAAACGGAGTAATTATTCAGAAGGACATCCCTGGAAGGGATATTGCTTGACATCCAGGCTTTGGTAACTAAACCAGCGGTGGAACAACAGGCCAAAACGCAAGAAAAGATTTCAGATCCCTTTGTGCGAAGACCTTGGGTGTTTTGATAAAAAGATGTCCAAATTAGGGGCCGCTGCGCTTTAGCGTCGGTTCGGAGAGAGGCAGCATATAGCCGTGAAGCCTTCCACGAAAATCATTGAAAATGCAACCCATCGGCAACATCAAAAGTTCGACAAGCCGCAAGTACGATTCCTCATCAACTGCAAGATGGAAGGACGAGTGGAAATTTTGCGTTGTTTTCAACTGTCGGCAAGAAATAGGGCAACATTCACAGACGTTAGATGGAAAGTAAGGTCTACGGATGTTGTTTCGGGACTACGTTTAGATACGAAATAGTCATCGGAAGCATATTTTGCTTGGCCAGGTTCAGGAGAGATCAGCTCGGTGCGCCTGGGATGGCTGAGCTTCGGTGCTTCTTGATCTCAGTAGGTGGGTTAACCACTCGGGGAGATGCAGAGGCAGAAGACGGACAGACAACATCGCCGGGAATTTTCCCTCGATGAATAGCAGCTCAGTAGTCTGCCGCCGGTCGCTCATCACGGGTAGGATGTCCCACGGAAACCGGCTCGACGAGAGGACTCTCACAATGCGAAGAAGCAGCACGCCGCACAAGCTCATGGCGAAGGCCGCGTTCGTGGTCACGCATAGAAAAAATGACCTCGGCTTGTTGTGCAAAGGCCCGCGAGTTCTCCCCACGAAAGCCCCCATTTTCCTTCCACAGCTGGACAACTTCATCGGTCAGAAAAAAACATTCCCTCAAGAGCGTCGAGGAGAACACACCATGACGAGACCAGCTCACCGCCATGTTCGCCGGTCGGGGTTGATGGGGGAAAACCGTTTTGGGGTTTGGACAGGAGCGGGGCGACGGGAGCAAGGAACGTAGCTGCCGGCGCACCACCGTCACTAAGCCTAGCATCGTCGGACGATGACGAACACACATTGCACATAAATGGCCGTGAGCCGGACTTCAGAAGTTGCAGCGTATCATCATCTGCCCAAGTGATGCAATTCGAGTGTACACGTTTCTCGCAGTCGGTAGAGCGTAAAAATCTGTTTACCAAATAATGGGCGATAGCACAGCGAACATGCATCTTTACTGGGCGCCATTTTGAAAAGAAAAGGAAAACAATAAAATTTATTTGCACTCCGACGGAGAAAAACAAAACGAGGATGAAAGAGAAAGGAAGAAAAAAAATGAAAGAGAATGAAACAGAACTGTCTCTACACTCCGCCTGCGTTCGAGAGATTTCTACTATGGTGTCTCTCACACTATAAGTCTTACTGGTACCTTAAATATCACAAACCAGACCACAAAAAAGGCGTAAGGCCAAAGCCGTTTTGTCACTTCAACCTCGAAATTGTGCTAGGTGCCTTCAAACATCGCTTCAGAGATTCTCTATTAGGTCCACCTATAAAGAACGACTTGCACTCAGTGTTTAAGGCGATGCAACCGTTGAAAATGACATCAAGCAGCTTGTGCTCTTTTTAACTTACGATAGTTTGGACACAAGTATTACTTACTGGGCCATTCCATTTGAAATGGAAAGGAACCACTGCTGGAGAACATGGTAAACTCGTACTACTGCACGTCCTCTAAAATAGAAGACAGATGCAAATGACAGTAAAACGGCGTTTCATTTGACAGATGACAAATTGTCAGGATAATGTTTTTCTACTTGCTGGCAATGATGTCATGCGAAACGCAAAAGTACGTTGCTGGCTCATGCTATGACAAGAAAACACACCTGATAAATCCACGTTGTCCGCTTATGTATCTATCAGAAAGAGTTGATGACAACTGAATAATACTTGTAAAATGATTCACCAAGAGTTTAAAAGCATAACGGTGGATTAATTTTATAAACTCTTGGTGATTCATTTTGCACACACATACACACTTATGTATATATATATATATATATATATATATATATATATATATATATATATATATATATATATATATATATATATATATATTGTAAAAGAAGGCTACGTCGAGACGGCGAGGTCGTGACGGCAAGGACAGCGAAGCCATGTCTAGCGTTTTAATCCGATCCCGAACCCAGGCGCGCGCCGTAGCCGGCGCCGGGGAAGATGATGATGGTATGTACAAATGAAAGAAGAAGATCATGGCATGTACAAATGAAAGAAGGTCCACAGAAGGCTCACACAATCTGCCCGGGGGGTCGGAAGCGGCCAGCCTGGCCGCTCCTAACTGACCGATGTACCGCGGCGCACAAACGGTTTCAAGCGAGAAACATGAACAATTTCTGTTCCACGGTGGCGTCGATCGGCTGCGGGATCAACAGGCGTGACTTTGTAGTTAACTGGAGAATTTGGCTGATGATCTCGTAGGGACTAAGGTAGCGGTGGTGGAATTTTTCGCTAAGGCCAGGAGTGCGCAGTGGTGTATAAAGCAGTACTTCGTCACTGGGACGATAAGAGACCACGCGATGCGTAGAATCGTAGCGACTCTTGCGGTCTTTTTGCCACGCTGCTGTGTTGAGGCGGGCAAGATGACGGCATCTGGTCACACGAGATAAGAACTGGGTAGGTACTGATGTGGAGTAGTCGGGCGTAGAGAAGAAGGAAGCGTCAAGAATTGTAGTGGGAGGACGGCCATAAACGAGGAAAAATGGAGAATAACCGGTAGTCCGCTGTACTGCTGTGTTATAGGCGAAAGTGACGAATGGTAGAATAGTGTGCCAATTTCGATGATCCGGTGTGATGCACATGGAGATCATATCCAATAAGATGCGGTGAAATCGCTCAGTCAGCCCGTTAGTCTGGGGATGGTAGCTTGAGGTTGTCTTATGAAGGGTGGATGACGCGTAAAGAACTGCGGCAACGACTGTCGATAAGAAGGCCGTCCCGCGGTCAATTAGGAGCACCTGAGGAGCGCTATGACGCAATACAATTGATCGCAAAAAGAAATTTGCTACTTCTTGAGCGGAACCGGTCGATACAGGTGCTGTCTCAGCGTAGCGTGTAAGGTGGTCGACAGCTGTTATAATCCAATGGTTACCGCCATCGGAGAGAGGTAGGGGACCATATAAGTCGATGCCGACTACGTCGAATGGCGTGGCGGGACAGGGAACAGGTTGTAGAAGGCCAGCGGGCGAAGACGTCGGCCGTTTGCGACGTTGGCACAGAGGGCAGGATGTGACGTATTTGGCAACGCTGAAAGATAGGCCAGGCCAAAAGAATCGTTTTTTTCACGCGGTCGTAAGTTTTGTCAAAACTAAGGAAACCTGCAGTAGCGTCATCGTGGAGAGCCGCCAGTATACGTGGGCGAAGCACACGCGGCACGACTGGGATCCAGCGAGTTCCATCAGGGCAATACACGAAGCGGAGTAGGATGCCATCTTCGAGCTGAAAATTGCGAAGTTGTCGGCAAAGCCGAGCATTGGGTGGGTCCGAAGCGCCAATAAGGCGGTCGATGATGGAACGGCAGTTCAGTTCAGTTCAGTTCAGGCGTTCAGCCGTGTCCGACTCTTCGTGACCCTATGGACCATGTCACGCCACGCTTTCCGGTCTCTCACTATCTTCTTAACATCACATAGCTTCATCTGCAATGCCTCGAGAATGCCATCTAACCATCGCGTTCGCTGCCTACCCCTTCTCCGGCGACCCTCAACCTTTCCCAACATCAAATCTTTCTCCAGCGACTCCTCTCTTCTCATCAGATGACCAAAGTAGCTGAGCTTTAACTTTAGAATTTGACCCTCCAATGAGCAGTCAGGGTTTATGGTCGACAATATCGACTGATTTGATCTTCTGGCAGTCCAAGGAACTCTTAAGAGTCTTCGCCAGCACCACAATTCAAACGCGTCAATTCTTCGGCGGTCAGCCTTTTTCACAGTCCAACTCTCGCATCCATACATCACAACTGGAAAGACCATAGCACGGGTTATACGGATCTTGGTTGGCAGACTAATGTCTCTGCTTTTTACTAGGCGGTCAAGGCTAACCATTGTTCAGAAGCAGGCGTCTCCTAATTTCATGGCTGCAGTCTCCTTCCGAGGTAATCTTGGCGCCCAAGAACAGAAAATCTGTCACAGCTTCCACTTCTTGTCCATTGATGCTCCAGGACTTGATAGGGCAAGACGCCATGATCTTCGTCTTTTTAATGTTCAGTTTAAGCCCAAACTTCTCACTCTCTTCTTGTACGCGCATCAGAAGTCTCTTGAGTTCCACTTCACTTTCTGCCATTAAAGTGGTATCATCCGCATATCTAAGTTGTTGATACGTTTTCCAGCAATCTTCACTCCAGCTGAAGACTCGTCCAGACCGGCCTTCTTCATGATGCACTCTGCATATAGGTTAAATAGGCAGGGCGACAGTATGCAGCCTTGCCTCACCCCTTTCTCAATCGGAAACCAATCAGTAAGACCATGCCCAGTTCTGACTGTGGCCTCTTGCCCTTCATAAAGGTTCCTGAGGAGACAGATGAGGTGAATTGGAACTCCCATCTCTTGGAGAGCTTGCCACAATCTGCTGTGATCTACGCAGTCAAACGCTTTCGCATAATCAATAAAGCAGAAGTAAATGGGTTTCTGGAACTCTCTTGCTTTTTCCATGATCCAGCGAAGGTTGGCAATTTGGTCTCTAGTTCCTCTGCCCTTGCGAAACCCAGCTTGCACGTCCGGAAGCTCCCGACCCACATACTGCTGCAGCCTACCTTGCAGGATTTTTAACATCACCTTGCTAGCATGCGAAATAAGCGCGATCGTGCGGTAGTTGGAACAATCTTTGGCACTGCCTTTCTTTGGAATGGGGATGTAAACTGACCTCCTCCAATCCTGTGGCCACTGCAGGGTTGTCCAAATCTTTTGACATAATGTATGCAGTGTGTTAACAGCGTCGTGGTTCAGGTTTTGAAGCAACTCAGCTGGAATACCATCAATTCCGCTAGCTTTGTTCTTAGCAAGGCTGGCTAAGGCCCATTCAACTTCACTCTTCAGGATGCCCGGCTCGAGATCAGTAAACACAACCGTCCTATGTTGGGTTTGCACATCCGGGTCCTTCTTGTACAGTTCTTCTGTGTATTCCTGCCACTTCTTCTTTATCTCTGAGGCTTCAGTGAGTTCCTTGCCTCGTTTGTCCTTTATCACGCCCAGCTTAGCACAGAAGCTTCCTTTGATGTCTTTGTCTTATACAGAGCTCTTCTGTTCCTTAATTGGCTGTTGTCCTCAACTGCTTGACACTGTATGTTCAGGAAGGCATTCTTATCTCTCCTTGCTATTTTCTGAAAATCTGCATTGAGAACCTTGTATCTTTCTCTTTCCCCCATACCTTTTGCCATCCTCCTTTCCTCAGCTATTTGCAAAGCCTCTTCATATAACCAGTTTGCTTTTTTGCATTTCTTTTGCTTTGGAACTACCTTAGTAGCAACTTCTTGTATTATATCCCGAACATCAGTCCACATCTCTTCGGGCTCTTTGTCTTCTAGATATAATTCTTGAAATCGATTCCTCACTTCCACAGCATATTCTAATGGAATTTGATCCAGATCATACCTGAAAGGCCTTCTAGTTTTCTGCGTTTTCCTCAATCGAAGCTTAATTGTAGCAACAAGAAGCTGATGATCGGTGCCACAATCGGCCCCAGGCCTTGTTTTTACTGCTTGTATAGCGCTTCTCCATCTCTGCCGGCAAATAATATAATCGATCTTATTCCTGTACAGACCGTCCGGTGAAATCCATGTGTACAGGCGCCTCTTGTGCTGTTGAAAATGAGTATTCGCTATGGTCAGCTTGTTTTCTTGACAGAACTCTACTAGCCTCTGCCCAGCTTCATTTGGCTCACCAAGACCGAACTTGCCTGTAATTCCGGATATTTCTTCACTCCCGACCTTAGCATTCCAGTCTCCTATGAGAAAAACGACGTCTGATGATGGGGTGCGGTCTAAAAGGCATTGTAGGTCCGCATAAAATCTCTCAACGTCAGCTTCTTCAGCAGCAGTGGTTGGTGCATAGACTTGAATAACTGTTATGTTGAAAGGGTGACCTTGGATCCGAAGAGAAATCATTCGGTCGTTTTTGGGGTTGTACCCTAGCACTGCTTTGCCCATTCTTCTGTTTACTATGAGAGCGACCCCATTCCTTCTCTTGGATTCGTGCCCACAATAAAAAACGTAATGGTCGCCGGAGTTAAATTCTCCCATTCCGGTCCACTTGAGCTCGCTGATACCCAAGATATCAATGTTCAATCTGTCCATTTCTCGCTTGACGATATCCAGTTTACCTTGCGTCATAGATCTTACATTCCATGTTGCTATGTGATATATCTCCTTGCAACATCGGACTTTCCGGTCGCTTCCCGACACATCCACAGCTGAGCGTCCTTTTGGCTTTAGCCCAGCCGCTTCATTCGTCCTGGAGCTACTAGGAATCGCCCTTTGTTCATCCCCAGTAACATGTGGGACGCCTTCCAACCTGGGGGGCTCATCTTCCGGCGCCATATCGATAATGGTATTGTGACTGGCCATAGGGTTTTCTTGGCAGGAAATACTGGAGTGGGTTGCCATTACCTTCTCCAGTGAATCACATTTTGTCAGAACTCTCTGCCGTGACCTGTCTATCTTGGGTGGCCCTACACAGCAGAGCTCACGACTTCATCGAGTTTCGCAAGCCCCTCCGCCACGACAAGGCAGTGATCCATGAAGGGGGGAACGGCAGTAGGAACGGCAGTAGGCATCGGCTAATTGTTATGAGCGGAGAGCGTGTTTGTTCTCAGAGTCGTCAAATGAAACTGTTGTGATATACGTCGGGGAAAGAGATGGTCGGCTGTGGTCATAGGTGGAAATGCATTGGGAAGAAAAACAGCAAGCCGATTCCGAAAGTGGACAGCGAGAAAGAGCGTCGGCGTCTTGGTGTTGGCGACCCGATTTATAAGTGACGTCGAAATTGTATTCTTGCAGGCGTAGAATCCAACGGTCAAGTCGGCCTGTCCAATTTTTGAGCGAAGACAACCAGCAAAGAGCATGGTGATCGGTCACAACTGTGAAGTGCCGACCGTATAGGTAAGGGCGAAACTTTTGGACAGCCCAGACGACGGCAAGGCACTCCTGCTCGGTAATTGTGTACTTTTTCTCAGCTGGAGTCATAGTCCGGCTGGCGAAGGCAATCGCTTTCTCACGCGAAGTTGCATCGCGCTGCAGAAGTGCAGCGCCAAGACCGAGACCACTGCCATCAGTGTGCAGGATAGTTGGAGCGCTGTCACTGAAGTGGCTAAGAACAGGGTCTGATGTGACGGCGTGCTTCAGGTTATTAAAAGCGGCTCCGCACTGTTCAGTCCACGCGAAAGGGCTGCGTCTTTAAGAAGTTCATGAAGTGGAGCAGCAATACTTGCTAAATGCCTTATAAAAAGCCGGAAATAAGACGCCAGGCCGAGAAAACTGCGCAATTCTGTAATTCGTTATGGACGAGCAAAGTTCAAGACCCCGATGATTTTTTCAGGGCCTGGACGAATGCCGTGACGGCTCACTAGATGTCCAAATATTTTAATTTCCTTCTGTGCAAAGTGGCACTTCATGGTTTTGAGCTGAAGGCCCGCTGAAGCGAGACACGTGAGGACCTCATTCAGGCGCTTGAGATGATCGTTAAAAGTTGACGAAAAGATGACAATGTCATCCAAGTAACGTAAACAGGTTCTCTATGTTAGGCCACGAAGCACAGTATCGATCCTTCTTTCAAATGTTGCTGGTGCGTTACAAAGTCCGAAAGGCATAACATTAAGTTCATAAAGGCCATCGGGAGTTGCGAAAGCGGTTTTTTCTTTATCGTCCTCGTACATGGGTATTTGTCAATACCCTGAGTGGAGGTCCAAAGTGGAGAAATATTCGGCGCCTTGGAGAGAGTCAAGGGCGTCATCAATTCTTGGCATTGGGTATACATCTTTGCGGGTAATTTTGTTGAGTGCGCGGTAATCAACACAAAATCGTACCGAGCCGTCCTTTTTTTTTAACTAACACTACTGGGGAGGACCATGGGCTTGTCGATGGATGAATAATATTGCGATGGAGCATGTCATTTACATTTTCTTCAATTACTTTTCGTTCAGAGAAGGAAACCCGATAAGGCCGTCGGCGAACGATAGAGTTACCTTCAGTAATGATGCGATGGTGCGCAACACTAGTCCGTCCCAGTGGTAGGGAAGTGGCATCGAAAATGGCTTGGTGATGTCGAAGAAATGTCAGCAGTTCTTGGCGTTGGTTCGGCGTGAGGCTAGGATCAATAGTCTTTGTGAGAACAGAAAGAGAGACGTCTGGCGAAACACGGTGCTGAGGCAGAGGGGCGGTGAGCACCATCAAGGACATAGGTTGAACATCCAACATGCAGGGGAGAGAAGTTCCTTTTGGGAGCACGAGGGATTCACGTGTAGTGTTAGTGGCCGCTACTGTCGCTGAGCCGTTGCAGAACCTCACAAGACTAGACGGGAAGGCGATACCGCGTGCAAGATGACGATAAGATGGTGCGATGAGTACGTCCCCGTCAGTGATGTGGTCAGAAACAACGGTAAGCAGTTTTCCGCACTGAGGAGGCAAAACGGTATCAGCGGCGGAACCGAGGGAATGATGTCGTTCAGAAACTTCAGATGAAAAATCGCTGTCTGTCATATGGATAACATGGTCGCCACAAGAAACTAACGCCGAAGCGGTTGACAAAAAATCCCATCCAAAAATCATCAGATGCGCACATGGTGAGAGCACAGCAAACTGCACATGATGGCGGACGCCGTCATTAACAACTCGTACGGTGCACTTTGCTAAAGGGCGCAAAGGGACGTCATTGGCTCCACGGAGTTCAGGCCCATCATATGGTGTCGTCACGTTTCGCAAACGGTAGCACAAATCAGCGTGAATGAGAGAAATTGCAGCTCCTGTATCAATCAAAGCTTCGACCGGTAATCCTTCAGCGAAAACAGAAATCACATTATACGGGCGATCTGGAGGACTTTTGGTAAGTTCGCAGACTGCAGTTTGACCTCCGGAAACTGCAACGCTTAGTTTTCCGGATGGCGGACAGGGAGAGTTGTTGCGGGTCGGAGAGGGGAAACTGAGCGGCGGTATGGGGATAGGGACCGACGTCGGGATACATGGGTTCCACGAGGCTCAGACGAGGATTCTGGAGGTGGGGATGATCTTCGAGGTGGGCTTGGAATAAACCGACGTTGAAGGCATGTCACTTTCGAAAGTATCGTAACCACGGCGCTCGTTCTGGAGGCGGTGACGACAGAAGCGGAATATATGTCCTCTAATGCCACAGTAATAGCAAATTGGTCGGGAGGGGCGCCAAGGTGCGTAATAGGGTGGTGCAGGTTGAGCCGTCGCTACTGCATTGACGTGATTGTAGGTTTGTGCCGGTCGGGGCGGGGGAACAAAAGGAGGGGGGTTGCTGCGACGTGGGCGTAAGTAGGTGCTGGACGGGGTGCCGGAGGGTCAGATGCCATAGGTTGGGTGATTTTTGCCAGCTCTTCTTTGACGATGCTGCGGAGACCAGCGTCATTAGATGTTACGGAAGAGTGATCGCACCCGTGTCGACAGACAGGCTTGAGGGTCTGGAGCTCCTCGCGGATGATGGCTTGAATAATTGCCCGCAGGTCGATATCAGCATACGTCGGGCGAGTAGCGTTGGCAGGCTGCAATCGGGAGGACTGCAGCTGGTCGATGCGTTGGCAGGTCGTAATAATAAAATCAATAGTTGAAGGATTCTGAGCAACTAGGATGTTATACGCCATATAATTGATTCCTTTCAAGACGTGGTGTACTCGTTCAGGTTCAGCCATGGTAGGACTAATACGCCGGCAGAATGCAAGTATGGCCTCTATGTAAGACGCATATGGCTCATCACGACCTTGAAGGCGTGAAGCGAGTTTGGTCTTCGCGATCTCAGCCCGAAATGCCGGGTCGGCGAAGACTGTCTGAACTGCTGTTTGAAGGTGGGCCAGTTAGGTGTGTGGGGCTCGCGGTTGATGAACCAATTCCTGGCGACCTCAATAAGGTAGAAAGAGACGTTGATAAATTTCAGAGCATCGTCCCACCGGTTGTAGGCACTGCAGCGTTCATAGGTGTCAAGCCAGTCATCGACGTCTTAATCGCGACGACCAGCGAACAGCGGCGGGTCGCGCTGTCGTGTGGGCACAGTCGGAGGGGGTGGTGCAGCCGAGGTAGAGGGTCCGGCCTGTTCGTGGGTACTGTCGGTAGACATAGCGATGGTGGCAGTTGCCAAACGGCGACCGGAACGTAGCTCCAGCGAGTGGCAGGGCCCAAGGCGGCAAGGGGATCAAATTTCACCTCCACCACTTGTAAAAGAAGCCTACGTCGAGACGGCGAGGTCGTGACGGCAAGGACAGCGAAGCCTTGTCTGGCGTTTAATCCGATCACGAACCCAGGCGCGCGCCGGAGCCGGCGCCGCGGGACGATGATGATGATATGTAAGAAGATCATGGCATGTACAAATGAAAGAAGGTCCACTGAAGGCTCACAATATATATATATATATATATATACATGTGTGTGTGTGTGTGTGTATATATATTGTGAGCGCGGTACCAGAACTTTCACCTCCTTCACGTGTACATACGCAACATTGTCATCATTCACCGGTGTTCGCAAGATCAATCCCAGCGTTCCCGATTTTTGGCTGGAATAAAGACGTTTGTTCGAGTGACAGCTCACAAGTAGTGGAGATGCCCTTAGTAACCCAAGCCTCTCGCTTTCGAACTGTCTAGTGTTCCTCCTGGAGCTCCGTTACGGCCTTTGTTTGCCCTCACACCACTTCAGTATAAACGAGGGAAACAGAACACGGTTGCCGGTCATCGATGAGTTGTAACCGCCATTGACCATCTCACGAGGTATGCTGGAAAAGCCCCTCTTTGCTCCGGTGGCGCTTCCGAAGTTGCCGAGGTTTTCCTGCGGCGATCGTCTTGCGGTACTGTACTCCCGTTATCTTGATTAGCGACCGTGGGAAGATATTTCTTTCCGATGTCCTCGCGGAATTGTACTCCACGCTGCCAACACCGTCCACAAGTCATCTTCTAGTTATCATCCTCAGACCAATGGCCTCATCGAACGCTTTCACCGCACCTTGTCCGAAATGATATCCATGTACGTCAGTCCTGACCATAACAGCTGGGACACCATTTTGCCTCTCGTTACCTACGCCTTTAATTCCGCTGTTCAACGCACCACTGGCTACAGCCCATTCTTCTTAGTTTAAAGCCATCAACCAACAACTCTATTCGACACTACCTTCTTCTCTTCACCTGCCCCTCAGCCCCCTATCTGCATCGTTGGGCAACCACTTTTCTACATGTATGGACCATTAACGGGAAAATGCTCGCCGCAACACTGAAGCCGCCCAGCATAAACGGAAGCACCACTATGACCAGCACCACCGCACTGCCTCCTTCTCAACCGGTGATGATGTCCTACTCTGGACGCCAATCCGCACGCCTGAATTGTGCGAGAAGGTCCTCCACCGCTATATGGGTCCCTACACCGTGCTCCAGCAAACATCTCCCTTGAACAACCGCGTTGTCCCATCGCATACCGCCGCCGTTCAGCGTCGGCACTCAGAACAAGTTCATGTTGCGCACATGGAGCCGTACACCCACCGATCCGCTTCCATCTAAACAACGACAAGGGTGGCCGCTCTCAAGCCGGAAGGATTTGTGTGACCGCGGTGCCAGAACTCTCACCTATACATACGCTGCAACGTCATCATTCGCCGGTGTGTTCGCACAATCACGTTCAGCGTTTCAGATTCTGGACGGAATAAGGACGTTTGTTCGAGTGGTGGCTCACAATATAGTGTAAGGTAGCACTTGCACGAACGTCTGTTCTTTTCTAGAACTAGCTGGCACACAGCGCGCGACGCTCCGAGCAGCAGTCAGCGATAATGATGATGAAGGATCTATACAGGTGAAGGGGGTGAAAGTTCACGCACTGCGCTCACACAAATTCCCCCGACAAGAGAGCGGCCGTCACCTTGGTCGCTGATTACAGGGATGAGGAACGACGGGCATAAGGCTTCATGCGCGAGACGTGGACGATCTCTTCGGAGCGACGACGTCGATCTGCGACGGTGTGCGAGGGAATAGCACGATAGTTTACCAGAGTACTGAATAAAAGCCAATGTAACGATGGAGGAACTTCTCACACTGGCCAGGAATGCGGATTGGTGTCCAGAGGAGAACTTCATCACCGGGGTAAAAGGAAGCAGTTCGATAGCGTTGATCATACAGGGCTTTGCGTTCTTGTTGAGCATCTTCAGTGTTGAAACGGGTAAGTTGGCGACACTGGGCCATACTAGTGGCAAACTGTTCACCCAGAGATTCAGACGAAGAAGAGGGAGCAGAGAAGAAAGTAGTGTAGAATACATTCGAAGGTTGACGGCCATAAACTAAAATGAAAGGGCTATACCCAGTAGTGCGCTGAACAGTGGAATTGTAGGCGTAGGTGCGCGAAAGGTAAAACGTTGTCCCAGTTCTGGTGATAAGGAGCGATATACATGGATATCATGTCGGACAAAGTGCGATGAAACAGCTCGATGAGTTCATTGGTCTGAGGGTGGTAACTAGAAGTCTTATGGACTGTGTTGGCTGCGCGCAGTACTCCCTCAAGGCCTTGAAAAAGAAATGTCTTTCCACGGTCGCTAATTAGAATACGGGGAGCTCCATGACGAAAAACTATCGCACGCAGGAAAAAATCGGCGACTTCAGAGGCGGCACCGGAGCGAAGAGGGGTGGTTTCGGCGTACCGCATAAAATGGTCGATGGCAGGGACAACCAAACGGTTGCCGTCTGATGTCAAAGGAAGAGGACTAAACAGGTCAATGGCGACCGTGTCAAAAGGCACAGATGGGCAAGGCAGAGGTTGCAGTAGGCCAGCAGGAGGGGATGTTGAACGCTTGCGATGCAGGCGAGACGGACATGAGCAAATGTATTAGGCGGCGCTGGCAGAAAGCTCAGGTCAGAAGTAGCGGCTCTTGATATGGTCGCAAGTTTTAAAGTGGCCTAAATATCCAGCATTGGGGTCGTCGTGGTAAGCCTACATAATTTTAAAACGAAGGGAGCGAGGTACAACGGGTACCCAGCGTTGACCCGTAGGGTGATAAACGTCGCGGTAAAGTGTTCCATGGTGAAATCGGAACCGACGAAGCTGACGGCGCAAGCTACTGTTTGGGCAACCGATTCTCCACGGAGGCTAGCGAAGATTATGCTGCGTAAGGGTCAGTCAGCTGCAAGGACGAGAAATCAGCGTTGATCTCGAGTGGAGCTATAGCGATGGGTGCAACATTCCAGTGACCAGCAGAAGGCTGACTCGGATGGCAGGAGGAAGAGGAGGCCGTAGGTGGAGTCGTGTCAGTAGGTATCAATAGGCAGCGAGAGAGGGCGTCAGCGTCGAGGTGTTTTCACCCAGATTTATAGGTGATGGTGAAGGTGTACTCTTGAAGACGTACTACCCAGCTACCCAGTCGACCCGAGGAGTTCTTCAGCGATGACAGCAAACAGAGTGCGTGATGGTCTGTGACAATGGTGATGTGGTGGCCATACAAATAATGTCGAAATTTTTGAATTGACCAAACAACGGCGAGGCACTCTTGCTCGGTAATAGTGTAGTTACGCTCTGCTGCAGTAAGCATATGACTGGCGTATGCGACGACTTACTCTTCAGGCACTGCGTTGCGTTTCAAGAGAACCGCGCCAATACCGTGGCCACTGGCGTCTGTGTGCAGTATGGTTAAAGTGCTCTAGTATGGTGGCCGCGTCAGTTTCAAAATGGCGAAGCACAGGAGTGGAAGTGAGTGCCTGCTAGACAGCTTTGAAGGCGTCTTCACATTCAGTGGACCAGGTGTAAATCACTTGGGCAGACACGAGCTTGTGTAACGGGGCCGCAATTGCTGCAAAGTTCCGAATAAAACGGCAGAAGTAGGAGGCTAAGCCAAGGAAGCTGTGAAGATCTTTCTGACGTTGAGGCCGAGAAAAATTAACGACAGCCGCAATTTTTTTGGGATCAGGCTGGATTCCGGCCTTACTAATAACATGGCCGAGTACTTTGGTGCTCTTACTGGCGAAGTGGCATTTCTTGGTACTCAGCTGAAGCACCGCCTGGGCAAGAGACGTGAGGACTTCAGTGAGACGCTGCAAGTGCTGAGTGAAGGTTGACGAGAAGACAATGATGTCGTCGAGATAACATAGGCATGTTTTCCATTTCATGCCGCTAAGCACGGTATCAATCATGCGCTCAAAGGTGGTCGGCGCATTGCAGAGTCCGAAAGGCATCACATTAAATTCGTAGAGTTCGTCGGGGGTAGAAAAGGCAGTCTTGTCCTTGTCTGCATCGTGCATAGGAATTTGCCAGTATCCGGAGCGAAGATCGGCAAAGATCTGGGGATCGCGCTGGCGGCTGGTGACTGTCCAAGCAGGGGCAGCCGCAGTGGAAGCAGGAGACGCCGGGGGTGAGCGAGCACCGTTGCCCTCATTCATTGCACAGGGCCGTTGATGCAAGCGAAGGCCTGAACGGAGCTTCAGGGAGAACGGTAGGTAGGTTTAAAACGAGAGGTGGGAAAACTAATCGCACCTGCGCCACTTGTAAGGTAGCACTGGCATGAACATCTGTTATTTTCTAGAACCAGCTGGCACACAGCGTGCGACGCTCCGAGCAGCAGTCAGCGATGATGATGATGATGCTGATGCATCTTACAGATGAAAGAGGTGAAAGTTCACGCACTGCGCACAAAATATGCTCTCATGTATTACAGAAAGTAACGGGAAATAAGGTCCTCGCTATAACAAAAGAAGGAAAAAGAGCAACAGTCGGCGAGGACATAGAAATCACTAGGGATTTTATTTATTTTTATCTTGCTTTGGTACTTACGTCAATAAGTAATATAGTTAGTTTAGGGAGAAAGATAAATAAATACAACGTAGAAGTCAAAACAACGCGCTGACGGTGAGAACCGAACCCTTGACCTTCGAATATCGCGTTCGGCGCTCTCACCAACTGACCTACATCGACGGCTGTTCAACCAGCTACTTTCTGGAGTCTTGAGTATTATTGTTGCCTGTAAACGAAACTCGGAGTATTCACCAGCGCCTCCCTCAACCATAACGGCGGACGTGGAACGTGCTGTTTTACCGTCAACGTCGCGCAGAACATGATCATCAAGGAGGGGGAAAGTTATGCTAGAATCCTGTTATGCTGCCTATGGTTTTAAGACTGCCTGAACCGAGACCCTCGTAAGCCACTAAGAAGATAAATGAAAGGGAAATATGGGCCTCGTTATAATACAGGAAGGAAAGAAACCAACAGTCGGCGAGGTGAAGGAAAACGTTGGGGATTTTATGTTTTGTTATTTTTTATTTTTACATTCGTATTGACCACAATTATAATAATAATTGTAATCAGTTTCGGGGAGATATAATTAAGTAAAAAGTAGAAGAAAAAAACTGCCGACGATTATGTTACTTCCGAAAGCGAAATTTGAGCGCAGTTCAGTGGCGAATGGCGGCGGCTAGGAGGTTCGGCTCGGACGATGTACGTATCGAGATCCACCGTCAACGAACCGGCGCTGTGATATTGCGCTGCGCGCCGAACGGACGCCTTGATCGAATGCCCGGCGGGGTCAGCTTCGTATATGCGTGAATCTCCTGGTGACGTCATGACCAGATGTGATGTTATCACTTCCGTTTATTACACATAACCGGATGTGACTTCATGATGACTTCACATCCGGTAATGTGGTCACCATGTGACGGCTATGGACGTCTCGAAACGTGTAGTCTTTACTATTCGTTAGTGATAACGATGACTTGCCCTTTCTGAGTACTAGTTAATGTCTGGTTAGTGTTAGTTAAACACCCCTTAATTAGGAAGCGGTGGTTAGTGACAGTTCCTAATGTTAGTGATGGGTACCTAAGGGCATCTTCTCAATTATTTTATTATTATTCGTAAATTAAAATGAAATTCTTGAAAAGTTTTAAATCATTTTCTGGTATCATCTGATTGCTATTGAGTATCGACTCAATGGTGATTGGCGTATGCTGTTATAAGGCATGCGCCAGAAACATGGACCCATTTGCTAACGACAGTATGAGGCACTAAAGGCTTTCGCCTTAAAAGAGCAGTTAAGTTATTGGGAGGTCTCGGGAAGCAGCGCGTGGGCATATAGGAACATTGCGCGGCGAAGTGACTACTGACGCCGCTGACGCCATTTGCGAGTCAAGTAAACTTGGCTCTGCATGCTGGTTTGGGATGCACGCACTGTGATCCTCTATGCCTTGCCGGCGCTTCGTCAACTGGAGACTGGTTTAGAGGAAGGGAAAGGCGCGGTAACTGTCTCACTTGTTTTCTGTGGACACCTCTACCGCGCCGTAAGGGAAGGGAGGAAGGTGGGAGAGAAAGTGGAAGATTGTATTGGTTCACAAGAAGGGAAACGCACAGTATCTGTCACACTTGCTATGTGGACACCTCAACCGCGACGTAAGGAAAGGGAGGATGGTGGGAGTGAAAGTGGAAAGAGAGAAAGGGTAGTCGTAGTGGAGGACTATGAATTTCGACCACCTGGGGATCTTTAACGTGCGCTGACATCGCACAGCACACGGACGCCTCTTCGTTTCGCCTCCATCGAAACGCAGCTGCCGAGGTCGGGTTCGAACCCGGGTACTCCGGCACAGTAGTCGGGCGTCTTACCACTGCACCACCCCGGCGGGGCGGAAAGTGGAAGAACACCGTCACCGCTACACTGAAAGTGGAGGGGGGGGGGGAGAACACGCAGCGGCAAACGGTAGCTGTAGGAGCACGCACTGCTTCTTCTGTAGAGGGGTTACGAGGGGCAACTGTGATGGCGACGGCGGCGACGGCGCGAAACGCAGGAAAGGGCGCCAAAGAGCTGCGCTCTAAAAACAAACCCCGCCTATGGTGCGTACCGAACTTATGACCTCCCAATATCGCGTCCTGTGCTCTTACCAACTGAGCCACATCGACGGCTGTCCAACTTGATACTTTTATCGGTATTATTGTTGCCTATAAATGAAATGTGAGTGTATTCACCAGCGCCACCCTCAACCATAGTGGCGAACGGAGAACGGCCCGTGTTAAGGCCAGCAGTACGCAAAACGTGATCAAGAGGGAGAGAAAAACCCTATTATGCTGTATATGGCATCAAGACTGCCAGAACCGAGATCCTGGTAAGCTTATTTAGCAGATGAATGAAGGGGAAATGAGGGCCTTTTAAATATATGAAGGAAAGAGGTCAACAGTCCGCGCGGCCAACGAAAACATTCAGAATTTTACTTATTTTACTTCCGTATTGATCTCTATTACTAATTGCATTGCTAACCGGTATTTACTAATTGAGGTCAATACCAGAGAAATAACTCAAGTTACCGGCATTCTAGTAGAAATTAAGAAGAAATGGACATGGGCAGGACATGTAGTGCGAAGAGAGGATAACCGATGGTCGCTGAGGGTACCAAACTGGATTCCAAGGGAAGGAAAGCGTAGCAGGGAGCGGCAGAAAGTTAGGTGGGCGGATGAGATTAAGAAGTTCGCAGGGGTCAAGTGGATCCAGCTAGCACAGAACCGGGTTAAGTCGAGAAATATGGGAGAGGCCTTCGCCCTGCAGTGGGTATAATCAGGCTGATGATGATGACCAATGTAAAAATTAAAAATAAGGAAAAATATTATCTCCAACGCTTTCCTTCGCCTTGCTGACTGTTGGCTTCCATACATATTGGGTGTTTCAACATATATATATATATATATATATATATATATATATATATATATATATATAGGGTGTTTCAACAAATGTGAGCCAGAATATTTAAAGTTACGTTTATTTTCTAGCACTATAGCAACGGCAACATGTAATCCTAGTGTTGGTAAGCATCAGGAAACAAGTGAATTATGTTAGCTAGTATGCTGGTTAACTATTTTGAATAGTTTATGCTCTATTAGAGTTAGGTGATTTATTTTAATAGCAGATCTGTAGACCGTAGCCTGTAGTATCCACTGAGTTTCTGTAGTGCCTTATGTCGGCGCTGCGTCTAAATACTTCCGGCGGTCGCGCATCCTTTTCGAAAAGCGATCAACATTGTGCAGCGACGCAACGTCAATCACCGGCGCATGGATCACATGATCTCTCTACTGCGTTGTCTGAAGAGCGAACAATGGGGCCCGCCGCTACGCTGACTCACCAGAAGTCGGCGGATGTTTTGCGAGCGGCTACACGCGCTCCACTCAATGAGCGCGGAGCTGGTTGTTCCAGGCCAGCACAAAAACAAAATGTGTAGCGTAACTGTCTGTGGGAAACACCGGTTGAGCTAAGAGGGTCTACCATCTGTCCAGTTTTTAAATTGGTTGCACACAGCTCTCGGCCAGAAAAGGTGGCACTCGCCACGCGCTTAAAGAAGCGCTGTAGCCGGTCGCGATATGCTTGCTCAGTTCCAGCGCGTGGCCGATGTCAGCCGCGTCACAAAATGAAAGGCATAGTCATAAACGTCTCTGGCGCTCTTTTCCCGCGGAGTTTCTGTTCAGAGATGCGGAGACATGCGAAATTCAACTCTATGCTGCCGGCGCTATATTCTTTATAGTCATATTGAAGAATGCCATTAGAGTATATGGAGGCCTCTTTTCAAATCTGCGGATGCAGTTGGTCCCATTAATCAAATTGATTAAAAATAATTTCAGAATTTTTCTTATGTAATTTAAAAATTGCTGCTTATTCCGATATTATGGTGGCCGCCAACGTCCACAGGACAACTGTTGCAAAAGAAGCATCCAGCTGAATTCAATTTTCTCCCAAACGTTCGCTGAAACACCAGGCATATATGTATATACATATATACATGATGCACGTAGCTACGTCTCTACAAAAAGAGCATCGAAATAAATCCACGCTCGCCTTAAGAGAGCGGCAGCCGTGGGCAAGCATCAATTACACGGAGAAGTAGTTCTCACCTGAGGGGGACCCAGGAAGATACTGCGTGGAAATACAGGCTGTGATGCGAGTCAAAACCTCGAGGTCTCAAGCTCCTCGCAGTAGCAGGGCCAATAGCTTTGGTCGAAGAAAAATTGCGGATATCACATCACGAGACAGAATACAGAAGAGGAAGAAACGTAAGGATGGCTTGGTAAAATGAAATTTAGAAGGACGCCTAAACGGTAGCGCTCTCAACACCACCTTTTTATTATACAATATTTCTTTGAAGTTTTCTTTATGTTTTCAACTTTTTTAAAATCATTACCGTAAAATCAGTATGCATCCGAAACACGCGTTAGTATACACTCCATACACTCTCCAATGCATCAAATAATGTAGGGGAGAGTCGGGAGGTCTGGGACGGTTGGAGGAGTGGGACACCTGATGTATATCTCTAGCAACTCGTTCAAAAAAGTTCTTCAAATAACCTCGAGGTGGCACTAGCATATGGATAGCCTGGGCGTAATGGCCGATTTCTGTGGCGTGTGGAAGTTGCTCCGATAAGAAATCGCCGAATTCAAGTGTCGAAAGTAAGTATCTGCTATTTCAGTCACAGCTTTATCATATTTAGAGAACGCGTAGGTCGCTAATATAAATTTTTGTCCAAGAAGGTGCATCTGTGCCGTGCCTCGTGCAGTAAAATGTTTGGGCCTAAGGAGAGAACTTTCGCCCCGGAACGTTTCTTTGTTGGTGCAATGCTGCTTGGGAGGAATGGGACAGTTAAGATGAGGGAGGAACGGGACGCTGTCCCATTCCTCCCGGCAATACGACTAGTGCTGTGGCTAGCGACTCTGCTGCAAGGCTCAGCCGCATTAGCCTAAAAAAAGAGTTATTTTTGTTTATTTCATGTTTTGAGGTAATATTTATTCGGTGCCATCAAAATGGCATGAGATTGAAGATATGCTGGTTAGATGAAAATTCACGCTAGGGCACTCCAAATGGGAAAATAAAGACGCAATTTGAAACGTGAGCCTCCCGGGAGAAGGGCATAACTAGTTGGCTACAGCTGTAGCGCTGTTCAATGCACGCAACAAATTAGACAAAGCCGACATTTTTGAGCTTTGTGAGGGTGCTTGTTTACATTTGCATGCTATTGTTCCATTTGAATTTTCAGGAAGATGCCAAGGGTATACAAGAAAAAGCATCCCGAGAGGGTTCGAACGACGAACAGCTTGATGCTGGATGCTGTGAGATTAGTTTGCGAAGAAAAAAAAAGTATAAGGGCCGTAGCAGAAGCTCTTAAAATCTCAAAATCAGCCCTTGGTCGAGCAGTACAGAAGTACAAGGGTTGTAGTGCGAGAGACAGTATTTTGTTCAACTCCAACTTGGTCTGCGGTATCGTCTTCACAGGAGAAGATGAAGTACTTTTGAAAGAATATTTGCTGAAGGCAAGCAAGATGCACTATGGACTAACAAGAATGCACGTTTGTTCCCTGGCATACCAGTTTGCAACAGCATTAAGTCTGAAGTGCCCATCATCATGGGAAGTCAACAAGTTAGCTGGAAGAGACTGGTTTCTGGGCTTTATGGACCGTCATCCTGAACTGTCGCTTCGATCGCCGGAAGCCACCAGTCTTGGCGGGGCAACAGGCTTCAATACGCACAACGTCGATGCTTTCCTTTCTAATCTGAAAGGCGTCTACGACCGACACAAGGTAACTCCAGACCGCATCTACAACTGTGACGAAACAGGCTTCACAACTAACCACAATCCGCCAAAGATTATCGCAGCAAGAGGAGAGAAACAAATTGGCCAGGTCACATCTGCAGAACGCGGTGAACTGGTGACCGTCTTATGCACTGTCAATGCCATAGGAAATGCTCTGCCACCGGTATTCATTTTTCCACGAGTGAGATTTAAAGATTTTTTCCTGAAGGGCGCCTCAGCCGGAAGTCTTGGATTGGCAAGCAGGTCAGGATGGATGTCCGGCGAGCTGTTTGTACTGGCATTACAGCACATTGTGACACATACAAAGTGCTCGAAGGAAGAACCTATTCTTCTAATCCTTGACAATCACGAAAGCCATGTCAACATCAACACCATCAACAAGGCCAAAGAAAGTGGCATCATTCTGCTGACCTTTCCTCCACACTGTAGCCACCGCTTGCAGCCACTTGATGTATCTGTGTATGGACCATTCAAATCTCGCTACAACGCTGCATGCAATGACTGGCTTATAAATAATCCAGGGAAGGCCATCTCCATATACGACGCTGGAGAACTAGTGGGATCCGCCTACGTATTAACAGTAACACAAAAGAATATAATCTCGGGTTTCCACAAAACAGGTATTTGGCCTTTCAATAGCGAGCCCTTCACTGAGGACGACTACATGATGTCTTCAGTGACTGACAGACCCGAAGCTTCCCCTAGTGGAGTGCTGTCACCACAGCCAGCTACCGCAATATGTGAAATGGATGGATCAAGCCTTCAAGGGAAAGTTCTGAACTCGGAGACGGACACTAACGCAGCTCGAAACATCCTCAATGATGTCTTCACGCCCACGGCCAATGAAGGTGCATCGACGTCAGTTCCTTCTTCCAGTCGCATTATTCCAAGCGACCTCAGGCCCTATAAAAAGGCTACGCCACGCAAGTCAGGGCAAAAAGGAAGGAAGAAGGGTAGCACCAAAGTGCTTACAGATACCCCAGTGAAACGTGCCATTGAACAAGCAACTGCGGAGAGGTTTGCACGGCGGAGTCTGAAAAAAAGAGCTCAAAGGCAGCTAAGATTGCTGCCACTACTCGTCCAAAAATGAAACGGCGTCGTCAAATGGATATAAGCTCTTCGAGTGACGAAGAAACTGTTGCCGTTGCCTTTGACGATTCGGGCAGTGACATGTCAAGGGTCGATGATGAGAGGCACGAAATTTCTGAGGTCGAATGGCCGAATTAAGGCTTTAGAGTGGAAAAAGTGAATTTGTCCTTGTCAGGTTCTGTGAAAAAAAATCTGTCCTCCATTACGCGGGCAGAGTCGAGAGCTGTGAGAAGTTGGACGTCAGTGTCCGGTTTCTTCGAAAGAAAGATGAGAGCTCCCAGTTTTACTTTCCTCTTCACGAAGATAGAGCAACTGTACCAATCACCGACATTGTTATGAAACTGCCGGTGCCGACTACTGTCGGGGCAACAAAGCGCCTGCAGTCCTGCTTCAAGTTTGAAGTCGAACTATCAGTTTATAATGTTCGCTAATGAAGTTGTCACTACAGCATTACACATGTCCAATTCCTCCCAAGTGGTGTCCCACTCCACCCTAAGGTGGGGGTGGAATGGGACAGATTTTGGTGGTTGTAAATTGCTTTTTAAAACTGCCTTTGAAGAGGTAGCAAACATTGCTTCCCAGAACTTGTGCAACAAGTTTTGCTTTATATTTTAAATTATAAAACATCTGTTTGTATTCAAAATAAAAAAAGCTAAAAATATATTTGTTAAAAGTGTCCCATTCCTCCCGACTCTCCCCTAGTGTTGTAACACGTGCCCAAACCGCCTCTTGGTATCTGGACAATGTCTCCAAAGATGCGCCGATCTACCAGTCCCTTTTCTCCCCCTTCGGCTGCCCTTCGCGTCTGCTCGACGTATGTGGTACTGATTGATTGATTGATTGATTTACAGGAAGGGAAATGCGCGGCAACTGCCTCACTTGTTTTCTGTCGACACCTCCAGTTAAGGAAGGAAGGTGGGAGTGAAAGTGGAAAGAGAGAAAGAGGAGCCGTAGTGGAGGGCTACGGAATAATTTCGACCAACTGAGGATTTTTAACGTGCGCTGACATCGCACAGCACACGGACGCCTCTTCGTTTCGCTTAGATAGCTCCATCCGTGTGGTGAAAGATCAGAAAAAGCGAAGAAGTCAATTTATGTAAGGTTTTCGCTTTTTGCGGTTCCCTAGTCTCTGTGGCATACATTTAATGAAAGGGAAGATTTTTTAGCACAATCCGCCCTTGGTAAGCCTCTTGCTCCGTGCATGCCTAATGCCGTTTACTTAACTTTAGAACGGTTTCGAAATTTCCAACTTCTCCATTACCTCAGTCACGAGCCTCTCCTTTCTGCACCGGATTACCAACACCATAGATAGCTTTGGCGCGGACGCATGTACACTTCAAGGCAATGTGAAGTGTCTTTCTCTTGCGCAGCAAATTTCTGAAACTAAATCTGTATTTATGTCGTTGGGGCTATCTGTTACTAACCTCTGTGAGTCTTGCAAAATAAATTGAATCCATAGATCTTTTTTTTTCTCGTCTGGCTGCGGTTTGTATCTCTCCGGAAAGTTTACTTAGCGACTCCCCTTTCAAGATTAGGCCTTCTTCTAACTACTTCTGTTCTCCCTCCCTTTCGGGGTAAGCGTCAAGGGATATTTCTTAAAGCCACTTTGCGATTCAATTAATGATTACAGAATTTAAACTGGCAAATTCCTATGCAAGGCAAGCCGTCATTACTTTCTCTTTTCCTGTTTATTCTTTGCCCAGATTCTAGTTAAATACCAAATTTTTCTGGATACACCAGTACTTGACCATTAATATTTGACCAATCCGCCGCAGTGGGTATGTGCTATTTTGTCTGAGGTCATCCACACCTTCGTAAGGCGCCGCTGGGCATTTCTTATCGTTAACGATGCCGAGCAACATGTACTAAAGCACGCTATTCCTTTCGGAAGATCCTCACGCGTTGCATAACTGTAACCGGCGGCCATGGTATGTGCGAACCGGTAGTAGACGCCAGTGCCCTTTTATTTGGACAAACGTTTTCTTACCTCAGCTTCAGAAAGGGTGACTTTAATTTTTGTGGAAAAGCGTGCTCCGTTTACTTATATCCGCAGCTGTACGTACCCTGGTCATGGCGCCTATAATATACTGGCGGCACACAAAACAACAGGGCCAGCAGCTGGTCCACGTAGCAACTTGTCATGCGATTTGTTTGTCTGATCTGTCCTCGTCCGTCGCGCAGTATTCTTTTTTAAATCATGAAGCAACCGATCCAAGCGTGAGTTCTTGAACATATTGATACGTGGCAAGCTTAGCCCACGAAGGTTAGTTCAAGATGACCCAGCAGTAGACGAACTGCATCAATATGAGAAGCACAAGCAACACTACGAAGCCGCGAAACTAAAGAGACTTCCCCTTCAAAGATTGACTAACCGCTGCGCACAAATCCTCCGTGACAGAGCATAGTCCACTGCTAATGGCTTTTCTGCTTACCTAAATAAAACGTTATTAATCATACTGTAGCACGACTGAGCCATTTCTCAAGCATTTTCACCCAGAAGAGCCAAGTACCAGGCCAGGGGAAATCTTGTACCCACTGGAAACCGGTGGGTACCCTCCTGCACCGGCGATCGAACCTGGCACCTCCAGGTAGCCTGGAAACAACAGGAGGAAACGAAGCCGCCCACAGGCATGTCCGAGTTCTTCTGTACAGGGCGTTTCTTCCTGATAGCCATGGAGGGTGCTCTGCTTTAATAGTTTCAGCAGTGTATGCTGAATATCTCGCGCCATACAGAACAGCCAGGCACGTGTACACAACACCACATAAATCTCTTAACAAGTTAGAAGAAAACACCCTTAGACGACGACAAACAAACACATATTCAACGCCAGCTAGGTTACCCCAGTGGTACCCTTCACTATGCTCTCCGCAGTGCCCATACTGTGGAGAGGTAGCTAAACTTTGCCACGTGGTTTTGGCATGCTAATTCAACCCATTAGTAGAGCCCATTCCAAACCCATCGAAAGAGCAGTGGCAGGCTATTCTGCTCAGTATGATCCTAACTGTCAGCACTGGTTGGAGGGGAGGGCAAACGCGACAGCAATATCTAGTGGACTACCGGACTAGCGGCCCACCCACATGGTCCACAATACTGTAAATAAAGATGATTTAGATCATTCAATCGCGAGTGCGAGGCGGAAGGCGCCGTGTGTCGCACTAGATATGTGCCTTAATAACAGGAATAAATGTTCGTACATCACTCGATGCGGGGACACCCACATGGTATTAATGATGATAATAATAATAATTCGTTAACAGGAAGAGAAAGGCGTAGTAACTTTCATACACGCAGCTGTGGCCACCCGAAGCGTGCCATAAGGAAAGGGAGGAAGCTGGTGGTGGAAGTGGAAAGAGAAAAAAAAAAGCTGTTGTGGAGGTCTTCGGAGAAATTTCGACCCCTGAGGATCTTCAACCTGGCTGACATCGGAAAGTACATGGACGCGTCTTCATTTCGCCTCCATCGAGACACAGCCGCAGGTGGTCGGTATCGAACCCGGGAAAAAAAGAATCCAAATAAATGAAAACCGGTTGACAGATCTAGGCACGTTACCAGTTTTTTTTTTCGGAGGGGGGGGGGGATGCAACTGAAGCCGCCGGAATGGCGCAGTGGTTACGACGTTCGACTGCTGTTCCCAAGGACGCGGGATCGCATCCTGGCCTCGGCGGCAGCGTTTCCAAGCAGACGAAAAGCAAGGCGCCCGTGTGCTGTGCGATGTCAGTGCACGTTAAAGAACACTGTTCTTTAACGCGTTCTTACACTACTACAGTGTAAGCGGTTCGAATGCGGCAGCTACCCTTCCCATCTTGTGTATATGGCCGAAGGCATTCTGACAAAGTATGCCAGAAAAACATGGATACCAGAAAGAAACGTTGCCGCCATCCCTTACATTCATAGGCGGTCCCATATTCTCAAAAACGTTGCGCAGCAATCGGGAGTTAGGGTGGATTAACCTGAGCCCTGCGAATTCATTAACCGCATTCACGAACCTATCTTTTTGCTGACTCCTACTAGGCTTTCCTTCCATTTAAATACAACTGGTTGCTCTTAGATACCCCCGGTGATGCTCTCTTCGAACTAAAGTCCTGTCCAAGCCGATTTCTTGATTTACACTAAAATATCATTAACTCAAGATATGACTCTGACCCACTCCGCAGGCACACTCTCTTTTCGTTAGACCTAACATTTTCCATTTAATGCCTCTCTGCGTTGTCCTCAACTTGAGTAGGACCTTTTACTTTAGCCTCCACGTTTCAGCCTCATAGGTGAATACTTTCAAAACGGAACTGTCATATGCATCTTTAGCAATGCCGGTAAGCTGCTAGTAACAATGTGCGAGTAGCATCCAAATGCGCTTCTTCGCAATCTTATTCTCCAAGTTAATTCGCTAATTCATGGCACGGCTGTGCGGTTGTTACCATGCCTAAGTAGACATATACACCTACCACTGCCAATGCTTCGCTATCTATTTCAATCTACATTTCCTTTCCCAGACTGTTCAATATCACCTCAGTCTTCTGCATATTAAGCGCTATAGCCTACCGTTCTGCTTTGGCTGTCTAGGTCATGAACCATTCGTTGCAATTGGTCTCCAGAGCTAAGTAGTAAGGCAACGCCACCAGCGCTCTCCATACCTGTGATATTTCTCTAATGCAAACTGCTTGGGCACACAGCTCGTGCACCCACATTTTAAGGTATAATCACATTATTATCATCATGATGATAGGGGCCACTTTAGTGAATGCATTTTCGCATTTATTACTGATGTGTATTTGCAATGTCTAGTATCTTACAGGTATCTCAAATGAAAAAATGAAATTTGAAATAGAAATTTAAATATAAAAGTTAAAATTTAAATTTAAAAACTTTAAAAATCACGAAACGAAAAAGCAGTGGTATATGGGTTCCATTGCTGAAGCATAAGGTGATGATGAGCGGCCTTCTACTTCTTCTCCCTCGGTGCATAGGCGCATACCCACAGTGTGGGTTGATCACAGTTCATTGCATTGTAAGAACAGAATTCATTATGCCGATTTAGACTGTCTAATAAATAACGTATTATGAATTACCATTGCTAAAACAGTTTCTATAAATTTTCAGGCCGTCCTCACAACTTTAGAAATTAGTGTTGCCAAAGCAGTTCTGATAATTTTTAGGTGATCTTTAAAGCTTATGAAATGGGAATTATTGTTGCTATAACGATTTGGATAAATAATGAGGTTATGCAGATAAATTTGAGCGTCCTTTTTTCCTTATGCATCCTCATTCTCAGATTTATTTCTCCCCCGTGCCTTTTTTAGTGATGGAGTCGCTGCTTGTACGCTAGCAGTGAAAAAGAAGCAGTCTGTCACAGCCACTGCAGCGAAGCCTTAGGTGTTTTTCAGAACTGGCCGACATCAGCCATTTTTCCTCGTTTCTAGCCATCGACCCTGCGACGCCCAGGAGCTTGTGACCTTCTGGTTTTGGTCATTACCACAGCGCGTATTTCCACACAATTCTTCTTCCCGGTTCCACCTCAGGTGAGAAGAACTGCTCCTTCGTTTTGTTCTTTAAAGTTAACCAATGGTCACCGTTTTCTTATGGCAAGGCTGTCCTACAACGAGGCTCGGTTTTAACAGACGCATCGACCTCTTACATAGGCGTGCGGTGGATGCCACTTTTATGCCAATTTTAAGGCCGATTCACATGGTGGACTAACCGTCCGTGGACGGAGCACCACATCACCCGACGTCGCTAGCTCCTCCATGTCCGGTGGCGGTGGACGAGTCTCCACGCACGAGTATCAACGAAGATTACTGCGTAGAGTGGAGACTAGCTCCTCTATGTCCGCGGGCGGTGGACGAGTCTCCACGAGGATTACTGCGTAGACTGAAGATTCTGCTCTGGTAGCCTTGCTTGCCTTTTGGTTCATTCTCTCTTTGTTTTTAAAAGTTTTGCTCTCTCAGTTCGAGGAATGGTGGTCGAGGAGGCTGTGCGAAGATGTCAGAGGGGATGGGCGCCGCATTATTGTTACAATATTCTGCAGTGCTCAATCGAATTTCTGCCCTATCACGGCTTTGACAGCCATGGTGAAGGCACCTGCCCCGTGTACAGAAGAGGAAATTGCCAGGTAATGGCATTCCAAGCCAACCATGCCATATTGATGACAATGCTAAAACGCCACCCCTTCGTTAAAAACAAAACAAAAATAACACTCTTTCCGTGCACTGAAGGTGTAGTTCTAATAACAAAGTAGTGGACCACCCCTGCGTTTTTAGGCGAGTAACACATGCTGCTGTTTTTGGCTTGAGATGACTTTGCCGCCTACGAGCTAGGAGACGCCAATGACGTCAACACGTGGCGTAGTGCTCATACGCTCGCGGACTCCTGAGATGCCATCCGTCGTATAAACTGGCCTTTAACATTAGTTCTATCTACTCAAGGCGTGAGCGTGCAATGCAATGCTATGTTTTACGTTACATCTCTTCCGCCAGGCCGTAAAAGTTCGTTTTTCACTTGTTTGAACAAGCGAAATCAATCCCAGCCGCACTTTGCATCGAATGTGTTTTCGGTTTCAGAGGACGTTCCATTTTACGAGTGCACCATGTTCGCTAGCTTTCACTCCTCTCCGCATGAATGCAGTCTGCCAAGTAAGTATGTGGGTGTCTTCACATTAACGTATATAAAATTAAATACTATGAGCTCCATGCCTGTTTTACCCTCCTTATCTGCTGCTGTGACTTCAGCCCAGCGGTAGTTTCTTCACTGGAGATAGAGGAAACCGGAGCGTTAAAAAAATCATCAAGATATATTACCAAGACAGAAAAACCACCAAGATTTTTTTATCACTGCACCCAGCAACAACTTCTTGGTGACATTGTTGCTGGGTGCAGTGACAGGAAAACGACATGAATGGTGCGAAGCTAAGAAGGGTATAGTCCTGCGCACTTAAATACGATTTTCCATTCCTCTCTCCTATTCCTCTAATCAGCATAGCCTTTTCTAGGAATTTGCCTTGTGGTAGAATCGCTGAATCAGATTGGATGCATTCCTTGTGGGGGATTCGCCTTTCTTAGGTTACTTGATTGTTTGACAAGAAAGGAATATTTGAGCTGCCGCGCAAAGTTCGCTCGTACATCCGACGGGATAACCCATGTACACAGGTGCCAGACCTTACGCGCCCAGGATGAAGGCTGGCCAGTCATCACAGATGTTGTCATTCGCAGTAGTTTCTCGGTACGCATGAAGCACAGGATATTTGAGTTTCCACTGCATCGCAATTCATGCGCAAGCACACACATAACTATGAAGAACAGAGAAATAAACAACACAGACACATCTTTTTCTCATCTGAGAAGGCGCAATCCATATTTGTGGTGTAGAATGTCCGATGCACGGATCGAGGTCTTCCTCGCTGACGGTTTGCATTGAGGCGGGAACCCTCCATTTGCTAAGAGATGTCTGCTTTTGCTTGAAGGCGGCGATCTCCTGTTTCTTTCAAAATGTCTGCTAAGTGGAAGCATTGAACGCCAAAAAACACGTAAAGAACACAGGAGCACAACAATCATTAAACGCCTAGTGCGAAATATTGCTTCTCGGTGTAGCCAAAAGAGAGCCTCTTAGGTGATGTTTGCAGAATTCTAGCGGGATTTCACATTTATTTATTACTTTAAACATTTACAGCAATGATGTGCGAAAGCCGTTTCAGTCCGCTGCTGTTCTCGGAAGTAACCACATTGAAGTGGTAGTGCGGTTGCGTGGTCGTGAATCTCGAACGGAGCCACCGGGGTAGTAAAAAAGCGCGATGCGGATGCGCAGATGTTGCGGGGAAAAGATTGATTCTCTGTTACGCCTAAGCATAGCTCCAGGTATCGGCATTCCGGTTTGTGAAATATTGTAATCCTTACTAACCGTGTCGGTTGTGAAGGGGGAAGAAAACGAAGATCCGTGTCAGTTGTTAAGGGGGAAGACGACGAAGATCGTGTGGAGTGCGCGTGGTTCTGGGCCGCCACTCCTTTGCCTGGTCAAGCAACCTTTTTAATAACGTTTTTTTTTGCCTCAGGGCATAATGGAATGTTTAAAAATTAAGAGGGCGATAAGGGGTGATATATGAAAGAAACAAGGTTGGCTGTTACAATAAAGTTCAAGAGAGCCATGATAAGGCCCTTGCGTTCATGCAGCAAATGAAGATGAGTAGTTCGCCGATAGGCCCACTGCTGACAGGTGCCGAATTCTCGTCGGCTTCAGTGCCGGGCAAACCCACAAGTGGTGAACATCTGCCTCGTGATCTTGTGACTTGTATACAGCAAATCCTGGACGTTGATATAACTATCGTTATTGAGGCCATGTTCGTGTCACAGCAGGTGTGAGGGCAACCCAGACCCGGATCCTCCGTAGCGCAACCTCCTCAGCGCGGGTAAGACCGCTGGGGAGGGTTACCGCACACGGTGGGACAAGAGCACGTGTGCGGCGCCATAGGGGCTACTTTCTTGTGAGAAGCAGAGTGACATCATCCATAGTGAGAAAGCGTGTCATTGATGAAGGTAGAGTCGCCTGGTGGGTTGCAGAATCTGCAGAGGTTTGCGAACTGAGCAGGTTACGTGGTACCTACTCAATTCGAATGGTTTGCGAGATGCGAGCCGCCAGACGATGTATATTCTGGCAGATTTCTGAGCTGCCACTGACGCGTCGGAGCAGCCATATTGCTTGTAGGGCGTCGGTGCGGATGACAATTTTGGCTGTAGGTAGTAAGGTCGTGACGAAGAGAGAGCGAAGAGCATCTTGGATAGCAGCCATCTCAGCACAGAAAGAAGAAGGAGGTGCTGCAAATTGATATCTGTATGTGCTATTAAGCGCCGGCTTACAAGGACAATGAACTGCAGTTGTCATTTCATATCCGTCAACGCTGGCATCTACATATGCAGTTTTTGAGCCTTGGGGCAGCTTGGTGTCTTTCTCTGCGATCCTTTCACGAAGGGATGATGCCGCATAAGATGTCGTTTGTCTATGAAGGTCAGTAGGTTTGTTTTCGCTCAGCTGAAAAATTTCATGGGGGAAGAACTGGCGATGTCGGCGACAATATGGTGTGCGATGTAGCATACGCCCGGAGTGCTCGCGGTGAGTGCAAAAGGGTTGCCTTATGGCTACGAGCATCACGGCGTTGCTGTACTACTTCATCCAATGTGTTGAGCTGAGCGTTCTCTTGTAGAGCCACGACCGGTGTGATGCAGGGGAGACAGATGGTTTTCATAGCCTCTCTATTTACTGCTTCTAGGCAATCCCATAGAGCTCTTGTCAAGTTCTGAAACTGTGCTTGATAAATGAGGCGTGGCTGCAGAACCGCTGTCCTCAAACCCCGTGCGACGTGGAGCGAGCGCAACAGGATTTAGGAGCAATACGTCTTATTAGGCTCAAGGTCTACATCGCCTGTTTTTAGCCTGAGAAAGCCAGGCGGTTCTCTTTTCCGACTGATGAATCGATAATCCCAAAATTTTCAATGTCTCTCTTTCATGAAAGGTGATTCCAGATAGTTGGAGACGGATCGACGTCGCCGCGAGTTAACGGTGACGCCAGCGGTTGGCGATCGACTTGAACATAGTTTTGCTGAAAAACTCTAGGCCGACAGATTTAACATAGTTGGCAGTAGTATCCAAGGCTGACTGCAAGGCTGCCGCTTGAGTAAACATGTCATGGTGTGTACTCCACACCGTAATATCATCAACATAGATCAAAAAGGTGACCTCAGGGACATTATGCAAGCGCCATGAAACGGGAATGAAGGCAATGTTAAACAGCATTGGTGACAGTACCGAGCCCTGGGGTACGCCACGAACAGGGACAAATGATCCGATGGAATCGCCATTAAGCCTTATTGCAAATCTTCTGTTTTGAAGGAAGGATTTTGCGAAACTGTGTTCCTTAGGAGGGAAATGCATCGTGTCAATACAACTCAAAATGGCGTCGTGGCTAATGTTACCATACGCCTTTTCGACATCCATGGCGAGACTGGTGCGCACATTACGGCTGCGAGTTGACAACAGAACTTTCTAGACCAAAACAACCAACCCATCTTCAGTGCCTAGGGATGGACGGAAGCCAATTTGTGCGGGGTGGTAGAAACCGTGCTGCGCCAGCCACCAGGACAATCGTGTGGCTACGTTTTTTCTGTCAGATTGCACAGTGTTGCTGTTAGAAAAATCGGCCGAAAGTTGCCGATATACGTCGGTGGCTTCCCTTGTTGTGTATTTGGGATCACAATGGCTGATTTCCAGGTCTCGGGTACAGAGCCGTGTAGACAAACCTCCCAGGTAGCACAAAGTGGGCTATGAAAGGGGGCCCCTGGTAGGTCCGATGTAGGCAATGCAGGACAGCCCCGGTGGGCTCATTGTGGGTGCAGCAAGGGGGGCCGACGTAGGCCTGAAGGGGGCTGTCGACAAAGCCCCGATGGGCCCCACTAGGGACCGATGCAGGCTGACCTTGCGGGGCTGCCCACATTTTTCCCGAATTGCCAAAGGGACACATCCCGCCAACTCCCTACGATAGTCCTACTTTGGACAGATTCGGGCAGCCGCTCTGGATGAACATTTATATTTTTATTTCGGCTAGCCCCTCAGGTATTGGCATAGGACCGATGCGGGCTCTATAGCACAAGCCGCACTTGGGCTTGCCCACATTATTCTCATAGGGGTCCGACGAAGGAAATTGATGGGAAGTCCTTGTCTAAGTTTTCCCAATCACTATTTATGCTCATAATTAAGTAATCATTTTATGCATATCTGCCCTTTCTAAACAGCCACAATATTAAATTTTACAAAAATTCTTAACATTAATCTAGCCTAAATGACTTCGTGTACATCTTGTTGAGGCTGTGGAGATGTTTGTTCTGAACAGTAATTTTATACGAAGTGTTGCAGGCTATCCACAGCAATCATATTAGGAGCAACAGTTAAGAATCAGTATGTTTTAGTATTTTTAGCCCAATTTGCATGAGCGCGAGAACTAAAGCCACTTAATATTTATAACCGACTAAACATGGCAATAACTGATATACAAATCATCTATAATGATAATAAAGGGCAGCATCTAATACAAATAAAGGTTGCAAAGAATCATTACACAATTGCATGCACACCTTTTAGCCCCATTGCGGCCGATGTGGGACCTACAGCGGTTTTGTGGGGGCAGCCCCAATTGAGCTGGGCGTTGTTTTTGAATCTAAAGCCCACTAACTGTTGCACGTGCCTTCAAATTCCCCACAAGGGACCGATTTTGGTATCACCCGGGCCTGCTCGCCTTCCAGCCCTATTACGGCCCATGTGGGATATAAAACAGTTTTGTGCGGGTAGCCCAAATTGGGCTGGGTGTTGTTTTCGAGCCTAGAGCCCACCTGTGGTTGCACGTGCCTTTAAGTTTTCCACAAAGGACCAATTTTGGTACCATGTGGGCACGCCCGCCTTCCAGCCCCATTACAGCCTATGTGGGACCTAAAGCGGTTTAGCTAAGGCTGCCTCAATTGGGTTTGGCGAGGGCTTGCCCAAACTGAGCTCTTATTTATATTTCACCCGCCCTCAAGTAACCTACAAGGCGCCGATTGGGGCAGTATGTGGGCATGTCCGTTTTTTTGCCCCACTACGGCCAATGTAGGTCCCACAAAGATTTTATGGGGGCGGCCTCATTTCCGATCTATGAGTGCTTTCCCATAAAGAGCCCACATTTCGGTTGGATTGCCCTTAAATAACCGACAAAGGACCCTTGCGATCTGGATGCAGAAATGTGCTCTGCATTAGCCCGAGCATCGCTGCTATGGGACCCATGCAGAAGGAACAGGGGATAGCCCAAATGGTGATTCCCCACATTCGCCCCATCGGGGACCGATGCAGGTTTTATGATGGTTGCCCTAGCCCCACTTGCCTACATCGGACCTACTGGGGCCCCACATTCTGGGCTACCTCGGCTTGTTAATGGTGTCCAGAAGTTGAGGTAGTACAGCGTTACTGAGGTTCTTGTAGACTTCGTATGAAATGGCATCCGGACCTGGTGATGTCTTCTGTTTGGCCTAATCTATTGTCACAAGCAATTGAGGCATAGTGAAAGGACAGGCAATACCATCGGTGTCGTCTGCTGTTGGCAGTCTGCCTGTGTGTGCTGGAATCCCTACACGTTAGAAATTGTAGTTGAGGGAGGCAACACATTCTATTTTGGAAAAACCTTCCGTGCCGCTTCTCTGCCAAAATCGTGCGAACACAAGTTAGCTGCGAAGCATGTGGTAGTCGCGGCGTCGGGACGACGGTGACCTTGTTCCATTGCCCGGAAAGTTCGCCAGAGAGATGCTTTTGATGAATTGGTTTTAACAACTCACACCAAGTATACCACTGCTGTCGTGCCAGATTCCTTTCATACTTGCGAGCCTTAGCTGTAATATGGTTCACCCTTGTACGTGCTGAGCTGATGTAGGGTCTCGTGAAGCTGCTAGCAGGGCTTGTCGGCGAGCAGCCACAAGTTAAGCTGACCGATAGTCAGGAACCGGTCAATCGACATCTATGTACTTGTTGTAGCCTTGTTTAACGCGCATTTTATTCGGTCAACAAGCAGTGGCGACGACTCCACAGGCAGTTCCACAGGCAAGGTGGCCAACTTATCCCAGTTGGCCACCTTGCTGGTCTCTGTTTCATGCGCCTCATCGCCCAAACCCCATCCTTTGACCCTGTCCTTCTGGACTGCCGTCCGGGTAGCGAAGGAACCCGTGACATTCTAGTGGACGTGCGGGGTAAATGCAGCACAGGCCCTCAACGCCCGCTACCCTGCGTCCGTCTCCAAGTCTCAGCCGCCACCTCTTCGACGAGGAGGCCGAGATACGTACCAGCCGGTGACTTAGAGGGCTTGCTCCTGAATTTGGTCTGTTGCCGAACTCCGGTTCCCCACGACTTACAATGGCCTGGAGTACCAAGACCCAAAGTCAGCAGACGGACTCGTTCTCACACCGTCCGTGGTATGTCTACCGACGGCTCCTCGTACGGATGTCACGATCCATGGCGATGCCTTCGAAGATGTAGAGGATTGGCTGGAACAGTATGAACGTGTGCCTCGCCGCAATGGCTGGAATGCCAAAAACTGTCTTCAGGATTTGTATTTTTAACTGGACAGTACTGCTCGGCACTGGTTTGAAAACCACGAGGCCTCCCTTACGTTCTGAGATGTCTGTAAGGAAGAGAGCGAAGGACGTTCGCCAATCAATATCGGCGACAGCGAGCAGAAGACATTCTGCAAAGAAGATTACAATGACCTGATGAAACAGTGACAAGTTTTGTTCAAGACGTCTTACGACTTAGTGTCCGAGCCGAACCCGTGCCACCGAGGAAAAAAAGGTGCGCGCACTCATGCCGGGCGTCAAGAGTGTCATTTTCGGCGGGCTTATTCGAGATCCGCCGACTACAGTTAAACTGATTGCAGGGCCAGTTGGTGCATAGTCACATAAAGGAAACATTAATAGCGCACCAAAACGACACTCACTAATGGCACAAATAGACACAGGACAGGCGCTGACTCCAACTTCTTTCTCGGAACACCACATACAAACTTCTTCAACATCCAAATGCTCCCACAAAGTCAGCAACATATGCATAAGAATTTATGTCTACTCTACCTAACAACATTTAACTGTCGACCTTCACAACTATACAGCGAGAGAAATGATTCACTAATACATTTTGAAACAAGTCTTTTTATATACCAGGCCTCTAGCAGCTCATGGGCAAGATTATCCCTGCTCCTGCCTAAAATCTTAATTTCTTTGAACTTCGGTTCACATTTTGTCTTGATATCGCATGATTTGCAATGAACAGGTAGATGTGAATTCTGATTGTTTTTTAGAGAGCGCTTATTTACCGAATCCCTTTCACCTGTGGAAAAGTATACATCGGGAAGCTGGGCGGTGCCAACGATTGGGCTGCAGAACATAAGCGCTAACATAACATTATCGAAGGCAGAGACTAACTACTCGACCACGGAAAAAGAATGCCTCGCGGTAGTTTGGGCGATTAATAAGTTCAGTCCCACTTGTACAGACGCCCATTTCAGGTGGTTACCGACCATCACTCTCTATGTTGGCTCAGCACTCTGCGAGACCCTTCAGCGCGACTTGTTTGGTGGGCCCTCCGATTGCAAGAATTCGATGCTACTATAGTTTAAGCCCGGTCGCAGGCACACAGATGCCGACTGCCTCTCGAGAGCTCCTATAGAATCAGCATCTGATGGCCAAAACGACGAATATGAAGACGCTTTTATAGGCACCATAAGCACGGTCGATATGGCATCGCGGCAGCGACATGACACTGACTCCTTGAAGTAATCGCCCATCTGGAAGGTCAAGAAGGCATTATTCCAAGCGTCTTCTTGCACGTTCTACGCGCATTACGTCTTCGCAACAATGTGCTATACAAAAAGAACTTCGCAGCTAGTACGAGGTCTTGGTTACTGGTGGTTCCGGCTGACCTACGTAATTAAATTATGCACGCCTGTCATGACGACCAAGCATCCGGGCATTTGGGATACAGCCGAACACTCGCACAAATTCATTCTAAGTATTACTGGCCTCAACTTGCTAAGACTGTTCATCACTATACCAGGACCTGCCCGCGAATGTCAAAGATGTAAGACTCAGCCCGTACAACCTGCAGTACATCTCCACCCCACCCCGCAGCCTATGACTCCGTTCAAGCAGGTAGGCATAGACCTGCTCGGACATTTTCCTACCTCCAACTCGGGACACCGCTGGATTAATGTTGCCACGGATTACCTCACGCGGTATGCTGAATCGCGAGCTTTGCCTTCTGCAACAGCGGCTGATGTAGCAGTTTTTCGTCGAGTCCATCGTCCTCCGTCACGGTGCTCCCGAAGTCATGATCACTAATCGCGGTGCAGCGTACATGTCCCACCTAATGGCAGACACCTTGCGTTTGAGTAACACACACCACCGAAAAACTACTGCATACCACCCCCAAACGAACGGGCGCACTAAGCGCCTTAATAAGACTATGGTCGACATAATATCTATGTATGTGGACGTCGAGCACCGTGCATGGGACGACATTCTTCCCTACTTAACTTTCGCTTATAACACCGCAACTCAGGAAACAACCGGGTTTTTGCCGTTCCGTCTGGTGCATGGCCGAGAGGTGATTACCATGCTTGACGCCATGCTTCCCCATCAGCCGGAGGCCTACTCTTACGACGATGTCCAACTGGTAACCCAGTACGCGGATGAAGCCCTACAGTTAGCACGACTACCTATCCAAGACCGCCAGCGCGTCGATGCACGCAGGTACAACCTTCGGCATCGTGAGGTTCATTTCACACCTGGTGATAAAGTGTGGGTGTGGACTCCTGTTCTCAGTCGCGGGCTCAGTGAGCAGCTCCAAAAACGTTACTTTGTCCCATACGAAGTCGTTCGCCGCATAACCGACGTGAAATACTAGGGGATTCAAATTGTTCCGTGCACATCTCGTCGGACACCTCATTCTGAAGCTGTGCATGTGGTTCGCCTCAAAACTTACTGTGAACGTTAGAACCACGTATTCTTACTCTGCGTTCTGCTCGCTTTAACGTTTCAGTTATGCCTGTGCGCGCATCGTAACGGTGCGCCGTTCTGGGGGAGCAGTAGTGTAACCCGTGCTAACCGTGCCGGTTGTGAAGAGTAAGAAGACGAAGATCCTGCGGTGTGCGCGTGGTTCTGGGCCGCCGCTACTTTGCCCTGTCAAACATTTGTTCTTTGCTTCTAGCGCCTCAGCGTCCCAACCCCATCCTTTGACACTGTCCTTCTGGACTGCCATCCGGGTAGCGAAAGAACCCGTGACAATATGCAGATGCTAAATTGGACCAGCTATAAGAGCATAGTAATGCTGTTATTAAAACAGCAACATTCACTAAGGATTATATAGTATTCTGACCAGTCTGGTTCTCGCTTTAACAATTTATAGCATGATTAAATCCTATACCGTCAAATGATTATATACATATTGTACCCGAGCAACGTGAAAAATGAATAATTTTCTCCGCTGTCCTGCGTTTCTGCCTAAACATAACGCTGGCGGAGAAAAGGGTACAAAAATATTATTGTTCAGCATACCTAAGGTAAAATATGGTGTGTCGTACGCTTCACTTTACTCCGAAACGTCTCACGTTACTTCTCTTCATTTCAGCCGATGAAACAGGGTAAGCCTCTGCACAATTTTATATATACAAGAGCCCACGGCAGTCTTAGAAGCATGCAGGACGATGTGAGACTGCACACGCGTCCACTTGGAGTCTTTTCTTATGCGTTTCTCTCTTTTACTGAAGCTCTACTTCACGCATCCTTAGACACCTTGCTCACACAGTGAAGAATGACAGCATTGAGACCGTCATTTCAACCCTTGCCGCACACTGGGATTATTGTGGTTTCTGTAGGACTATTGTGTTCATCAAATTCTTGCATACTGTCATTTGCCTTCCTTAATCTGTCCAAAGAGCCCATGTTCTGATAACAAAGGGGAAAAAAATGTTGATGCTAACCATGCAGGGACATCAACGCCAGAGGGAGTATCACTGCCATTGTTTTCTTTCTGCTTGTGCTTGGAATTGTCCTGCTGGCCACCTTCGTCTACGCTGGAGCGATATATGCTGGTGAGGATTCTACACCTGCCTGCGCGTCTGCTACCGAACAGTGCAGAGACTATACTCCCGGACAACGTTTTGTCGGGGCGAAACCAAAGCCAGAGCCTACATGCATCAATTCACTGCGCCGCAGAATATAGTCCCTTTAAAAATTTCGCATGTCATGGTCTGGGATAATATACCAATACCGAAATCTCCCCTATAATATCACATCAAGATTACATAACAACATGAGCCAGTGTAGCTTAGTGTAGTGAGTTTTAAACTCACTATATTACGCCGCCCAAAGCGGATGGCTGCGACATCTGTCACAAATCCCACGAAGCGTACGTAGGCTGCTGCTGCCACTAACCGCCTCTATCTGCACGCTTATCCAATGCACTTGTTTCGACGACTAATGTAGCGTAGGGCATTTATTAACCCAGAATTCACTTTTACATAGGCCTTCAGTAGTGTAAAGGGACATATTTGTTGTCATTGGCGACTCAAAAACTAGCTTCAAGTAAAGGCGTAATTGAAAGCGAAATCATAATATGCCTATGTTCTAGAATATACCAATGTTGTCTGGTTTCCTTTCACTAACAAGCTTACTAAACAGATAGAAGCAGTACAGAGGAAGGCGGTCAGATGTATATATAACAAACACAGGTTGACAAACTCACCAACAGAACTACTCAAACAGGCAGGACTACTCACCCTTCAAAACAGAGCAAAACTAGCGCGCCTTAAAGCCATGTACCAGCTAATACACAATCACTTAAAAATCGACACTTCAAGATACATATCAAAATCGCAAACAAGACAAACACGTAATAATCACGCTCACACTCTAAACGAGTTTTCATTCCGTACTGACACTTTCAAATATTCATACTTCCCTCGTGCTATACGCGAATGAAACACCTTACACACATCCATTGTTAATAATTCATCATTAAATGCTTTTAGTACACGTGTGAAACATAAGCTACTTACATCTGACTAATTACTGTGTTCTTATGTCATTACGAATTTTTCTCCTTCCGTTTGTGTTTCACTTGTATTATTTGTCCGCGAAAATCTTGTCATACGCTCCACAGTCTGTCTTATTGCTATAGTATAATTTGTTATGCATAATTTTGCTATCATATTCTTTCATGTACTTGATTAATTGCCATTACTATATTTTGTACCTCTGTATTTTTATGCCCTTCCTTTCACGATCCCTGATGGGATTAACAGTATCGAATAAATAAATAAATAAATAAATAAATAAATAAATAAATAAATAATAAATAACTGAAACCGGATATGTCAGAACTACTTGGCGTAAGACAACTCCATGAGCAAAGCTCCGCTCCCTTAGCCTTAGCCCCTATAGCAAAAATACAGTGTAGCTAAAAGGTGCACGGCAGTGCAGTGTGTGCAGATGTTATTAGCTTTAAAGCTAAAGCTGGCGTATGGTGACTGCCTGTAGTTCTGAAAGAACGTGCACATCGTTAGTATCACTGAGTGTCACCGCTGGGCTGGATTTGAGTGTTCACGCCGTATTTAGCAGGAGATGATTCACCGAAAGCAATGCAGAGTCACGGTCATTCTCGTGGCGTGAAGGCTCAATAACGAATCATATTTCGATTTGCTGTGGCACGATTTCATTTCGTTATACCTTTCGCAGCTTAGTTCCAGACACAGCAGCAGTGGAAATGAAGCACCTAAACTACCTTTTAAGTGCATGACGCGATAACATCAACGTTAGGTTCAGCAGCCCAGAGCCCTCTTTGTATTTGTATTTGCAGATTCCAGTGCTGCTTTCTATAATTTTATTTTGTTTCACTTAAGGTATAGAAGCACTCTGCTTTCACAATAGAACATACTTGCCTCTGTGACGTGGGGCTGCATGTCCAACACTCAAGCAAATGGTACCGGGTCGATTGAGTTAGTAAATGTTTTTTGTGGAATTATTTCTCAATAAACAACAACGCTTGATTCATGTCGCAACCTGATGATGGCGATTTTTCCTACATACATTAATCAATTTCAAATCCGTATGCCATCACAGACCTGTAAAACAATCTGGATTCCTTTTCTTTTACTTGGTTGATGAGGCAAATAGAATTCAAAGCACGGTGCACATAATGGAGCTCTTAAAGATCTTGAAATAATCACAATCAATGATCAACTGTGACTTCTGTTCTAGAATTTGAGGCGCTTTGGGATTCCCAGAGCACTGTGGAGTCTACATTGCTGACATATGAAAGACTAAGCGTTGCTGATACACACAGTGCACCACGTTTGATCTCATTATCATTATCAACTTTATCAACACTTTTCTCGTGGTCGGACGAACAGGGGCACCGCCACCAGTATGAGCAATTATTCGCTTTAAATGTGAATCATCCCTATAATGCACTCACGATCAGGGGTCTATACAGGGTCATGTAAACATAAAAAACAAAACCAACTGCCCGCGCATATATATGAAGCTTCTTCGGGGTTCGAAGCAGGCACACTGCACTGAAGAGTACAGTAACTGTCACGGTCGCTTATTTTTCAATAATCAATTCGGTGGTTGCATGACGGCACAGTGAACGTCATTCATTGTGCACAGAGTTTGTAGAAAGGGAGCAGGTATATCTTATTGGTGACTTATCTATCCTGCGTTTGCTTTAGGGCCCTGTCAAAAAATTACAATCGAGTCAAAATTTCTGCCAGTATTCTGCGCTTCATTTGTAAATTCACAATTTCTTATTTTTGTATAGCACATGCTTGTTCTTCTATAATTATTTACTGTACTAATTTTTGTAGCCAGCAGTTCTCTAATACATATGTAGAGAATATACAAATGTTATTGTTACTGAAGAAATATTATAACTCTACGAGGGCGCAGTCAAAACCACAGAGCTATTCTGTCTTGATTACAGGACATTTTCTGTGGGTATTTTAGACCGCACTGGTTAAGATGCGGGCTGTGCCGCAAAATGACCTGTGTGATGTAGTTTATTCTCTACTCTGAAACTAAATATGATGACGCGGTATGATGCAGATGACAGCCGCGGTGAGCGCACTGACGCTGAGTACATCGGGAGTGAAAAACTTGGCGGTGTTCGCTCCCCGCCTATCAGGAGCACAGGCTTCGTTGTGAGGCGTGAAGGTGAGGACTACAAATTCTAGCGGATCTTTAATGGCCGCAGAAAGAAGGTCCAGAAGTGGCCATCAAATGCGTGCTTTTTGCGAAGTAAATGCCATCGAGTGTTCCTGCCTTATACTAGTCCTCTATAACTACAAGAAATGTGAGACATGTTTAAAAATTTCTGGTTTACCTCAGCAAAGAGATTTTGAACTTGAGTGTTCCCCCATGCTCAGGCACATTGCATTGCCTAGCAAGGATGACGTCAGCAGTGGTGGCTGCAACGGAGATCTTCATTGGTCCGCCCACGCCGGAGGAAAAAATACCGAATGCACGCGAAAATCCCGTTCGCGTCTTTATTTTATGCTATCCTCAGCTGGCTAGTTCTTCAGGAAGAAAAGTAAGCAAGCGTGCTCACCTGGCCGGCGACACTTTCCTGCTGGAGCGGAGTGCTTTACCGGTCTGTAAACGTTTTTCGCTTGCTCAGGTCGGCGCTTGAGTTGAGAGAAAAAACATGAAAGTTGTTTTAATTGACAATATCTCTAGTACTATACAGGCCAGGACTAAATGTTTTGCCGAAATATAAAATGTGATTATGCATCGACTAATACTTATACCATCACCTTTTCGTACCTACGTTCGTCCCTAATTATGGCTTTATGAAGCGCCACGAAAGGCCGTTGGTTTGGAAGTAAACATGTATGCTGCCTTTTAGATGTGGGCATGACAACCAAGAAATTCGCTAATTCTGTCTTAAACATAAAAGCAACAGCCAGAGCGCTTGAAACAATGCTTATCGAGCGGCATTTTAGGACATGAAGAAATTAGACGTTCCCCCTAAACCGGTTTACAAATCAGGCTAGTACGTATCAATATACTAAGTATCTGTGATAAATCCCTGATTAACTTTTGGTATTCAATGACTATGTAACCAAATCTTCTGGATTCAAAAGAAGACAAATAGCATCTCACTTCATTTTGTTGTTTTTTTTTTTGCAAAAAGTCATTGGGGGCGATTTTGCTTTCTTTTTTTGCTTTTGTGATTTATAGAAGCATCGTTTCCTGTGAAACTACAACTATGCTCTCATTATGCGTGGCAAACTCTCTGCACAGTTTAAACCCATTTGCGGTGCGTGTTGGCACATTATGCTTGCATATAGGTAGCGCGATGAGGAACAAGTACGATTGGAGAACACCACAAAGTGCAGCTTTTTGGTATGACCTCCAATTGTCTTGCTGAATAATTTTGCCTGGTATGCATCTGGAGTGACGTTCAGCAGAATGGTTAATTGCTGTCTGCTTGACCCTAATCTAACGATCGTATCACCATCCCACTCACAGTGACTGGAGCGATGGCAGCGATAACGCCACCACGGTATACAACTCAGTTAGGTCCTAATGGGACTGAGGTTGCAGCACGATTTATCAAGCAAACGCTCAATCGGACGTATGCGCCATGCGACAACTTTTACAACTTCGTGTGCAGTTCATCCACGGGAGAACGAGACGTATTTCTGAAGGTCAGTGCATTTTTGGCGGGCCGCTGTTGTTGAGCTGTATGGCTCCAAACTAACGCTTGAAAATGTGCACTCGTGGAGAATAACGTTTTCATTCTTATCAGTTTTATGACACATAAGCACCTGTGTCCATAATGCACCAAAGAAACTTTTCGCTTTCGCACCAAACAAGTTTTAGCGTTCAGTTTTCTACTATTTCAATATTTTGTTCTGTGATAAGATGTATTTTCATAGAATATTTCTCACATTTCTGCATTCGCGCGTATGTTTCTGCAGCATAGGTTTCATTACTGATCCTCCTTTCTCGCTTCCAAAAGGTGTCAATCGCGGAATATAAATAATTTTCGTATTGTTGATTTCCCCCTCAATCTGTGCATTTATACGATTATAGAAATGTGGACATCCAACTTAGGCATCACCTGCCTATATTTCTTAATTTTATATTAACTCTGCTGTAGTGACATTGTTTTTTCTCTAAGATCAATGTATCTTATCTTCTAATTTTCCTTAGTCGAGCTCTCCATTTCTTCACCATCAACAATGCGATCTCGAATAAAAACGTCAAAATGCTGTAACCTTAGAACTTTCTGTACATATGTAGTGTGTTTCTTTTGTAACTGCACACAGTTGTCGTATTACCACAGAACGTTTGGTTGTCGCAACAGGTTCCTTTTCAAAAGCCTCAAAAAATGTTTCCAGTAAGAAATAACTTGCTTTAGCTTTTTCGGCTAGGTGATGGGCGGCCGCGCTTGGCCTTCTTGCATTTCAAGTATAAAAGGAATAAAAGGAGTTTGTTACTGACTTCAAGCACACTGACCTCAATCGCTGAACCTACCGAGAATAATAGTGTGATGCTCGAACTGGTCACTCGAGTGTTTCCTCGTATGAAAAGCAGAGAAAGCAATGAACAATGCGAACAATGCTGAGCTTACGTAGTCTGAACCGCAACGTTCACAGATCCTCAGTGCTGCTGCTTTGATCGTCCTTTCAGATGGTACACCAAACACGAGAAGCAATCCGAAACATGTTACTTACGATACCCGTCCCGTTAAGATTCCAGAAAGCGACAGAGAAGGCCGCCGCCCTATTCCGGACATGCGTCAAGCTCGCATTCGACCACCGGCAATATGAGGTAAGGGCTCAGTATGGTCGGCATCTTTCGAACCTCAATAAGGACTTACTGAGGTCGGAATAATTCGAAAGCCGATTTATGGCCTTTACACGACGTCCTTTCAAAGTGAACAGAATTCGGAGATAACTTCTTCAGTAGTTGAACCTAATAGGTTTTTCGCAAAAATGATCGGTAAATTTCATTAGCATGACCAGAGCTGACTTGAAATCGGACACTGAAGATATCATATTGCAAGATGTAACTAATGCCTTATGATGCATTATAGCTGCATTCGTTTTTACCTTCTCTCTCGCACTCACAGTTATGCTTGCGCGAACCATCAACCTTCGGGGCAAGTAATATTTTCTTAATACCCAGAAATGTGACGCAACAAACACAAACACAAGCGAAGAGACACAACATTTAGAACATTTAAAAGGTTTGGAGTTTGATGATCCCTTTGCTACTAAGAATTCTTTTAAAGTGATCAATTTTTAAAAAGATCAAACCAATCTTGGGTACTTTTTTAATATTGATGTAGAGGATTTGTTCTATTCTGTGCCGCATGTAGAATGGTTTCAATCGGTGCGGGAATGTATTGAACGTAGTGGCACTATAGATTTTCAGAACTCTGCTGGTGTCAATGTTGACAATTTTCTAGCCCTACCCGAGTTTTATCTTAAGTCTACTGTTGTGTCGTTTGGGACCGATATGTAAATGCAGAGAAGGGGCACTTGTATAGGGTCATGCGTTGCCCCAGTTCTATGTAACATCTTTTTATCTTCTGCTGACAGATCAATTTATACATCCCTAATGGTTCAGGTTTTAAACTATTTAGATATGTTGTTTTTTTAGTCATTTTGGATGAGGGCTCTGCAGTGATTCAAAGTGTGGAACGCGTTCTTTCTATTTTTAAGATACAAGGAAAAGGACTTACTTTTACTCATGAGTTACATGTGGACAACAAACTGCAGCTCCTAGGTTCAAATATGAAAATTTGTGATGGGGAAGGGTGCTGGAAGTATTTTCCCAGGGCTAAAAAAGAGCTACTTCCATATGGTTCAGCTCGTTCAAAGACTGTTAAAAGAGGGATAGTTTCCCTTTGTTTGGAGTCGGCCTTGTTAAAATCATGTAAACATATGGCTGAGAATAGCTTCAATAACCAATTACAAAGGCTTGAGGTGGCTGGTTTCCCGGATACGATTATCAGCGGGATAGCAGAGTTTCTGCTTCAGAAAATGAAATGGAAAAAAAAGGACTGCAGATAAGTTGAGAAATAAACGCCCACAAGTGATCCCTTATATACATATAGTTATGCACTGCCTGAAAAAGGTGGCAGGTAGGTATGAGGAGCCAGTTGTGTTTTCTGCGCCAAAAAAAAAAGCAAACTTGGTGCGTTATGTGCATTAATAGGGAGGAGAAAGAAAGCACAATGCGATAAGAAGCATGTAAAGAGTTTTATTGGATGTTTGATGGGAGTGATTTACGAGATTCCACTGACGTGCGGTAAAGTATATATAGGGCAGACTGGAAGATGTATCAATGATAGAATAAGGAAACATGAGAAGTCCATAGAAAATGGGAAGGGGTCAAATTCACCCCTGCATTGTCAGAAATGCCATAGCCTCCTTTATACTCTGTGCCTGTCAACGCGCCGCGCGAACAATAGAGCGGCGCCGTCGAGTAAAGTTGCGTGGTCCCCTCGCTGAGGGCGCCGCTGACGTAGGGGTCGAGGCGCACGGGTCGCACGGGTACGAATAACGGCGCGGGGCGGGAGCGCTGTTATTCGCTTGCGGGATAACGATTCCTAAGCATGAGTCGTACATATTCAGCATATTTATTTGCAACGCCTACATCCATTAAGCATAACAAGTGATCATGATACTTGTTAGGCAAGAACACCAACGCTATATGACATTTTATGTCAGGCAGTTTCAAGAAATTGTGCATGGCTCGAAAAATTGCATGACTGCTCCGCTAGCACTAATGGTAATAGAAAAATTACAATGGTAGTCTACGCTGCAATAAAACAAAATTTAAGAAGAAAGTCACCAGCATTTATTTACACATTTCACAACAGCAATTGTGCTTCAAGAGTACCATGTAGAAGTGGTGTGATGATTAGCTGCCACAAGTAGGGAAAAAAGTTCACGGTGACTGCTGTCACTGATAGCACTCCAGAAGCCAGCTTGATTTACAAATGATTGGAACAACTGCATAGCAGTATGCCATTGAGATCTGTAAGGAGAACAATTTTGGTATCAGCTGTTACTTTCAATGATTCAGCGCGTCGTACAAACGTTTTTTATTTTTAACTAGAAAAACAAGGAAAGGCAAATATACGCGTTGCATCTTTCTGTTTCGATCACTCCAAAATAATCGTCACAACAGGCAAAGCTCGTGTTTGTATGTTTTCACAGAATTGCGCAGTTAGCGAAACAAAAAATACTGCGCTGGAACACATGTAACATACCACACAGACGAGCTAACCAGGGAGGAAATTCGCATCGCAGTCCTGAAAATACACGTGCACATTTGATATTATTATTACCTTACTGACGCGTAATAAACACACTTCTGGTGTTGTCATTATTTCTCACAGGCCTTAATGCGGTTGAGTGCGAGAAGGGAAACTAATGCTTTGCAAGATTTGGTTTAACTCACTTTAAAGTGGTCATCTTCACAATAGGTAAATCTTGTGTTTCTATTTTATCACAAATTTTTGTAATTAGCGTATACTGCAAAACAAAGCTTCGCAGCAGCACACTAACACACTACGCAGACGAGCTAGGCAGGGAATCAATTTGCATTGCAGTCCAGAAAGCACAGGTGCGCATCTAACATTCCTATTGCAGTATTGACGCTTAATAAACACATTTGTGCTGTCACTATTTTTTACAAGCCTCAAAGCAGCTGAATACTACGCAGCGATCGCCGGAAGGCCAAAGCAAAGCTGGCACACACCAGTTGGTGCAATGCTGTATTCCTGCAGCACCCGAAGGCAGAGAAAAGTAGAAGCAGGACCTTGCACACAGCAGAACAGTCCACGAAACGGCGAGAGAGCGGCAGCGCGTGGCTATCCGGACCGCTTTGCAACACGGCGCACCCGGCACTCGGCTGGCCATGGAGGAAGAAAAAAACTAGGATGGAGCCCGCGCAACCTCCGCAAGCAAACCTCCTCTAACGCCGCTCCCTTCTCTCTCTTGCGCGCAATGATTCTTGGGAATTTAGCCAACATAGTTGCCAGACTCAAAAGCAGCAGGGTACATGGTATTGTTTAGTGACTTTGGATGTCCCCGCGGAAAGCATATCGGAGTGGTCTGCCGAAAGTTGTGCGTCTCGTCGTAACACATAAGTTACTTTGTTTACAATTGTTGCATCGTACTCCGTGTTTATAGGCACACTAGTGGAAACTATAGGTGGCCTTTTCATATTTGGTATCGTCAGGGAGACTGCGAATTCGACATAACATTGCAAGCCTGGGGAACTGGCTTCAGCGTAACAATGTGTATTTGAGGTCTGCATTTCCTAAATGAATCAAACGATTTTCGTCTCGAACAATACATGCACATGCCCTGACAAACAAACGTTTCGTTTCTCGAGGAGTGCGCATAACAGCTAGGATACTCACCGTTGGAGCGACAGCCCCGAGGTATATCCGTGTAGTTCTTGCATCCCGGCCGCCACGCAGCATTTCATATGGCAGTACTTTTTGTTGGGCTAGCTTGCGGGACTCAGCGCACAAAGATAGAGCACAAGAACACAACGGACGACAGGACGAAGCGATGACCAGCGCTTCGTCCCCTCGTTCTTCTTGTTCTCGCCTGCTTCGTCTTTGTGCGCCGAGCCCCGCAAGCATTTCATATGGCGCAGCTGAGGGGACCCAGCCATACTTCGCGAAATACACGGGTGCACTGCGCGACGGTGGCAGCCCCCACGGGATCAGCCGGTCTAAAACTCCAAAGTTTCATCCATCGCTTGCTCGCAGCGCGCGCCTCAGGTTTCTAGTGCAGGCGTCGCGTAGCGAAGGCCACGCGAAGGCATTCCTTCAGAGCGAAGCGTGCGAAACCGCAACCGAAACCAGCTACCGGCTACCGCTTGCCGTATCACGTGACGGCTAATTTCCCATGATTCTTTCTATTATATTTTTTATGACTAGGCTTCACGTTTCCGCCGCGGCGCACCCTCCTAGTTTTTTTCTTCCTCCATGCGCCTGGCGAAGGTGACCCTACGTCGCTGTCGCTATCTCTCGGCAGCCAGCGGCGTAACTTGTCAACGGAGGAGGAGCGGTGGCGACGGCCGCGGAGCGCGGAGTTGACAGGCACAGAGTGTATAAAGGAGGCTATGGAAGTGCAAGTGTGAGCCATTGCTTAGCAGGTTTAATATTTCAGGGAAGAGTCGGGATAAGATGGCGCGCGAAAGTTTAGAGGCGTTCTGGATACAGAAGAAAGAAGACAGATGTATTAGTGAAGCCTCGCTGAGTTTACGTAGAAAAGAATTTACTTTTATTGAGGAATCTTTTTAAGTAATGCAAACAATCGAGTTTATTATCGGGCCTAAAGCTATTATTCTTAGACACCTCTCACGAATTGTGGCCTTGTTTGTTTATTGATCCTTTTTCCCTCAAGTCCATGTACTTCTCATTCTCATGTACTTTGTTGCTTCGTAGACATGTTGGCAGGTTAGTTTTTTCAATACATAGGGACTTCACAAGTAATGTGTTTTGGATGGACATGTCCTACTGCACATGTGTGGTGGTGGTTATTAGTGTGTGACTATGTGACTATGGGGTGGACGTTGTGACTATCCAGAGTGGTATTAGCTGCTGGGCAAAGCAGAGGTGTGGAGATGCACGAGAGTGTAGAGTTGGTGACTTCCATGCTTGGACGATGTTTATGTTCTGCGGGGAAGAAAGTGGTACTATCTCCTTGGCAAAGAAGACGAAGATGATAAGATGTACTTGAGTGTAAAAGACGAGGAGTGGTGAAGAGGAAGAGAAGTGAAGAGGAAGTGTGAGAAGATGTACTTGAGTGTAGAAGAAGAGGAGTGGTGAAGAGGAAGAGGAGTGGTGAAGAGGAAGAGAAGTGGTGAAGAGGAAGTGTGTTCAGATCCATATTACAGTTCGTAGTGTGCGCGTGTGTTGTGTCTCTTCGCTTGTGTTTGTGTTTGTTGCGCCACATTTCTGGGTATTATGCAGCACCAACTAGCCCCTCAAGCTGTTATTTTAATATTTTCTTATTTACACTGATATCTTTGTTATGTTGGCCTTTGTGATGTTTCGAATTTTTTTAAATTCCACGTTTTACACTTATATTCTAGTTTCCTGGGTAAATTGATTTTGTTTGCATATCCCCTTTATAATGTAGCATAGACCTCATAATAAAAGAACAGACACGCAATCATACAAACAAATAAGCACATGAGTAAATGTTAGCAGCTTAAGTGTTATGAAGAAATCAAACTAAATTTGACACAGTAATCAGATATCAACTATGGTAAACAGTTCGAGGTAATGCGTTATGGTTTTTAAAAAAACGTGGTCGTGTTGTCATGCGACCCACGGTTTAAGCGATCCTGGCGTCGTTTAGTTGAGGAGGAAGGCGGCATTCCAGAGCTTGACAATTTCTGCAATGCCGCCTTCCTCCACGTATGTTTTTGCTTATACGTTTTTTTCTAAGCTCGACGAATTCTGAATTCAAGGGACATACTAAAACAGAACTATACAGACGTAGTATGCCAGTGTGAAATCCGGTGAGAAATCGGAAATGGTTCCTGTTAGTCGCCCAACCAAGCACGGCTTGTTGCTTGAAGAGTTCGCATTATTTTTCAACCTGCAAGTGCTCTGCTTTTTCTCACGTTAAAGAAGTTATGTCACGTGAACCACAAGACTTCTGTAGAACTAAATAGGACACGTTTTATAAAATTAACATTCTTTTCGCCCCACACAATGCGCGAGTATTTTAAAGCGCGTGGTCGTTTTTATGGACAAAATGTTCTACAAGGGGGCCTGACATTGCTTTTGCAGACCAGGGCACACAAGCAGGCGCAGAGAAACTTGACTGCGCTTTTTAGTTTAACTCATTTGGATATACGTCATGAAGGACCATCACTAATCGATGGCATTTCTATGCATGAGCCAGTCTAAATCACATTTCCACAAGCGTTTCCAAACGCACTCAAGAGAGGGATCAGTTGTTAAGGTATGGTGCTTGAGTTTCCGACGTCAGAATAACTCGTTAATGATTATAGTGTTATTATTTTACACGCTTAGAGTGAAGGGGGGTAGCTGCCACGGTCTCGAATGAGATGTCCTCGACTTGTGCAGCAAGCTGAGCCGGAATTCAACTACATGTAATGACAGAAGGAATTGGCCATTTGGTGCCCAGTTTTCACCAGTTGAAGCCAGGGCAAGGGTCAGAGTTAGAAGTAACTTTTCCGACTCGCGTGGCTGCGTCGGCCCCACTCCAAAGTGGATCCCACAGGCGCCAGAGTAACCACATGCGCTGGCGCCTGAAAAGAAGAGGCGCCCGGCACGTGCCGAAGAGGACGAGGCAGCGCCGGCTCGAGAGCTTCGGAACGCTCGGCACCTTCGCCTCGGACGGACCCTGCCACCGCCGCGTATTACCATTCCCCGGAAACTGTAGAAACGGAAGTTTCGGGTACGTCACTCAAAAATAAAACACAACAAAAAGGAAGTCGGTAAAGCTATATCTGTTGTTAAGTGTACTATCATCATCATTAGCCTGACTATACGCACTGAAGAGCGACGGCCTCTCCCATATTCTACCAATTAACCCGGTCCTGTGCTAGCTGCATCCACTTGACTCCTGCGAACTTCTTAACCTCATCCGCCCACCTAACTTTCTGCCGCTCCCTGCTACGCTTTCCTTCCCTTGGAATCCAAACTATCCAGTTTGTTACGCTACGCGACCATCGGTTATCCTCTCTTCAGACTTTATGTCCTACTCGCGCCGATTTCTTCTTGAGTGTACAAGGCAGTACAAAAACTAAAATGCATCGCAATAAAATATTTTGCTGGACTAAAAATGCTTTCATTAATCCTCTGATCATTCAATTTGCGTCCTTCGATCAAAACGAATAACAACGCATTTAAAGACCGCACTTTCGTAGCTTAAGTTGCGCATCAATTAACACCACGTACCTGATTCTGAAACATGTGTTCGATTCCTGTATGTGCAAGCTATTAGTTTTTTTTCAATCACAACTTACTAATAAATATATTACTAAATTAGTTCATTGGAGACGTTCCCCTTTCGGTTGCATATTGCGATGTTTTTGATTTATATTAGCAGCAAAACCAGCTGCGAACTCAGCCATGATATCAAACTATGACAACAATTACACTGTACAGTTACCTTCACCGTATTCGATACCTGTCTTCAGTGAGTGAATGTTTGTTTTAGGTTGCGTCCAGAGACACCTCTGAGCAACAATCGCCGTTTAACACGCTTTAAACATTAATAACAGAATTACGGCGCTCCGATATTCAATTTTACTTATTCAACATAGCAAAGGTGGCGGGACGGGCAACACCGATATATTAAGCTCTTTACAGTGAGTGATTTTAATCATGGAGACTATTTTATTAATAGTGCATTTCCGTTCCCATGCTGAGCTTCATGCTCGAACAGAATGTAAGGTTCTGTTTTAATTTTCAATGACGGACCCAGCATTTCCGTTACTGAAGTTATCGGGGAACGGCAATACGCGCAACCGGGAATGAGGCAGCCGACGCCGCCGCCCGCGCGTTCTCTCCGGGCATTTCCCACGGGACCCGACGCGGACCAGGATTTTGATTTCAGCCCAGTTTACAAATTTAAAGAAATATGTGAATGTTACAGATCTACGCACCAAACCCTTCACACCCCGTGCAATGGGCTGGGAAAGGCTAACGAGCGGATGCTCCGGCGCCTGCTCACCAATACAATGTTGTGCCCGGCTACTCTAAAACATTTTGATCCGCAATTCGACGGGCTGTGCTCGCACTGTGGGGAGGTGTCTGACACCTACCACATGGTGTGGGCCTGCCAGAAAAACCCATCTTTGCCCCCTATCCCCAACCCCACCCGAGAGAACTGGGAGGCGACCCTGTCTGGCTGCTGCACCCTAGGGGCCCAAAAGGCCTTAATGCAGCGCGCCCGGGCTGCGGCAAACGCCAATGGAGAGCCTGTCAAGGCATCCCACCTAGTGTATATACCTCTATGTATTATAATAAATGTTTTCACCACCACCACCACCTCTTCAGCTTCTCCTCAAATAAATGTGGCGGCGGTCGTCCCTGCCTGGCGACCTCCACATAACAAACAAAAAGAAACTTTATACAGAGCAAGAGACGTTACAATTTCTCATTAACACTTATAACGCAGACAAGATTCACAGAAGGTCAATGCAAAGCATGCCACTAAAGACGATCTCAATAAGCACAGAGGCTTGACAATACTTTACTTTTCAGGAGAGCAAAACAAGCAGCATTGTTCACAAGGCACTGCCGCAGACCGACGTCTAGAGTCGCGGTGTGGGTTTCCTTTAAGAGGAGCGCTGCTCCCTCGCAGATATCGCAGGCTTGCCGAATGGCGGGTTCAGCTCAATGTTGTGACCGGCGTTCCGGTCGAGGTATGCACAGACTCCAGCAGCTGGAAATGAAGGCGTACCTAGCGAACGCCGGTGAGCTACCGCCACCAAAGCAGCGAAGCGGCGGCGACGGCAGCGGAGTGACCTTTGTTTCCGGCTACGGCGACTAACCCTTCCCGCCTCCCCTCCTTCGGGTAGAGACGAGTTGCCTTTCGGGCCTAAATCCCCTTGGCGCCACGGCGGCGACAACCGGAAACAATATGCGCTTCCGCGCAGCGCCACCTCTCGCTATCGCTCTGCTACTACACTGTTTACGACTTCTTCATAAACTCGTTCTCTGTCCGCTGAGCTTCATTCCACTAAATATACTGCCGCTGATGCCAGAATAATTGTCGGTCGTTAATAACTATAGTGTTATTAACGATGCGCGACTAATGGTACTCACACTCTCGGACACCCTTAGAGTGAGTGGGGTAACAGCTCCGGTCTTAGAGGAGATGTACTAAGCTTGCGTGGCAAGCTCAGCCTGAAGTCAACTAACTCTAGTAGAAGAAGGGGTGACCGTTTTGTGCCCAGATTTCACCGTTCCAGAGTAATGGTTAGAGGCAGAAGTATCAAGGCAAAAAACTATACACATCAAGAGGCGATACAGAGAAATTGACACTAACACTTAAAACACACAGATAATATTCACAGAACAGCAATGGAAAGCAAGCAACTAAAGAGGATCTCAGTAAGCACATAGTCTTCACACCATTGAACCATTCAGCAGAGTCAAACACGCAAACACAAAATTGTTTAATACCAGGAACTGCCGAAGAACGACGTGGCGGTCCTGTAAGACGAGCCCCACTCCCTCGCAAAACACTCAGGCTCATCGAACAGCGTGTTGATTCCAGAAGACAAGCAGCAGAACTTGCTAACCCGCAGCAACACTGCCTCTAACACTGGTCGGCTACCACAACTAACGCGACCTCAATAAATATTGCTCGCCGCGTCTGTCCGTTACAAGGCGTCAAGCCAGCGCGCATATACACGCAGCTTGGCCTTTTTGTTCGTCCTCCCGCCAGCCGTGCGCCGTCATTGGTTAAGCGCTGTAGAAAGTTCTCGAGATGACGAGTACCTTCCGTGCGGGTGAGTGATGAGAAGGAGGGTGACGCTGATGCGTAGAAGGCTACGGTCTCCCCTCGCACAGTGAAGAGACTTTTCTTCAATGTGCTGGAATGCTCTACGCAGACGCCCCGCGGGCCTCTTTCGCGCCCACGCTGATTTATTAAAACGTGCGCCGATTTTATGACAGAGAATAAGACAAGTAATTTTTTACTCCACGAAAGTTAGGTAAGGGAACAGAATAGGCGCTAAGTAGTTTTGTTAGGCTCTATTATGAAGCCCAGATTACAAGAGCTGGTGCGCTAAGCCTAAATTGACTTACTGGTCGACACCCAGACGACGCTGGCATCATTTTAAACAAGAATTTCACTTTGATCAAAGCTACAGAACTCACAAAACATAGAACACATGAAGAACATGGCAAACATTAAAAATCGGATATGTCATCTAACACATGTGCAGTAGCTTTCGTCCTTCTACACGAGCTGAAAGACAAGTTACTGGGCTTTATAAAAATATATACCGGCCATATTGTGGATTTATTCTTCCTCCTTAGTATTTCAATAGAGCAGAGTTATTATCATGCACAACAAATAGGATTCAGCACCGCAGAAGATTACAGCTGCGCCGTTTATGAATTTCACAATTGTTTTCTTCAAGAAGAGATCATCAAAAATTGTTGTATATTGCGCTCAAAAAAGAAAGGCTGCAGACCCAACACCGCGACCGCATAATGACAAGCTCTACTCTATACATACTTGTAGAACTTGAGGTATCGTTCTAGACTTTGTGGCATGAAATCAAGGAGGAATAACTTCGTGCGAATGAAAAACGTGGTCTGAGTAAAAAAATAACGTGAACGTAACAATGATTTGCACTGATCTTTACGCTCGCACTGAATAATTCAAGTCTGAAAAATAAGACCTCATCTTAACTTGTGCCATTTTTTCTTTGCTGCCTCCGGTGCAGAGGGGTGCAATGAAGAACTTTTTGAACGAACTCTGCCTTGATATTTCGAATCTTGACCCCAACCACGACTTCGACATCCTGCACTGGTTGGTCTACCTAAGTTTCGTGTATGGCTTTCCTACCTTTGTCAGGTTCAGCAGCACACTGGATGCCTCTATGAAGCACGTTATAACGGTAAGTATTCTCTTTTTACAGCCTCGTGAACAGAAGAAAAGCCGCACGATTAAGAAGCTCTCGCAGCGCTTTCGAATATTGCTGGTTGTTTGAAGCTCTAGTCGTTCAAATAACAATGTGACGTGTTAAATAAAATGATAAGCAATGTGCTGCTTGTTAGCTACTGTTTTACCGTAATGAGTTCGGTTTATGTATCCTCAGGCTAACAATGGTATGCAAGAAAAGCGTGAGAATGTGTTCAAACTACGAACAACGCGCTTCTGACGTTTTTTTCTTTATAAACTAGTTGAGCCGTTGATTTTTTCTACAAATGTGGCACGAAGCGGCATTTCATAGCCGCAGGCATTCGACCGTCATCTACCAGCGGCTATGCCATTATTTACTATTGATGCATTGCCATGAAATTTCAGTCGCAAGACACTCTTGGGGTTCGCTAATTGTAGTAACGGATCCAGTGTTACATTTGACCGCTGCTGGTACGTTGCATAACGAAACTATGCCTATGATACTTTTTTTCGGGGCAATGGGCAGATGTCACCGCTATCAGGCGTCTGGAGTGGCTGGCTATATTGTTGACTCTAAACCTCTACATTTTAGCGTGAAATCAAGTGCAAGTGACTGTACGAGTGTTCAAATCCTGATCATCACTGTCTAAAAATGTGATGTTGTGGCATAAGAGTACATTCCCTGTCGGAAGTCCTGTATATTCTTTAGATTTATGACCTACCTCAATATAAGACTGCGAAGCGGAAGCCGTAGATACCACAGAAGGAAGTCTTAAAATTATGCCCAATGCAAACCTTTGTAATCATGCCAATTTGGGAAGCTGTGCTTCATAGGTGGCTAGCTTTAGTATGCACTTTTTGGTGCTTATGGATTGTCTCGCAATATAGAACGGGTAATTAAAAGCTGTATATCTGCTCGAGCCGCTATTGTCATTACATACGCACTGGTGTAAACAAAAGGGGACCATAGACCTTGAAAAAAAATAAATGGGCTGTACTGTGAGTTCATGCCTGTAATCTTGGCTTCCTTCGCCGTCATTTAAAACTTGCTTCTCCCTCTCTAAAGCTTATGGTCTACGTAACCCTCGTTCGACCAAAATTAAAATACTCATGAGCTATTTGGGACCCGCACCAATCATACCTTGCTAACGCTCTCGAATCAGTACAAAATCGAGCCATCCGCTTTGTGTACTCTTAACAACAGCTACTTCACTAGTGTCACTAATCCAAAGTCTCAAGCTAACCAACCACTTCTCGCTCACCGACGTAAAATGTTTCGACTTTGCTTTTTCATACATTTTATCATTCACAGCTATCAAACTTTGTCATTATGCCCTCTTACCGGACTTCGCAACGTGTCAGCAACTACAAAAGCTGTTATCCATCATCTGCCCACACTACTGCGCATTTATGGCAAAAGAATGGATTGATCTTCCCCATCAAGCCGTGCTCCACTCCAATCTGCAATATTTTAAAACGTTCATAAGAAAATAATTTATGTTTGATAACTAATTTATAACTTTAATTTTATGCCGGCATTCCTCATGCAATACCCCCTCATGGGGTCTTTGAGGTGTATTCTAAATAAATAATAAACATAGTGACCCGTTACAATTACTACAAACACAGTAAACAACCGCAAAATGTGCAACCTTTCTGCTCTGTGGGCCTGCGTTTAGGCTTTTGATAGTTAGTATTTACTAAAAAAAATAAAAAATCAAATTTGATGATTCCTTTTAGCATTTGACGTGGACATGGATGAGTGTAGAACGATGTAATGATGAATGGCCACTATGGTTCGGAAGCTAAATGCTTTTTTGTATATGGCTATGTCTTCAGTGCCAACATAAAAACAGTTTCTTCTCAAAATAGGTCGTAAATACTACATATACATATTAATCAAGGTGACACAAACTGTCTTATTTCTTATTCGACCCTAAATTTATCCTGACCTAATTTACTAGGAAAGATGCTGAAAATTAGTCTTTTATTTTCCAACTTGTGCAGCCGGCCACAGTTCATTTCCCTGAGGTGTGAATGTTTATCGAAAGCGTTTTCTCTCCGCGACTTGATAAACCACAAATCGCTTCGCTATTAGCCTTAGGGCAGTGCTCAATAAGTAAGAAGGTATTTCGGTCAGCCATATATACGTCAGTCCGCTACCTTCAATCTCAGAAATAACGCCAAATCATACCACACATTACTGTGACTAAAATGCGCCATCAAAGCGTCATTGCTAAGCTGGCAATTGATTCTGAACATACATGAAACCTATACACGAATTTGATTATTCCATTTTACACAGCTCCGGTATGGCATAAATGAACTACACTATTTTCAGCACTAGACACTGCGGTGATTACGCACTCTTCGTTTCTGCCTGGTGTTATGACTCCATCGGCACATTTTTCTTCCGCGCTCTGACCGCTAGCCAGTAAGCTTCTACCTTTGAGGCAGAAGGGGCCAATGTCACCAACGTTTCTGCAACGTGTGAATTTTATTCATTATTTATTTTAAGGGTGTGCGTATATGAAAAAGAGCCAAATCCTCGTATTATGCGGTTTATGTGGGATTTTTTAACTGCTACAGATGAAGATAAATGAAGAAGACGAGAGCTGGATGAAGAACTCACGGAAAAAGTTTAGGGGGCGGAGGTTGGAATCGTTCTACGCGGATTACTTGTCTGCTTACGACCCACAGATGAACGCAACTGCAATCGTCAAGGACATCATTCGTGCAGAGCTGGTCGGTGGGTACGCTCCTGCATCTCTGTAGAGGTAATGGGCAAACATTCCTGTGGTATAAGCACGGCTTGAATCTATTGATACGAGCGAAAGTTGTGAGTAGCCACGATATATCCAATAATAGCACCCTTGAATCAGCGTTTTTCCGATTTTAAAGGTGTATGAACGGGAACGAGCAGTTGGTTGGCAACAACTTTATTTATAGTCCGGCAGAGCTTTCGCCGACAGGGCCTTAGGTGTGGGGCTGAGCAAGGCAGCGGTCAACCGCGGCGGGAGGGTTCCGGAGTTAGCACTGTGCGAGCTTTTCTTACTGTCCTAGAGCATGTGAGTTAACGTGTCTATATCAGTGTGACAGACCTTGCATATATTTGTAGGGTATTGTTCCGGGTTGGGGTACATAAGCGTATGTAGTTGTCTAAGGGCCACCGCGTCTGCCCTGCCAGCTTGTCGCTGGGTGGATCCGAACGAGCAGTACATGTCTTATTTTAATGCGTACGTATTGAGTTGGTATGCTTTCAAGGTCGTGCCACCAGAAGTTTTTCGGCAGGATTGCGTTCGAACGAAAAGGTAAGAAAACGAATGGTTACACAAAATAGAAAATGACATCTCGTTGTAGTAAGATGTGTTGCATGCGGAGTAATTTGTTAGTTATTTAACGCCAGTTAAGTGAATCAGACGTCACAATACCCAAAGGAGGTAATGTCCACGTCAAATGGGAGTCACGTGTCACCCAACTTTCATGGGTGTTACGTCATAGTTTGACGGCACAAGCTGGAAGCCTCCTCTTCTTCCTTGTCTCTTCTTCTACAAGAATGCTTACGCATTCCCTCATTGCGGGTGTCGCACTGATCTCAGACGTTTTTGCGATGATCTGCACTGCGCTGGAAGGGAAGTGGTTGGTGAAAGTAAAAAAGACAGAAAGCTGCAGTAATTGGCGACTACGGAGTAATATCTTCCGTTCGAGAATATTTAACGTGCTCCGATATAGAACAGCACACAGGCACCTCTCTGTTGCGCCTCCACTGAAATGCAGCCGCCAGCGCTCGCGTTCATATCCGGGTACAATGAAACAGTAGTTGGGCATCTTAATCAATCCCCTACCGCTTCTGGGCACACATTTTGAAGCCAAAGTTTCACTACACCAAGTTTTAGTCCACTTCCATAGCCTCCAAAGAAAGGCAATTCTTTTCCCGCGGTTACATTCAGATGACTCAGACAAAAATTACGAAAATAGGCCAACCACTCGCCAAGGTGGAGGATATTATCCATAAATTAATACCACAGCTTAAGAAATCTGGGTTTTCAAACTGTTCATACGTGTGACCGAACGTTTCAAAGGTGCTGCTGCACCACTCTCTTTGATTGCACAAAGTTCCTTAACACATTTCTTCTTTCCCTTTCATAACAGTGGTGAGATTCATTAGATCTCTCCGGCAGGAGATTTTCCAGCCTCTCTCTGGATCTGTTGGCAACCTAGGAAGCCTCACAGAAGGATACGCGTCAGAAGGTGCGTTCTTGGTCACTCTACACTGCCTTCTGTAAAGCTCACTGCACGCCCAAGTATTACCTCATTAATTAGAGGCATCGCCTGTAATTGTAAAGAAGCATATCAAATTGTTTAAAGCTATTCATTGTGCCAAACTTGCTCTTTGAAGCAATATATTGGGATCTGGACGGAGCTACAGTCAGCGACGGGGCATGCAGCTCAACTTTTCTCGTTTTGCTTTTTTATTACTGAAATTGCACTTTATTTTCCTTAAAGAGGTTCACAAAATGGAGGTTTATAGAGCACTCTTAAATGTTGATGAACGTGTTATGGTAGTGATATGTCGAGGAAAGCTGTTTAGGTCAGCTGCTGTTCGAGCGCAAAGCGAACTGTCAAAGCCAGTATTGCGGGCACGTGGACGTTGACCTTGTAGCGTATTACCGATTCGGTGTGATCTGCCTGGCGGGAGTGTGCAGCCGTATGGTTCTTGTTTTAGTGGCAAATAAAAATTCGTTGAAACACGACAATGGCAATGCTGCTACGAGTGGAAGTATTAGGTAAACCTGACTGTAATATTATAGATGCCATGCTCGCGTCACATGAATATGAGGAGGGAATGAATCCTGTGGTCCTGTTTTCTACATCTTCAATTGATTTGTTTAGATATCTTAATTGGATTCCAAAGGAGTTGTGTATAATGCTGTTTAGTTGTTATGAGTGCAATATATGCTTGCAGTCTGACGTGTTGCGGGGTTTCCGCAGATGACGTTTCAAGAAACCTAGTGTTTTACTATCCGATGATATAAAGTTACGCAAGTGCAATCGCCAAGATTAAAAATAAAAAAAAGAAATGGTGATATCTAAATATCTGGACGACTGGGCAATGCCAAATGGAGAATAAGAAATTGCGTCCTGAAAAACAAGAGTATTACGACGGCGGTGAAAAGACATGCATTAATATTTGTTAGAGCTGAGTGTCATCATCAACTGCAAAAACGAGTTTTGCAAATGACATAGGTCTCTCTGGAGAGATTCCTGGCAAGAAGGCAGGTTCAGTTGAGAAATGTTTAGAAACGAGCGATGGTGAGGTACTGTGCCGATTTCCTTAGCAAATTCAAAGAAAATGGCTGCAGTTTGCAGGTTAATATCTATAGGTTGGCGTGAAAATCGCGAAGAAAAATGGCGACTCAGTTTCGCAGTAAAGTCCCTCGAAAAATTTATGGTTTGACTAACAGAAAAGGCTATTTGAATCTAAGAACTGCATGAGCGGGAGTAACTGATTTGTTTCCTGTGTTTGTTGGGTACGCTTTTTATTGCAATTGGACGATAATTAGGAGGTGAATCAGTAGTACTAGCGTTTTGAAAGGAAGTACCTTCCTCATTTTCCAATCGTCTAGTACGGCTCCTTTTGAGAGTGCTTGCGAAAACAATAAGCAGAAGAAACTGGAACTTTCTACTTTAGTATTCTTCTAGACTTTTGACTTGTTATCACCTATGCCGGTGGCAGATGAATTCCTGGTTTGATGAAATAAATCATAAACTCCACTGCTGCTTAAGGTTGTTGTTTCCATGGTTGCACTATAGTAAGTGGTAATGGAAATTTGGGCTCGGTTCAGTCAATAAAACTGTTGAAAATGCAGTGTTAAATGTGTTCCCGAATTCTATATCCGTCATGTTTTTCCCAGCATTGTTTGTGAGAAGTGCATTGCCTTCAAGTTTAGCATTTTGCAGAAATAAGAGTTCTCTGCTCTCATGTTTGGTAGGTCTACTTCATAAAATAAGCGCTTAGCATTGTTTATCGTGGTCAGGTGTGCGTGTTCAGCTTTGTATTATTTTTCCTACTTGGGTGGGCTTGCTTGGCGCTTTGCTTTACGAATGCGCGCTTTATTTTCTTATTTTCGAGCCTTTTAATATTTTTGTGGTGCACGGTGGCTTATTGTTTTTTCGAAAACTGCATGTTGGGATATATTTATTTGTTTGTTTGGTTATTTTATGTTTGAAAAGAAAATTGTTTTCATTTATTTTTCCAGCATGAAAATAGGTTTCAAATACTGACAGGAAGTTGGTTATTTCACTGATAATCGCCTTCTTGTATCCCTTATCATAGATACGAGTAGTTTTCTTGGAGGTTTGCTTTATAGAAGTAAGAAGGTAAACGTGTCACGCATTAATTTACAGTAGCTGATTTCTCGGAGGCATGTAATAAATTCGAGACTGTCTTGATAAGTAGTCAGCATGAGATCCAGAGTTGTAGCTGTTTCCGCAGCTTGACCAGTGGTTCAGACATTAGTTGTAGAAGATTAAAAATATGGCAAACGTCTATGAGTTCCTTCGTTGCTTTCTGACAATGAGCTGAGTTGATTGCTCCGGTCGATATTAGAGCAGCTGAAATCCCCCTAAATTAGGATGTGTGGTTTAGAATGCTTTAAAGAAAATTATTTAGAACATTGTGAAGTTTGCGAGGAATGTTGGGACTTTTGCGAGGTAAACTATAACACACGCCAATTAGTAGCGTTTGGGGTGTAACTCGGCACTTTACTCATGAGATATCTAGTCTAACCGGACGGTAATGACAGAGCAAGTCAACTGCTTCATGACGGCAATAAGGACATCTCCCCCCAAGCAACTTTATGGTCACATCTTTATGGCGTGAAAAAGGGGAACAGTTGCAGGATGGACATAATTTTGAGCCACCACCGTGGTTATTCAATTATATTTTCTTTAGTATAAGCAGAGTGCTGTCTGGTAATGTTAGAAGATTTGACACGATGCACAACTTCATGAGGAAGTTGCGAGTATAAGAGATTGTTGGCGCATGTTTAGGCTGGGTAGATCGCGATGACCGGAAAGATTGATTTTAGGATATGTCTTTTACAGACTGTGAAATTTTATAAAAAAAGCAACGTTTAAGACCGGTTAGCAGTGTTTAAAACCTCAGCTAAAAAGACACAAACTTCGTCTTGGAAGAAACGACAAAGTATTTATGGAAAATATGAACGCCGCGTGAAAAAATCTACACCTAAGCTATTGTCTGTATCTTTGAATATTGCACCCCTAGAAAGAACTGATTCTTTAGTTTGGAAAGAGTGAAACTTTACGATGTATGGCATTGCCTATCTTCGGCGTGTCGTTCGAGGCGGTGGGCTCTTTTTATTTTATTTGGTGTTCGACGCAGTGCGTAATATTTAGGTCTTGCGACTGTCAATAGATTTTAGATGGTTTAGCACCAGGTAAGCCATAAAATTTGAAGTTGTTTTATCCCGAGTATTTTTCGGTGTCGATGAGACGAGCCTTGAGCACACTAACAATTCGAGCCGTCTTCGTTGTAGAGGTTTAAATTGTGTGCAGATCTTGCGGAGTGCAGCTATACTTTCCAGTGAAAATCTAAAGCGCTAAGGAGTGTGGTAAGATCTGTAATTTTCTGATTCATCAAGAACACTTGGCCATTAAGGCCATCCGCACTATTTACTTCTGATGAAGTCCTTGTGACCAGCAGACATCTTTTTCAGTTTTCGAAGGATAGAGTCGAGCTTATAGGGGCCAGGGTTACTCTTAATGTCACCGTAAAGCAGTAAAAGCAACCGAAAAAAACATGAAACCACTCGATACTGATAGCAAAGCAACACAGAGTTATGGGGAGCTGTACAAAATGCAGTTACTATTTTTATTCGAAAATAGACTATAACTGTTACCAGTTCATATATGGGGAAGATGACCGGAATGAATAACTGTGTCGCGCGAGTGTCACCAAGCGCACATACTAGCAAGGAGGTTGGCTGTTCCTTTTCAGCTCGCACTTTTAGTGTGATCGCTGACAATGGGGGGGGCCTTCCAAGCGGGACTGATGATCCAGTTCACTTCAGCTTGTCGCATGGAAAACGGGGGTGTTGAAGGTTCCAGCATAAAGAGCTGAGCGCCTCCTTCAGCCGCGCCGCTGAAGGAAGCGCTACTTATTGCGGTCGGTCACGGAGTACAGAAGTGTCCTACGGGCGCGAAAGCCTGCATGGTGAAGACGAGCGGATTTTATCATTGATTTGCGGCACAGCCACCAGGCCTACCTTTACCATCACGACTCTCTTGCAAACTGCTCATGGGCTGGTGATCACGAGAATAAAGCAGCTTAGGGGACATAAAGTAGTTATGCTCCCTATACCATTATGTAGCCGATGCTGCATTAGCCACATTCTAATACAGGTGAAATACTAAAATGTGCTCGCGCTGTGCAAATTCAGTACCAGTTAAAAATACAGGTGGTCTGGAGTATTCTAAAATGGCGTCCATCTTAAACAGTTGTCGCCTGGAAATCCTGAATCCTATTTACCATGAGATATATATAATATATAAAGTATATAACATAACGCGGTACGGTTACTGCTCTTAATATCATGTTGGGCATTCAACGGGTCTCGGGTTCTGCTCTGAGAGCAAAACGCAGTGATGGAAATTCTCACCAAATGTGTGGCCGAGAAAAGTGACCTACGGCAGCACCGTAGAGCAGCCAACGGGCCAATCTGTTCATTGGGATCTCCTAGTGCGATCGCTTCCTCGGTAGCACCATGCGCTCGAGCGCCGATTCTCACAAAAAGGTAGGGGGAACAAAGGGCCGCTAGCCATCGCCTAAATGAATATTTCATTAAATATTCGAAGATTTAGTTAAGAACGAATGCTATAGTCTTTGAAGTTGAACAAAAGGGCATCATGGTGTGCAGAGAGTCAGCGGAATTAAGGACCTTTTTGTAGGGTATCCTTGAAGTGGTGCTCCGGGCTCCACAGCACGGCCGCCGGTGGCTACCTGCCAACATTTTACATGCTCGTTGGAAGCTCTGAAATGGGAATTTGAAATCTGTCACGAAACATGTGTCCCGGCTCTACTAACGCGCAGCCATCTTGCGCTGCGGCCCACCTGTATTGACGAATGCGCATTAGAGCTTCGTGAGCTACACGCTACAAGGACGCGTTGAAAGTGCTGTGGTTTTCTGTAATCGTTTGAAAACGGGGCCTAGTTGGCTCGTATACGACCCTTTCAGCCATCCTATCAGTGAATAGTAGGGAGGGTGGAAAGGTGTTTTATTCAAGGCTGTAACATTATTTCGGTGAAGGAAAGGGACATACTATTTGATACATCTTCAAAAGATATACTAAACACCAAAAATATGGATGCTGTGAAACTTTTTGCGAGAACCCTAGGGGTGCCGAGTTTTTGGGAGGACAAACTATGAAACGAACCTCGTTCTATATGAATCTTAACCAAGTAACTCTCTGAGATGACAGCGGCTAACACCTGTCGCTCGGCAGTACATATCTTGTTGCAAGCGCAAAAGGCTCGGCAGTCCCGCCTCAGCGCTGTGCTCACCTGCTTGAATGCATGAAAATCACAGATGACATATAGGAGCCTTCACATATCTTGTCTAAAGAGTTGAAACAAAATGCCGCAACGTATTTTGATGAAAGAATCCAAATAAATTGTATTGCTGATAAGAAGATCATTTTAGTTTCAGCGTATTTAGTTCACAACAAATATCACTTATGCAAACTATTTATTTTCAGCGTGGAGCCTGTTTCATTTCATCAAGTTGTATAGGGAGGTAGCAATCGTTTCTATTTGGATTGGTGGTGCAGTAGTTAGGACACTCGACTGCTCGACATAAGCAATTTCAGCTTCGGTTGGATTGGCTTGCATTCATGTATACAATATACTGGAAACCTTGCTGTCATAAGAGTGCGGTTTTACACTAGGCTCTACGATTCCCGTCTCTCTTACAATGGTGTCTTTCGGAGCCTTTACTTTGGCCTGGGTTATTTTTTCCAAGGGGCTCTTGGTCGCTCCCATTACATCCTCACTCAATCGTTCACTTCAGAGCTCCGGAGCAGGGAACTCCTTTCACAGCCATCCTTTTGTCTTCACCGTTACATTTCCCTGTCAGTGCCCGCCAAATTGCAATGGACACAATCTTGACCGAGAATGGCTAGGTGAGGATGAACGAGCAATCGAGGGTCACCATTGCCTGCAGGCACCATTGTTCCCATACTGTTCTGTCTCTCTCTCTCCACACGCCCACACACGGACAAACGCATACAGGTGCGTGCGCGTAACAGTCTCCTTCAGTGTAACACGTAGCCGACAGTGTGCGTTAGAATCGAGGTTTGATTCCAAAACCCACTTGGACCGACGAAAAGCCGCAGTGTGGCCACCCTTGCCGTATAGGATACCAAATCATTAAAAAAACTATATACAATGCCAACCCACAACTTGAGTTTATGCTTTGTCCACTGAGCGTTCAACTTAGGGGCGTTAGCCCCGCGATGTACCTAAAAAATAGGGCCAAACAATTCAGCGCGAGAAAACTACATTCCCTTCCAAAACATGAATAAATATTTTTTAATCTCAATTTGCCGGCTGTATTGCTCTGTTCATCCCAACAGGGTGGCCATTTTCGCTAGCCGTTATGGCGGCTGTTAACATTTAGTCATGGGAACCTCTTAAGAAGCCTATGAGCGAGGAACTTCTCAGCTCTGTTGCTGGGTAGAGATTAGAATTTATTGCAACTTTTCTAAGAGAGGGGAACATAGAAACTCGAGCAATTGTGAAAGATTGCTGCTAGGGCCTTCACGCGCCTGTCCGAAGAATAGTTGTCTTCCATCGAATCGTATTGCTCGGGTTTCGTTGATAGTCCCATCGAAGAGGCTGGGTGGCAAGTGCGAAGGCACTGCACCTGGAGAAGCCATGCGTCCATGAGTGTAAATAGAGGGCAGCTGTAGCTTCCGTACGTCGATAACGTGCACAAAAGCAATTATGTAGAAGCGTGTGTAATGTGCCGATGCCTCTTGTATACACGTAAAGGCTGCTGTGTGTAATGCCGCAAGAGTTTTGTAACTCCCATGTGCCATCGGCATGCAATTAGAAATTCAACAGCCTGAATAACTATTGCAGTGTCATTCCAGGAACAAAACAAATATATCTCAGGACAAATAAGAATATCCGTGTATTTAAGCTAGATTATGTACAGTTTCTGTATAATATACAAGTCCGGGAGAGTCTCTAAATGTTAACCGACTTTTCGCCACACTTGCGCTCACGCAGATTTGACAATTATCACTGTGTGCGTGAACTTCATTCATGTTGCACAGGTCTGGTTTTATTCAGATTGGTTTTAATTGTTTTGGCTTGACGCAGCTACTTTTCTTTTGTAAATTATTAATCATGGGTTTCCGGCTACAAAAGACGCAAGATGTGCTATTCCAATGATTATGAGCACCAGGGCGTATATACCATGCAAGAGTGTCGCACAGTACGCATACGCCTGCTCTTCATCTCCAACCAAGCCACGGTCGCGATTGAGCCAAATTCTCTAGGTTACGTAGTCTAGCACCCTCACAACTTATTTACCGCGGTATCGCACATCAATGACAGAGTGCATTTCTGCGAGGTCGTGTTTGCGATCTAGCTATGAGTGGCTACTACATAGATTTCGGAAAAGTATTTCTTCTATTGCGCTAAGGAAAGCCTCCCCACTATATATTACGAATAAAAGACTATCAACACATCTGTTCCAGACGACTGGGTGCGCTTGATCGAAATGGCCACATCCAAGAAAATCACAGGGCTCAATAAAGTTGAAATGCCAGACAACTCAGTGGCAGTTGTGGTGCTGCTGCTGGACGAGAGGCGGATGGCGCGCAGTGACTCGCGGCTACTCATCGCTTGGAGCCTTGTTCATCGGCTTGTCCCGCTTGCCTCCGGCAAATATATGCATGAGGAAGCTTTGAAAAGATTTCCCAGAGACTCAGACAGCGTACCGCGCTTGTGCTACGACATCGTCGTCGATGTGATGCCCTTGGCTGTCTCCCAGCGCTACGTCAGCTCGTGTAAGTATAACAAGCGTATTCTAATGATTCATGCAGCTGTAAAGAACGTATAAGTGTAGCGCCAAATAGCGAATTCCGCGGCCGTTGGACTAATTATGTTATTTAAATTTTTATTGGTTGCATTTTTTTGTTAAGCAGTATGATCGTGTATACATAGTCAGCCACGTAAAATGCTTTACACGGCTGAACGCAGTGACTTCTCATCTCAGTTGGCACCAACATAAGGCGAAATGGTAAGCAGCTGATAGAAGATGACGATACTGCTAGCGCTTAAAAAGTGGCAGATTGTGGAGCAACGAAGCGAAATGATCTCTACCAGGCCAGACGATTGAAGGGAAGGCTTCTTCCAAATTGGCACTTAAAATTGTGGTCATGTTATTGAGAAAAGACGCAGATTCTCCAGCCAAACTCAAAGTTCTTGCAGGGGCCTAGCTCTACCTGGTAAGTTTAGTTTCCTGTTGCTCACTGTCAGACAAAATCAATATTTTTTCAGTCTTTATTTTTCAGTTATATAACTCTTGTTTAGACACTTATGCAGCCGTTCCTTTTATTTAATTAGCATTCTCTTTATGCCGACTGTTTTTAACCACATTGATCATTTTATGGAGCTTCCAAGTAACCAGCCTTATTAGGAAAGAATGCTTAAATGTGCAATCAAAAACCTTGTGCAAAATATGAAGAAGTGAAATTTGTGAGAGATTTAGAGACATTGACGTACTTAATAACTCCCCGTGATTTTATGGTATATTTCTTCATTCTGTTTTTAAATATTCTATATTATCAGAAAGATAAACACCACTTGCCGATATGCCACATATCAATATAAGCCTTTGAGATCGGAGACAGTGATAGATTCTTTGAAATGAAGCGGTCAGAGTGGTATGAGGACAAAGAGGGAAACCAGCCTGTCACTGCGGTATATCTGGGTTCCTTGCCGTATTTTTGTTTGTCCAATTCATGCACTTCAGGTCAATAAATCATATCCATTGTTATCCACTTGTCAATTCTATAGAACAGTAGTACACCGTAACGTAAAATGTAATATAAAAATCGCTCTGTTGCCTCGCTTTAATATACTGCGAAGGAGACGGAGCAGGTATTGGAGACGAAAGAAAGGTTCATGTTGTTAGCATATGCAACCAAAGTGTAGAAAAGAAAAGGTGGTAATATATCGGCCCAAATTAAATTGGCTGACGACCGACCATCAATAAATTCCTGGTAAAAGCTCGGCAGCCTGTAGTCTGGGCAGCCGATGAAGGCTTGCATTGGGTCCTGGTCGGCTGTCAATTACATGTGTTTATAGTTGGCCAAACTGTTTCAGCCAGCTGATGAAAAATACTAAGGATATAATTGGTACGCAGTACTCGGCAGCCAAGCATGGCTCAAAGTGTGGCCCTGGCTGTCTATCCGCGAAGTTGACCCAGAACTTTGAGGCAGCCAAACATTGCCCAAAGTAGCGCCGTGGTTGGCTGCCCACGGCTTGGCCAAGTAGCGTGTATGTTTCTTGCGACTTCATTTTGCACAATATTTTCACAAAGGTGGCAGAGCGAAGTTTTTATGTTGAAATTGATAGAAATTGACCTTGCCCTCATTTTTGTTACTATTTTGTCGTCGTAAACCTAAACGATTTTCAATAAATATGCAACAGGGTGCAAGGAGCAGATCCACTGGGCGACTTTAGTGGCAAGTTTAATGTGAGTAGAAATAAGCCTGCCTTTCGTTCACTGTTACCTCCCGGAAAATGAAGCGATTTGTTTTCCGATTTGTTGAGCACAACCAGCATTTCATTAAACGCATTAAATTTCACCGGCGTTCTAAAATTCGTGTGCAGGAATGGAAAGGCGCCGTATCTATCAATGGCGGAATCCCGCTATCAGTCTCACTGTAGACCAGGGGAATTACGAAGAGCGTTCCACGATCCAGGGCGTAGGGCAGTGATAAAGCGGTGGGCTAGGGATAAAGTGATGGATGTTCGGTTCCCCTCTGGAACATCAGGCTAATAACGTATTTTTAAGTATCAATTCAATGCTGATTAGGGATGTGAAATCTGGTTGGTCGCTTCTAAATTGGCGGCTCTCGCGCATGCACAAAACGGGCGGCAAAGAATCACGCGAAACTCGACTCTGATCCGGGTGGTGTAGCTTCACGCTACAAAAAGAACTCTTCCCTATGCCTCGTCCCACAGCAAGACTTAAAAGAGCAATTATACTTAACACTGCTTGGAACTGATGCTTCGTAAGTCATAGCCGCAATGAAGGGTTCGCTGTTTTCACTATCAGGTACGTAAACTTTTACCGCTTGCTTACCTTACTCGGGTCTCACGGCAGTTGCTGAAACCCTCTTCAAGACGTATGTATGCCGTCAAAAGGCGGCTGCGCCTGAACATAGGAAAGTCAAATCAAAGGGGGTATAAGGTGTCTCATAACTTCAAAAAGTTAGCCAGCAGGACCAACGTGGCACTTGATTTCTCTCCGCCAAATACGTTGGCTAAACCGAGCCCCACATTTATGGTGCTGGTGAGCGCTGCTGTAAACAAGGATCAATAAGATGACTTTTTAGATGCACCTTGGGGTAGTGTATATTGTTACGGTGGGGAAGAACAGCAAGCGCGGGGCAAGCGCGTGAATAGGCGATGAGAAAAAGATAAGTCCGGTTTGTCCACGTCTTGTCGGTGCTGGTGCATGTGTGCTTCCTTATGCGCCATCCTGCACCGCAATATTTTGATGGCAGCGGCGGGATGCTGCTCACCCCCGCAGAGCACTGTGCGTCAAACGGGACCGACGGTCGAGCTCCGCAACCCGATACCAGTGTCTGTGTGCTCGCCGGCAGCAATCTGGGCAAAGCTTCCCTCAGCTTCCATAGCGCACCCGACAGTCGCTGATGGGTTCGCTACAGACCGCCTTGGCCCTGGTCGCCATTGAAGCCTTTGTGGACGCAATCTTCGATACCGAGGTCCAGCGCCATGTCCGTCTCGGGAGCCCAAATTCGATACCCGCCACTTTGAGCTTCGACGTCGAGGTGGCTGGCAAGTGGCGCAAGCGGCGCCCCGACCAAGAGGCCCAATTCCGGCGGCAGCTAGCCGAACGTGAGGGCGATCTATAGGCTGAGCGTCAGCGCTGCATCTCGCATGCCATGCCGCTAAAGTGAGGGAGTTGAGGCGGGCGTTGAACGGGCAACCAAGCAAGGTTCAGCAACAGAAGAGCTTCAAGGCCCAGCTGAAGCTTTATGACGAGCAGTAGGCACATCTGCAGTGGTGGGTGCACCAGCTGGAGATGGAGCTACAGCGGGTATGGGCCCCGATGTGCAAACGGGTGAGTTCGCGAGAGAAGGCACTGGAGCACTCTCATCGGGAGACCATGGAGCGCGAGTGGCAGGAGGTGGAGAATCACCTAGCGCAGATCCAAGGGCAGGCTGAAACCATGGATGTAGTGTGCGCACAGTTGACGCAGCGGCTGAACCGCGAGGACCATAATCCTAACGCTATACCTCCAAGGTGAAAGTTAAGGAACTGAGCAAAGCGCCTCAGGTGGAGCTGGAGGCAGTGCGGGCGAAGCACCGGCGTAGTTTGGACGCTCTGGAGCGGCGCTGTGAGGAGAAACCACCTGCCATGGAGTTGCGTGCCCGCCTTACCGAGACCTTTGAGACCCAGAGCCATGAGGTGAGTAAGCTATCATGTAAGAAGGCGGAAGTTGAAGAGGCCAAGCAGCGGCTTGAACAAGCATATGCGGCTCAATCTTATCCGTCTGAATCAGGATAAGCTGCAGCTTATCCAGGCACATGAGGCTGCTGTCGAGCAGCTCCGTCGCGCAGCTCCATCGCGGGATGAGAATGACGAACTGTGCAACAAGAACAGGGAAGTGTAAGGTCACGTGGGCATGGGAACGAAAAGCCGAGTCCCAAGCCAAGAGTTGAGCACGAAGCTGAAGACACCCAAGGCCAGGCATGCGAAAGAGATTCATAGCCCGGAGGAATGGCTGTTGGCCGAGTGTAAGCACAAAAAAGCGGGAGCTGCTGAAGAGTTTGTTACTTGCAGTCAAGGTGGATGGTGGTCTGGCCCACATGGAGTGGCTTATGTGCTTTGAGCGAGAGCTGCAGGAATGGCTCAAGTAGCAGCATCAGCTACAGCATTGTATGGGAACCACCTCGCATAGAAGAAGAATGGTTCTCCCACTGCTAATGTGAAGCGCCTGCAGCAGCTCACCGAGACCAACACTCAGTTGTACTTAGAGGTGTCTTCTGAGCAAAGCATCGAATGCATTGAGATGCTTAAGTTGAATACTAGGATTGCGGTTTTGGTTGCGACCTTGTTGCTGCAGGGAAGTTCCATGCGATGACATAACCTGGCGCTCAATGAAGGTGCCTGACAGACAGAACCAACTGTTAGCGTGCTCAATTCAATAACTTATTGCTGAGCTAAAAGCGCCATTAAGAGGACAGGCATTAATTGCGAAACCAAGAGCGGGACAAAGGTTGTGTAGGGCAGCAGCGGGGAGAGTGAGTAGAGAGACGAGACCTCGAAGGTGGAGACAGAGGATAAAGAACCTCGTTGAGCAAGAATGGAAAAAGGAAGATAAGTAAAAGCCCAGGCAGCGAAGGTTCGAGCCCGACACGACGCCCACACCGACCGAGATGGAAATAGCGGACATGGGAGTTATCGTCAGCCTGAACCCGTGCAACTTCCACAAGCTTTTCAACAACACGCACTACCTGCTCATCAACTTCGCGTGCTGGTGTAAGTACTGCGTAAATGTGGCATCTGAGTACGCCTGCCCGGCCACCGCGTTGAAGCGCCGGGACCCCCCGATTCTGCCGTTAAGTGGGATGCTTTTATTGAAAAATGGCGCCCTGCGATTCATGGCTACGCCTCACTGCACTTAAGTGTGCTGCCATTGCCGTGGGACGCATTCCGTGACATTGTCATGCCCACCGGCTGCCTTTCACGGACTTTGACACTTTGGCTGAATTCTGGAATCTCCCCCTCCCCTAGTGAAAAAATGTTATTGTGGGGGAAAAGAGGAAGCGGGACGAAAGCGCGTGGATAGGTAATAAGAAAGAAGTCCGGTTGTTAGGCAGTTTGTCGGCACTTATGCCTGCGCCAAACAAGTTGGCTTGTCTTGGTATGTCTTGGAAGTGGGCATGGTTGAAAAAAGCAACATGAAGAAGGCTTTTTATATGCGACTTGGAAGTGGGGTATATGATCACCTTGTCTTAAAGAAAATGTTATATCGGACCGACTGGGTGTAGCAATAATTTCTGCAGCATTCAGAGAACATAATACAAAAACATTAGCTAGCAAACTGGGTAAGCATTTAATGACATGCAAGTACGTATTCAGCTTTAATGAAGGAAACACTGTGGGCGAAAGTTAGAGCGTAAAAGCAGCAGTTTTGCTTGAAGCATTCCACAGAAAACTAGCGGGTCAGTGTATCGACAATTCCTCGATAACCTTGTACTCGGTTGAACGCTGTTTTCTGGAGAAAGGCTTATACATCTTTCTCCAGAAAACAGACAAAAAGGCCAGGTCCAATGTCACTTGCAGTTATTTAGATCTTCTTCTTTATTTACTGCAACCTGTATCTGACCATAGCTACATTTCACTACCAAAGCGGTGATAAAACTCTACATATTTGTTAAAGTTCAGTCTGTAGAAGATAGCTGGCGCCGCTTAAGCCTGTCATGTGATGTGACCACATATACGAATCTCACTAGCTGGACAGTTAAATGCGTTGATGAAAGCGTTCTTTGTGTCGTGTCCTCTTGAGTAGATTTCATTTTTGCGCCGTCTTCGTTGCAAGTATCACTGTATCGTTTTTTTGGTTTGCAAAATAGTCAGAGCATGCATGTTTTGTTGGCAGTGTTGTATAGACAAAATTCTAATACCATTCAGGCAATGTTTTGAGCTGCTAGGGTGGACATGATCTGCAAGGTTGGCCTGCGATCTTGCAATTATCTCGGCTGATGAGGATCGGCAGGGATAATCATGATCACAAATGCCAACATCTGCCCAACCTTGTTCATCTCGCTTGGACGCAGGGCGGGCAAAGTTGCGCGTCGATGCTGGATAAACGCAAGGCGAAAGTCGATTTTTCAATTGGGCGTCCCATTATATTTCATTTTTTATTGTTACCACAGGCAGCAGTGCCGCAGCTGCAGAAGTAACTGGTGAAATTGGTATATTTTGTCTTCGTAATCGGACAGTAAGGATAACTCTTTATTGCTTTTGAATTAGCCTATAGGTCGGTCAAGAGATTATAATGGGGTTATGGTATCAGCGCCTCCTGTCACTACTGGCAGGCTATCATGCAAGGCTGTAATGTGTGTTTTTCTCACTTTTTCCTTTCTTGCGTTTTTTATTTTCTGTTAAACAGCGGTACAGAACTTCAAAAGCCACATCTGCTCTCCGGTTTCCAGCTCTTAGACTGATCAAACTCCCATAGCGCAACTGCATAGTCTCTAATGTTGCATCGAATATTTTTTATTACGGTAGATGCATCTTCATTATTATGACTATGCAGTGATTTGCATCTTTCCAGCCGCCCTTAGAATTAATGAGTATTATTTTATTACTTGTAATAAACGTGAAATTGAATATTATACTGAGCTCCCCTAATGATCAGTAGACAAGCAGAAATGAAGATGCTATGCTGCTCCCTACTTCTCCTCCATTTCTCGGGATGCCTGACATATATGTCATTATGTGAACGTGTCTTCTGTTCTACAGATCTGACGCCCTCTGCGCTCACTTCCCTCAAGCAGCTGACTGCCAATATGATTAAAGCCTTGGTGGACAAGCTGAAGGAAACCGAGTGGATCAATGGAAACTTGTTATGCATGATCTACGAGAAGGCCTTGGAGCTGAGGTTTATGCTGGCCTACCCGGAAACAGTTGGCACCGAGTCAATGCTTGAAAACTTATTCGGTAAGTGCCGAAAAGCGGAGTTTCTGATTGCATGGCCGTTTACGTGCATCCACCGAGTACTTATCGTCATTTTTCTAGGCATGGACAAAACCATCTTGATATGTGTGAATCATAATGTAGCTAGCATGTTCATGGAGTGAAAAATCCAAGCAGCTCTCTTTGGCGCTTTTCTCACCTATCACCCCAAGAAGACGAAAAAGGTAGGGTTAGTGTTCCTCACCTCTTTTCCTTAGCGTCTGGCCTTTCGAAAAGTTTTGTAAGCTAGTCCTGTAGAGGAGACGAGGCACAGAGTAGGCTATACGATTTGCTAGGCGCAACCTGATTTGCATGAACCCCTTGTAACAGGCTGTGCGCATTATGGGGCATCTGCTTGCGAGACCAGCTGTGGTATAGTCTTGAGGCCAAAGTTTGGACGCTTAAGCTTCGTCTTTAAGAAGGGAACGCGATAGCACAAGAGATACCGTAGTGCGCCAGGCACTGGTAGACGCAACCGATTTCATTAGACGTCTCTCAAGAGCGAGCTCATGTTCCGACGCTTCGTGCCCTAGCGGTGACGTCATCGCTTTCCCTAGCGGCCTCTGCGAGAGAACCTTTCGGCTCCAGTTCGCGCGTACAAGCGTTCCTTCGCTTACAATGCGGCTGAGGCGTGCACTGAGAAGGGTAGCTCTGTTTCAAATTCCTACATAGAGCAACTTGCTATACTCATTTTTATTTATTAATCCTTCTGGGACGTAGAAGCGCTGCCAGCCACCTTGCCGAAACGCGCGGGCCTCAAGTTGCAGTCGTAGTTCGTCGGCAACATGGTTGCCGATCCGAGTCGGCGCGATGAAGATCTCGGAGGCCATGCCCTGTCTATCTTATTCCGTGCGCCACACGCATGATGGCGCTACGTGCACGCCAAGCGAAGAGGGAATACAGCGGAAAAGTAATTTGCCACTCGGTTAACAGCGTGTTATGTATTTCTGTAATTTACATGCACATAATTATTATTATACGCCGCAATACAGTTCTCTAAGGGACATTTCTGAGACAACACCGTAATCAATCGACGCGCCTTTGTCCATTTCAAACCACCTAGCTCGCATGGTGGAGTAGTGGAGTGGGTAACTTGCTCTTCTCGCACCCCGGAGGCCCACGTTCGATTCCGCAGTTCGACATTTTTCCTACTCGTTTTTATTTAATAATGCTTCTAGGATTTTTCGCTAACGCCGGACGACGTGGAACGGCGGCCGCCGACGATGACACCGACTTTTCTGCGACAAGGGGCCCTTAACGCTACCGCGTTAAAGCTTGTTTTGAAACGAAACGCTTCACTACGAGGGGGGAGCCGAGCTTCGCGTATGCCGTATGCTGTATGCCGTATGCCATTACGTCACAGCCATGGCCAGCTGCGCAGCCCCTCGCTAAGGTCTGGCGACGTTGGTTAGTAACGCTTAAGAGGTGTGCGACTCCTCTCCATTAAAACAAAGTAGTCTCCATACGGGAACGGAACCTCCATTTCTCGGATTCCCAGCCGAGCGCTTTACCGCTGTGCCACGCCCCGCGTCGAGAAACGCTCTTCATAATTCCGATTGTCTATCGTGTGGATGATAGCGGGATTCCAAAGTAACAGACGCTGTTATTGGCGCGTAATTTGAAAGTACTGAAGACAAAAATAGTTAAGTAACTAAATTACGGTGACGTCAAGGCTGTGACGTCACCCGTCGGCCGTCAGCTATGAGAGCAAGCGGGAACGAGTGCGCTCTAAGGACGCCGGGCAGCGCTTCTTGCGCTCCGCGACTGGCAGATGCTGCGCCTTTTATTTTTCTGTAAACGAATTACAGAACGCCGGTGAACTTAGACGCGCTCGATATGGAAGTCAAGGAGCGTTTAGCTGCTGGCGAACGGCGCAGAAGACTGCAGGTATTAACTGCTTTTCGCTGCGTATATCCAGGCATACCAGAGTTAGACTATCATTCTTTTTTCACAAACCACTCAACTGCTAGCGAACGTGTGTGTTTATGGGCAGTTTTTTTTGTTTCGTAGTTTAGACTCCTACCTGTTTCTCATATTAGTTTCGATAACACTTTAAGCCAGGCGTCAAAATACATGACAAAATATTTGGTTCAGATTTTGGACTCATCAAGGTTATGTGCACTCCTACCCTACTTCTCGTGAGAGCTTTTTCCTTGTTTCACAATCGAGCGACTATAACAGTTCTTCTTAGGGCTCTCGATTTACCCATTTAATGCAGACAAATATAAAAGACTGTGACAATATGTGTAATGCTTCACAGTTGCAGGTTCCCTCATGGCCTCTCTAGCGATATTTTGATGGTGATTTCCGCTTTCTAAACCCTTAATACCCATGAAAGACATGTTTCTTCACTGGCCTGCTCTTGTCGACTCTAAAGAAAATGCACTCATTTTGGCCTGAAAGCACGCACACAGTCATCAGGGCCGAGCAAAAGAATTTTTTTTTTCTATTTTGTTAGTTACCAAAGCAAATGGTGTGCTTCTGCTCTGCCTAAGCTACACGTGGATATCTTGCTAAGTCTCTTCGTCTAGCGGTTTAACGTGGAGTACTAAGTTATTGTATATGAACTAAACTGTTCCTTTGACTCTTACGGTTGCTCTAACATTCTAAATGGCTATTTCTTTGTGAGAACCACCAAGAAAATGCATGCCAAACAAATCGAAACAGTGCCTGCCTATGTCGTAATCACTTTAGCCAGAGTTATATCCCGGAATTTTTCAGCACGTATCTGCGGTAAATTTGAGTATGACAAGGAGGGGACGTGCTCTAAAATTCGATTGCTGGCAGGACAGATGCATGTCGTTATTGCTACGCTAGCTCAGCCGGCACTCTTACTTGCTTCAGCCAGTCGTGTGTTTGAAGAAAACACCGGGCATATTGATTGCAAGCATGAAGAGGTTATTATTCTTTGTAAGTGCATCCCTAAGCTGTGGATACATGACAGTATTTAGGGCTATCACAGGGCTTTTTAATTGAAATCCTCCAGCTTCATGTCAAGGGCCAACAATCCAGTACTAAGCTACGAGTTAAAAGAGAAGATTAATTTAAAGGAATTGTACACCTTCGAATGTAGCTGACGTTGGCAGGAAGAGCCCTATGCAAGGGTTGGCTTAATAGGACGGCTACATTCTCACGGTATCACCTGTACTGTTGGCGGTCTTTCAAAGGCAGGGGTGGAAGGGACTAAAATCATGCTCTTCAGCATGCGCAAAAAAAAAAAAAAAAATTGCAGATAGCGAATAACCTTTCTTAGCGCTGTAAGGCCATAGTTTATTTAAAAATGACCATACCAGCACTGGCCGTGTTTTGTAGCGGAATACCAATGAGTCCGTTAGCGTGTAATATGTGGATTTATGGACGCGCTGTATGAATGTTACTTGTTTGCGGTGGTCAGAACTCTGCTGTCTTTATTTGGCTCTTAACGAATATGCCATCCTTAGTCGTGTCGTTTTCCAATGTGCTCTGAAACATCTGTGTTCATAATCTATACCTGAATGATTTGCACTTTTGTGTTTTATATGAATACAGTGGAGGTGCCGGATATCGCCGAGAGCTTCACCGCTCCTTACCTGGCTGCACGGCGTGTGAAGACGATGAACACATTCAGGCATAATGTCAACGTGAGCTTCAACACAGCCCGCATTAATGCTATTTACAGAGGATATGAGGCAACCATCCAAATCTTGGCCGGCATTCTGCAGCCGCCAGTGTTCATCCCCGGTGCCCCAGCCGCGTACAACTATGGAGCTATCGGACAGGTATGAAAGGCTACGAATGTGTGACACTGCATTCACTCAAATCTGGTGAGCAGATCAGACAGTGAAGAAGTTCGCTGGTGAGCTGAATATTTGCACACTAACCTGTAACGGTAACCTATAATACAATGAGAACGGCAACGCTGAAAAGGTCTAAAGATAGTCTACAAATACCAATGTTTCTAAAGATAGGCGGGCTTTTAAGCTTCGTCTCCCCGTAAACGAACGAATGGCGCGCAAGGAAGAGTAGGGGAGCAGGTTTGCTATCCGCTATCCGCGATCCGCAAACTCGGGTGTACCATATGAATGGGAATATATAACAACCTTCATGTGTTTTTGGACAAGTGAAGAGAGCTCGTGTGGAAGAATTCATCAAATAAAATCAAAGCATCATTAAAGCAGTATGTTCAACCGGTCAGCAGATTTGGAAACGTTGTACACAAGGGAAGTCAAATAAACAGTCTTAGTATTGCATTGGAGCATCGAATAATAATGTTCGACCTACAAAAATAGAAGCTTTTTGCGACACGTGAGGCACTCAGAAAAACAGCTCTCAAGTAGGCACGCTGGTGCACTTTCCGGTCAATTTAAGGGCACAGGGGAGTCTGTCGATGAAATCATATGTTGACTTCAACACACGCTAGGTCAAATACCGGGCTCATTTTAAGGAAGATGACGCCAATACCGATGATTCTGCTTGGAGAGAGAAAGACAATTGGGAGGTCTTGAGGAGAGCTGGAGATGGAAGTTGCATTATACACATCTGCGAACCGATATTACACCTGTGGAGCTGCGCATAAATGCAACTCACATTGATGAAATAAACATCTTCCAGTGAATATAGCCTCACACAGAGAACATAGCTGAAACTGATTCAAGATTACGTCATCAGCACGGAGGCGCTGCTTGTGACTAACTGGACCGAACTGATTAATATTAGCAGAGTGGCTTTTTAATCTGTAGCTTAAGGGTCCCGTGTCACAGAACAGCCTGTGTCAACATTGTTTTTCTCCGTTGTTAAACGAAAATTAGCATCAGCATGTGGCACCCAAAGGGAATCGGCAATCGTACTGTCCTCTTCCAGTACAGATACCTCTCAAGCATATTAACCAGCATCCCACGTCCACAGGCATATTACTGATGGTGGGCAAGCGGTACGAAATGTGCGCCTGGTGTATGCCTTGAAGTACGACTGTATGCTAATAAATAGCTCTCATTATAAAGGAAATTCACTGAGTGAATTTAAACTGCTAAATGTGTTCGTCTACTCTTAAGCCTAATTTTGAGCGCCCAAAATTATTTGTCAAGTCCGGAACACAAGGCGATCATTTCGTTGGCGCCGCCCCAAATAATATGTAGTCAATCAAACCTTTTGTTTAAAGAGCCACATGCCGGAAAAAAGGAAACAAAGTTCCTTCAAACAAAGTTCCTCATCGCTTGAAGCAAACGTACACCCGCATTAACAATGCAGCCTTTCAGCGCGCGAGCACCTGGTTGCTTTATCCCTTCGATGGCCCCCTTTCTTTACTATTCACTTCCGAAAATACGTTTCTTGGCTGCTACCCAGAGCAGAAAGGCGCACCGTTCTCAGGATCCGCCTGACAGAAATGAGAAGCTTTCTGCCTACCACATACGACCTCATAGTACAGACCCACACCGTGTATATTAAGTGCTAGCCTTCGCCTTTTAGCTTATGAACCAAACTCATCTACCGTGGGAGTTGTTTGGCGCTACTGCCTGCTGAGGCTTGCCGTGGTCGTGTTGTGCTGAAATGATTCCTGTTTTCAGGCGGAGACAGCGGCTTCCGCGGTACCTTCCTGGCACATAACAAGGCATCACCCTTGTAACCCCCCCCCCCCCCCCCCCATCGAAGAATATTAGGCGGCGTAAACCGCGGTAAAATAATGGTCGTGGGAAAGCGTTATGAATTCCGGTTCAATAGCGCGTTTGACATACTTCCGATTGCAGGCCATCAGCTTCGCATCATGTTATGATGTTTTAGGAGCTTGAGTCCCAGTTTTTGCGTCAGATGTTCTTTTCATCTCTTCGCACGTGGCCATATCTACCGGCCCATAGACTACGATTTGTCTTGAAAGTTCAGCATCTATAGATAAGAGGGCCATGTTGCGTCAGAATTTGAATGCGAAAGAGGAAATCTGATGCGGCATGAAGGTCCGCACGTGAAGCCGTACGAACAAATGGCGCGCAAAAAAGAGTAGGGGAGCATGTTTTCTATGTAATTATTAGGCGTGCATTAGGTCGTTTCACTCGTCGCTAAGGGACTGCACAAGATGTGGTGCCCCAGTTGCTAGAGCAACTAAGGGGCGTTTACAAGAATCCGACCGGAGCTGGTTGAGCTGAGTTATCAGGTCAAAACCCAGTTACATGGTTAATGCAAACGCTGTCGCGGCGAGTGAGAAAGTCGCAGAATCGAGTCAACTCAGGTGCAGGGGTGAGTTGACTCGACTCGACTCAAACCTACTGCAGGAAGCATGTAAATACTGTCGAGTTAAATCGGGCACAGTGCGAGATGAGAACAGTAGGAATAACGCCAGAGATGCTCGGGGGATAAACCGGAACCGGTTTTTGCCTGCTGAGTCCTTCACGCACCGTTATCGCCGTTCTTCGGATCGCATTCATGTAAACCCTATCGAATAGAGTCCTTAACTCCTTAACTCCACCTCCGCAGTCAGACCTATAGGGGATGCAGCTGAAGTCACAGCTGCTATGACAACGGCTGGCAACACAGTTGCATTGAAAACGGCTGCGTCGTGCGAACAAATGTGAAGAGAAGGATGGCTATATAATTGCTTTCATACTAAATTTCCCTAGCTCTAAGCTTAGCTGCTAGCTTAGCGGCTACGACTGCTCTTTGGCGCCGAAAGGTCTGTTGCTTTAAAATGCTGCCCCCCCCCCTCCCTCTTGCGACTGCAGGATCAGGAGGAGCACCCAGATCATGTAGAACAGAGTACCGCTCTTTGCGCTGTTACCTGTGTCAGCCTTGGTCCTAGAGCTACCTGCGGTCGTCGCTGGCGGTTTTGTTCGAAGAAGGCTTTCCAGGAACGCAATAAGCGCGCGCTATCGCAGACGAGTTGAACTCGTCACCTCGGATCCGGCACGGAAGAAACCTCTATCCTGCACTGTAATACTAGGGGAACCAATAGCAAAGGTTTTCGCCTCAATAATCTTCAAGGGTCTTAAGGGCCTCAATAATTTATTTTCCGTTGTGGCAACACAGCAACCACAACTATAGGCTGTTCTGCGCGCATCACATAGTAGCCCTCCGAGTGGAGACATAACCTATAAGGGAGCTCCACCATTCCCCCATCGTGACTACTGCTTCGAGATTAGCACTCCAGTGGGAGAAGGCCCTACTGCTAGCTTCCTTACAGCTTTGTGACGCTAGTCACCCGTCGAAAGGGGGAAGAATCGCGCAGCATGAACACCTTTGGGGGCGGATCTCTGACCGCTGCAGCAAAATATTTTCTACCCGCAACGCTGGTTCGATCGGCGCAGGGCTTCATATTCCTGATTTTGCTTCCGTTTCGATGCTTTGACTTCCTTTTGTCTAATATTTTGTCCCAAGAGACTCCGCTAGAGTTTAAGAGATCCAGCTTCACGCTGATAAAGGAAAAGGCTGGACTTTGGCCAGGACCTTAAACAGCCTTTCCCACAAGCTCCATGCACCGCTTCTCATGATGTTATAATATGAGCTGTCGGAAAGTTAATGACAATAGAGGCCTCTATGCCGCTGACTTCTGATAGCGACGAACACATTGGATCACCCAGCTATATGTTCTACACATCGTAGTTTTGTAGCATGAGCTACACTACGTTAAAACCGTTATCTACTGGGCTAATACGCGATCAGTCTACAAATTAATCTTATTTCGCACAAAAAGAGAGGACAAAAAGTAAGAAAACACGTAAACCACAAGCTCTACATTAGCTTTGAGAATGATGAATGACGAGAGGCAAGGGGTGCTTATAGGGAAAGTAATTCACCGCGCGATGGGAAAAGGAGCGAAACCGTTGGAAATTCGCGGTGCCTGAAAAAGCGCGGCAGTGCGCATGAGCCAAAACCTCGTTTCGCCACATGTGCGCCGCGTGTTGCGCCGCCACAGAGGAGGAGGAATGGGAAGAGCGTAGCGGCATCCCATGGTGCGGAGAGAAGAGTAGTTTCTGCAACGTCTCAGATAGCTGACCGATTGGAGCAGGAAAGCATCTGCAGCATCGTATTCTCACTTCATAAAAGTGGATTCGGCCTACAACGCCGATGAACTTTGATGCGTTAAACGGAATGCTGGTTGTGTTCGACGCAACACTTAGTTTCCCTTTCAGTTGCGTTGAACCTGACTACCTGATTTTCAGTTTTCTTTTAAGAACTTCGTTTATCTGAAATGATGTTACACTTGTCTTCTTAGGAGTCACGTTCAATAGCTTTCAGCGTCCTCATTTGCAGAGCATGTGCGTTGTACATAAAACGTTGTACAATCCTACACACTAAACGAAGGACCTCAGCTGCACCTTTAGTACCCTGAAAGGTAGATAATGACATATGTATGTTCTTTCATGCGTTCATTTCTTTTTGGCCCTACACCCTAAATTGCGAATTCAGTTTCGTGTCTGTTGTCATATAAATGCTTGACTATGCATCCTTTCTACTTGCAGGTCACTGGTCACGAAATGATGCACGCCTTTGACGTTCAAGGCATCCAGTTCAACGCCCAACGAATATTTATCAACCTCGAAAATTCCGCTGCGAAGCAGATTTACACTTCAAAGTTGCTGTGTCTACGATCTTCTTATATGCAAGTGCGTAATCAACGTGAATCTTAGACACACGACCATATAATGCAGTGTATTCCGCGGAAACGCCACAGTAGTGGGACACCTTATAAGAACTATTATAATGATATATGAAGTGCAGTATATTGAGCGATTTAGTTGAAAAGGGAAGTTATGTTCACAACAACGCCAAATTGAGTGTGGTTTAGTCTGGGGTTAAACCTGGAGTTAAGCGAGAGCTCTCTGCATGGCTACGCTCAGGTTTGGCTTGTAAGTAAAGACATGGCTTTTGCACATAGTAACTTTTTCTATGGTTTCAGCTTCATATACGCCATAGGGGGCAAATTTACCCACTAAAGTGCGATGCGGCGAAAGTCTCTGTCGCGAGGTTGTCGAATCTCACCACTGCTGTCGCGAGGTTGTCGAATCCCTCCACTACGGCACCTCTTTCTCTCTGTTTGCACCCTCGCGCATCTTCGCGATTACGCGATAGCGGAAGCTACCAGCCAACATAGAAAGCCCTTCTTTAACGGAGCGTTATGAACGTGCTTGTATGACCAAGGTATAAAGTGAATGCAAGGATTTTGGCAGGCTGATTGTGATATCACTCTCCTGTATCAAAGGAAAGCCCCTAGTTGGCAGCTCTAGCCAAACGTGATGTCAGGAAGCCCTACATACAGATAGTGCTCGGTCATGTCAGCTGCCAGCTACCGCTTCCCATGACTTCTTTCTTCCTTCTTTGGAAATGCACGGGCAGACACGGCTAAATGGCCAGATTGTGGCCACGGGATAGTTAAAATAGCCAGCGTAACAGGTATTCCACGTCTTTACACGACGGAGCCTCTGCTTTCTTCCTTGCATATCTTCTTCCTTCTACGTTTTTTTTTATTCTTCCTGTTGCTGTTGTCTTCTGGTCGCTTAGCTCGAATTGCTTTGAAACGGATTGAATATGCTTGGCGTACCGGAAAGCACTACTTAGGGTTCAGTCACGTGAAGGGAGCTTAGAGTGCTCGGGCTCCCAATTTCGCTGTGTACGAGAATCTACGAAAGGTAATAGAGCCCAAAACTCTCTTTTGTCGGGTTTGCTACTTTTTTTGCTGTTTTAGCATAATGCCCAACGTAGAATTGACACAAAACACAGCCTCTCGTCTAAGTTAGAGTGCATGTAAGAGAGAAATTGTTGGGGGAAATGGTTACAGGTTATGAGTTTCCGCTAACACGACAGCGGGCGCAGTCATTCTCCTAGGTTTATTTTTCTTGTCACATCGAAGTAATCTCCTCAGTTCTGCAGCCATAGGTGTGCAGGCGCTCTCCGTTGCGACCTTGTCGCTTTCTTGACCGTCCACAGACGCACAGCCTAGTCGGCAGACACGAGGAACTTCTGCCGTGGCGTATACCTTGCAGTGATAATTTTCCGCAAGACTCTCCCTACATCTCCCTTCATTTGCATCCATTACTACGCTTACAATTGTGGCTGAAACTTTCTTGGGAATTGCACGAGATGCACCCATTAAAATGCAGGAAACTTGTAGGTTAAGGTCACGAAGTTGTTTTGCGCTTACAGTCAATGATATGCATATTTAACTAATATAGTCACTATATTCCTGAGAATTGTGGCAGCAGCAAATTGGTGTTGAAAAACTTGAAAAAAAACACCATTACCAGTGACGTTTAAAATGTCGACTGCTTTCGCCCAATTGCTTTTTTGAGTCACCTGGCGGGCAGTCAAGACCTCACGGTCATTACCTTCATTAACGTTCTCTTTATTTTAGGCTTTCAAGCGTTGGGAAAGCATCACATCTGCTGATGACTTCATCATCTATGTACCTACTCCGAACCGTGTGATGTGGGGAAGGCTGAACCCCAAAACGGCTTTATTAAACTATTAAGGCGTCAATTTAAATATTAGCGCAAAACAACTTAGCCTGGTTTACCATCAGCCTGCAATAAGTCATTATTCGACTCCTTAGGTTGAATTCTACGGCTGCTTCAGCTGCCCTTTGAGCAGCTCTGACGATATCTGCAGTGAAACTGAGAACGATGCAAATGCGTACATGGCCACGAAGAGACTTTACACTGACAAGATCATTAGAGATGCAGCGGGTTCGAGTGTTCAGCTCTCCGAGTGTCAATACGAGTATCCGATGAACAGAGTAACGGCATGAGCTGACGACCGAACATAATGCCGGTTCAAGATGCCGGAAGCCTCTTACAGCTGATGCCACTTCGACTGCCAGCGTCGGACGATATTCTACGTGCGAATATATGGGACCACGGCGCCATCATTGGGGGGTGCGTAGAAGCCTGTCAGAGCTAACTCGTCTCATGAAATCTTGCTCGGTGCCAGAGTGAAACGTGAATTGAGGAAGAAGAGTCGGTGTTCGTCAAAATGTCCCCTTAAATGGCAGCTAAAAGCATTTGTTGCTTAAAAAACAGTTTAAGAAACAATACAGTACCATTAAAAGGGGCCTCTTTTACCTCGGTGTCAGTAGGCATTCAGTATCATTTTACCGCTAACTGACAACATGGGATTTCCTTGGCAAGAGGAATGGAGAACTGATTACACTGCTGTGTTGATATTTATAGCCCATTACATGCAATGAACTCCCTTTGAATAATTTCTTTGGACTATCATTTTTGACGCCACAGTAAGCTATTTCAGCTGAGGGTGGGGAAGGCGATGTTATGACAGGAATGATTGGTAAGAAATCGCAATTTTGTTCATGATAATGTACCGTGCGCATTGATTACAACATTCCAGTTTTGTTTAGGCGTTTCGCGAATAGATGTGCTCTCTTAGTTTCGGAGAATGCTGATTCTACTGGAAAAGGTGGGCGTTTAATTTACATGTCACACCAATACGATTCCGTTCGATTAATTGTACAGCCGAACGAAGCTAATCGTCGCCAAACCTGTCAACGGGTCGATGGTCAGCCCCTATCTCCCTTACAACCGATAAACTTATGATGATACATACTCTATGTGAACAATAACGCCTCCGAATGCACGCAAGAAAAGCAAAATTTGTCAACACATACTGCCTTGAGGCAACAGTGAAGTCGGCGTGTTATCAGAATACGGTTAACTGATGTGAAGGTAGTCTTGTCTCATTATTTAGAGAACCGCATCATTTGACAACTGAGGTCTGTTTTTTTTTTTTTTTGCAATTGAAAAGCAAATAGTGAAAACGGCATGCGGATGAAAAAGGTAGTAACAACTGCAGTGTGCTGCAACAGAATCAAGCAAGTAAGCAGTGTCCATGCTTTCAAACGCTTACATTCTGAGGCGAAATCCTTTTATGCCCAATCACGAAAAAGCCCCTCCTCGTAATCGGCATTCTGGCGCGCAACATACTTTAGCCTTCTTGCATCTTCATGGCTTACGGAAGGGATGAAGGAAGTTGTCATGTCACCTACTGAGCCAGTAAACATAGCCGGAAAAAGATCGAAATGAGTACAAAGTAATATAAGTGTAGATTGCGCAGGAAGATACCAATAGTGGAATGCTTGCTACAAGTGCAAGAGCTCCGGAAAAGAACGGAGCTTCTGAGTGAGCATACAGACGCTTTCATCAGGCTGCCTTTCGCGTGGCTTAGTCATGCCAGCACTCAAACAGCAACAATCTTCAGTTTGTCTATGAGAGGGTGCGTGGCAAAGGCCGGGTCATAAACGCGCCGAATATATTACCAACAGAAAAAACCTTGCTGCACGTCGAAGACAACACTCGAAAACACTACTCCATTCGTGTCTGTACACTTATGCAGTCTTAGGTGTCCGCGCTGAGTTCTATATTCTTGATATTCTACTGTTTATTTATCAACTGTCTCTTAAATGCTTGTACAAGTTTGTAAACACATGGGCAGAAAGGAACAATCGCGTTTGGACGGTTAGGTTCAAAGCATTCGATGTTTTAACTTACGCGGCTGAGGGCTCCTATTCTCAGTCTACTCAAAGTGCCATCTGAATCACTAGTAATCGCCAATAAAGTCTCCAGGACGAGATAAAATAGATATTTAGGTGCATCTATATGACAACGTTTAAAGCGATAATCAAATTCATCTACTGCGCATTGCAGTGTTCAAGCACCCGTGAAAGACGAAACTATCGGTCACCGCACCTCCACATATACAATGAAGAGTTTTGACCATGATACTATTGGCTATGATACTGGGCTAATATATAGTCGCACACTTTATAAAGACTCCGTTGCTTGCATTATCCTTAATATATGCACACGTATACGCTGGCACCCACAACCTGCCTCCTGTTTGCCAGGAGCTTTGTGTCAGATATAACTAAGGTTAAAACGAGACAGCTTGTAAAGCTTGCTAAACCGAAAAGCCGTTGACGCACCCTTGAGTTGTCATTTGAAAGTTTGGCATCGTTCCAGACGTGCCGGAGAAATATTGTACACGTGATTTCGTATCATAAATATAAAGCAACTTTACTTTGTGCAGCGTCATGGGTAGTGTCGTACCATTGCGCTCAATTTGGAAGCTGTATACATGTTGGCGAAGACAGAAGTGCAAAAAGGACAAGGACATGAGAGAGACACAGGACAAAGCACTAACATGGAACATTTTTGCTTGGAGCACGAAAGCATGTATACAAAAGAAAGCGCCGTACAATGAAAAATAGAGATGAGACTCATCGCACGCTCGTGCAAGGACCACCGAGAAATAATGAGATTTTCTTTTCTGATAGATACACGGAAGAAGTCTTGACGCACCGAACCCATTCTTGATAATCGAACGTACCGATATATTTCAACGTACGCATCGATCCCTGCTCCTTTCATAACTGTGCCGTCTAAGAGCAGTGGCCTGCAGGTTTTACTAGGGCAGTCATAGCATTGTTCAGACAGGACGAAGCTAGAGTCCCCGCTTTACTGCAGCTTGCACTTGCACCTGTTTTATCTCCTATAACAATTAAAATGCGAAAGTCTCGGTAAGCTGATGTGTGGACAGTATTCATGCGTCCGTGCAAGGAGCCTTGAATGAAGAGTACGACAATCTTTGTATGAGATAACAAGCGTAGAATCCATCTGTTTGCAGCATTTTGTTGATGTGGTTTAATTAGTCCGTAATTAAACTCAAAACATAAACTAGACGTCAAAGTATCCAATGACTACGATGTAATAGGCAGATGTCAAAGCAGCCACGGACATCAAAATTGTGCAAAAAAGGTGCAGAAATAAGTAAAAGAATAAAAAAGAACGAAAGAAAAAGAAATAAAAAAGCGAGAAAGCGGCAACGAGTGCAGAGAGTAGCAGGAAAGATTTTCGCCTTAGCGCAGTTAAGATTATAAGTGCCTTGAAAGACTGTTATTAGTCTTGTAGAGCCTGAGTATACAGACGTTATTTTTATTGTAAAAGTGTCAGAGGTCACTGCGTTACCCCTTTGACTTAATAACGCAGGGGCATCGCTGCTCTCTTGCCCGAAACAATTATAATCTTATCTTTCTTCGCAGTTACATATTCTCTCTCCCAATGATTGCAGTATTTAATTGGCTTGCGCAGGCGGAATTCGAGTCAAGGGACAGAATTCTGAACACGGTGATCGACTCTGAAGGATTCGCCGACGTTGCGGGCATCCAGTTGTCTTATGCTGCTTACCGGAGTCTTCCAAATGCGGAGCCCTGGGCGACCATGCCAGATGTTGAACTCACTAACGAGCAAACGTTCTTTGTTTCGCACTGCCTGAAGTGGTGCAGCGCAGAGCCAGGAACTCGGCGTGATGAGAACGGCTTATACTGGCACAGCCGGTCACGTTGCATTGTTCCCTTGAGGAATATGCCCCAGTTCGCCAATGCGTTCTCCTGTAAACCAGGTGACCGCATGAACCCGGTGAAGAAGTGTAGTTTCTGGTAAATTTGTGCATTATATGGCGGTAACGTTTTAAGATTAAACTGCGTTGCTCATTTCATGTTTCTGCCCGATTTAGGGACTATTTCATGGAGTGAACACAAAAAAGGCAGGTACTGGTGTCGACGAATCTAAACAGTAAACATGCATAAATGTCTGATCTCAACGGACAACAGAAATCTATTTGGTGCTTATTGTACTCTGTTTAACCCAGTTGATAAACACAAAACAACGAGGAGATTAATATAACAATGTTATTGCACTAGGTTCACAGATATTTTATTACTAGCTTGTTTACCCTGTTTTTCATTCATTGAGTTTCTTATGTATCGCTATCATTCAGTCGTCTTGTGCGTTTGTATAATAACTGCACCAAAGTTTTGCAGTTACTACAGAAATGTGAAGTTTCAACAGCTCACCTGTCAAAAACCGAGCAGATGTTCTTGCGTGTGAGCAGCAAATTTGCTGCTCGACGTCTCTCAAAAGGAACGGGAACACACTGTAAGAAAAACAAAGCTTGCGCTACACAAAAACAAATAACGGGGGAACAATTTGTTATCTACCTGTTACCTTTATCTACTAATTATGTAACAGTGTTTTAATTACCTGAAATACTTAAAGGATTACAGCTATAGGGAAGCCGCGATCCTGCTTCGCACCTTATCCTTCTGGGAAAGAAACAGCACTTTACTATATCATTACTTGCTTTGCCAGAAGGATTATAAGGTGTGTATATGATGTTCGTTTGTATTAGTTTCAAAACAGCTCATCCAGTTTGTCTTTATTTAGGAGTAATAAACAAACTTCGGCCAGTCACATTTTCTTTATTTATGAAGTGGCAAATAATTTCCAGTACAAAAACTCTTCTTCACCATGCAAATCAATCTGGAACTGCAAGGCATCCGCAAAACCTCGATCTTTGGCATGACCGCCATATGGGAACCTAGGGATTTCTTGAGTGAAGCGAGTTCTGAACGTCAAAGCTATCGCCAAAGCTATGTCATCTTCTATGTTTAGAACTGATACATTCACGGCTGTCCATTGGATGTCATAGTCATCAACTCGCAAAGGGTCAAAACACACCGCTATCGTATTTTTCTAATATTTTCTCACACGTCGCAAAGTTTCATTTTGACCTTCCACTGTATTCCGCAGCAACCAATTTTACCGAGCATTGCATGAAGTGTAACTCTCATAACCTAGCCTCGAACTGAATCCGCATTAAAGATGATCTACTTTCACACATATTCGGCATTTGATCAATTTACCAGAGTCTGTGAATATTTTTCGAGATTTTTAATTTTTTGCATTTCCCAATAACGCATGTTATATTTGTTCTTTAGGGGAAGTTTTATACCCGTTGCGCCGTAGAAATGCACCACAGTCTCCTTCAGAAAAGGCAAGGAGGTCTACTGTGAGCGATGATAGCGTGGTACTTTCAGACAATCCTAAAGATTAGGGTTCCATCCTTGTAGTAGCGATTCGAGGGAGGGCTGAAGTTTTGATGCCGAATTTAACATAGAAAAGTAGTTTCTGCTTTACGTAAAGTCGAGTGCATTCAGTGGGCTACTCCGAGCGAATATTGTAGGGAGATGGCGTTATCTCCGAAAGAGTAAATATCTAAGACGACAACCGCCTCTTCCAAAGGGATAGGAGCGGTGGCCTTGATGAGGAACTAGAGTGCGCACCTGATAGCAAAAGCTGCTCGCACGGAGGAGGAGGAGAAAACGTTTATTTCTGCAAGGATATTGGGGCCCCCTGAGTGCCCGCACGAACCCCGGCACTCAAACGTTCATGTTCAATCTGTCCATGACGTCGGCATCCTGGCGAACTGCGATCTTTCGCTTCGCCGGGCCCTTAAAGCGTAGTTGGGGGTCCCAGTCTTCCTAAGTCCGGTGTGGCACCGATCCGACGGGGGAGGAGACGCCGGGCAGGTTAGTAGGATATGGGTCAGTGTCACTTTAGGGGCCTGGCAGAGGGGGCAGGTTGGCGTGATTGATTGATAGTGAGATAACAGGGAGGGAGTGGGGAGGGTCCTCGTTTGCAATTGTCGCCAGAGATGCTGCTCCCTGGTGGTAAGAGAGGAGTGTGGTGGTTGGTATAGCTTCCGTTCGGCGCGGAGGTGTGCGGTCAGCTCAGCGAAGGTATGCATGCGCTCCTTAGAGAAATCCTCCCCGAATTCCGCCATTGCCCCGTTTCTTGACCCTCGGGCTAAGGAGTCGGCGACCTCGTTGCCGGGATTTCCCGAGTGCGCAGGCACCAATGAGCTCAAGACGTCGGGGGCTGGGGGGGGGGGTTGTTGTGGCTAGCAGACATTTGGCAAAGAGGTGTACCCTGCCTCTAGCATAATTTAAATAAAAGAACCAAGGTGGCCGAAATTTCCGAAGTCCTCCACTACGGCATCTGTCATAGCCTCAGTCGCATTTGGACGTTAAACCCCCTCAACCAAACCAAACCAAACCATAATTTAAGAATGTGGGTTTGGAGTCGCTGATGATGTAGTTGGCACTAGTGCCTCTCAGGGCCATGGCGATGGCGGTCTCTTCAGCCTCCTCTGCTGTGTTGCCTGGTGGCAGTTCGAAACTGAGGGGGTCGGCATTTGGTTTGTATACTACAGCCGTAGCCTCCCCGTAGTCTACAGCAGCATCTACCCAGACCGCATCTGGGGCGTCCCCGTACCACTTGTGCAGTGCGTTCCCCCGTGCAGTCGTACGGCCTTGATCCCGCAAGGGGTGCATGTTTTGAGGTAGCGGTTTGATGTAGAGAGATTCTCTGATGTGAGATGGAAGCGTGCTTAGTTTTGGATCGTTAGTAGGTATCCTGATGTTGAGTTTGTGCGATATTTGTCTACCTGTGGGTGTGGCAGCAAGGCGTATGTATGGGAGTTGAAGGTCTGCTTCATTTAATTCGCATATTGTATTGTGCAGCCCCAGAGCGAGCAGTTTCCCGTTTTTTGTGTTCCCTGGCAGATTAAGAGCAGTTCTTGTCGCTTGCCGAATCACGGCGTCTAGCTGTTGAGTTTCTCCAGCGGTAAGACTAAGATAAGGGGTCGCATAGAGGATACGACCAACTGTGTAAGCATGAATTATGCTTAGAGTATCAGCTTCTCGGAGCCAGAGCGCTTTTCCCGTGACTCGTCTTATTAGTTACGCGGTTGTGACGAGGGTTTGTTTCAGCCTTTTCAGTGTCTCCTTGTTCTTCCCGTCATTTTGCAGATACATACCAAGTATGTGTAGCATGTTCACACGAGGGATGCGTTTACCCTGGTTGTGTATCTCAATGTTCGTGTGGTAGATTCCACCTTCCGGTGGCAGGATTATGAGCTCTTATTTCTCTAGAGGAAATTCGAGACCGATGGCATCTGTGATAGCAGCTATGTTCGCACGGCTGGTGTCTTGAGTGTAGAGGATTTCTTCTCTATGTTGGCTCCGAAACAAGAAGGTCCTAGGATCTCCTTCGAAATCCCATGCACTGACGCTCAAATCGCTGAAGGTGTATTCTGAAGGGATTTGTCTGTGAACTGTACTGCGTAGACGCTGCTCATGTACAGATCGGTGACGTCTACAATTGTAAGGGAAGCGCTGCTGTTCTTGAATAAAATCATTATTGAGAGGTAACGAAGTGTGGTGTGTGAGTGGGGTCTAGTCCGGCACTACAACGGTGCCTCTGCAATCTGTACACTTGTCAAGAGGACCTTTCTGAACGCACGTTCGGAACTGTATAGGATAGCCTTCTGTTCCTCAGTAGTTGGCCTTGTGTTTGGGACATCAGCTGAATGCTTTGGCAGGTGCATCCAGTATTTAGAGACGCCTACAGACAGACACGCCACATTAATTAGATTGTTTAAATACAATGCACACCGGATCCTGTGAGCCCTCTCATTTAGTCACAACTGCTGCGGATATGCTTTTGTGGACACGTTAATATTTAGTAATATTTCTGCGCACAAATCTGTGAACCTAGCGAAGTATTGCTTTCGCATTAAAAAATATTACAAGAGTTCAATGCTGCTGAACCAAATATTGTCGCGTAAACAGCGACCCTTACAGTTGCGTCCGAGGTCCAAGGCATGGCAAAGGTTCTACGAACAGCGTCAGAGTTCAGGCTCGAGGTTAGCACACTTCTTCTTCCTCTCACACTTCTGCGCTTCTTTGTCGTCAACGCATGCTACATTAGCCCCCCCGTGCGAAAAGCATCGTCCCGATGCTAGATTGAAAGAGGGACAGAGTAAAAGGGGCTGCTATCTGGCATGAAAAGGCTTCAAGCGGACCACATGGACCACTTCAGAACGCTCGGGACGCCGGGGCTCTGGTTCCTCGTGCGAAACGACTTCATAGTCCAGTTCACTAACGCGTCGAAGAACGCGGTAGGGGCCGAAATAACGGCGCAAGAGTTTTTCGCTGAGTCCGCGTCGTAGAATGGGGTACCAAACCCAGACAAGGTTACCTGGCAGATAGTCTGCAGTCCGCCGCCGCAGGTTGTAGCGTTGTGCATCTAGGCCTTGCTGCTGCTGTATTCGCACCCGTGCAAGTTGACGGGCCTCTTCGGCACGCTGTAGAAAAGAGGCGACATCATCATTTGGACTTTCGTCTATGTGGGGCAGCATGGCGTCGAGCGTGGTCGTCACTTGTGGGCCGTAAACTAGGCTGAATGGAGTCATGTTGATAGTTTCCTGAACGGCGGTATTGTATGCAAATGTTACATACGGCAATACTTCGTCCCATGTCTTGTGATGGACGTCCACATACATTGACAACATATCGGCAATGGTCTTGTTCAAACGTTCTGTCAGGCCGTTTGTTTGCGGGTGGTATGCAGTCGTGCGACGATGATTGGTGCGACTAAGAACAAGGATATGCTGGATGAGGTCTGCAGAATATGCAGCTCCTCTGTCAGTAATGAGTACTTCTGGTGCGCCATGTCTCAGGACAATTTGAAAAACGAAAAATTTCGCAACTTCAAAAGCGGTAGCACTAGGAAGAGCAGCGGTTTCTGCGTAGCGGGTCAGGTAGTCAGTAGCTACTATAATACACCTGTTCCCACAGGTGGAAGTAGGGAACGGTCCGAGCAAGTCCATCCCTATTAGCTGGAATGGTCTGGACGGTGGCGTAATGGGCTTTAAAAGACCGGCTGGCCTCAGAGGCGGAACCTTTCGACGTTGGCAGTCACGGCAAGTTCGAACATAATGCGTTACATCTCTTGACAAACGAGGCCAGTAATACCCTTCTTTAATTCTGGATATCGTTCGAGTGACTCCCAGGTGGCCGGATGTGGGTTCGTCGTGGCAGGCTTGAAAAATCTCATCCCTTAAGCTTGCTGGTACAACGAGGAGGTATTGGCGACTGTTGGCTGTAAAATTCTTCTTGACGAGAACGCCATCACGGAGACACAGAAAAGACAAAGTACGACGGAAAGGGCTAGGGACCATGCTGCCGGCACCTTGAAGAAAGTCGATTACCTGGCGAAGTTCGGGATCATTCCGCTGGTCATCGGCAAAATTGTCTGAACTAATTGCACTCAGAAATGCGTCGTCGTCACCTGAGGCGTCCGAAGCTGGTTGTACAGGAGCACGAGACAGGCAGTCAGCGTCTAAATGCTTACGACCTGACTTGTAGGTTACAGTGATGTCGTATTCTTGAAGTTGTAGGCTCCACCTGCCGAGACGCGCAGAAGGGTCTTTAAGGCTTGTCAGCACACAAAGCGCGTGATGGTCGGTCACCACTTTGAAGGGTCTACCGTACAGGTATGGTCGAAACTTCGAAATAGACCACACGATGGCCAGGCATTCCTTTTCAGTGGCAGAGTAGTTTGTCTCAGCCCTAGACAAAGCCCGACTAGCGTAGGCGATCACAGGTTGTTCACTATTCCGTATCTGTACTAGGACAGCGCCCAAACCAACATTGGTTGCATCCGTGTGGAGTTCGGTATCTGCGGTTTCATCGAAATGTGCTAGAACTGGAGGCGACTGCAGGCGACGTTGAAGCTCCTGAAATGCGTCCATTTGCTGGTCGCCCCATGTGAACGGCATATCAGCCTTAGTAATAAGTGTAAGGGGGGCGGCTATTTTAGAAAAGTTTTTCACGAAACGTCGATAATATGCACATAGCCCAAGAAAGCGTCGCACATCTTTCTGGTCCCGCGGCGTCGGAAAATTGGCGATGGCAACTGTTTTTTCAGGATCCGGCAGAACTCCCGCTTGGTTCACGACATGGCCCAAAAACTTCAGCTCTTCATAAGCAAAATGGCATTTTTCAGCTTTCAGAGTGAGGCCCGACGTTTGGATGGCGTCTAGTACTGCGTCTAGGAGACGGAGGTGCTCCTTGTTGGTCTGTGGTCAGGGAGAGGACCACACTCGGGAGGCAGACCTTGCAGTCGGCGGCTGCTCTGGTGTACTGGGGTCTCCACCTTAGGGGTGCGTCCTGGGCTTGTAGGGGGCGTCCGGGTCATGAAAATCGCACCCAGCACCTCCACCAGATGTCGCGTAAACAGCGACCCTTACAGTTGCGTCCGAGGTCCAAGGCGTGGCAAAGGTTCTACGAACAGCGTCAGAGTTCAGGCTCGAGGTTAGCACACTTCTTCCTCTCACACTTCTGCGCTTCTTTGTCGTCAACGCATGCTACAATATTGAGCGAAAGAATTAGCGGCGGGTGACTGAGCGTGGTTCTTTTTTTCTTCTTCCTGAACCCACATATAAATCCTCGCTTTAACCAACCCGTATGAACGTGCCTTAGTGGCCTATAAGGGCAACGTGAATGCCATGGTCCTAGCAGGCAAAGTCTGACATAACCGTCCCATGTGAAACGAAAGACCCATGTTAGCAGCTCCTGCCAACTGAGCTCCGCCCCACGCCGGCCGACCGCTTGAGTTGAGAGCCCATCTTTCGCTTTTGTGTCACGTGGGATGTGAAGTAACAGCATCACGTGGGTAAGACGTGGCAACCGCCGCGTTACGTCAACCGCTTGAGTTTGCAGCCCAGCTCTCACCCTAGTGTCACGTGCGGGGCGACGTCATAGCGTCATGTGGGTAAGACGTGCGTGGCTACCGCTGCGTTACGCTCAAGGCTCGAAACCTAGAGTGGTCTTGCTTTCGCAATAAAAATTGGAGTACGTACAGCCCTTGCCGCCGCACTGACAGAGCGCTAGACAGCACGGCTCACAGTACAATGGCGAGTTCATCAAATAACCGTTCCACTTACTTCTTGTCAAGTGGAACTCGGCTTCCGAACACGTCGCCGGACAAGTACAATGCTCTCTTGTATAACGTACTTCGCCACTCGTGAGCCGACGTTGCCCCTTCAGCCCCACATCTAATACACAGCGACACCGCCTCCATACTCTATCCGAAAGGTTGTAGAGGAAATCAGCGCACTATACAGAGGTTTAGAGAAGTTTTCTAATTAAGTGTTCAGCGTATTCTGTTTACCCCTTTACGGCGCAATAGCAGCTTCCTGTGAGCCAAATATTCAAGACTGGCTGCAGAGACCGAGATAAGCGGGCTCTTTCGAGCGTTTTTAAGTGTAGAGACGTTATAGGGCTTCCCGTAGTGCGGCTTCAGGTTCGTAAACAGTAGCTGCAAGCATGCGGCAAAGAGCACTGGAAATATTGAGTTTCCTCGCTTGGAGTTTTCTTAACAAAATTTTCTTTTCACATGAAAAACATTGGCTTATGTAAGGGCTGTACAAAAAAACTTTCAGTACTTTCAGGTTATGTAAATACTCCAGGGTATACATTTGGGCAGGTCAGACTGATGTTTTTCAAGGTAACTGTGTTAGTACACTGTTCATTTCCTTGTATAAACGAGAGCTGGCCTTCTTGGTTTTAAAACGTCCGTGATCTGCCATTATTTTCCCATCTTTTTTTAATTTTTGTTATTTTTCTCATAGGTCAGCACATGCGCTACTTTTGCTTAGGTTCCGTTCAACATGGTTGTTTTTGGCTTTCTTTGTCAGACAGAAGTTCGCGCCTGTGTTCTGGTGCGTGTTCTCCTCACTTTTGTCCGTCGTGCTGGTGTTGCGCTTCTCGTATGGTATCTAAATACTACTCGACTTTGATATAAAGCCATCGCTTTAAACAGGCTTTATTAATGTGGTTTGCGTCACCTATGAGCACCGTGTGTGAATGATGATCCAGGAATTCTAGAGCGTTCCATTCCCTTACCAGCCCCTTCATCCCGAATGCACACTTGAGGGAGCAGCTCCTGCGAACTCGGCCATGCTGAGCGGTCACGTGACGTCACAAAATGCGCCGACTTATCAGTGTACAGCGATATCAGCTGCCTATGATCTTCTGCGAGATGTACTCTTGTAGTCTTCCACTTAAAACGCTAAAATTTATGGAGGACCGCTAACACTGTCGCGCTAGAATAACAAAATGTAGCAGCTAATTCTAAACATTTGTGCTCCGATAGAGAAAGGAATATTCACGTATGCATTCAGCAAAAATGAGTTTCCTCTAGACCTGATGCATCACTCGACCCGCAGCATTGGGAGGCCAGCCAACAGTTACGAAAAAACCAGAAAGTGCGGCTGTAAGTGTGGTCCGCTTTGCGACTGGTCACATCACATCACTTTATTTTTCTTTTACCCCCTTCTGAGGTTGTTACATAAAAGGTGGCGTTCACAGTATACAGTTATATACAGTATTTGGAAATGTTGAAGAACATGTAATCTCAGCGATATTGTGAAAATGCTGTTCCGGTCAGCTGCTGCTTTGAAAAATGATTCAGCTGGCAAAAGGGATGGTACGAGCACGTGGACGCAAAATCTGAAGAGAATGACCGATGCGATGGGATCTGCGTGGGGGGAGTTCTTGTTTTAGTGGTGAATAAAAAATCTAGTGAAACAAGACAGACTGGCTATAAGACAGCGAGTAGCGAGTTTAGGGATGATGTACTCACGTCTTACGAGTTTGAGGAGTGAACTATTCTGGTTGTTCTAGTTTTGAATGGTTTCGATAGCGCTTGATAAATACGCTTGACTAGGGTTCCAGAAGGGTGATGCGTAGTCCAGTTTAGTTTAACGAGTGCGATGTATCCTTTTTACCTGAGATTGCTCGGCTTCCCGCAGATGATGTTGAAGAAACCTACTGTGTTATTAGCCGATGATATCTGGTGACTAACGTGATCTTCAACTCCAGTATCAGTCTTGCACATAGCGTATGTCTGCTTGAAGGGATTCTTGCTCGCAAGGGTGGTTCACTGAGTGATAAATGACAAAATTACAGATGTGACAAGAGATATGCTAGGGTAACTCGCTAACGTATATAAGGAATAACAATGTACCAAGAACAGAACCCTCCGCTACGCTGGAGGTGACTGGAAGCGAGTTAGAAGGTTAGTTATTAATGATTACGGACTGAGAGCGATTCGTGAGGCCTTTTTAATTCATGCAAATATATTCGGATGTAGGTTTATATAGAAAAAAATAAAAACCAAACGTTGATCAGGTACTTTGTCGAATTTCCTAATGATGTCTTGGAAAATGGAGTCTTTTTATCGATCAGTATCAAGGTTGGCACGAATGCCATGTAGAAAATTGCTAGTGGAGTTTCGTAAGAGGGTAAGCCCTTTACGTAAGAGATTTTCGTAAGCCCTTCCTAAATTCCTGTGATGAATGAGATATGGTAATTGAATCCAAGAATTGCATGATTTGGGAGTAAATGACGTGTTCCACAAATTTGCATAGTGCACTTGGTAATGAAACGGGACGATAATTAAGCGGTGAGTCAGTACTACCTATTTTGTGGACAGGAGCGAACTTCCCCACTTTCTAGACGCCTGAAATGGTTCCTTCGGAGAGTGATTGCTAGTAGAATGAACATAAATACCTGCACAGGCTTATGTAATGTTACGAATGGTTTTCGAATATATTTCATTATGCCTGCGGCCGAGCAAATAATTTCGTCGAATATATAGGAAATTTCATTACTGCTGAAGTTTATCGCATCCATGGCGGTGGCGATTGTGAAAAGATAATCTAAACACGGGGCTTCAGTTTCGTCGGTAAAAACCCGACAAAAACGCAGTGTGAAACGTTTTTGCACATTCAATATGTCATCCTTTCCCCAGAGTTATTAGTGACAGTCAGCGGGCGCATTTCCTTCGTGTTTATCACATTCCAGAAATCCTTACGTTTGGCAGCTCTCCCTGTTGCCGGATGAACTTCGTAAAATGAACGCTTCACGCTGATAATCGTGGCCAACTATGTGCGTTCAGTTTCTTAGCGCTTCGCACGTGCATGTAGGCATTCTTGATGCTTAGAAGTACGAAAAGAGCGTTTTTGCTACTTTGGAGCTTTTCCAAAATTTTTGTGAACAAGGTGTCGTATTATTATTTCGAAAACTGTGTGTTGGGATACATTTATTGGTCAGTTGAGCCACCTTATGTTTGAATAGTGTCCAGTTGTTAACTCTTCTGTGAAGAGCCACTTGAAACATCCCCAGAAAGTAATTTCAGTGTTAATTGCTTCCTAGTTTCCCTTATTTTAGAAGCTAATAGTTGTCTGAGAAGGTTATTTTATCGATGAGAAGTTGAAACTGGCATGGATTACTTTATGGTCGCTGATTTCCCAGAGACACGTAATGATTTCTAGGCTGCCTGAATGGGTGGTCAGTATGAGGTCGATTGTGCTAGCTCTTTCCCCTGCGACACGAATTGGGTCGGAAACAAGTTAGGTTAAATGAAAAATAAAGCAAACGTCTACAAATTCTTTCGACTCCACCGGACTGACTATAGGCTGAGGCGTTTTGTGTCTGTCGATATTGTTGCAGCTGAAATCCTGAAAAGGATGATATGTACCTTCGATGCTTGGAAACTAAGTTAGATGAAATATTGTGAAGTTATTGCTGAAAGCCATTACTGATGCCACACACACAAATTAGTTTTGTGTGGATATACATGGCACATGATCCATAAAATGTCTACGTCTGACATGATATCAATGATAAAATACGATACTTGCTCGTGGACGGCTATCAGAATTCTTTCCCAGGAGCATCTTTGGGATCGGCGCGAAAAAGATGGAAATGAGGCGGTTAACAGATTCTGTAAATCCGTGATTTTATTCAACCATGTTTTTGTTGGTAGAAATAGATAACTGCCTGAGGATATTACAAGATTAGGCACGATATCACGTTTCGGCAAGAAGCTGCTGTTACTAATCATTACCGATAAGAGAACGTTAGCACGGGTAGTAGGCCGGGAAGATCGCAATTCCCGCGATGGATTAGTTACTCTTATATCTTTTGTATAGACTGAGATTTTTATCAAACACCATAGCGTTTTGGGCTAGTGCAGGGTTTTAAACCTCGCGGAAGAAGACATTGCCTTTGCATAAGTGACAACATGCGTCCGCCTATTATGGAAGCGGCGTGACACAAACCAGTACCCTTGAATTTTGGACCTTTGGAAAGAACGAAATGCCTAATTTTGGAGGATATAAATTTAATGACAATTGGACGTTCCCCGTCTTTACAGTGGCTTTCGGGGCGATGGGCACGTTCTATGTCATTTGGAGTGAACCGGTTATCAAGGTGTTCGGACCAGTGACGAATTAATAGGTTTAGCAAGTAAAATTCGTCAACGGAGGGCAAAGAGGCTATACAATGCGTAGTCAAAGTAAAAAAAAAAAATATTACTTTGATGATGCCTCCGTATATCGTATTACGCGGCAGGCCTTCCTCCCGCCGACGAAGTAAAGAGCTTACCACCAGCTATGCGAATTAGGAAGCCATCCCAGCAGTCGTTACTTTCCTTACCTTGGAGGCAAAGGTTCCACTGGTGACGCGAGCGTATGGAGCAACTTCAAAGTAGCTTCATCATGACGTCGCATTGCGCGTGGGCCTTGGTGTCCACTGTGTGCTCCGTAGCGTACCTAGATTGTGTTTCGGGCGCTTTCATCACATTTAGCTAGGTGGTGGTGGTGGTGGTGGTGTGAGTGAAATCTTGTGGCATTTTCGTCTAGTTTAGCGGCGGTGTAATTGTTGTTGCGTCATCATTCTTTGCCGGCGGTAGAAGATCTTCGTTATATCAGAAGGGTAGATGCTTGAGCTTGTAGGATCACGATTGAAGAGAAGAAAATGCGGAGAAAGTTACACGTCATATTTAGAGGACGTACGCCCATATTGTCGGTGTGTGGACAATACCAGGCCGGAAGCCGACCAGATCCATCATGCTGTGAAAGGAATAGACGATTTCGCATTTTGCACTCTCGCCGCTCAACACCCTTCATCTGTTGCAGACGTTCGTAACACCTGCCAGCGCTTAGATATACTTCAGTCACGACATCGCCCAAACAACTGGGTCGATCCTTTTTCCCTTGACGCCTACCTCCGCGCGATGATTCGATCCATCATCCGCAATCTTCAGGGCTCATCCCTCGGACCTGTATGCTCCCATGCAAGGTATTCTAATTTGCATGCCTTGATAAAACAGGAAATAGCTTCTGTCACACGCCCTTCCTTTCAAGAGCAGGCAAGTACCAGTTACACGCCTAATATGCTACAGCGGACTTCGCTGCTACGTCGCTTGAGTCTGTCGCCGGCGCATGTGGGACGAGCGACATCGCTAGCATGACATTCGACGAGAGGGCACGTATGATCAATCTCGTATCGTCAGATCTACATGACTACAGACAATTATTGCCCATCTTCTCGCCATCGCAATCTGAGAGCGCCCACTGGCCGGTCCACAAGTCGACGTTCACCATCTCCTTACCGTCTCTCGCCGTTCCCCTTCGACCAACACCGTACATTTTTTGGGCGCAGTACGGCAACCTGCTTCGCACCGTTTCCGGAGGTAAACTGCACTGCCCCTACACCATAAAATTCTTCCCATACTGCCGTGTAACATGCTGTCAGCGTAATTTGCAGGGACATTCGTTGAGGCATTAGTCGTCACCCGGCGCATCTATTTCCTTTATACGATCAGATTTATGTTCTCGTCCAAAAACTTTGTACACCTTCCTCTGGTTCTCATTTCCGCGCCGAAAATGAAGTACCCATATTCCCTTCTGAACAGCGCACTGCTCGTATTAATTTAGATGGCTCCTGCCATCACAATAAACGTTCGTTCATCACCCGATGTGGGGTCGTGCACATGGTCGCACGGTGCGCATTCAAGATGTCGGCCCCACCGACGTTTCTTCCGGCCTTGAAACCGTCGGATACTCCGGGCGTTGCATAGACTGCTTGGAAAACGAGACAGTGAGTTCAGGGTCTCTTCCACGGCCACCCAGTTAAAGCAGCCTAAAGAAGTGCAAGCAGCGACTGTAGTTGTGATGATTGGAGAAAACGGCGGGAAAACATAAAGAGCTTTCAAATTCGACAACGATGAGGACAAGAACAACGTCGACATTTTGCTGAAAAATTTGAGAAATTCTACAAACCGTTGACGGATCTTACATATCGAAAGCTTTTGATAAGGTTACTCACGAAAAGTTTTTTTTATAAACTGGATACAATACTTCATAACAAACAATTAGTAAAATGAACTTTAGCCTACCTTTCAAATAGAGAACAATTTGATGTCTTTAACCATCATTCTTCTGACAGGCTTTCAGTTCACTCTGGCATCCCTCAGGGCTCTGTTCTTGGTCCTCTGTTGTTTTTAATATATATTAATGATATTGTCGTTAACATTCCTGTGAAAATTAGACTTTACGCTGATGACTGTTATTCATACAGAAGTGAGAAATGTATCTGATCAACAACTACTTAATAGTGCGTTACAAACAGTTTTCGCATGGTGCGAAGTATGGCAAATGTGCACTAACTTTGAAAAAACTGTACTAATAAGAATCACTCACAAAAAGAAAGTCTTACCCTTCGATTATTGTATTAACGGCATGACACTAACTGAAGTAACAGAATATAAATATCTTGGGCTCTGGGTCAGTAACAATCTTAGTTGGAATAAACATGTTGATCTCAAAACGTGTAACGCTTTCCGTAAACTCTTTCTTGAGACGGGCATTGTGGTTGTCTACCCCATCTGTACGCCTGCTTGCTTACAAAGCTATTGTTCTGCCAACCTTAGATTATGCTGCAATCATTTTGGACCCCTTCACACAAACTAACATGAATTAATTAGAGAAAGTTCAAAAGACGGCGGCACGATACATATATAACAATTACCGGCGTACATCAGTAACACACCTTTTAATTCAAGCTGGCCTTCCGGCAATAACTAAGCGAAATTGTTGTGCATGACTTAAATTTCTGTACAAATTAATTAAAAGACACTACAGATCAGAACTCACCGATTTGCTTGTTTTTTCGTCCGGATACGCAACCCGACAACGACACCAGCTAACTTTAACTCCTTTTCGCGTTGAAAATAACTGCTTTAAATACTCGTTCCTTCCACTAACTATTTCCGATTGGAATAACCTCACTAACAATGAAGTGCTGCAGCCATCACTGACGTTGTTATAGCAGCATATCACCTAGTTTCTTTTTATTGCACTTGTTATTTCACTGCTTTGCTGTATATGTTTGGTTTATTCCTAAATGTGCAGAAGAGCTTCAACTTGCACTGTAATTATTGTTTATTTTGGTTGGTTGGTTTGCGGGGTTTAACGTCCCAAAGCAACTCAGGCTATTGCTGTTTTGTTCAACTGCTTAGTTTGTATTCCCACCCTGCTAAACTCCCAACACTTTATTGCAGTATCAATAAATAAATAAATAAATCATGAGTTCCGGTTCGGATCAATGGGCCGGATTCAAGGGGGACCATATAACGACTTTCTGACAGAGCTAGCGCTCTTAGCACAAACCTGCGAGTTCGTAGACCGCTTGCTCCGTAGCCTCATTATTCTGGGAGTGCAGAACAAAGGTTTACTGCAAAAGCGTATTGTCCAATACCCGTCGGAGGAGAAGGTAGTTGCAATAGACGTACCTCACGAACAATGAAACGAACAATTGAAAGAAAGCACTGAAGACACCAAAGCAGCAGGCAACGCTGTAGTCCATACTGTCGGTCCGCAAAAACGGCATTGTAGTCACTCATCGCAGCGTAACTTGCCCCACTCAAGGAAAGGTATGCTCTAGTGCGGTGGGCGCAATTACGCGTACAAGATATTCTGGCAATGCCATGCAGCTCCAAAGAGTAGTAAGAAATTCGGGGCCCTAGACAATTTTCCATTGTGTTCAAATTGTGATGAACGCATGACGTGTGCAGTAGGCCAGTTCCAGTTTAAGTAAGCGCATAATGGGTTACGCATTTTGAAGAGGAAAAATATACTGTAAAAGAAGAGACATCTGGGCGAGCTGGTATGGTGACATGATAGAAAAACAGCGCAAAAGACGTGCACAGAGGTGAAGAACAGAAAGGACGGCAGCACCCGTCCTGTCTGTTCTTCACCTCTGTGCACGTCTTTTGCGCTGTTTTTCTATCAGGAAAAACATGATAGAATTAAAGCACTGTCGTCTGCAACTGTATATTGGCGCCAAGTATGAAAAACTGCAATGCTCTAGGAACCGAGACGCTGCGGTGCATTCCGCGATTCGGACGCGTCAGTTCGCACTGAAGGCGAGTGACGAAATTCTTCGAAATGACTGCAGAGTCTGCACTGACGAAATGCGTGAGCATGAGCGTGGTTTTGCTTTCCGCGAAATGTGTCAGCGGGATGCCGCGAGTTAACGATGCTGCGCCTTTCCTTTCCTGCGCACCAATTATAGAACGCCGGTGAACTTCGATGCGTTCAAAGGAACTACAAGGGGCAGTCCAGTGAGGCACGTGACCGGAAGCTGAGAACCGAAACCAGAATTTGGCAGGCGGCCATCTTGGCTTGCAATTACACAGTTACTTTGCTCTCAGTAATTACCCACATAACCCACATAAACCATGTCACTGGCAAACCTTTTCTTTATTCTCTATCCGGTGGTGCCATTTTTTTTTTTCATATACTCACGTCCTTTTACTGCTCCGGCAACATGAGGCCCATATAAAAATCCGCCTACTTAGCCATAAAATGCTTACACACAAATATGTTGCTGGATTGCGATCTCAGTGTAACATGAAATACTTGCGACCGGCAGCAGCTACGCATGGAGAGGCTGAGCAAGTTTAGCGGAATTAAGCCAGGAGTGTTGCATTTTGAAGACAAGGAACAGCAACGGAATATTCTAGTAGTATAGCACAGAATGGGTGTGGCGAGTGGCATTCTCCTCATAAGCACCGGTTATTTCTTAACTTAAGTGATCAGCGGCATTTGAGTGCAAGAACTACATTTGAGGACCTCGATTTAAACAGAAGGAATCGAAAGATATGCGTGGTAGCTCTAGCACTTGCAAAAAGGTGCCCGCGAGGCTGGCATGATCCATGGCCAAGGACAACGCTTGCATTCCCATGCGCGCCGCGAAAGAAGGTTTTCCTGTTCGTCGCCCTCTAGCTGCGCAGTTAGCTGGCGCTCGCCGCTGCCTCGGACGATCTAGATGCCTCAATACCCTGCCCTGATTTCCAGCAGTGCTGGCCATCGAGCCGCCCTAGGATGATCAGCAACCCGGCGCATTACCTCTGCTGCTGTCAAGCCGAAAACCTTTCTTGTCTCGCAAATGTCCGCAGAAAATGTTCGCACTTACTGACACTCAAGAAAAAAATTGAATCTATATGGTACAGAATCACTAACCCTCCGATCTTAAGCCGGGTGCGCAAAATGGTGTGGAAATAGCCGCCACACCTGAATTGTGAAGAATCAGCCATAATTTTCATTGCCAAGATTGACGGTTATAGTATCGATGATAATGGCAATGCAGTTAATGATAATGAAGAGATTGGTTGGTTGGTTTGTGGGGTTTAACGCCCCAAATCAACTCAGGCTAGGAGAGACACCGTACTGGAGGACTCCGGAAATTTCGACCACCTGGGGTTCTTTAACGTGCACTGACATCGCCCAGCACGCGGGCGCCTTGCTTTTGGCCTGCATCGAAGAGCCGCCGCCGAGGCTAGGATTCGATCCCGCGCGTCGAATGAGGAGCGGAAGAACATTTTTAACGTAGCCACTATCAATTCACGAGTGCCTAGATAGTAGTAAATATGTTTCTCAGGAGTATAAAAATCGACGAATTTTCCAATGACTCCTCTACATGGCGTTTCACTCTTCCGTTGACTCGTGGAAAGCTCCTTTCAGAATGTACCGAGAACGTGATCGGAGAGAGCTTCAATTCGGCTTTGCATCTCTGGACCGATACGGTACAGATATGACTCAACCCTCTGAATTTGGAAGCTCTTTTTCGCCTTTGCAAATCACCGACTCATTTTTGTTCTCCTCAGAACTACGCTGATAAACAATTCTGATGTTTGGCGCTTGTTAACTTTACTCGCTTAAATGACCATGATGTCGATCAAAAATCTCTCACACTACAAGTGATGCCTTGTCAAGCATGGGGCATTTGAATATAGGTGCTCAAAATTACAATACATGTATACCACTCACTCATTCCATCAGTGTCCGTTTTACACACAAGAAGTGCTCCCAGACGTTACTCCGCAATCGAATGCTTCTCAATATTTCAAAAAATCAACCACTTACCGATGAGATGCACTATAAGTTATCTCTTTCTTGTGGTTACGTTCTAAACGTACGCATGAAATTATGACACAACGGCGCAGGCGTATATATCAGTTTGTACTTTTGCCTGGTTTCCCTCAAAGTGCAATGCATGGCGGCACTAATACATTTCACAATGAACTACTGTATACTGTATCCACTGATGTCACCCTCAAGAGGCTTGTATTCAAATTTAGCAGCTCACGAGGTCAATATGTGTTTTGATTTTGTGCTGTGTTCATCTCGAACCATTATGCTCAGCCGATTTGTTCGACTTGAGCTGTGGATAGTATTAAACTTGAGTTGGGATTAGCTTAGCGCGTCCGTGTGACCTGCCTTGAGCCAACTTTATCGCAGTACGAACGTCTCGAAGATGTTGTCTTATAGCAGCTACTACAAAGACGCTCGACTACTGAGCCGAGGGGCACGGGTTATATACAAACCCGCGGAGGCAGCATTTCGATTTAGTTGATACACAGTAGTCGGATTCCAGCGCATTGCTAAGAAAAAAAAAACATTGTCGAAATAATTCCGAGCACGCCACTATCCGATGTACCACTGGGACGTTAACCACTCCCACAAAGCCTAAAATGCACGATGATAAATCCTGCCAATTGTTTTAATAACATGGTTTATTACCTCAGGGCATAAAGGGGTATGATAAAGGGAAACATTTGTATTTTTAATAATAATAGTAATTGGTTCACAAGAAGAGAAAGACGCAGTAGCTGTCGCACCTGTAGCTGTGGACACCCGGAGCGAGCCACATGGAAAGGGAGCAAAGTGGGGTGGCAGGGGAAGGAGAGAAAGAGGAGCCGTTCTTGAGGTCGTCGGAGTAATTTCGACCAACTGGTCACCTTTGACTTGCACTGACATCTCAGAGCACGTGGATGCCTCTTCGTTTCGCCTCCATCGAAAAGCAACCGCCGGTGATCGGGATCGAAGCCGGGAAAAAAGGGTATTAAATTAAAGAAAGTATGCGCAGCGGTGGCGCAGCGGTAGAACATCCGCCTCGCATGCAAGAGAACTGGGGTTCAGAGCCCGGTGCAGCGCAATCTCCACCGGATTAAAAAAAAAAATCCGCGTGTCGATGGAATTGCATAAACGTGTTTGGGGTTCGACCTTATGCCGGTGAACACCTCCGGCAACGCACTTCCTCATCAGAACAGGTGTTGGCCACCCTGGTGCTGTAATTGGCCGCCATCTCCTATGATAAGCTCAATAAAACCCCGGCCCTCAGTCACCAGCGGCTGCGGAACAACTGACCACGGCGGTGGTCAGACCTGTGACGCAGCAGGTGTGCTAAGAAAGCCTGGCTCCGCTGGACAAGCCGCCATTGGAAACTGACCCTGGCAACGTTTAACGCTAGAACCCTAGCTAGTGAAGCTAGTTTAGCAGTGCTGTTAGAGGAACTAGAGGGTATGAAATGGGATACCATAGGGCTTAGTGAGGTGAGGAGGCCGAATGAGGCATATACTGTACTGAAGGATGAGCATGTACTATGTTATCGAGGTTTACCAGAGAGGCGACAACTAGGAGTAGGTTTCCTTGTCTATATGTATATAGCGGGCAATATAGATGAATTCTGTAGTATTAATGAGAGGGTGGCAGGCATCGTTATCAGGCTTAATAAGCGATATAAATTGAAGGTTGTACAGGCCTATGCACCTACATGTAGTTATGATGACCAGGCAGTTGAAAGCTTCTACGAAGATGTAGAATCGGGAATGCGAAAAGTAAAGACGCAGTATACTGTACTAATGGGCGACTTCAATGCCAAGGTAGGGAAAAAGCAGGCAGGAGACCAGGCAGTAGGTGACTATGACATTTGTTCTAGGAATAGCAGGGGGGAGTTACTAGTTGAGTTTGCAGAGCGCAATAACTTACGAATCATGAATACCTTCTTCAGCAACCGGAAGAATCGGAAATGGACATGGAAAAGTCCTAACGGGGAGACAAAATGAAATTGACTTCATAATGTGTTCAACCCCCGCCATTATTCAAGATCTAGAGGTAATCGGGAAAGTGCGATGCAGTGACCACAGGATGGTGAGGTCCCAAATTAGCCTAAATCTGAAGAGGGAACGCAACCGACTAGTAAGAAAGAAGCCCATCAACGAATTAGAGGTGAGGGGGAGGGCAGAAGAGTTCAGGATCTCGCTACAGAATAGATATTCAGCTCTAACCGAGGATGGCGACATTACCCTAGAAGCAATGAACAATAATTTCAGAGATATTATTACTGAGTGCGCGGTAGAAGTAGGCGGTAGGAGAGTTAGAGAGGATACCGGTAAGCTGTCTAAGGAGACGATAGAGTTGATTAAGAAACGCCAGAATATGAAAGCTTCCACTCCAACAGACCAGATCGAATTGGCCGAGATATCAAAGCTAATCAACAAGCGCAAGGAGGCCGATATAAGGAAGTATAACATGGAGAAAATTGAGCATGCTGTAAAGAACGGGGGAGCCTTAAAGCGGTAGACAATAAATTGGGCATAGGCAAAAACCAGATGTATGCGATAAGGGACAAGACGGGCAACGTCACCACGAATATGGACAAGATAGTCAAAGTAGCCGAGCACTTCTATACAGATCTCTACAATAGCCAAAGTAGTCAGGACCATAATGAGATTGGCGGTCGAGAAAAACAGTCCGGCGTTCCACCTGTGACAAAGGTCAAGGAGAAGAAAGCATTAGGAACTATGAAAAGGGGAAAATCAGCTGGAGGGGAACAGACAACTACAGATTTGCGGAAGGACGGGGGGGATATCGTGCTAGAAAAATTGGCCACCCTGTATACGCAGTGCCTGCTGTCATCGACGGTACCGGAACCATGGAAGAATGCAAACATTATCCTGATTTATAAGAAAGGGGACGCTAAGGACCTTACAATTGCAGACCAATCAGCTTACTGTCTGTTACGAATAAGGTATTTACTCAGGTAATCACTAATAGAATCAGGACATCCTTAGACGGCAATCAAGCAAAGGATCAAGCAGGTTTTCGGAAACGGTACTCTACTATTAATCATATCCATACCATCAATCAGGTGATAGAAAAATGCTCGAAATATAACCAGCCTCTATACATAGCATTCATTGATTGCGAAAAGCATTTGATTCAGTTGAAACCTCGGCAGTGATGCAGGCATTGTGAAATCAGGGAGTAGACGAGCCGTACGTGAAAGTGCTGGAAGATATATTAGTGGCTGCACAGCAACCATAGTTCTGCATAAAGAAAGTAACAAAATTCCCATAAAGAAAGGTGTTAGGCAAGGAGACACAATCTCCCCAGTACTATTCACAGCTTGCTTAGAGGAAGTATTCAGAGACATAGAATGGGAGCAGTTAGGAATAAGGGTAGATGGAGAATACTTCAGTAGTCTGCGATTTGCTGATGACATTGCCTTGCTATGCAACTCGGGGGATGAACTGCAAATAATGATTGATGACCTAGACAGGAAAAGTAGAAAGGTAGGCTTGAAAATCAATATGCAGAAGACTAAGGTAATGTTCAACAGCCTCGGGAAGAAACAGCAGTTTACATTAGGTAGCGAGGTACTGGAGGTAGTAGGCGAATATGTCTACTTAGGACAGGTAGTACCGCAGATCCGGACCATGAACAGGAAATAACAAGAAGAATAATATTGGGATGGAGCGCATTTGGCATGTAATCGCAGATTATGACTAGCAGCTTACCGGTATCGCTGAAGAGGAAAGTATACAACAGTTGCATCTTACCTGTACTCACCTATGTGAAACAAGGAGGCTAACCAAGAGAGTTCTACTTAAGTTGAGGACAACGCAGAGGGCTATGGAACGAAAAATGGTAGGGGTAACATTAAGAGATAGGACGCGTGCAGACTGGGTCAGAGAAATAACTCACGTTACCGACATTCTAGTGGAAATTAAGAAGAAGAAATGGGCATGGGCAGGACATGTATTGCGAAGAGAGGATAACCGATGGTCACTTGAATTCCAAGGGAAGGAAAGCGTAGCAGGGGGCGGCAGAAAGTTAGGGGGGCTGATGAGGCTAAGAAATTCGCAGGGGTCAAGTGGATGCAGCTAGCACAGAACCGGGTTAAGTGGAGAAATATGGGAGAGGCCTCCGCCCTGCAGTGGGTACAGTCAGGCTGATGATGATGATGAAATTAAAGAAAACAGATTGGCAGGTCCAGGCACGTAGCCAGTATTGTTTTTTTTGGGGGGGGGGAGGGGGGCAGGAGGCAAACGAAGAGAATTTTATTTCATTATTACTGAGTGGGCGCGGGGAATAATTTTAAATAATGTAAGCGTGAAAAAATAAGCGTTGTGTGGTGCGCCTGGGAGGCATGCCTCTCCTCATAATGACTCAGAGAGACGAAGTTTCTTGCTCGGCAACCAATTAATACATCTTGGTCATACCGACAGTGGGATTAAAAAAGCGTCCAGTGCAGCACAAAGACGTCAACTACAATACAGAGAAATTTCTATTCTATTTGAGAAATAATCGTACCAAATTGTTTAATCTGGCTTCGCTAGCCCTGGAATACCGCAGGTAAACAAAAACAAGAAAAAGCTTCCTTTCAGTAAGGCATTGCATATACCTCCATCACTATCGATCCTAGATACACAGAAGCGGCTAGCCGCTCCAAAGCATATATACGCACAGAGAAAATATAATACGCTGGTTACAATATAAAAGATGGCTAAATGCTGAACACTACAGAGATAACAGGAAATACTCGCCGCACATAAGGAGCATCTTATCGATGTATACTCTGCTACAGTAAGCACTGCTTCATCTTTATGTGATTAGCATAATATAAATTACAAGAAAGCTGCATATATGACAGTGCTTTTTTCCGATAATTATGCTTTTGGTTTGGATTTTAACATTTTTGTCACTTTGTAATACTAATTCTGCTTGCATTCGCCATATATTTTAAAATATATTAGTCCATGCTATTTAGCACCCGATGTCAACAGGGGTAACGCGATAAGACGCTCTCGACCTAGTTGTTTCCGAAGGTATGTTGTAGCTGTGTCCAAAGTGTAGAAACAGGGCTCTGATGTGGCGGTAGTCACTGGCAGCGTTGCCAAAATCTTGAGGAGTGTGAACGTTGGGAAATAACATCTTGTGGCAGTTCATTAACGTGTCTGGGGCGTAGCGCGGCGTCTGCCCTACTCCTGTTGCTTCCCATTCTTCTTTCCACACCTGCCACTGTCCCATTAGCGCCGGTATGTGCGTTGTCTGCATGACCTGAATGTAAAATTCAAAATCCTGCTGCACGGCCTCAAACTTCCCTCTAGAGACTTGTTTTGGCAGAACAAACTTTAAGGTACGTAAAGTTGCACTGTGGTTTTCAATCCGGCGTTCAAGAGAAGCTCTGAGATCGTTCATGTAAGGAACAAACATCACCCGCCTACAGTATTCCTCAGTCTAACCGGAGGAGTAAACAGCTCGATGCTTCTGAGTGCCCACCACTCGCGGTACTAAAGTTTCCTCCAAAATCAGCCGCTATCTTTTCACATGCAGAGAATATTTTGAGAAGCTCCTCTTCATAAGAAACAGCCATTCTTTCCAGCCGCTTCAGCACGAGGTGAACACAGCCTAACACGTCGTTTATGTCGACGGATGTTATCTGCAAATACTCGGACAAGTGATGGATCAGGCTAAAGAAAATATCATGTTCGTTTAGACTTACGAGGAAGTTAAATGAGCATACTCGATGGTGCAGGACAGACATGGTAGAAGCACTCGTTTCGACGCGGGAGACTTCCATGAGCTCTTTTAAGGCTGCGACCCCCCCCCCCATCCCCCCCCCCCCCATTTGGGGCAATGCCTCACTAAACATTGAGACGGCTTCATGGCATTCCACACACCTAGCTTCACAATCACGTTGTAAACTCCAAAATATTTTCGAGGCGCTTTGACTCCTTTTCATAACCGCAGTTCTTTTTGGCGATCCCCTGAAGAAAGGGCAAACGTCCCCGATCGGGCTGAAGACACGTTGAATGTCTTTAACATTCAAGCGTCGCTCATATTGAGATTAAGAAAATGCGATGAGCAGTGCGTGTACAACGCAGTTGGGAACTCCTTGCGAATTATTGCCTGTGCCCCACGGAATGCCCCAATCATCACTGTCGCGCCGTCGTAACTTTGGTTGCTCATGCACGCCAGCGGCAGACCGAGTTTCACAAGATTACGTTTCAGCATGGGAGCTAGGCTAATGGCACTGACATCTTCCACAGCTGCAGAGGACAAAATGTTCTCTCTCGTACACGAAGTGCTGGGGTGAACATATGGCAAGCACAAGAAAAAATGTTCTGTTTGAGCATTACAACATGTTTCGTCTGCTAATACGGCAAAATACCCTGGTCTTGTTCACAGCTTCGACTACTTTGTACCGTATTAATATCCCAGTAATTTAAATGATTTCATTTTTTTAGCTGTATGAATGTGTTCCGCCAGCAGGGTGTCTTCTCTATTTTCTCTGTAGCGCAGGAGCGCCATGAAGTTACCGTCATTTTTCATTGGTTCATTATGAGTAAAGACACCTACATCTTTGTCGCCTCTGAGAGAGAGGTCTTGTCTTCCGCATAATAGAACTGTCTCACGTTCGCGCGCAGTTTATCTCGGGTGTCCTGAACCTAGCCCTTCGCGTGCTTGTTCAGCTGCAAGTGGACGCTTTCTACTTTGGCGCTCATCACGTCCCGGAAATTTGCACGTCAAGAGTCGCCCTCTTGTGGTAACCTAACCGCGAATGTGTTTCGAAAGACTGTTTGGCATGCTTTCATTTTCTGAATGGGCTGGTCACAAGACTTCTGCACGCTTGGTGACCACCTTTACTATGCACCTTCTGGGTCATCACGAAAGAGCACGCAAGTTTTACAAAGTGGTCCTTTCTGTATGTCAGAAAAAGCAAGCCGCTTATACGTTTGGAGTCAGTGAGACTGGAACTTGCGTCTTTTGCCGCCTTTGGACACAGGCGCCTCAAGGTAGTGACCAGAAGGCGGAGTCCAGACTTCAGAGTAGGCCCGTCTTTGATGTCACCAGGTATGCTGGCAGAATTAATGCAAAGTCCAATAACATCATCAGACTGGAACAGAAGTTTTTTATGCTTCTTCGGCTTAATGAGATCTCTTTAAGTAACTTCCTATCGCTGCTGCGTTTTCGTTTCAAGTGGCAGCTGTTGAGTCTGGGTGTACCTCATAAAAAAAGGAAAAAGTGTATTTAAAGTTAGATCAATAGTAAAATATAAATCTTTGTGCGTCTACACAACGCTTAATGGCTTTCTTTGAATTAGGCTGCTCATGACTCGCTCACTAAGCGTTCATGGCTGACTATGGTTCGCATTTAGATGGAATCAAGGAAGGATCGCACGGCGTCCACGTTTTCTAGACACGGAATTATGCCGTTTTATACAAGTTAACGCATTTCAATTGACATGATGCAAATAATGGTTTATAGCCATTTTCGAGTTGATGAAGCTTTTTGTGTAGCTGCTTGACGGATTAGAAAAAACGAGTCTGCAATCGTTTTTGTGAGAAAAAAATTTTGAAGCGCAAAACCTTCTAGCCTATTAGGCGCACTCCTGCTCTTACGCGCGTTCCTTCTAAATTTCTGAAAGCCCTGAAAGGAAGTTTTAATTAAGGTATTACATTGAAACCCTGTTGCATGTGTTCTTGGCAGCTTTTTGGGCAGTAGGAATTGGGCTGGTCGACTAAGTATAGCATGCCTCAAACCTAACGTTTGGCTCTATGCGTCGCCATATGCTAAAGTATTGCGCTTATAAGGGGTATGAGCATTAAATGAGTCATTAAATTGCTACTAACTCCCACTGAAAAAAAAAGACAGCTAGCGTTTGAAAGGCTCTCTAGAAAACGAGTTTCATCGCAGGTACACTGAGTGTTGATCCCTGCAGAAAGGACTCATTAGATGTACTGCGTCTTCCAACCATACCATCAAGACGTTATTATTGTTGCTGATTCTTTGTGACACATTTTAGAAAAGAGATATATGCTTCTTAATGATAAGTAGTTTACCTCGGCACCAACGAGCCGTGGCGCTCAATATCGTGGGAACACAGTGATAAATTACGCAGAGCGGCGCTTGAGAAGGGAAGCAAACACTTTACATAAAATGACTCTGGTTTCCTTCATATGACGCCACTCGGATGGTGCTACCTCCCACAGACGTAGAATTGGCATGAAGTTTAGCCGATGGAGTAGAGTTGGAAGGTGGATAGCAGAGAGCCTTAGACGACCGGATCGGCAGCACTTGACTGGCATTGTAAAATTACATCAATAGCCAGACTATACCCACTGCAGGGCGAAGGCCTCTCTAATCGTCCTTCAACTAACCTGGTCCTGGCCTACGTCCATTAACCTGAGCCCTGTGACCTGTTTAGGCGCGTCCACAAACCTAAATTTTGGCCAACCCCTACTAGGTTTTCCTTCTATTGGAATAGAACTGGTTGCTCTTAGCTACCGCGGGTTGTGCTCTCTTCGAATTCTACAAGTCCTTCAAAAGCCGAATTCTTGTTTTAAATTAAAATATCAATAAATTGAGGTATTTCTCTGACCCACTCCGGACGCATGCGTTAGACCTACCATTTTCCATTCGATACCTCTCTGCATTTTCCTCAACTTGAGAAGGGACTTTTAATTTAGCCTCCACGTTTCAGCCCCGTAGGTGAGCACTTTTAAGATGGAAGTTTCATATACTTTCCTCTTCAGCAATGCCTGTAAATTGCTATTATGGGCGATTTGCATCCAAATGCACCCCATCGCAATCTTATTCTCCTAGTTATTTCTCTTTCCTGGCTTGGCTGTGCGGTTGCTATCTGATCTAAGCAGACAAGGACATTCAACTATGGGCCTTCCAGTAGGCCTGGGGTGCACTCGAAAAGCACAAGCCTCATAACCCACCACACATGGGCCAAAAGGAGGTAATGAAGAGTAGGGCATACCCCGTGTCGACGCTTGGCCAGCGTCAAGACGCTTTAAACCGTCGTTTGCCTGCATCTCAATAAAGTTATACGTACGTACATACATACATACATGAATGCATACATACATACATACATACATACATACACACACACACATACATACATACATACATACATACATACATACATACATACATACATACATACATACATACATACATACATACATACATACATACATACATACATACATACATACATACATACATACATACATACATACATACATACATACATACATACATACATACATACATACATACATACATACATACATACATACATACATACATACATACATACATACATACATACATACATACATACATACATACATACATACATACATAGACATCCCGGCCTCGGCCGCTGCGTTTTGATGGAGACGAAACGGAGTGGCGTCCGTCAGTGCACGTTAACTAACCCCAGCTGGTCAAAATTTCCGGAGTCCTCCACTACGATGTTTCTCAGCCTGAGCCGCTTTGGGGCGTTAAAATCCTACATCAACATCATCCTCATCATCAGCCTGACTATACCCACTGCAGGGCGAAGGCTTCTCTCATATTTCTCCACTTAACCCTGTTCTCTGCTAGCTGCATCCACTTGACACCTGCGAACTAAACCCTACAAACCAAACCAAACATACATAGACATATCCAGCTACCACTGCCAGTGCTTCGCTTCTATTTGAAACTGCAGTTCCTTCCCAGGCTGTTCAATATCACATTAGTCTTATGCATATTAATCGCTAGGCCTACCATTCTGCATTTGTTGTCTAGGTATTGAACCAATCCTTGGAATTGGTCTCCTGACCTAACTAGCAAGGCATCGTTCCCAGCGCTTTACCTACCTGTGATTTGTTTTAATGCAAAAGGTTAGGGCACACAGCATGCGCCCCAGATTTGGAGGTATAACCACATTATCATCATCATCCTCTTGTTAGAGGGTCACGCTAGTGAATGCAATGTGGCATGTATTACAAATGTCTTTGGAATTCCTAATATGTTACAGGTATATCAATTAAAGAATTTAAATTTAAAGAGAAACATTTTAAAAATCGCGATACGAGAGGGCTGTGATATATGGTTCCAATTGCTGAAGTATAATGTGATGATGAAGCGGCCTTCTACTTCTTCTCCCAAGGTGCATAGGTGCATACCCACAGTGTGGGACTGGCCAGAGTTTATTGCACGTGTAAGAATAGAATTCATGATGTCGATTTAGACTGCGTAATAAATAACTCATTAGGAATTACTATTGCTATAACAGTTTGTATATATTTTCAGGTTATCCTGAAAATTTCAGCAATTCGTGTTGTCAAAGCAAGTTTGAAATAATTTTGAGGTTAACCTCAAAGTTTATGGAATAGGAATTATTGTTGCTATAACACTTTGGATTAATAATGAGGTTATCAAAATGATTTTGAACTTCCTTCTTATTATCTTATTCTCAGATTTCTTTCCCCTCCGTATCTTGTTCTGCGGTGGAGTAACTGCTAGTACGCAAGCGATGAAAAAGAAGCGCTTTGTGACGGCCACTGCAGTGAGGCCTTAAGTGTTTTTCACAACAGGTCGGCATTCGCAATTTTTCCTCGTCTCTAGCCATCGGTCCTGCGGCTCCCGGGAGCTTGCGACCTTCCGGTTTTCGTCAGTCTCACAGCCCGTATTTCCACGGAGATTCTTCTTCCCGGTTCCATCTCTGGTGAGGCGAACTGCTTCTTCCTTTTGTTCCTTTAGGTTACCAATGGTCACTGTTTTCTTAATGCAAGGCTGTCCTACTACGAGGCTCTGTTTCAACAGACGCATCGACGTTTTACACGTGCGGTGTATACCGATTCTATGCCGGTTTTAAGGCCGATTCACACGATGAATTAACCGTCCGTGGACGGAGCACCACACGTCACTAGCTCCTCCATGTCCGCGGGCGCTGGACGAGACTCCACGGACGAGTCTCCGCAAGGATTACTGCGTGGACTGAATACGCTGCTCTCGTAGCTTTGCTTTCCTTTCGGTTCCCTCTCTCTTCGTTTATAAAACCTGTGCTCTCTAAGTTTGAGGAATGGTGATCGGCGAGGCTGTGCGAAGACGTCGGAAAGAATGGGCGCCGCAATTATTGTTACAGTGGTCTTCAGCGCTCCATTGAAGTTCTGCCCTAAAAAGGCTTTGATAGCCATGGTGAAGGCACCCGCGCCGTGCACAGAAGGAAAATTTGCTAGCAAAGGAATTCAAGCCAACCACTCCACATTGATGACAATATTAAAGCGCCACCACTCTGTTAAAAAAAAAAACTCAAATAACACTCTTTCCGTACACTTAAGGTGTACTTCTGATACAAAAGCAGCAGACCGCCTATGCGTTTTTAGAGGAGGAAAACATGCGTTTGTTTTTGGCTCGAGAAGACTTTGCCGCCCACGAACGAGGAGACGCCAATGACGTCAACACGTGATGCTCATACGCTCTCGGACTCCTGAGATGCCATCCATTGTATAAATTGGCCTTTAACATTAGTTTTACGTACTCATGGCGAAAGCGTGTAACATAAGGTTACTTCTTGCGCTAATTTCGTCCGCCAGGGCATAAAAGATTGTTTTTCACTTGTTTCAGCAAGCCAAATCAACCATAGATTCACTTTGGTTCGAATGTGTCTTCAGTTTCAGAGGACGTTCCATTATATGAGCGCACCATGTTCGCCAGCGTTGATGCCTCTCCGCATGAATGCAGACTCCCAAGTAAGTATATAGGTGTCTTCACACTAAAGTATGTGAAATTAAACACTATGAGCTTCATGCCAGTTTAACTGTTTGTATTTGCTGCTGTGACTTCAACCCAGCGGTAGTTCATTCGCTGGAGACAGAAAGAGGAGACAGGAGCGTTCAAGGAAAATCGAGGTTGTTGCATGAGTGCTGTGACAGAAAAGCAACACGAATGGTACCAAGCAAATATTAGTGCAGTCCTGCGCACTTATATAGGGTTTTCCTCTCAGGCTCTCGCCTTTTTCTCCATTCAGCAGTGCTGTTTCTTGGGAGCTGCCTGGCTGTAGTATCGCTGATTCTGATACGATGCAATCCATGTTACGGGGGCTTTGCCTTTCTTGTAGGTATTTGATTGGCTGTCCTAAAAAGAAGATTCAAACCGCAGCACAGAGTTCGCTCGTACATCCGATGGCATCACACATGTACACAGGTGTAGACGTTACTCGATCCAGGAGAAAAAACTGGAAACTCATCAGGGACCCCGGGATTCGCCGTGGTTTCTCGGTACGCGCGGAGTACGGGATATTTGAGTTTCAGCTGCACCGCAAATCACGCACATGCATGCACACAACCAAGAAAAACAGATGATGCCAACACAGCCACTCCCTCACCTCGTCTCGGAAGGCGCAGTCCTAGTTTGTGGTGCACAATGTCCGAGGCACGAATCGAGGTCTCCCTCGCGAACGGTTTGCATTGAGACAGGAATCCCCCGTTGCGAAGCGGGAGATCCCTTGTTCCTTTCCAGATGTCTGCTAAGTGGAGGCCTTGAACGCCAAGGAATACGTGATGAACACAGGTTCACAACACTTTTTAAACACCGAGCGCGATATGTTCCTTCTCGGTGTAGCTAAAAGAGAACCTCTTAGGCTACGTTTGGAGGATTCGAACGTGATTTTATTTTTTATTATTACCTTAAATGAGCCGTTAAAGGCACACTCACAACTATGAAGAACAGAGAAATTGCCAACACAGACACATCTTTTTCTCGTCTGAGAAGGCGCAATCCATATTTGTGGTGTAGAATGTCCGATGCACGGATCGAGGTATTCCTCGCTGACGGTTTGCATTGAGGCGGAAACCCTCCATTCGCTAAGAGATGTCTGCTTTTGCTTGAAGGCGGGGATCTCCTGTTTCTTTCAAAATATCTGCTAAGTGGAAGCATTGAACGCCAAAAAATACCTAATGAACACAGGATCACAACAATCATTAAACGCCGAGTGCGAAATAATACTTCTCGGTGTAGCTAAAAGAGAACCTCTTAGGCGATGTTTGCAGAATTAGACCGGGATTTCACTTTTATTTACTACTTTAAAAAACCCGTTAATGGCACTACCTACGGATGGGGTAAATTTAGAATAAAACATTGACAGCGATGATGTGGGAAAGCCGTTTCCCTTGGCTGCTGTTGTTGGAAAGAACCAAATTAAAGTGGTAGTGCGGTTGCGTGGTGGTGAATCATGAACGGAGCCACCCAGGCGTTAAGGAAAGCGCGTTGCGGATGCGCAGATGTTGCTGCGAAAAGATTGCTTCTGTGTTACGCCTAAGCATGGCTGCAGGTATCGGCTTTCCTGTTTGTGTAGTATGCAGAAGCTAAATAGAGCCAGCTATAAGAGTAGTAGTGCTGTTATTGAAACAGCACCATTCAGTAAAAATTATGTAGTATGCAGACCAGTCTTGTTCGTGCCTGAACAATTCATGGCGTGACTTATTCCACTATCGTCAAAAGGTTATATAGATATCTTACACGAACCAAGTGCAAAATGAATATTTTTCTCCGCTGTCTTGCGTTTTTGCCTAAACATAACACAGTTTGATAGAAGCGTACAGAAATGTTATTTGTTTGCATACCTAAGTTTAAATATTGTGTGTTCCACGTTTTGCTTCACATAGAAAAGTGTCACATTTCTTCTATTCATTTCAGGCGATGAAAAAGAGTAAGTCTCTGCACCATTTTGTATATACAAGAGCACACGGAAGTCTCAGAAGGATGCAGGATGATTTGAAACTACACACGCGTCTACTTAGAATCTTACTTTATGCGTTTCTCTGTTTCACTGAAGCTGCATTTCACTCAGTCGTAGACACTTCGCTTACACATCGGAAGATGACAGCATTGAGACCTTTATTTCCACCCTTGCCACATACTGGGGAACCTGAGGTTCGTGTAGGACCGTTGTGTTCATCACATTCATGCACATTGTCTCTCGCCTTCCTTAATCTGTCCAAAGAGCCCATGTTCTGATAACAAAAGGAAACATTTGGCGCTAACCATGCAGGGACTTCGACGCCAGAGGGAGTATCACCGCCGTTGTCTTCTTTCTGCTTATGCTTGGACTCGTTCTACTGGTCACCTTCATCTACGCTGGGATAATTAATGCTGGTGAGGATTCTACGCCTGCCCGCGCAAATGGAGCAGCTCTAGATGCGAATACGTTTTTAACGTCTGCTGCCGAACAGTGCGGAGGCTATACTCGCGGACAACGTTATGTCGGTTGCGAAGCCAAATATAGAGCCTAAACGCATCAATTCATTGCGGAGCAGAGTATAGACTCTTTAAAAATTACGCGTATCGTGGTTTGGGATATCATACCAATACGGAACTCTCCCCAATAATATCAGATCAACATCATATCGCAACATGAGCAAGTGTAGCTTAGTACAGTGATACTTAAAATCACTATATTACGCCGTCCAAAGCCGATGGTTGTGACACCTGTCCCGAATCCCACGAAGCATATGTCAGCTGCTGCTGCGTCTAGTCGCCTCTATGTGCACGCTTATCCAATGCACTTGTTTCGACGACTAACGTAGCATGGCGCATTCATTACCCAGAATTCACTTTTACATATGCCTTCAATGGTGTAAAGGGACACATTTGTTGTCATTGGCGACTCAAAAACCAGTTTCAAGTAAAGGCGTTACTGAAACCGGATATGTAAGAACTACTTGGCGTAGTAACGATATGACGAAAGCTCTGACCCCGTAGCCTTAGCTGCAGAGCCACTAAAAGGTGTCCGGCAGTGCAATATATGCAGATTTAAAGCTAAAGCTGGCGTATGGTCACTTCCTGTAGTTTTGAAAGAATGCGCACATCGTTAGTATCACTTAGTGTCTCCGCTGGGTTGGATTTTAGTGTTCACGCCGTATTTAACAGGAGATTATTCACCGAAAACAATGCAGAGTCACGGTCATTCTCATGGCGTGAAGGCTCAATAACGAATCATATTTCGATTGGCTGTGGCACAATTTCATTTCGTTGTATCTTTCGCCGCTGACTTAGTTCCAGAGACAGCGACATTGGAAATGAAGCACCTAAACTACCTTTTAAGTGCATGACGCGATAACATCAATCTTCCGTTCAGGCGCCCGGAGCCTTTTTTGTATTCGTATTTGCCAATACAGGTGCTACTTTCTGTAATGTTGTTTTGTTTGTCTTAAAGTATAGAAGCGCTCTACTTTCAAAATAGAACATACTTGCCTATGTGACTTGGGGGCTGGGTCTCCAACACACAAGCAAATGGCACCGGGATCGATTGAGTGAGCATTTTCTGTGGAATTAGTATGCTAAAAAACAACGACGCTTGATTCATGTCGCAACCTGATGATCGCGATTTTTCCTATATACTTGGATCAATTTCAAATTTGTATGCCGTCACAGACCTCTAACACAATATGGATTCTTTGTGCACCAGGCCGTAGCGCTAAGCAAGCATTTGCGCTCAAAGTTCCCCTGAAATGCTACTTGGGGTAAAAGTCCAATGCCAGCATTTCATATAGGTGGCCTTGGTGAATATCCGAGTAAATTGTGGAAGCTGCAAGCAAAGCTGATAATTGGAATACAAATTTTAAAAAGGGGTTCTGGTGACCGCTCACAGCTGATTTGGGCGACGCATTGCCGCAGACAAGCCTCCCCATTGACTTCAGTGGTGCTGCCTGGGGCGCCCGCTCGTTGGACGCTCTCAAGTTAGGCGAGCTGAACCGGGCGAGGTAGGGCGCATTCGAGACTTCGTCTATGTACTGTGGGGTATTATTTGGGAGGGGATACAGGACGCGTGTTATGCTGGCCTAATGTCGTGGTGGCACTCTTGGATTCCGGGGGATGGGGAGATAAGATGAGGGGTGGGGGGGGGGGGGCGGCGAGTTCATTATGGCCCGCACAAAGCAAACAGCTCGGAGAACAACGGCAGGTTGGCAGTCCAGCATGGAGGCCCCGGTGCAGCAGCTTTCTTGGGTAGATCCAGGCGAAGCCTGGTACTGCGCCTCTGCGAGGCACAGCGAGGACTGCTGATGTCAGCACGACGCCACGACGGCTGAGACGACCGCGGCAGCAGGGGAGGCCGCAATTGACTGCTGCCAAGGCAGCAGCGCGGCGGGTGGCGCTGAAGGACCGTCCGTGGACGGCGCGCCAAGGTCCGCGAGTAGGCAGCCCACGGGAAGCTGTCTCGGCGAATTGGGGTGGCAGCAGGAGGGACCGCTGAGATGCCTCGAGTGTCAGAGGGGCGGCGGGTGACGCTGGAGGAACCGCCGGCAAGGCGGCGCGTCGAGGACCGCGAACACGAGGTCCACGGGAGTGCTGGCGAAGCAGCGGCGGGGGGCGAGGGGGAGGCGTAGGAGTGGCAGGAGACGCGGGTGCGTCAGGGCCCATGAATAATGAAGTCCACGGGAGACTGGCAGTGGCCAGTCGGACTGCTCCCACGAAGGAGCTGCAGTGGGCCGCCGAAGTTGAAATGAGCCCGGCCCATCACTGGGGCGCTCTGCAAACGTGGAGGCGACGATGGGTGTGCCGCGGGGAAACCCAGGCCACCGGCACAGCACTGGGTCGACGCCTCGAAGACGGAAGGGGCGTACTGTGAGAGTCCGGAGATCCTGGGATCCATTGAAGCACTTGAGCGCGCCTCGCACGCTGCATCTACGAGGGGCATGAACGAAGCACGGGTCCAGGCACCGCAGCGGCGGGAGGGCTGGCAGAAGCCAGCGAGATGGGGCCGTTGGCCCGGGGACTGCACACCAGGAGACTGAAGCCAGAAGGGCTGTGCCGACGACGCCGACGAGTGCACGGCGAGAGCGGAAGCGCACGAGCTCGCCAGAGCGAGCGCCGCGCACACCCGCTCCCGCCGAGCTCTGAGAGGCGACTGACGCGCGCGAAACGCGCCTAGTCGAGAGAGAACGAAAACCTACGTCCGTTCGCCTCGAAGGTCCGAGGGAGAATGAGCGCGATTTCCTTTCATCTTTTTTTCTTGCTCGTTAGCATGGTTTGAGCTGAGGGGGGAGAGGAAGAGCATCATTTTCGATCTCTATATGTTCGGTGCTAATGAAGCTAGTTTCAAAATTTTTTTATTGCAGTCAGGCTTGCTCGATACCTATTGCTAGTGCGCAATATTAATTCTAGTAAACAGCTTTTCGTGGGCCCTTTAACATCGTCATTAATGCTATCGCGTCAAGCAGGATGTTAGTAAACCCGCCTATCGAGCAGGATAGCAAGCGGACTCTCACAACTATTCACGACCGGTGCCACTTGTTATCGTAAATCTTTGAACCTTGACATCTAAATGGGCAGTTGCTGTGAAATACTGGCTTTTCAGTTGTTGTAGCTGCATAATGATGACGGTACTTTTGCTAAAAGTAGTTTTAGCCGTCTTGTACACAAATCAATGTGCAAGCTTTTATTCCAGTTGGTATTCTTTCTTGCTTCAAGTGCAAACATGTGCGGCTTAGCACCCTTGTCGTGTGTACATTCCTGTTCAGAAGTTGTAAAGCCAAAGGCAGCAGAACAGAGCCCTATACTGGTGTCATAAAGGCTAAATGTATTTGAAATGCTATGTAGAGTTTGTTACTGCTCTAAAATATCACGTGCTAGTTTTCCAAAGGCTTTTTATGTTTGATAGTAGCGTTTAAATTTGATGTTACCATTGAGACAAAAAATCTCTGCCATCAATACTTTAGGCCTAGACTGCACCTCATTTTACGTAGTAGAGGGAGATAACCGAGATAACAGAATTCAAAGACACCGCGTCACTGATAACAGCGTTCAGATAGCAAACTCGAGTGTACAATATACTGCATACCTTGTTTTTCTTTTACTTGGTTGTTGAGGCAAATAGAATTCAAAGCACGGTGCGAATTATGGAACTCCTAAAGATCTTGAAATAATCACAATCAATGATCAACTGTGACTTCAGTCCTAGGTTTTGAGGCACTTTGGGATTCCCAGAGCACTGTGGAGTCTACACTGCAGACATGCGAAAGACTAAGCGTTGGTGATACACACAGTGCATCAATTTTGATCTCATTATCATTATGAACTTTATCAACAACTTCCTCGTGGCCGGACGGACAGGAGCACCAACGCCAGTATCAGAAATTAAAGACTTTCGCCTTAAAAAAGAATCATCACTGTAATGCACTCATATCGAGGATCCATACACGGCCATGTAAATATGAAATTCAAAACCAACTACCCACGCGTACAAATGTAGCTTCTTCGTGATTCGGAGCAGGCGCACTGCATAGAAGAGTACAGTAACTGTCACGGCCGTTTATTTCTCTAAAATCAATCCGAAGGTTGAATGACGGCACGGTGAACGTCATTCATTGTGCACAGAGTTTGTAGAAAGGCAGCAGGTATATCTTATTGGTGACTTAGCTATCCTTTCCCTTAGGGCCCTGTCAAAAAATTACAATCGGGTCAAAATTACTGCCAATATTCTGCACTTAATTTGCAAATTCACAATTCCCCTGTTCTGTAGCACATGCTTGTTCTTCTATAATTGTTTACTGTACGAATTTTTGTAGCCAGCAGTTCTCTAATACATATTTAGGGAATATACAAACGTTATTGTTACTGAACAAATGTTATGACCCTACGAGGGCGCAGTCAAAACCACAGAGCAATTCTGTCTTGATTACAGGACATCTTCTGTGGGTATTTTAGACCGGACTGGTTAAGATGCGGGCTGTGCCACAAAATGACCTGTGTGATGAAGTTTATTCTGTATTCTGAAACTAAATATGATGACGCGGTATGACGCAGATGACAGCCGCGGCGAGCGCACTGACGCTGAGTACATCGGGATTGAAAAACTTGGCGGTGTTCGCTCCCCGCCTATCAGGAGCACAGGCCTCGTTCTGAGGCGTGAAGGTGAGGACTGCACTTTCTAGCGCCTCTTTAAGGGTCGCAGAAAGAAGCGTCAGAAAGTGGCCATCAAATGCGTGCTTTTTGAAGAGTAAATGCCATCGAGTGTTCCTTCGATATCAACATCATCATCGTCATCAGCCTGAATATACCCTCTGCTGGACGAAGGCCTCTTATATTTCTCCACTTAACCCGGTTCTGTGCTAACTGCATCCACTTGACCCCTGCGAACTTCTTAATCTCATCCGCGCACCTAACTTTCTGCCGCCCCCTGCTACGCCTTCCTTCCCTTGGAATCCAGTTTGTTACCCTAAGCGACCATCGGTTATCCTCTCTTCGCACTACATGTCCGGCCCATGCCCATTTCATCTTAATCTCCACTACAATGTCGGTAACTTGAGTTATTTCTCTGACCCACTCTGCACGCTTCCTATCTCATAATGTTACCCCTACCATGTTTCGTTCCATAGCTCTCTGGGTTGTCCTCAACTTAAGTAGAACTCTCTTGGTTAGCCTCCCCGTTTCAGCCCCATAGGTGAGTACAGGTAAGATGCAACTGTTGTATACTTTCCTCTTGAGTGATAACGGTAGGCTGCTAGTCACAATCTGTGAGTGCTTTCCAAATGCGCTCCATCCCAATCTTATTCTTCTTGTTATTTCCTTTTCATAGTCTGAATCTGCGGTTACTACTTGTCCTAAGTAGACATATTCGCCTACTAAACTGCTGTTCCTTCCCGAGGCTGTTGAACATTACCTTAGTCTTCTGCATATTGATTTTCAAGCCTACCTTTCTATTTTTCTTGTCTAGGTCATCAAGCAGTATTTGCAGTTCATCCCCGAAGTTGCTTAGCAAGGCAATGTCATCAGAAAATCGCAGATTACTGAGGTATTCTCCAACTACCCTTTTCCATAACTGTTCCAATTCCAACCCTCTGAACACTTCCTCTGACCAAGCAGTGATTAGTACTGGGGAGATTGTGTCTCCTTGCCTAACACCTTTCTTTATGGGAATTTTGTTACTTTCTTTATGCAGAAGTATGGTTGCTGTGCAGCCACTACATATATCTTCCAGCACTTTCACGTCAGCTCGTCTACCCTCTAATTTCGCAATGCATGTACCACCGCTGAGGGTTAAACTCAGTGAAATGCTTTTTTGTAATCAATGAATGCTGCGTATAAGGGCTGGCTATATTCCGAGCATTTTTCTATCACCTGATTGATGGTATGGATATGATCGATAGTAGAGTACCGTTTCCGAAAGCCTGCTTGATCTTTTGCTTGATTGCAGTCTAAGATTGTCCTGATTCTATTAGCGATTACCTTAGTAAATACCTTATACGTAACAGACAGTAAGCTGATTGGTCTGTAATTTTTGAGATGCTTAGAGTCCCGTTTCTTATGAATGAGGATAATGTTTGCATTCTTCCATGATTCCGGTACCGTCGATGACACCAGACACTGCGTATACAAGGTGGCCAGTTTTTCTAGCACTATATCCCCCCCCCCCCCCCGTTCTTCAGCAAATCTGTAGCTATCTGATCCCCTCCAGCTGATTTCCCACTTTTCATAGTTTCTAATGCTTTCTTGACCTCGTCCTTCGTCACTGGTGGGACGTCTGACTGTTTTTCCCTATCGCCAATCTCGTTACGGTCCTGACTACATTGGCTACTGTAGAGATCTGTATAGAACTCCTCGGCTGCTTTAATTATCTTGTCCATATTCGTGATGACGTCGCCCGTCTAGTCCCTCATCGCATACATCTGGTTTTTGCCTATGCCCAAATTCTTCTTTACCTTTACCTTCCTTTTACTAGCCCTCTATACCTAGAAGAATTGTCAGACATGTTTAAACGTGTCTGATTTACCTCAGAAACGAGATTACGTACTTGGGCGTACCCCCATGCTCAGGCACATTGCACTGCCAAGCAAGTCAGCAGTGGTGGCTGCTACGGAGATCTATCATTGGTCCACCCACTCCGCAGGAAAAAATGCCGAACGCAGGCGAAAATCTTGTTCGCGTCTTTATTTTACTCTGTCCACAGATGGCTAGCTCTTCAGTGAGAAACGTAAACAAGCGGGCTCACCTGACCAGTGACAATTTCTTGCTTGATCAAACTGTTTTACCGGTGTGTAAAGCTTTTTTGCTTGCTCGGGTCGGCGTCTGAGTTGAGAGAAAAATATGTAAGCTTTTTTATTGATAATATTTCTGATACTCTATAGGTCAGTACTAAATGTTCTGCCGAAATATCAAATGTGATTAGATATCGACTTATACGTATACCATGAACATTACGTACACACGTTCATCCTTATTTATGGCTTTATGAAGCGCCATGAAAGGTGGTCAGTTTTGAAGTAAGCGTGTTTGCTGCATTTTCGATGTGGGCATGACAAGCAAGAAGTGCTTGGGCCTGGGCTAGTTGGAACATCTTCTCATAAATGCTGCGCTGCTTAGTTGTACATGAACAGAGGAACTAGACAAGCGCTGAGGTTAAGCGCAATCTACCAATTTCCTTAGAATAGGAAAAAGGAATCACAAGCACGCGACATAATCTGAGGATTGTGAATAGACATAATTCATGACAGTGCACTGTAACAGCAAGAACCACTAAGGAACGAAACCATGAAAATTAAAGTATGAAAAATAAACACCATATCTAAGCACGGGATGATATCGCACTCAACCCCTCCCCCCCCCCCCCCCCGCATCTAACAGACACGCGCGGGTGATCCTCATGCAAGTCTTTTGTCTCTTCTCAAAATACCTATTTATAAGCGGTAAAGGGCTACAGAATTGGCGCTAAAGTAATCGCCTTCTTTGCCAGAAACTATCCGAAAGGCCTCAATTACCTCACGCTTTTTTTTTTCTGTCGCCCTCGCCAAAATAACCGTGTTTTGGAAATATGGGCTGCACTCGTGTTTCAGGCAATGGTTCGCCAAGATTTCTGCACCCTGCAGGGAACGACATTTCCTCCTGTGCTCCAAAAGCCTTTCATTGAGGCATCGCCCAGTTCGCCTCACGTAGCACTTGCCGCAAGAGAGGGAAATTTTGTAAACTACCCCCTTAGAGCATGGAACAAAAGGCGAAACATGCTTAACGTCGCACGCACTTTTCTCATCTGCAGATTCTTCCTGGTTAACTTTTTTGCAGATGCCTTTAAACTTTAAAGGAGCTGAAAAGACAACCTTCACATCAAACCTCTGCCCAATCTTCTTCAGCCGGTGCGAAATTCCGTGCACATAAGGAAGGACCGCGAAAGGCTCGTTTCCGTAACTTTGCTTCGGAGGCGAAAGCTCTTGGTGTATTCTTAAGTTCCTTAGGCAAGTTTCAGCAACGCCAATTAGAAGCCTTAAGGGGTATACAGAAGAACAAAGCCGGCCTATTTGGAGCAGCAAGCTATCCTCCATTTTATGGTCACATGACTTAGTGAGGGCCTGCTTCACGCAGGACCGCACGATGCCTCTTTTTATAAGCTTGGTGTGCCCGGATACAAAAGGAAGAATGCCCTTATCTCCTCTCGTTTTATAAAACCAATACCTGTGGTCGCTTGAGAGCACCAGACTGATATCCAAAAATTAGAGCTGGTAATACGAAAGGCATTCTGACGTGAATTGGAGCCCATGATGTGCACGCGGGAATAGTGATAAAATATATTCAGTTCTGGTCTCCGAGTACAAATCATATGGCAGGCAAATGAGGAAATCGTCGACATTCCTGAATGACCCTGTGACTACCAACTCAGTTAGCTTCGGATGAAGCTTGCGGTTGCCTCTGGCCAAGTACAAATCACTCAATGTGGGCGCAATACAACAGCCTATGCAAATTCTATCCTTTTGGGAGAGAACCACACCCTCAAATTCGACAAAAAGTGAATGAATATAGGCTTTCAGTATGTTCAGAAACTGATCCACTGCAACACCACACTTGTTCTGACCGCCAACTGCCTCGTAGGCGTCAATGCATTACTCGACAGCAATAAGCACCTCCCTCTACGGAATATTATAAAAGAGGTCCTTGACGTCCACTGAGAAGCACAGTGGACGTCAACGCTACCTAAGGAGGTCAAGGATGTGCTGAGCAAGGGGCCTAAGTTCACTGTGCAACCGAGAGTTGACGGCGCTGATATCATCAGTATGGTCCACAAGGTAGCAGACAGGGCGCCTGAGGAAGACAGGAAGGTGTGCGCAGCTGAAGCCTTGTGCGAGGTTGCGGGGGCTACTCGAACGCACGGGGACACGTAGCGGTTGAGTCCGGACCGAGCTGTCAACTGGTTGCGTGACTCGGACTTACGCGTCGCTCTGACAGACAAAACCGGTGAGTTTGCGGTGATGTACAAAGAAGAATTCAGAGAAAAGGCGAAGGAAGGTATCATGTAGAACTTCGAGTGCAGAAAAAAGCTCGACTTGAAACGATTTCGTGCTGCTCGTACACAAGCCGCTAATATTTGTGAAGGAGGGGGACTGCACCACCTTGCTGAAGACATAAAAAATAGCAATAATCTTGCGCTTCGACCCTTCTTTTCTGTGAAGACCCACAAAGAAGGAGCGCCATTCTGCGTGATTGTCGAGGACCGGGACACCTGGCAGAGGTGCGCGGCAAAGTTCTTACAGGGCGGTATGGACCTTCTGCGGTTGAAGACCCCATGTTAATTAAGGACTCGAGAGACCACATTTGGTTTCTGCGTGTGTCTAGCCCGGGGCTGTGCTTCTCAGTGGACGTCAATGACCTCTTTTATAATATTCCGCAGAGGGAGGTGCTTATTGCTGTCGAAGAATGCATTGACGCCTACGGGGCAGTTGGCTTTCGGAACAAGTGTGGTGTTGCAATGATCGGTTTCTGAACATACTGAAAGCCTACCTTCATTCACTTTTTGTCGAATTTGAGAGTGTGGTTCTCTCTCAAAAGGATGGAATTTGCATAGGCCCATGCATTGCGCCCATACTGAGTGATTTGTACTTGGCCAGAGGCAACCGCACGCTACATCCGAAGCTAACTGAGTTGGGGGTTACAAGGTCATTCAGGTATATCGACGATTTCCTCATTTGACTGCCGTATGATTTGTACTCGGAGACCAGAACTGAAGATATCTTATCATTATTCTCGCGTGCACATCATGGGCTCCGATTCACGTCAGAATGCCCCTCAGATTCCCAGCTGAAATTTTTGGATATCAGTCTGGCGTTCTCAAGCAACCACAGGTATTGGTTTTATAAAACGAGAGGAGATAAGGGCATTCTTCCTTTTGCATTCGGGCACACCAAGCTTTCAAAAGAGGCATCGCGCTGTCCTGCGTGGAGCAGGCCCTCACTAAGTCATGTGACTATGAAATGGAGGATAGCTTGCTGCTCCAAATGGGCCGGCTTTGTTCTTCTGGATACCCCTTAAGGCTTCTAATTGGCGTTGCTGAAACTTGCCTAAGAAACTTAAGAATGCACCAAGAGCTTTCGCCTCAGAAGCAAAGTGATGGAAACAAGCCTTTCGCAGTCCTTCCTTATGTGCACGGCATTTCGCACCAGCTGAAAAAGATTGGCAGAGGTTTGATGTGAAGGTTGTCTTTTCAGCTCCTTTAAAGTTTAAAGGCATCTGCAAAACGTTAACCAGGAAGAATATGCAGATGAGAAAAGTGCATTTTTTAGCAAAAAATTTATTGGGTGCGATTTGGCTTTATTTTTTTCCTTTTGTGGTTTATAGAAGCATCGTTTCCCGTGAAACCACAACTAGGCTCTCATTGTACGTGGCAAACTCTCTGTGTAGTTTAAAACCATTTGCAGTGCGTGTTGGTACATTATCCTTTGCGATGAGGAACAAGTACAATAGGAGGACACACCACAAAGCACAGCTTTTTGGTGTGACGTCCCATTGTCGGGATGTATGTAAGCACCTATACAGCCACCTGAATAATTTTGCCGGCTGTGCATCTGGAGTGACGTTCAGCCGAATGGTTAATCGCTGTCTGCATGGCCCTAATCTAACGATCGTATCACCATCCCACTCACAGTGACCAGAGCGACGGCAGCGATAACGCCACCACGGTATACAACTCGGTTAGGTCATAATGGGACTGAGGTTGCAGCACGATTTATCAAGCAAACGCTCAATAGGACGTATGCGCCATGCGACGACTTTTACAACTTCGTGTGCAGTTCATCCACGGGACAACGAGACGTATTTCTGAAGGTCAGTGCATTTTTGGCGGGCCGCTGTTGTTGAGCTGTATGGCTCCAAACCAACGCTTGAAAACGTGCACCCGTGGAGAATAACGTTTTCATGCTTATTAGTTATACGTAGTTTTATGACACATAAGCAACTGTGTCCATAATGCACCAAAGAAACTTTTCTTTTTCGCAACAAACAAGTTTTAGTGTTCAGTTTTCTTCTATTTAAATATTTTGTTCTGTGATAAGATGTATTTTCATAGAATATTTCTCAGCTTTCTGCATTCGCGCGAATGTTTCTGGAGCATAGGTTTCATTACTGATCCTCCTTTCTCGCTTCCAAAAGGTGTCAATCGCGGAATATAAATAATTTTCGTATTGTTGATTTCCCACTCAATCTGTGCATTTATACGATTATAGAAATGTGGACATCCAACTTAGGTTTCACCTGTCTATATTTCTCAATTTTATATTAACTCTGCTCTTGTGACATCCTGTATTTTCTCTAAGATCAATGAATCTTTTCCTATATTTTTTCTTAATCGTGCTCTCCCATTTCTTCTCTATCAACTATGCCATGTCGAATAAAAACGTCAAAATGCTGTAGATTGTTCTTATTTCTGACGTAACCTTACAATTTTCTGTACACATGAAGTGCGTTTCTTTTGTAACTGCACACAGTTGTGATATTACTACAGAAAGTTTTGTTGTCGCAACAGGTTCCTTTTCAAAAGCCTCAAAAAATGTTTCATGTAATAAATAACTTGCTTTAGCTTTGTCGGCTAGGTGATGGGCAGCCGCACTTGGCCTTCTTGCATTTCAAGTAATAAATTAATACACAAATAAAAGGACTTCAAGCACACTGTCTTCAATTGCTGAACCTACCAACAATTATAGTGTGATGCTCGTACTGGTCACCCGAGTGTTTCCTTATATGAAAAGCAGAGAAAGCAATGAACAATGCGAACATTGCTGTGTTCACGTAGTTTGAAACGCAGCGTTCACGGATCCTCAGTGCTGCTGCTTTGATCGTCCTTTCAGATGATATACCAAACACGAGACGCAATCAGAAGAATGTTACTTACGATACCCGTCCCGTTAAGATTCCAGAAAGCAACAGAGAAGGCCGCTGCCCTGTACCGGGCGTGCGTCAGGCTGGGACTCGACGACCGGCACTATGAGGTAAGGGCTCAGCAATGTCGTCATCTTTCAAAACTCAATAAGGGTTAACTAAGGTCGAAATAATTCGAAACCCGATTTATGGCCTTTACACGACGTCCTTTCAAAGTGAACAGAATTCGGAGATAATTTCTTCAGTCGTTGTACCTAATAATTTTTTTGCAAATATTATAGGTAAATGTTGATAAGCATAACCACCGCTTATTTTAAATCGGACACTGAAGATATCATATTGCAAGATGTAACTAATGCCTTATGGTGCAAAATAGCTGCATTTGTTTTTACCTTCTCTCTCGCACTCATAGTTACGCTTGCGCAAACCATCAACCTTCGGGGCAAGTAATATTTTCTTGTTTACACTAATATCTTTGTTATGTTTGCCTTGATAATGTTTCGAATGTTTTTATTTTCACATTTTATACTTATATTCCAGTTTCTTGGGTAAACTGATTTTATTTGCTTCTCCCCTTGCAATGTAGCAGAGACCTCATAAGAAAAGAACAAACATGCAATCAAACAAACAAATAAATAAACACATAAATAAATGTTAGTGGCCTAAGTGCTATGAAGGAACCCAAAAAAATTTGACACAGAAATCATATTATCAACTTTGGTAAAGATTTCGAGTTAATGCATTATGAATTTTTAAGAAACTTGGTCGTGTTGTCTTGTGACCCACGCTTTAAGCGATCCTGGCGTCGTTTAGATGAGGAGGAAGGCGGCATTCGAGAGCTTGACAATCATGTTTTATGCTTATACGTTTTGCTCTAAGCTCGACCAATTCTGAATTCAAGGCACCTACTAAAACATAACTATACAGACTTAGTATGCCAGTGGGAAATCCGGTGAGAAGTCGGAAATGGCTCCGGTTGGTCGCCCAACCAAGCAGGGCTTGTTGCTTGAAGAGTTCGCATTATTTTTCAACCTGCTTTTTCTCATGTTAAAGAAGTTATGTCACGTGAACCACAAGACTTCTGTAGAACGATATAGAACACGTTTTATAAAATTAACATTCTTTTCGCCCCCCATAATGCGCGAGTATTTTAAAGCGCGTGGTCATTTTCATGGACAAAATGCTGTACAAGGGAGCATAACATTGCTTTTGCAGACCAGGGTCACACAAGCAGGCACAGAATAACTTGAGAGCGCTTTTTATTTTACCTTTTTGGATATAGGTCATGAAGGAGAATCACTAAGCGATCACATTTCTGTGCATGAACCAGCCTAAATGACATTTCCACAAGCGTTTCCAAGCGCACTCGATATAGGGATCACTTGTTAGGCTGTGCTGCTAGAGTTTGCGATGTCAGAGTGACTGTCACTCGTTAATAATTGTAGTGTTATTACTTTGCAAGCTTAGAGGGGTGGAGGGGGGGGGGTAGCTGCCACGGTCTCAAATGAGATGTCCTCGACTTGTGTGTTAAGCTAAGGCGGAATTCAACTGCATGTAATGACAGAAGGAACTGGCCGTTTGGTGCCCAGTTTTCACCAGTTGAAGCCAGAGCAAGGTTAGGCTATGAGAGACGCTGTCGTGGAGGACTCCAGAAATTTTCACCACCTGGGGTTCTTTAACGAGCACTGACATCGCACAGCACATGGCCGCCTTGCTTTTCGCCTCAACCGAAAAGCGACCGTCAAGGCCGGGATTTAATCCCGCGTCCTTGGAAACAGTAGTCGAGCGCCGTAACCACTGCGCCACCCCGGCGGGGTGCCAGAGCAAAGGTCAGAGTTAGAAGTAACTCTTGCGACTCGCGTGGCAGCGTCCGCCACACTACGAAGTGGATCCCACAGGCTCGGGAGCAACCACATGCACTGTAGCGCCACTACATGCGCTGGCGCATGAGAAGAAGAGGCGCCCGGCACGTGCCGAAGAGGACGAGGCAGCGCCGGCACGAGAGCTTCGGAGTGTTCGGCACCTTCGCCTGGGCCGGACCCTGCCGCAGCCGCCGCCGCCGCCTATTACCATTCCCCGAAAACTGTAGCAACGGAAGTTTCGGGTGCATCACTCAAACATAAAACGCAACAAAAAGGAAGTCGGTAAAGCTGTATGTGTTGTTGAGTGTACCATCATCATCATCAGCCTGACTGCACCCACTGTAGGGCGAAGGCCTTCCTCATATTCCTCCAATTAGCCAGGTCCTGTGCGTGGCTGCATGCACTTGACTCTGCGAACTTCTTAACCTCATCCGCCCAGCTAACTTTCTGCCGCCCCCTGCTACGCTTTCCTTCCCTTGGAATCCAGTTTGTTACACTAAGCGACCATCGGTTCAGACTATATGTCCTACCTATGCCCATTTCTTCTTGAGTGTACAATGCAGTACAAAAACTATAATGCATACGCAATAAAATATTTTGCTGGAACAAAATAGAATAAAAATGCTTTCAGTAATCCTCTGATCGTTCCAGTTGCGTCCTTCACGCTATCTTTAGTGCGTTGAATCAAAACGAATAGCAAAACATTTAAAGACCGCACTTCCCGTAGCTTATGTTGCACAATTAACACCACGTACCTGATTCTAAAACATGCGTTCGATTCCTGTACGTTCAAGTTATTAATTTTTTTTTACATTCACAACTTTCAAATAAATTACTGAATTATTTCATTGGGTACGTTCCCTTTAAGGTTGCATATTGCGATGTTTTTAATTTTATTAGCAGCAAAACCAGCCGCCAACTCAGCCATGATATCACGCTATGGCAACGCTTACACTATACAGTTACCTTCCCCGTATTCGATACCTGTCTTCAGTGAGTGAATGTCTGTTTTCGGTTGCGTCCAGAGACTCCTCTGAGCGCTTCAAACCCTTTTACAGGAATTACGCCGCGCCGATATTCAATTTAACTTATTCAACGTAGCAAAGGTGGCGCGACGGACAAGACCGATGCATTAAGCTCTTTACAGTAAGTTATTTTAATCCAGAAGGCTATTTTAATAATGGTGCATTTCCGTTCCCGTGCTGCGCTTCATGCTCCAACAGAACGTAAGGTTGTGTTTTATTTTTGAATGACGCACCCGGCATTTTCTTTACTGCAGTTTTCGGGGAACGGCAATACGCGCCGCCGCTACCTCTTCAGCTTCTGCTCAAATAAATGAGCCCGCGGTGGCCCCTGACTGGCGACCTCCACAAATAAACAAAAACAAACAGAATACAGAGCAAGAGACGTTACAGGCAATTTCCCATTGACACTTAAAACGCAGACAAGATTCACAGATGGCAAATCATGCAACAAAAGAGGATCTCAATAAGCACAGAGGCTTGACAAAACTTTCATGAGAGAGTAAAACAAACATGATTGGTCACAGGGCGCTGCCGCAGACTGACGTCTAGAGTAGCGGTGTGGGTGTCCTGTAAGACGAGCGCCGCTCCCTTGCAGATATCGCAGGCTTGCCGAATGGCGGGTTGAGCCCAGAAGCCGAGCAGTAGCACTTGCTCACACGTAGCAACACTGCGTCTAACACTGGCTGGCTAGCGCAAGTGATGCGACCTCAGTAATTAGAGCGTGCCGTGTCTATCTGTTAAACGCGGCAAGGCCGGCGCGCCCATATGCGTAACTTTGCTCATGTAAGCGTCCTCTCCTCCTCCCGCCCAGCCGCGCGCCGTCATTGGTTAGGCGGTGTAGAAAGTTCTAGAGATGACGAGAACCTTCCTTCCGGATGAGCCACCGTCGCCACCGAGTGATGACAAGGAGGGTGACGCCTATGCGTGCAAGGCTACGGTCTCCCTCGCAGGGAGGAGACATTTCTTCAATGCGCTACGCAGACGTTGCGTGGGCTTCCAACGCGCTGCGCTTACTTATCAAAATCGTGCGCCGATTCGTGACTCTGCACCTCCCTAAATATTATTGTCCTACGATATTTTCAAACACATAAACATCGCGTGCATACATGCGCTCACAAACTTAAAGGAGAAAATGCAGACATAACGCACATTCATACATGCTAGCATGAGCGTCACAAACAGAAATAAGTTTCAACCATGTAACACAGTGACATGACGCCCATAAACATGGCACTGTGAACTCCACAAACATTCAACGTATGCCGCTATTCGACAACACTGTGGCGCTCTCTTACGACGAGAGTTACACTAGCTCATCCAAGACGTGCTAAGTGCAGATCATTACATTCTGACTCTCACTACACGCATCATGCGGCAGCGTACAATTATAGCACACCACGTTTCCAAAATTCACGAAATTTAGGTTCCAGTTTTAAACTGAATTCACAATTCCGCTGGCGTTGCACACATGTTTACGGCGTTAGTGCGCGAAACACTTCTTGCTATCGTGGATCTGTATTAATTCTAGGCTCTATTATCCGCATTTCATCTTCGTTGCTAGCTGAGGTTACCGCACATTCATTTAGGCGTGGCTGGGAGTCATGTTTTAAATCACACAACCACTGTGATCTAGAGATGCGCCTTCAACCAGGATGGCCGACGAATTCGAGGGCAGCTGCATTAACGCGCACACTCGCAATAAGAACCATTCTAGTGGTACTCTTCCCGAGGTACCGGTATTCCTTCCGCCGAAGGCGTTTCTGTGGTTTATCTTGTGGTTAAACCTGGCGTTACGCGAGAGCTACCTTCATAACTACGCTAGGTTCGTCTGGAAAGAAAAGACTTGGCTTTTAAACATAGCAGTTTACTCTATGGTTTCAGTTTTAGTTATACCATAGGGGGCACTTTTGGCCACTAACGTGCGAAAAGGCGAAGGCCTCTATCGCGCGGTTGTCCGAAGCACTCTACTACTGCACCTCTTTCTCTCTGTTTTCACTCCCACCTTCGCGTAAACCACCAGCCAACATATAAAGTCCCGTTTTAACTGAGCTGTTTGAACGTGCCTGCTTGGCTTAGGGATAACGGAAATTCAAGGGCCTTGGCAGTCTGATTTTGGTATCACCCTCCCTAATGAAAAGAGGTACCTGAGTTGGCAGTTCGTGCCAAACATATTGTCAGGAAGCCCTACGTCGTGTTAGTGCTCGGTCATGTCACCTACCAGCTACCGCCACCCATCACTTCTAATTTCTCCGCCCTTCAGACAGGTACGGACAGGCACCAGACAGGCACGGACCGGCACGGCGAAATAGGGACTGTGGGCAATGGAGGTCTTGCTAAAAATATTCCCAACAAAAATATTCTCATGAGCAGAAGAAGCACTTCTGCTACCTGCACAAAATGCTGCCTAGGCAATCTTGACTCATTTTTGTGCGCCATTCCTTTCCATTGAGCTTCCTCCTAGGGTGTTTGTTTCCTTATTTCTTTCTCGTGGTCCTACCTCCGAGCTCTCAGTGCCTTGATTTCCCCGTCTTCCCCTTTTCTTGCAACGCACAGGCGTAGGAGTTTGGTCTGTGTTCTCAGGAACTTTTGCCCCATTGATGTTGCCTAAGACCAGATCATAGATAGGGCTTTCCGTGCTGAGTTCTGTCAGTTTTCCACAGTAGTTGTTTAATCTACACATCAAATTTATCCTGTGGTGGCAGCTGAATCCAGTCGTAAATTGGCCTCTCAGGGCATTTTTTACCGGTCAAGTCACCATCCTTAACCAAGCTTCGTTTCAGATAACAGCTCTGCACCTGTATCTCGCAGCACGGAAACTGATTGGCCTCCTAGCTTTCACCTTGAAACCAGCATCCAATTATTCGCCGATCCAGGCTGCGCAGTAGTACTACGGCGCTTATAACAAGAACTTTCTTGCCTTCCGTCAATTCCGCCAATTTTGCAGCGTCCTCCTCCTCCAGGCTCTAGCTGCACCACGTGGACGTTCATGCCATTCTTGAGCTCCGCAAAGCCAATAGCATCCTCTTCCTCAAGGTGGCATTCCTACCCTGACAGAGCCTTAGCGCATGTAGCATTGGGAGCTAGCTGCCTTTTCGGCGTCGCGACATGGCATCACTTTGTGGTCCTTCCTTCCGCATTTCAAACACACGGATGGATTATTAGTTGTGCGTTTTTGGCAGTTAGGTACATATTTTTCTAGTCAGTTGCAGAGGTAGCATTTTGGGGGTGACCTAAGACTAGTTTGTACCTGCTGGGTTTCGGGCCATCGAGGGTTTTCAGAAATGACATTTTTGGTGCGTAGCACTACTAGCCGCAATCACGAATTTCACCGATGTCTGTCCGAAGCCGCTCACTTTCTCTCTCCGTGAACTTGAAGTGAAGAAAGAGAAGGTGGCTACGTGCGCGTCTCGAGGCTCAGCATTGAGGTGGAGCGGCCGCAGAGCTGTTCTAGAAGCCACTCTCTCTCTCTTTGTCCATCAGTCTCTCCGTGAACTTGAAGAGGAAGGAGGGAAAGTGGCGACGCCGGCATCAAGCGACTTAACTCTAAGGGGGCGGAGAGACTGCATGGAGTAAGACATTGAGAGAGGGACCTGTCAGTTGCGGACGGGGCGGCCGGCGCTGGCATGCATCGTTGACCAAGCGTGTGTGCGTTTACTTCGCGTCGCAATGGATGAAGCCGTGTCATCTGGCACTGCGGCGCAGGCTCGCCGTGCTCGACGTGCTGAGGTACCACAGTTACGAAGGCAGAACCGGAAAGCCACAGGTCCATAAATCGACATTTAAGTTTGTGGGCTTCTCCCAAAACGAAGTGTTCATCGCGGGTCCATTCCGAAGGGGCTGCCAAGGTCAAGTGGCAGCTTGACGCGAGTTTGTTTATGACGGTCGCGCAGATCTTCGGAAGTGGTATAGGAACACATGGAATTAGGCGACGCCGTCGGTTTGGTCCCTTCCGATTCTCGGAATAGTCGTTCTTCGACCGTGCCGTGCAGGAGGCAAACCAGAGCAGTCAAACATCACAGCGTTAGCGCAGTGGTTGTGGGTTCGGCGCTAACTGCTCTGTCTCTCGGTTTGAGGGGAAAGGGCGCGGCGGCCATAAATCGCGGCGAAACACGGGCTGTGGAGAAAGCGTGGCAGAGGAAGCTGCTCTGGGTATCTTCTCGGGAAGACGCCTGGATAGACGTCCCTTTGAAACCGCCGCCCGCGCGCAACCGACCCAGGGCAGCCATCGGAATGTTTCGGCCTTAGGTATGTGTGTTGTGTGTTTTTGAAGTGCAACCGTCGGAGCTGTTTATCTTTGTGACTGCTGGCCACCTCTTGCGCGAGCTGAGGGAAGATATTGAAGAGAGTGTAAATCGTAGATGTGTGTAATAAAGCATGACAGGTGTAACGGGAATAAGCGGTACTACGCACCTACTTCGTACTTGATTACCTATTGAAATCGGCAATATTTGTTATTTAATTTCCTTTTCCTGGGCTTTCAAATACTGGTCGAGGGATCGATCATTTCATCAAATGTATTAACTTTCCTTTCTTTTCAATAAAGTGTCAGACTTAGATCACATATAGTATTGTGACGCTGCCCAAAATATTAAAAAATGATATGTCATTGGTTAGGATAGTTTCTCCTCACATACCTCACTTTTATGTTTGACAGTTCCATTTAGCGGTCAAAGTAATGACTCAATCGCGCCACATACTGCGTTGCGGTTTCGCCATCGATGGGCTTTCCAGTCCTGATACTTTCGCAGAGCCCGTCAGTACAGTGAATCGAAATCTTTTAAGTAAGGCAGCTTCCGTCTTACTATAGCTGGCTTCACCCTCAGAAGAAAATGTTCCGAACACGCTTTGTGCTTCGCCTCTAAGGCATCTGTTCAAGAAAGTACCACATTCACCGTTTGTTCAATCTGTGCTTTTGGCGAATCTTTCGGAGCGCGTGAGGTATGCGCCGAAGAGGAGGAAAAAACATTTATTTAAGATGATTTGATTTGGGAATTGAGGTGCGTTTGGTTGTGAAGCTGAGTGGAAGACCCTATTCCGGGACATCATTGGCCGCCACCGCTGCCCGAGCTCTCTACCAGGACATGCTGGGCCTCCAGGTGAGATCGTCTCTTTTGTCGACGTATTTCGGAAGCAACTTGCTTGCGTCTATCCGCAAGCCGCTATATCCTTCACTGGGGCTGTGCGCTTCATGTTAACTGTTGCTTTTACCTGAACATTGGAGCTGAAGTTTCAGAATACACAATTCCGTTTCCCGCTGAAATTTTACCTCTCGCTTCTTTTCTGCTCTCTTTTTCTTCCTCAGCTTTTCGAGTCCTTTCCAGTTGCTTTTATGCTCTTTCTTCCTCGGCTTTTTTCGAGCCCTCCCCCATCTTCTTTACCTCTTTTTCTTTCTGTGTAGCCCATTTCCGTAGTTCGGCTCTGGACAACCCCATTTGGGTGCAAGCCTCAATCTGCTTCTTTAGATGCACGTCTGAAGCTTGGACTGTTAAGGTGTAGCTTAAAGTATGGTCATCGAACCTCGCCTAACGGCTTCCGCGCAGCGCCACCTCTCGCTAGAGCTCTGCAACTACACTCTTTACGACCGCTTCGTAAACTCTTCCAACTCGTCCTCTGAGCCTCATTGCACTAATTATTCTGTCGCTGATGACAGAATAATTGTCGCTCGTTATTAACAATAGTCTTAATAACGATGCGCCACTAATGGTACGCGGACTCCCGGACACCCTTAGAGTGAGTGGGGTAACAGCTCTGGTCTCAGAGGAGATGCACTCAGCTTGCGTGGCAAGCTGAGCCTGAAGTCAACTATCTCTAGTGGAAGAAGGGGTGACCGTTTGGTGCCCAGATTTCACCGTTTATGGTCATGGTAAAGGTTAGAGGCATAAGTATCAAGGCGAAAAACTACACATCAAGAGACGATATAGAGAAATTGACACTAACGCTTAAAACACAACGATAATATTCATCGAAAGGCAATGGAAAGCAAGCAACTAAAGAGGATCTCACAAAGCACACAGTCTTTGCAACTTTAAACAATTCAGCAGTTCAAACACGCAAACACCAAATTGTTTACTACCAGGAACTGCCGAAGACCGACATCTGGATTGTCACGACGTGGCGGTCCTGTAAGACGAGCCCCACTCCCACGCAGAAGTCTCAGGCTCATCGAACAGCGGGTTGATTCCAGGAGACAGGCAGCAGCACTTGCTAGCACGCCGCAACACTGCCTCTAACGCTGGCCGGCTACCACAACCAACGCGACCTCAATAAATATTGCTCGCCGCATCTGTCGGTTACAAGGCGTCAAGCCAGCGCGCAAATACACGTAACTTCACCCTTTTATTCGTCCTCCCGCCCAGTCGCGCGCCGTCATTGGTTAGGCGCTGTATAAAGTTCTCGAGATGACGAGTACCTTCCGTGCGGGTCAGTCACAGTCGCCGCCCAGTGATGAGAAGGAGGGTGACGTCGATGCGTGGAAGGCTACGGTGTCCCCTCGCGCAGTGAAGAGACATTTCTCCAATGTGCTGCAATGCTCTACGCAGACGCCCCGCGGGCCTCTTTCGCGCCCTCACTGATTTAATTAAAACGTGCGCCGATTTCATGACAGAGAATAAGACGAGTAATTTTTTACTCCACGAAAGTTAGGTAAGAGAACAAAATAGGCGCTAAGTAGTTTTGTTAGGCTCTATTATGATGCCCAGATTACAAGAGCTGGTGCGCTAAGCCAAAATTGACTTACTGGTCGATACCCAGATGACGCTGGCATCATTTTAAACAAGAATTCCACTTTGATCAAAGCTACGGAACTCACAAAACATAGAACACATGAAGAACATGGCAATGTTTAAAAATCGAATATGTCATCTAACACATCTGCAGTAGCTGTCGTCCTTCTACAGGAGCTGAAAGACAACACGTTACTGGGCTTAATAAAAATATATACCAAGCATTATGAGCCTTTATTCTTCCTCTTTAGTATTTCAATAGAGCAGAGTTATTATCATGCACAACAGCTAGGATTCAGCACCGCAAAAGATCACAGCTGGGCCGTTTATGAATTTCTCAATTGTTTTCTTTAAGAAGAGAGCATCAAAAATTGTAGCATATTGCGCTCAAACGAAGAAAGGCTGCAGACCCAACACTGCGACCGCATGACAAGCTCTACTCTGTACATACTTGTAGAACTTCAGGTATCGTTCTAGACTTTGTGGCATGAAATCAAGGAGGAATAACTTCGTGCGAACGAAAAACGTGGTCTGAGTAAAAAACTAACGTGAATGTAACAATGATTTGCACTGATCTTTACGCTCGCACCTGATAATTCAAGTCTGAAAAATAAGACCTCATCTTACCTTTTGCCATTTTTTCTTTGCTGCCTCCGGTGCAGAGGGGTGCAATGAAGAACTTTTTGAACGAACTCTGCCTTGATATTTCGAATCTTGACCCCAACCACGACTTCGACATCCTGCACTGGTTGGTCTACCTAAGTTTCGTGTACGGCTTTCCTACCTTTGTAAGGTTCAGCAGCACACTGGATGCTTCTATGGAGCACGTTATAACGGTAAGTATTCTCTTTTTACAGCCTCGTGAACAGAAGGAAAGCTGCACAATCAAACAGCTCTCGCAGCGCTTTGAATACTGGTTGGTGTTTTGAAGCTCTAGTCACTTAAATAACATTTTTGCGTGTTAGATAAAACGATAAACTATGTGCTGCTTGTTAACCACTATCTTACTGTAAGGAGTTCGGTTTATTTATCCTCAGGCGAAAAATGGTATGCCAAAAAAGTGTGAGAAAGTGCTAAAACTACGAACAACGCGCTTCTGATGTTTGATCTTCATAAACCTGTTGAGCCGTCAATTTTTTCTAGAAATGTTGCATGAAGTGGCATTTCATACCCACGGGCATTCAACCGTCATCCCCCAGCGGCTAAGCCTTCATTTACTACTGATGCATTGCCATAAAATGTCTGTCGCAGGACGCTCTTAGGGTTCACTAAATGTTCTAACGGGTTCAGTGTTACATTTCACCGCTGCTGGCACGTTGCATAACGCAAACTATGCCTATGATACTATTTTCGGGACAATGGGCAGACGTCACCGCTATCAGCCCTCTGGAGTGGGTATATTGTTGATTCTAAACCTCTACCTTTCCGCGCGAAGCCAAGTGCAAGTGACTGTGCGAGTGTTCAAATCCTAATCATCAGTCTAAAGACGGGATGTTTAAGAGTACATTTCCTGTCGGAAGTCCTGTATATTCTTTAGATTTATGATCTACCTCAATATAAGACTGCGAGGCTGAAGCAGTAGATACAAGAGAAGGAAGGTTTAAAATGACGCCCGACGCAAAGCTTCGTAATCATACTAATTGGGAAGCTGCGCTTCATAGGTGACTGGCCTTAGTATGCACTTCTTTGGTGCCTATGAATTGTCTCGCAATATAAAAGGGGTAATTAAAAGCTATATATATGCTCGAGCTGCCATTGTCATTACATACGCACTGGTGTGAACAGAAGCGCACCATAGACTTTGAAACAAAGAAAATAATGGGGCTGTCCTGTCACTTCGTGCCTGTAATCAGAGTATAGTTACCCATTACAATCCGTATAAGCACAGCAAACAACCGCAAAAAAAGTGCAACTTTTCTGCTCTGTGGGCCTGCGTTCAGGCTGTTGGTAGTGAGTAGTTACTAAAAAAACAAATTCTAATTTGATGATTCCTATTAGCGTTTGACGTGAACATATATGAGTGTAGGACGATTTAATGGTGAATGGCCACTAAGGTTCGGAAGCTACATGTTTTTTGTATATGGCTATGTCTTCACTGCCAACATAAAAACAAAGTTTCTTCTCAAAATAGGGCATAAATACTACATATACATATTGTTACGTAGCGACAAGCGATGACAACAGGAGAACAGAGGACAGAGAGAAGATGCTCGACGGTCGTGAGACGACGTTTAATGAATCTGTGTGCAGGCCTAGCGCGCGTGCTCCTGCCCGCGCCACTGCCCTCTTCTTCCTCCTTTGTCCGTAATATGACCCGGAGCCACCGAGCTATCGTCCCGATCGTAGACGAGAAAGTTTACCGATGATGATTCCATGGCATGATGATGGGCGTGTCTGGATGCTTGAAGAAGAGGAAGAAGTAAAAATAGAATGGCTTGCCGGTACGATGTCTGATGCACGGGTGATCCGCCTCCCCTGGAGCTATCAACCATCCGTCACCAGAGTCCATGGGATCGATGGCTCGAGGTCACGTCGGGCAGCTTGGGCGGGGGTTGCGTTTTCGTGTCCATCGGTTTCTTCGGGTCATTCTGGTCTTTCGGGTCCTTTGTCTCGGTTCTGATTGGTCTGTCTCTTCTTGTCTTCAGGTCCGGGCTTGGGGCTGGGCGGTGGTAGTTGGTCTGGTCTGGGCTGGAAGAGCTGGGGTGAAGCTGCTGGGCAATGTCCCTGGGCCCTCGGTCGATGGTCCTGGCTTACAGATAGCGCCGATGCTGCAAGGCCGCACCTCCAACCAAATGTTACGTGGCGGCAAGTGATAACAACAGAAGAACAGAGGACAGAGAGAAGATGCTCGATGGTCGTGAGATGACGTTTAATGAATCTGTGAGCGGGCCTAGCGCGCGCGCTCCGGCCCGCGCCACTGCCCTCTTCTCTCCGTTCGTAACAATATTAATCAAGGTGACACAAACTGTCTTATTTTTTATTCGGCCCTAAATTTATTCTCTACTAATTTACTACGAAAGATACTGAAAATGAGTCTATTATTTGCTGATTTGTGCAGCCGGCCACTGTCCATTTCCGTGAGGTGCGAATGTTTGTCGAAAGTGTTTTCTCTCCAGGCCTTGATCAACCACAAATCGCTTCGCTATTACCCTGAGGGCAGTACTCAATAAGTAAGAAAGTGTTTCGGTCAGCCAGATATACGTGAGTCCGCATCCTTCAATCTCAGAAATAACGCCCCATCATACGACACATTACTGTGACTAAAATGCGCCATCAAAGCGTCATTGCTAAGCTGGCAATTGATGCTGAGCATACATGAAACCTATACACGAATTTGGTAATTCCATTTTACACAGCTCCGGTGTGGCATAAAAGAACTACGCTATTTTCCGCAGTAGACACTGCGGTGATTTCGGGCTCTTCGTTTCTGCCTGGTGTTATGATGCCATTGGCACATTTTTCTTCCGCGCTCGGACTGCTAGCCAGTAAGCTTCCACCTTTGAGGCAGAAGATACTAATGTCACCAACGTTACTGCAACGTGTGATTTTAATTCAATATTTATTTTACGGGTATGCGTATATGAAAAAGAAGCAAATTCTCGTATTATGCGGTTGATTTGGGATTTTTTAACTGCTACAGATGAAGATAAATGAAGAAGACGAGAGCTGGATGAAGAACTCACGGAAAAAGTTTAGCGGACGGAGGTTGCAATCGTTCTACGCGGATTACTTGTCTGCTTACGACCCGCAGATGAACGCAACTGCAATCGTCAAGGACATCATTCGTGCAGAGCTGGTCGGTGGGTACGCTCCTACATCTCTGTAGAGATGATAATACGGGCAAAATTTCCTAGGGTATAAGAATGGCTTGAATCTAATGATACGAGCGAAAGTTGTGAGTAGCCACGATATTCGCAATAATACCACCCTTGAATGAGCGTTTTGCCTATTTTAAAGGTATATGAACGGGAACAAGCAGTTGGTTGGGAACAACTTTATTTATGGTCCTGCAGAGCTTTCGCCGACAGGGCCTTGGGTCTGGGGCTGAGCAAGGCAGTGGTCAACCGCGGCGGGAGGGCTCCGGAGTTAGCACCGTGCGAGTTTTGGCCTGCAGAGCTTTCGCCGACAGGGCCTTGGGTCTGGGGCTGAGCAAGGCAGTGGTCAACCGCGGCGGGAGGGCTCCGGAGTTAGCACCGTGCGAGTTTTTCTTAGAATTCTAGAGCATGCGAGTTAAAGTGGCTATATCAGTGTGGCAGACCTTGCATATATTTTTAGGGTATGTACCAGGATAGAGTCTGTGGTATTGTTCCGGGTTGGGGTACATGGGCGCATGGGGCCACCGCGTCAGCCCTGTCTAGCTTGTCGCTGGGTGGATCCGAACGAGCAGTACATGTCAGATTTTAAGGTTGCTTTCAAGGTTGTGCCACCAGAAGTTTGTCGGCAGGATTTGGTTAGAACGGAAAGGTAAGAAAACGAATGGTTACACAAAATAGAAACTGACGCATTTCGTTGCAGAAATATGTGTTGCATGCGGAGTAATTTGTCAGGTATTTATAGCCAATTAAGTGAATCAGACGTCGCAATACCCAAAAAAGGTAATGTCCACGTCAAATAGGAGTCCCGTGCCACCCAACTATCATGGGGTGCTACGTCATAGCGTGACGTCACAAGCTGGAAGCCTCCTCTTCTTTCGTGTTTCTTCTACAGAATGCTTACGCATTCCCTCATTGTGGGTGTCGCACTGATCTCGGACGTTTTTGCGATGATCTGCACTGCGCTGGAAGGGAAGTGGCCGGTGAAAGTACAAAAGACAGAAAGCTGCAGTATTGCCGTCTACGGAGCAATTTCTTCCGTTCGAGAATATTTAACGTGTTTCGATGTAGAACAGCACACAGGCACCTCTCTGTTGCGCCTCCATTGAAATGCAGCTGCCAGCGCTCGCGTTCATATCCGGGTACAATGAAACAGTAGTTGGGCATCTTAATCAATCCCCTACCGCTGCTGGGCACACATTTTGAAGCCAAAGTTTCACTGCACCAGGTTTTAGTCCACTTCCATATCCTCCAAAGAAAGGCAATTCTTTTCCCGCGGTTACATTCAGATGACTCAGAAAAAAATTACGAAAATATGCCAACGACTCGCCAAGGTGGAGGACATTATCCATAAATTAATACCACAGCTTGAAAAATCTGGGTTTTCAATCTGTTCATACGTGTGACCGAACGTTTCAGAAGTGCTGCTGCACCACTCTCTTTGATTGCACAAAGTTCCTTAACACATTGCTTCTTTCCCTTTCACAACAGTGATGAGATTCATTAGATCTCTCCGTCAGGAGATTTTCCAGCCTCTCTCTGGATCTGTTGGCAAACTAGGAAGCCTCACAGAAGGATACGCGTCAGAAGGTGAGTTCTTGGTCACTCTACACTGACTTCTGTAAAGCTCACTGCACGCCCAAGTATTACCTCATTAATTAGAGGTATCGCCTGTAATTGTAAAGAAACATATCAAATTGTTTAAAGCTACTAATTGTGCCCAACTTGCGCTTAGAAGCAATATATCGGGATCTGGACGAAGCTACAGTCAGCGAGGGGGTCATGCAGCTCAACTTTTCTCGTTTTGCTTTTTTATTACTGAAATTACACTTTATTTTCCTTAAAGAGGTTTATAAAATGGAGGTTTATAGAGCACTCGTAAATGTTGCTGAACGTGTTATGGTAGTGATATGTCGAGGAAGGCTGTTTAAGTCAGCTGCTGTTTGAGCGCAAAAGCGAACTGTCAAAGCCAGTATTGTGGGCACGTGGACGTTGATCTTGTAGCGGATTACCGATTCGATGTGATCTGCCTGACGGGAGTGCGCAATCGTATGGTTCTTGGTTTAGTGGCAAATAAAAATTCTTTGAAACAAGACAATGGCAATGCTGCTACGAGTTGGAGTATTAGGTAAACCTGACTGTAATCTTATAGATGACATGCTTACGTCACATGAATATGAGGAGGGAATGAATCCTGTGGCCCTGTTTTCAACATATTCAATTGATTTTTTTAGATATCTTAATGGGGATCCCAAAGGAGTTGTGTATAATGCCGTTAATTGTTATGAGTGCAATACATGCTTGTAGTCTGACGTGTTGCGGGGTTTCCGTAGATGACGCTTCAAGAAACCTGTTTGAAGAGCATCTTGTTTTCATTTATTTTTCTAGTATGAAGATAGGTTTGAAATACTGACAGGAAGCCATCTTGGCCTGCGGTCCACCTGTATCGACGAATGCGCATTGAAGTTTCGTGAGCTACACGCTACCAGGACGCGCTGAAAGTGCTGTGGTTTTCTGTAATCGTTTGAAAACGGGGCCTAGTTAGCTCGTATCCGACCCTTTCAGCCATTCTATCGGTGAATGGGAGGGAGGGCGGGAAAGTGTTTTATTCAAGGCTGTAACATTATTGCAAGACACAATCTTGACCAAGAATGGCTAGGCAAAGATGAACGTGCAATCGAGGGTCACCATTGCCTGTAGGCACCATTGTTCTCATACCGTTCTCTCTCTCTCTCTCTCTCTCCACACGCCTACAAAAGGACAAACGCATAGAGGGGCGCGCGCGCAACAGTCTCCTTCAGTGTAACGTACCCGACAGTGTGCGTTAGATTCGAGGTTAGATTCCAAAGCCCACTTGGACCGACGAAAAGCCGCAGTGTGGCAAACCTTGCCGTAGAGCCTACCAAATCATTACAAAAACTATATACAATACCAATCCACAACTTCAGTTTATGCTTTGTCCACTGAGCTTTCAACGGGGGGCGTTAGCCACGCGACGTACCTAAAAAATAGGGTCAAACAATTGAGAGCGAGAAAACTACATTCCCTTCCAAAACATGAATAATTAGTTTTTTAATCACAACTTGCCCGGCTGTATTGGTCTGTTCATCACAACAGAGTGGCCATTTTCGCAAGGAGTTATGACGACTGTTAACTTTTAGGCACGGGAACCCCTTGAGAAGCCTGTGAGCGAGAAACTTCTCAGCTCAGTTGCTGGGTAGAGACTACAGGTTATTGCAACTTTTGCAAGAGAGGGGAACATAGAAACTCGAGCAATTGTAAAGGATTGCCCCTAGTGCCTTGTCTACGCACCTCTCCGAAAAATGGTCGTCTTCCATCGAATCGTACTGCTCAGGTTTCGTTGATTGTCTCATCGAAGCGGCTGGGTGGCAACTGCGAAGGCACTGCACCTGGAGAAGCCATGCGTCCATGAGTGTAAACGGAGGGTTAGCTGTGGCTGCCGTAAGTGAACAAAATCAATTATATAGAAGTGTGTGTAATGTGTCGATGCCTCTTATAAACACGGAAAGGCCGCTGTGTGTAATTCTGCAAGGTATTTGTAACTCCCATCTGCCGTCGGCATGCAATTAGAAATTCAACAGCCTGAATAACTATCACAGTGTCATTCCAGGAACAAAACAAATATATCTTATCACAAATAAGAATATCCGTGTATTTAAGCTAGATTATGCACATTTTCTAATATTATACAAACACGGGAGAGTCTCTAGATGTTAGCCGACTTTTTGCCCCTCTTGCGCTCACACAGATTTGACAGTTATCACTGTGCGCTTGAACGTTATTCATGTTGCACGGGTCTGAATTCATTCAGATTGGTTTGAATTATTATTTTGGCTTGGCTTAGCTTCGTCTGGTTTATAAATTATTTACCAAGGGTCTCCGGCTATAAGGGACGCAAGCAGTGCTATTCGAATAATTATGAGCTCCAGGGCGTATGTACCATTCAAGAGTGTCACACATTACGCATACGCCTGCTCTTCACTTCCAACCAAGCCACGGTCGCGATTCAGCCAAATTCTCCGCGCTAAGTAGTCGAGCGCCCTCACTACTGATTCACCGCTGTATCGCGCATCATTGACAGAGTACATTTCCTCGACGTCCTGTTTGCCGATCTAGATATGAATGACGACTGCATACATTTCTGAAAGGTATTTCTTCTATTGCGCTAAGGAAAATCTCCCCGCTCATATTACGAATAAAAGACTATCAACACATCTGTTCCAGACGACTGGGTGCGCCTGATCGAAATGGCCACATCCAAGAAAATCACAGGGCTCAATAGAGTTGATATGCCAGACAACTCAGTGGCACTTGTGGTGCTGCTGCTGGACGAGAGGCGGATGGCGCGCAGTGACTCTCGGCTACTCATCGCTTGGAGCCTTGTTCATCGGCTTCTCCCGCTTGCCTCCGGCGAATATATGTATGAGGAAGCTACGAAAAGTTTTCACGGGGACCCAGACAGCGTACTGCGTTTCTGCTACGAAATCGTCGTCGATGTGATGCCTTTGGCTGTCTCTCAGCGCTACGTCAGCTCGTGTAAGTATAACAAGCGTATTCTAATGCTTCATACAGCTGTAAAGAACGTATAAATGGCGCACCAAAAAGCGAATATTGCGGCAGCTTGACTAATTATGTTATTTTACTTTTTATTGGTTGCGTTTTTATGTTAAGCAGTATGATCGTGTATACATAGTCAGTCACGTAAAATGCTTTACACGCCTCAACCCAATGACCTCTCACCTCAGTTGACACCGAAATAAGGCGAAATAGTAAGCTGCTGATGGAAAATAACGATACTGCTAGCGCCTAAAAAGTGGCAGATTGTGGAGCAACGACGCGAAATGATCCCTATCAGGCCAGACGAGTGAAGGGAAAGCTTCTTCCCGTTTGGCACTTCAAATTGTGGTCATGTTACTGAGAAAAGACGCAGATTCGCCACCCTAATTCTCAAAGGTCTTGCGGAGGCCTAGCTGCACCTGGTAAGTGTGGTTTTGTCTTGCTCATTGTCAGACAAAATCAATATTTTTTCAGTCTTTATTTTTCAGCCATATGCACTTGTTTATACCATTATGTATTTATTTAATTAGCATTCTCTTTATGCCCACTGTTTTTAACCACATTGATAATTTGTGTGGAGCTTGCAAGTAGCCAGCCTTATTAAGAAAGAATACTTAAATGTGCAATCAAAGAACTCGTGCAAAATAAGAAGTGAAATTTCTGAGAGATTTAGAGATATTGACATATGTAAGAAGTCGCCATAATTTTATGGTGTATTTCTTCGTTCTGTTTTTAAATATTCTCTAATGTCAGAACGATAAACACTACTTACTGAAATACCACATAGCAATATAAGCCTTCGAGATCGGAGACAGTGATAGATTCTTTGAAATGAAGCGGTCAAATTGGTATGAGGACGAAGAGGGAAACCGACGTGGACGCTGCGTTATATCCGGGTTCCTTGCAGTCTTCTTGTTTGTCAAATTCATGCACTTCATATCAATAAATCATATCCAGTGTTATCCACGTATCAATTCTATAGAACAGTAGTAGAGCGTCACGCGAAATGTAATATAAAAATCGCTCTATTTGGCGTTTATATACTGCAAAGGCGACGGAGCAGGTGTTGGTGACAAAAGAAAGGTTCATTTTTATAGCATATGCAACCAAAGTCTAGGAAAGAAAAGGTTAATATACTGGCCCAACTTGAATTGACGACCGACCATCGATAAAATACTCGGAAAATCTCGGCAGCCGGTACTGTGGGTAGCCAATGAAGGCTCATAATGGGCCATGGTCGGCTGTCAGTTACACAGGTTAAAAGTTAGCCAAGTACTTTTAACCAGCTGACGACAAATACTAAGGAAATATTTGGTACGTTGTGGTCGGCAGCCAAGCATGGCCCATATTAGGGCCTGGGCCCTTGTAGGCTGTCACTCAGTAGGTTAACAGTTGGTCAAATATTTTCAGCCAGCTGATGACAAATACTAAGGAATGAATTTGTACGCAGTAATCGGCTGGCAACCATGGCCCAAAGTGTGGCCGTGGCTGTTTATCCGCGAGGTTGACCCAGTACTTTGAGGCAGCCACAGCTCGGCACAATGGTAGATAATTATTCGGTGCCCAATGCTAGGCAGTCAAACATGGCCCAATGTAGCACTGTGGTGGGCTGCCCACGGTTTAGCCAAGCAGAATGTATATTCCCTGCGACTTAATTTTGCACAATATTTTCACAAAGGTGACAGAGCGAAGTTTTTAATAAGAACTTGACCATGCCTTTATTTTTGTTATAATTTTGCCGTCGTAAACCTAAACGATTTTCAATAAATATGCAACAGGGTGCGAGGAGCAGATCAACTGGGCAACTTTAGTGGCAAGTTTAATTTGAATAGAAATAACCCTGTCTTTCGTTCTCTATTACCCTCCCGGAAAATGAAGCGATTTGTTTTTTAGACCTTAAGCTGAGGGTATCTAAGGGGAAAGCTTGTTGTGTGTACTTCCAGCATTCGAAAAATTTGGCACTGGCTTAACTCTGCTACTGATGGATATACATAGTGTAAAGTTACAGATATGCTTGGTGCTGAGTTTGCATTTTCACTGAGGTTTCTGGTGTGCTCAGTGAACCGGCCACTCTTGAAATCACTTTCTTCATCCTTCTCGTCATTCTCGTTACTTTCCTCTGGCTGCTGCTGTTGTTTATCGTTGGGCTTCTTGACGACGTCTTTTCGCAAGGCGTTCTTCTCGCTCTGTGCAGATCCATTGTTCCGGGCCTCTTTCACGGCCGCTCTGGGAAAGCGTCTTGTCATGACTGTACATCGCGTGCCACTTGTCGAGCACCAGCAGCATTTCATTAAACGCATTAAATTTCACCGGCGTTCTAAAATTCGTCTACAGGAATGGAAAGGCGCCGTATCTGTCACAGAGGAATTCCGCTATTATTCTCACTGTTGACAAGGGAAATTATGAAGAACGTTACACGATCTAGGGCGTAGGGCAATGGTAAAGCGCTGGGCTGGGGATAAAGTGATGATGGATGTTCGGTTTCCATGTGAAACACAAGCTTTAAAATTTATTTTTCAGTATCAATTAAATGACCATTAGGCATGAGACGTCTGGTTGGTCGCTTCGAACTCGGCGGCTCTCGCGCATGCACATAACGGGCGGCCAAGACTCAAGCAATACTTGGCTCTGACCCGCGTGGTGTAACTTTACCCTACAAAGGGAACTCAAATCCTATGACTCGTCCCACAGCAAGACTTAAAAGAGCAATTATACTTAACTGCTTGGAATTGATGCTTCGAAAGTCGGGGCCACGGTGAATGATTCATTGTTTTCACTATCAGGTACATAGGCTTTTACCACTTGCTTCCCTTGCTCGTGTCTCACGGCAGTTGCTGAAACCCTCTTCAAGAAGTATGTATCCCGTCAAAAGGCGGCTGTGTCTGAACATGGGAAAGTCAAATCAAAGAGGGTATAAGGTGTCTCATAACTTCATAAAGGTAGCCAGCAGGGCCAACGTGCCAATTGGTTTCTATCTGCCAAATACGGTTGACTAAACCGAGCCCCCACATTTGTGGTGGGGGTGAGCGCTGTCGTAAACAAGAAACATTAAGAAGCAGTTTTAGATGTCCCTTGGGGTAGTGTATATTGTTACGGTGGGGAAGAACAGCAAGCGCGGGGTAAGCGTGTGAATAGGGGATGAGAAAAAAGATGTCCGTTCGGTCCACGTCTTGTCTTCGCTGGTGCCTGTGTTTGTCCTTAAGCGCCATCCTGCACCGCAATATTTTGGTGGCAGCGAGGGGACGCTGCTCATTCCCGCAGAGCACTGTGCGCCAAATGAGATCGATGGTAGAGCTCCGCAACCCGATACCAGCGTCTGTGTGCTCGGCGGCAGCAATCTGGGAAAGCTTCCCTCAGCTTCCATAGCGCACCCGGCTGTCGCTGCTGGAATCGCCACAGAACGCCATGGCCATGGTCGCCACTGAGGCCTTTGTTGACGTGATTCTCATTACCGAGGTCCAGCGCCATGTCCGACTTGGGAGCCCAAATTTGATACCTGCCGCTTTGAGCCTCGCCGTCGAGGTGGCTGGCAAGTGCCGCAAGCGGGACCTCGATAGAGGCCCACTTTTGCGGCACCTGACCGAACGGGAGGGCTATCTGTAGGCTGAGCATCAGCGCTGCCTCTCGCAAGCCACTAAGGTGAAGGAGTTGATGTAGGAGTTGAACGAGCAACTAAGCAAGTTTGAGCAACAGATCTTCAAGGCCCAGCAGAAGCTTGATGAGGAGCAGCCGGCACAGCTGCAGTGGTGGGTGCACCAGCTGGAGGTGAAGAGACAGCGGGTATGAGCCCCGGTGTATAAATGGGTGAGTTCGCGAGAGAAGGAACTGGAGCACTCGCACCGGGAGACCATGGAGCGCGAACGGCAGGAGGTGGAGCATCACCTGGCGCAGACCCAAGGGCAGGCCGAAACCGTCGAGATAGTGTGCACACAGTCGAGGCAGCGGCTGAACCCCGAAGACCATAATACTGACGCTATACATCGAAGGTCAAAGTTAAGGAACTGAGCAAGGCGCATCAGGTGGAGCTGGAGGCAGATGGGCGAAGCACAGGTGTAGTCTGGACACTTTGGAGCGGCACTGTGAAGAGAAGTCACCTCCCGTGGAGTTACGTGCCCGTCTTACCGAGGCCTTTGAGACCCAGAGGCATGAGGTTAGTGAGCTATCATGCAAGAAGGCGAAAGTCGAAGGGGCCAAGCAGCGACTTGAACAAGCACATGCGGCTTCATCTTATCCATCTAATCCAAAATAAGCTGCAGCTTATCCAGGCACATGAGGCTGCTGTCGAGCAGCTGCGTCGCGCGTTGTACGAAGAACGGGCCGAGAATGACGAACTCTGCACCAAGAACTGGGAAGTGGAAGGCTACGTGGGCATGGGAACGAGAAGCCGAAGCCCAAGCCAATAGTTGAGCACGAAGCTGAAGGCACCCAAGGCCAGGCATGCTAAAGAAATTCATGGCCCGGAAGAATGGCTGTTGGCTGAGTGTAAGCACAAAAAACGGGAGCTGCTGAAGCGTTTGTTACTTGCCGTCAAGGTGGATGGTGGTCTGGCCCACACGGAGTGGCTCGTGTGCTTTGAGCAAGAGCTGCAAGTAGAGCTCAAGCAGTAGCAGCTGCTACAGCATGGTATGAGAGACCACCTCCAATAGGAGAATGGGTCTTCCGCTGCGAATGTGAAGCGTCTGCCGCAGCTCACTGAGAGAACACATGAGATGCTTAAGTTGAATACTGGGATTGCGGTTTTGGTTTTTGCGGCCTCGTAGCTGCAGGGGAATGTTCCATGCGTTTCATTGGAGGCGAAACGAAGTGGTGTCCGTGTGCTGTGCGATGTCAGCGCACGTTAAAGATCCCCAGGTGGTCGAAATTACTCCGTAGCCCTCCACTACGGCTCCTCTTTCTCTCTTTCCACTTTCATTCCCACCTTCCTCCCTTCCCTTACGGCGCGGTTCGGGTGTCCACAGAGCAAGTGTGACAGTTACGGCGCCTTTCCCTTCCTGTGAACCAATTTAATTTAATGTTCCATGCAATGACATATACCTGGTGCTCAATGAAGGAACCAGCTGTGAGCGTATTCAATTGAAACCTTATGCCTGAGCTGAAGGAGCCCACGAAAAGGAAAGGCGTTGATTGAGAGACCAATAACAAGTCAAAGGCTATGGAGGGCAGCAGCGGAGAGGGTGAGCAGAGACACGAGACCTTGAAGGTCGAGACACAGGATAAAGAACCTTCGTCGAGCAAGAATAGAAAAAAGGAAGATGAGTACAAGCCTAGGAAGCGAAGGTTCAAGCCCGACACGACTTCCACGTGGACCGAGGTGGAAATTGCGAGCATCGGAGTCATCGTCAACCTGAACCCATGCAACTTCCACAAGCTTTTCAACAACACGCACTACATTCTCATCAACTTCGCGCACTGGTGTGAGCACTGCGTAAATGTGGCATCTGAGTACGTCGGCATGGCCACCGCATTAGAACGCCGGGACCTGCCGATTCTGCCGGGCAAGCTGGACGCTTGTGGCGATAAATGGCGATAAATGGCGCCTTGCGCTCAATGGCTGCGCCTCACTGCACTTCAGTGTGCTGCCGTTGCTGTGGGACGCATTCCGTGACATTGTTATGCCCACTGGCCGCCTTCCACGGACTTTGACACTTTGGCAGAATTCTGGAATTTTCCCTTCCCTCAGTGGAAAGATGTTTATGTGGGGAAGAAGAGCAAGTGAGGCGCAAGCGTGTCGATTGGGAATGAGAAAGAAGGCCGGTTTGTAGGCAGTCTGTCGGCACTTAGACCTGCGCGAAACAAGTTGGCTAAACTGCGTCATCGCGTATGTCTTGCAGGTGAGCATGGTTGCAAAAAGCAACGGGAAGAAGGCTATTTTAGATGTGCCTTGGAAGTGGGGTATATGATCATCTTGTCTTGCAGAAAGTGCTATATCGGACCCATATATAAAAAGAATAAGCTAGCAAACTGGGTAAACATTTATTACATGCAAGTATGTATTTGGCTTTAATGGAGCAAACACTTTGGGCAAAAGTCATAGCTCAAAAGCAGCAGTTTTTCTTGAAGCATTCCACGTAGAAAATAGGCGGGTCAGTGTATTCGCTTCCCAATATAGTCAGAGCGTGCATGTTTTGTTTGCATAGTTGTAAAGACTAACGTTTAACACCATTCAGGCAATGTTTTGAGCTGCTAGGATGGACATGATCTTCAAGGTTGACCTGCGATCTTGCAATCATCTCGGCTGATGACGATTGGCCGGGATAATTCTGATAACAAATCCCAACATCTGCCGAACCTTGTTGACCTCACTTGGACGAAGGTCGGGCAAGGTTGCGCGTTGATGCTGGGTCAACGCAAGGTGAAAGTTGATTTTTCAATTGGGCGTTCCATTGTGTTTCATTTTTCATTGTTATCACAGACGGCAGTGCCGCAGCTGCAGACGTAACTGGCGTGATTGATATATGGTGTCTCCACAACCGGACATTAAGGATAACGCCTTATTGCTTTTGAATTAGCCTATAAGGTCGGTCAAGACTTTATAATGGGGTTATGGTATCATCAAGGCTGTAATGTGTGTTTTTCTCACTTTTTCCTTTCTTGCGGTTTTTATTTTCGGCTAAACAGTGGTACAAATCTTCAAAAGCCACACCTGCTCTCCGGTTTCCAGCTCTTAGGCTGATCAAACTCCTCGAGCCGAACTGCATAGTCGCTAATGTTGCGTCGAACATTGTTTATTACAATTTAGGCATCTTCATTATTTTAACTATGCAGTGATTTGGATCTTTCCAGCCGCCCTTAGAATTATGAGTATTATTTTTATTACTTGTAATAAATGTTAAATCGACTAATAAACTGAGCACCCCTAGAGATCAGTAGACAAACGGAAATGAAGGTTCCATGCTTCTCCCTGCTTCTCAATTATTTCTCGTGATGCTGGACATATCTGTCATTACCTGAACGTGCCTTCTGTTCTACAGATCTGACGCCCTCTGCGCTCACTTCCGTCAAGCAGCTGACTGCGAATATGATTAAAGCCTTGGTGAACAAGCTGAAGCAAACCGAGTGGATCAATGGCAAATTGTTATGCATGATCTACGAGAAGGCCTTGGAGCTGAGGTTTATGTTGGCCTACCCGGAAACAGTCGGCACCGAGTCAATGCTTGAAAACTTATTCGGTGAGTGCCGAAAAGCGGAGTTTCTGATTGCATGGCCGTTTACGTGAATCCACCGAGTACTTATCGTCCTTTTTCTAGGCATGGACAAAACCATCTTGATATGTGTGAATCATAATGTAGCTAGCACTTTCATGGAGTGAAACGTCCAAGCAGTTTTCTTTGGCGACAGATGTGTCGCTCTTTTCTCACCTATCACCCCAACAAGACGAGAAATGTAGAGTTAGTGTTCCTCACCTTCTTTCCTTAACGTCTGGCCTTTTGACAAGTATTGTAAGCCAGTCCTGTAAAGGAGAAGAGGCACAAGCAAGCTATACTATTTCCTAGGCGCCACTTGATTTGCATCAGCTCCTTGTAACAGGCTGCGCGCATTGTGGGGGTCCACTTGCGGAACCAGCTGTGGCATAGTCTTGAGGCCAAAACGTGTTTTCGCTACGAAGGTGGGAGCCGAGCTTCGCGTATGCCGTATGCTGTATGCCGTATGCCATTACGTCACAGCCATGGCCAACTGCGCAGCCCCCTCGCTAAGCTCTGGCGGCGTGGATTAGCAACGCTTAAGGGGTGTGCGACTCCTCCTCATTAAAAAAAAAATAGTCTCAATAAGGGAACCGAACCTCCATTTCTTAGAAAACCAGCCAAGCGCTTTACCGCTGTGCCACGCCCAGCGTCGAGAACCGGTCTTCATAATTCCGATTGTCTTCCATGAGGATGATAGCGGGATTCCGCGAGTGACAGATGCTACCATTGGCGCGTAATTTGAAAGAACCAAAGAATAAAATAGTTAAGTAACTAAATTAGGATGACGTCAAGGATGTGACTTCGATCTCCATTTCTATTCAACATAGCAATGAGGGGCCTCCCAGCTAAGCTGAATGACATCTCTCGAATAAAGTTCAGCATGTATGCTGACGATATTAACATCTGGATGAACAATGGAAGTGATACAGAAATTGAGTGGAGCCTGCAGAGAGCTGCAGACGCCGTGGTGAAGTATGCAGCCGACAGAGGACTAGCATGCTCACCGCAGAAGTCGGAGCTCTTTAGGTACAACACCAACAGCAGAGACAAAAAGCCAATAAACATCAAAGTGGTAGTAGAGGGCCTAGAGGTGCCGCAGGTCGAGGAGAGGAGGGTCCTGGGCATGGTTATCAATCATAAAGGCAACAATACCAATACCATAAAGAAATTAGCAACATATGCGGATTAAGTGCAAGGCATATTCAGAAGGATAACAGTAAAAGGGAGAGGCCTAAAAGAGAGAAGCCTCCTAAGAATATCACAGGCGTACATAACAAGCAGAATCTGCTATGCAACGCCGTACCTAAATATGAATAAAGACAACATAGATAAACTAGACAGGATACTGAGGAAATGTGCCAAGAGGGCTCTGGGACTTCCCATATCCACATGAACGGAACGTCTTGAGAAAATGGGTATCCACAACAGATGGGCCGAGCTAGCTGAGGGAGTTAGAATAGCTCAGCTGGAGCGACTTAGCCAATCTGAAACAGGAAGAAAAATACTAGAATGGATAGACATCAAACCGGGATACACTGCTCATAAGACAGTGGATATCCCGGAAGAGATAAGAGCCAGGATACGCGCCCCGCCTATGCCAAAAAATATGCACCCCGAATATAATAAAGAGAGGCGCGGGCATAGAGCCAGAGCCTACGAGAAAAGAATGGGAGAACAACCAGCAGAACAAGTGGCCTACGTAGATGCTGCATGTGGACGGCAAGGAGCAGCCGTATCCGCAGTAGTCGACAGAACAGGAGCTCGGCTTCAAGTCGCACTAGAGACGCCAACGCGGCGGAGGAATTAGCAGTAGCGCTCGCTTGTGTCGGTACCAAGGTTAAATTCATACTATGCGATAGCAAAAATGCGGTCAGAAATTTTGGGAAGGGAAGAATATCAGAAGCTAAACGAGTCCTCGAATGGAGGCCGCTTGAGCGCAACTTGGAAATTATATGGATACCAGCACATGAATTCATCGCAGGGAATGAGGCTGCTCACAAGTTTGCCCGAGCTCTCTATCACGGGGCGGCTGCCGAGCAGCCCTCTTGCATGGATGTAAAAGATAGCCTAATCTCGTATAAAGAGGTTACAGAGCACTATAAACTAAGCAGAAGGGTCTATCCGCCGCCAGACCGTTCCCTCGGAAACGGAGAGGTAATTGCATGGAGGAGGCTACAAGGGGGCAATCATATTAGTCCCTTTTGGGTATATGCAACAATTTCAAAATATGAAAAGGATCTACATTGCATAACATGTGGGAGATGGCGCACTCTAGATCATAATATTTGGGAATGTAACAACAGCCCAGGAGCTAAAGAAAATATAGATAGATACGCCTGGGAGACCCTGCTGCGAAGCGAGGACCCCACTCAGCAGCAGCAAGCCGTCCGCCTGGCGGCTGAGGCCGTGAAGCAACAAAGTATATTCACCAGACCTTAGTTCGCGAGGCTCCTGAGTAAGGCTCCATCAGGCCTGCGTGCCGGGGAGTCCGAAACGGAGCTTCTTCACGGTGGAAATAAAGGTTTTCAACAACAATCCATCTGCCGTCAGCTATGAGGACAAAGCGGGAACGAGTGCGCTCCAACGCCGCTGGGCGGCGCTTCTTGGATTCCGCGGCTGAAAGATGCTGCGACTTTCCTTTCCTGTAAACGAATTACAGAACGCCGGTGAGCTTAGACGCGCTTGATATGGAAGCCAAGGAGAGTTTAGCTGCTGGCGAACAGCGCAGGAAACTGGAGAAATTAACTTCTGATCCCGCGATAGTAATTGCGTTTCGCTGCGTATATCCCAGCATAGCAGAGCTAAGCTATCTTTCTTTTTTGTCACAAACCGTTCACCTGCTAGCAAACGTATGTGTGTGTGAGTAGTTTTTCAGTATCGTAGTTAAAACTCCTACCTGCTTCTCATAATAGTTTCGATAACGCTTTAAGCCAGGCGTCAAAATACATGACAAAAAATTTGGCTTACGTTATGAACTTATAAAGGTTATGTATACTACTAACCCCCGATAATGGCTCCTACTCTACTCCTTCTGAGAGCCATTCCCTTGTTACACGATCGAGAGACTATAGCAGTTCTTAGGGCACTCGATTGAATACAGGCAGCCACTTAAAGGGGGGATGAAACGGCTAGAAAGGTCACTGACAAACGTTTTCAATGCGCAGAACAAATGCTTCCGAGCATTCGTTCAAAGTAAAACTCATCGGAAAAAATCCAGCGATTTGTTATTAATTTTTAAAAACAGCGTTTTTTGAAATTCGCGGGCTGCGCCATTTCCGCGTGGCGGCGAAATTTGGGACTATTCTGCCGTGATTTCCTACGTCACCAGTCCCAGAGTGACAGGCCACGACAGGCTGCCATTGGGTGCAGCCGCGACGCCCACTACGTCACTGACACACTTCCGGTAGCTGCGAAAGTCGTCTGCTCGAGTGCTGCAATGCATGCGTGAACCCGAGCTTGGCGCTTCGGTTCGCGATGTCAACCGAAAAGGTGGTGGCATCCGACTGAAAGTGCGCGTCGGTGCAGGAGTGCGAAAAGAGCACTAGCTGGTCCGATTTAACACCGTACCGATTAAATAGGCAGCATCAACCTTTATGTACCGACCGACGGCGCAGCAACGTACTGTACTGTAGTCCCGTCTCGTCTTTGCCGCATCGACCATTTGTGCGGCGTGTTAATAATTAAATGGAACGTGCGTCAAAAAAAAAAGGTGTACCCTCAGCTTCATCGCGAAATTACACAAATTCGCACCGCTTAAGTGCAGCACCCGATGCCGCCAGGCGCGGGCGCTGCGGCCGACGGCACTCCGGTCGTGCGCCGCTCCCTGCTCGTCGATAGGCCTTGTTTCTTTTGCATCGCAGCCACGGCGGACGGCATTTTAGAATCGTCCGCTTCGCTGCGTCTCTAGTGTAGTCGCTCGCGTGCTCCTGTGCACGATTCTTGCGTGTAGCTTCGGAAAACAGTGACAACCTGCGCTGCCGAACTGCATGTGGCGAGCTGCATTGCTCATGTTTTGCGCCGTTGTTTCTGGATCCTAAACTGTGTGCGTCCGACTGAAAATGCGCGTCGGTGCAGCAGTGCGAAAAGAGCACGCAGGTCCGATTCAACACCGTACCGATTAAAAAGGCAGCATCAACCTCCGTGTATAAATGAAACGTGCGTCAAAAAAGGTCTCTCCTCAGCTTCATCGCGAAAGTACACAAATTCGCACCGCTTATGTGTAGCACCGGATGTCGCCAGGTTACCGCAGCGATGCCGTCCGCGGGCGCTGCGTCCGACGGCACTCCGATCGTGCGCTGCTCCCTGGTCGTCGCTAGGCCTTATTTGCATCGAAGCCACGGCGGACGGCGTTTTGGAATCACCCGCTTCGCTGCGTCTCTAGCGTAGCCGCTCGCATGCTCATGTTCGCGATTCTTGCGTGTCGGCGCGAAAATCAGTGACAACCTGCGCTGCCGAACTGAATGTGCCGAGCTGCTTTGCTGATGTTTTGCGCCGTCGATTCTGGCTCGGACGATGCGTACACATGACATAAACACGCGTGCACGTTGCGCATTGGCACTTCCTAAACGATGTGCGAATGGACGTCAAAAAAAAAAAAAAAAAAAAACACTACACTATCTTTTTTGTTAATCTCAATTTTAAGATTCGCGGACGAATAATTCGTGCTCACCTGTCATATCCGATATCCAAACTCTGTAGCGACCATCAGTCCGTGCTCTCGTCGGTGATACGTACGCGCATACATTCCATTCGTTATGCACAAGAGATGCCTCTCGCCGACCATAATGAAAGCAGCTCCGGACTAAAAGTGACGACGACATATGTTTGCACGCGGGCAACTCGCACGCTCGATCGTCTGCCAGCATCCATGCAGAGTCGTTGCTATCGCGTCAACTCCGCGAGGGGTCACCGGCCGCCGTTGGTCAAACCGCAGAAGACGGTACCAAAGAGACTGACCCAGGCAGCGCGAGAGAAGAAAGCGGTCTTGTAGAAAGCCGTGCTCGGCAGGAGTGCACGCTAATTTGCGCTGAATGGGACAGGGACATGAAGGGAAGTGCTCACTCCGCGGCGGCCGCCGGTATGTGTGAACTCCCACCTGCAGGTATGCGCTCGCGAACGACCCGAGTCGTTCGGGCTGCTGTCGCACACAATTCCGAGAGGTCAAGAAACTGAAGACACCGGCGGCCGAGGAAGACAGCAGGCAAGGTTGAAAGCTATGCAAACGCAGACGGGACGGCAAAGGCAGACCGTGAATGCATAGGCGACGCTCGGGGGAAAACAGGCGCGACGACCGGAAGTCTGAGAACCGAGCGTCACCCGATGGCGCTTCGTGGGCGGGGCTAGCGGGGCGGAGTTCCCGAGCTGTTTTCTTCGTTTTTTTTCTGGTGTCTCGGAGTGTTGAGTTGAGGGGAGCGAGGAGGAGCGCCATTTTTAATCGCCGATATCTCTGGTGTTAATGAAGCTAGCTAAAAAATTCTTGCGGTGAATTGACCTGTGAGGGAGTACCTATCTCTCGAGCGATTTGTTTTACCCCGTTTTAGGCATTGCATGACCCCTTTAATGCAGACACATATAAGAGACTGTGACATTGTGCGCAATGCTTCACCGTTGCAGGCTCCTTCATGACCCTCTAGTGATATTTTGATGGTGATTCCTGCTTTCTAACCCCTCAATACCCAAGAAAAACATGTTTCTTCACGGGCCTGCTCTGGCCAACTGTAAAGAAAATACACTCAATTTGGCCTAAAAGCACGCACAGCACTAAAGTGGCTATTTCTTAGCGCGAACCACCACGAACATGCATGCCTAACAATGCGAAACAGTGCCTGCCTATGTCGTAATCAATTTAGCCAGTGTTAAATCCCGGAATTTTTTAGCACGAATTTGCGGTAAATTTGAGATGACAAGGAGGGGACGTGCTCTAAAATTCGATTGCTGGCAGGACAGATGGATGTCGTTATTGCTACGCTGGCTCAGCCGTAACTCTTACTTGCTTCAGCCATTCGTGTGTTTTAAGAAAATATCGGGCATGTTCATTGCAAGCATAAAGAGGTGATTATTCTTTGTAAGTGCATTCCTAAACTGTTGATACATCACAGTATTTAGGGCTATCACATGGCTTTTTAATTGTAAACCTCCAACTTCATGTCAGGGGTGAAAATCCACCACTAAGCTAAGAGCTGAACGAGAAGACTATTTTAAAGAAATGATACACCTTAGAAGCTAACGTTGGCAGGAAGAGCCCCATGCTGGGGTTGGCTTACTAGGACGACTACATTCTCACATTATCACCTGTACTGTTGGCGGTCTTGCAAAGGCAGGGGTGGTAGGGACTAAAATTATGCTCCTCAGCATGCGCAAAAAGGTAGTTCAAAGCTAATGGTGGAAAGAACTGAAATTGTGCTCTTCAGCATGCTACAAAAAAAAAACAATTTGCAGATAGAGAATAACCTTTCTTAGCGCTGTAAGTTTATTTAAAAATGACCGTACCAGCACTGGCCGTGTTTTGTAGCGGAATACCACTAGAGTCCGTTATTATGTAATCTGTGGATTTATGGGCGCGCTGTACAAATGTTACTTATTTGTGGTGATTAGAAATCTGTTTTTTTTTGTTTAGCTCTGAACGAATATGCCATCCTTAATTGTGTCGCTTTCCAATGCGCTTCGAAAAAATTTGTGTTCATAATTCGTACCTGAGTGATTAGCACTTTTTTGGTCTATATGAATACAGTGGAGGTGCCGGATATTGCCGAGAGCTTCACCGCTCCTTACCTGGCTGCGCGGCGTGTGAAGACGATGAACACATTCAGGCATAATTTCAACGTGAGCTTCGACACAGCCAGCGTTAACGCTGTTTACAGAGGATATGAGACAACCGTCCAAATTTTGGCCGGTATTCTGCAGCCGCCAGTGTTCATCCCCGGTGCCCCAGCCGCGTTCAACTATGGAGCTATCGGACAGGTACGAATGGCTACGCATGTGTGGCACTGCATTCACTCAAATGTGGTGAGCAGATCAGACAGTGAAGAAGTTCGCTGGTGAGCTGAGTTTTTCTGCACTAACCGCGGTTACCTAGCATACAATCAGAACGGCAACGCTGAAAAGGTCTAAAGAAAGTCTACAAATGCCAATGCTTCTAAAGCTCGGCGGGCTTTTAAGCTCCGTCTCCCCATAAAACTTGGCTATCGTTGTTGCCAGGTTTATCCGCAAAATTGGGGGGCACCATATGAATGGGGATATATAACAACCTTCAAGTGTTTTTGCACAAGTGTACCGAGCTGGCGTGGAAGAATTCACCAAATAAAATAAAAGCATCATTAAAGCAGTATGTTCAAATGCTCTGCAGATTTCGAAACGTTATACAAAAGTGAAGCCAAATATGCAGTTTTAGTATACATTGGAGCACCCAATAATGATGTTGGATCGACGAAAATAGAAGCTTTTTGCGACACGTGAAGCACTCAGAAAAACAGCTCTCAAGTAGGCACGCTGGTGCACTTTTCGGTTAATTTAAGAGCACAGGGGAATCTGTCAATCAAATCATATGTTGACTTCAACACACGCGAGATCAAATACCGGGCTCATTTTATAAGGAAGATGACGCCAATACCGATGATTCTGCCTGGTGAAAGAAAGACAATTAGGGGTTCTTAAAGAGATCTGATGATGGAAGTTGCATTATACACATCTGCGAACCGATAATACACGTGTGGAGCTACGCATACAGCCTATAGCCTTAGCGAAAGAACACAATTCACATCGATGAAATAAACACCCTCTTCCACTGAACATAACCTCACACAGAGAGCATAGCTGAAACTGATTCAAGATTACGCCCTCAGCACAGAGTCGCTGCTTGTGACTAACTGAACAGAACTGGTTATTATTAGTAGGATGGCTTTTTACGTTGTAGCGTAAGGACACCGTGCCATAGGACAGCTTGTGTCAACATTGCTTTCCTCTGTTGTGTAACGAAAACTAGCGTCAGCATGCAGCACCCAAAGGAAACCGGCGATCGTACTGTCCTCTCCCAGTAAAGATATCTCTCAAGCATATTAACAAGCATCCGACGTCCACAGGCACAGGCACCGCCACAATACTGATGGTGGGCAAGCGGTATAAATTGTGCGCCTGGTGTATGCCTTGAAATACGACTGTATGCTAATAAACAGCTCTCATTAAAATGGAAATTCACTGAGTGAGAAGAAACTGCTAAATGAGCTCGTCGACTTTAAGGCTAATCTTGAGTGGCCAAAATTATTTTTGAAGTCCGGAATACACGGCGATCATTTCGCTGGCGCCGCCCCAAATAATATGCAGTCAATCAAACCTTTTACTTTATATGCCGGAAAATAGGAAACAAAGTTCCTTCAAGCAAAGTTCCTTATCGCTAAAAGCAAAAGTTTCAAGCAAAGTTCCTTATCGCTAAAAGCAAAAGTACCCCAACATTAATAATGCAGCCCGCCCTTTCAGCGTGTGAGCGCCTTGTAGCTTTCTCCCGCCGATGACCCCTTTTTTTACTATTCACTTCCGGAAATACGTTTCTTGGCAGTTACCACACAGCGGAAAGGAGCACCCTTCTCGGGATCAGCCTGAGAGAAATGAGAAGCTTCCTGCCGACCACATACGTCTTTATAGTACAGAACCACGCCGTCCATATTACTGCTAACCTTCACCTTTTGGCTTATGAACCAAACTCATCTACCGTAGGAATTGTTTCGCGGTACTGCCTGCAGAGGATTGCCGTGGTCATGTTGTGCTGAAATGATTCCCGTTTCAGGCGGAGACACCGGCTTCCGCTGTACTTTCCTGGTACATAAGAAGACATCACACTTGTAACCCCCCTCTCCCCCCCCCCCCAATTGAAGAATATTACGTGCTTGAACAGCGGTAAAATAATAGTCGTGGGAAAGCGTTATAATATTCCGCTTGAATAGCGCGTTTCGCATGCTTTCGATTGCAGGCGATCTGGTTCGCAACACGTCCTGATGTTTTAAGAGCTTGAGTCCCAGTTTTTCCGTCGGGTTTTCTTTTCATCTCTTCGCATGTGACCATATCTACATGCCAATAGACTGCGATATGTCTTCGCAGTTCAGCACCTATAGATCAGAGGGCGATGTTGCGTCTGAATTTGAATACGAAAGAGGAAATCTTATGCGGCATGAAGGTCTGCAGGTGATGCCATACAAAGAAATGGCGCGCAAGAAAGAGTAGGATAGCAAGTCTGCCATTTAATTATTAGGTGTGCATTCAGTCGTCCCACTTAGGGGTGGCACATGATGTGGCGGCACAGTTGCTTGAGCAACCAAGGGGCGTTTACAAGGACCCGACCTGAGCTGGTTGAGCTGAGTTAACAGGGAAAAACCCAATTACAGGGTCCATGCAAACGCAGTCGGGGCGAGCAAGAAAGTCGCGGGATCAAGTCTAGTCCAGGGGCGAGTTGACTCGACTTGACTCAAAAGTGCTGCAGGAAGCATCTAAACACTGTCCAGTTAAATCGCACACAGTGGGAAATGAGAACTGTACGAATAACGCTAGAGATGCTCGGGGGGAAAACTGGAATTGGTTTCTGTCTGCTCAGTTCTTCACGCGCCGTTATCGCCGCTCATCGGATAATCATCATCATCATCATCATCATCATCATCATCATCATCATCAGCCTAACTATACCCATTGCAGGGCAATGGCCTCTCCCATATTTCTCCAATTAACCCGGTTCTATGCTAGCTGCATCCACTTGACCCCTGCCAAAGTTTTGACCTCATCCGCCCATTTAACTTTCTGCCGCCCCCTGCTACTCTTTCCTTCCCTTCGAATCTAGATTGTTACCCTAAACAACCATCGGTTATCCTCTCTTCGCACTACATGTCCTGTCCATGCCATTTCTTCTTCTTGATTTCCACTAGAAAGTTAGTAACTTGAGCTATTTCTCTCACCAACTCTGCACGCTTCCTATCTCTTAATGTTACCCATACCATTTTTCGTTCCATCGTTCGTCATATCGGATTCATGTAAACCCGGCCGAATAGAGTCCACTCAACGCGACTCCTCAACTCGATCTCCACAGTGAGATCCATAGGTGATGCAGCTGAAGTCACATCTGTTATGACAACGGCTGGCAGCACAGTTGCCATTGAAAATGGCTGCGTCGTGCGAACAAAAGTGAGGAGAAGGATAGCTAGATAATTGCTTTCAAACTAAAATTTCCTAGCTCTAAGCTTAGCTGCTAGCACATGAGTCAGCGGCTTAGGACTGCTCTTTGGCGCTTAAAGGTCTGGTGCGCTAAATGGCGGCCCTCTCCCACTTTTGCGACTGCATGGTCAGGAGGAGCACCCAGATCATGTAGAAGAGAGTCCCGTTCTTTGCGCTGTTACCTGTGCGAGCCTTGGTCCGAGAGCCAGCTGCGGTCGTAGCTGGCGGTTTTGTTCGAAGAAGGCTTTTCAGGAGTATGCAACCTGAAGATTTAGATGGATGTCCTTGCGACTGAAGTAGACCTGTACTAATCGCCGGGGTGGGCAATGGGGTAACATCGGCCATAGGAAACGGAGCGAAACATCCTGTTCATGTAAAGTTTTTGCAGTGGCATGGCCGTCATGCCACAGCGACAGTCTGCAGTGAAACGAATGAGCTAGAAATTGGCACAGCTAAGCGTGATGGTTTGGCATATAGATCCCGAGCCGATAATGAGGCCCGTACGTTGTTTTGTGCAAAAGCGACAGCAAAGCGATGACCCAACGACAATCGCTGGTCGTGCGCACAGAGTGCACTTCTTCGACTGGATTTTCGCTACATTCCGAGGTACTGCTCCTTTAAAGGAGGGACAAGGCTGCCCTTCATCTTTAGGACAAAAATGTTACTTGGCTCATAAAAATTTCGCGTGATGAAAATCCGTCCGCAACATGCGCGCGTCCGCGATAATGCGCAGGATATCGGCGGGGTGCTTTCTTAACCTTAAGGGATATCATCCTCCATGGTAATCGAATTCCTATCCCTCCAACCACTAGACGAGTGCGTTTACTGACTACGCCATGCCGGGAACGTGAGCAAGGTATCTCAGTTCTCCTTGTCTAGCGTTCCTGCCGTCTCCGTGGCAACATAGGGGTGCCGTAGGGCGCCTTCACCACCGGTCTCCAAGAAGGAGTAGGGCGCATGCCATCTTGCGCCAGCTATGAATTCCATGCTCCGCAATAAGCATGCACCATCGAAGACGAGTTAAAGTTATCACCTCGGATTCGGTACGGAAGAAACTTCTGTCCTGCACTGTGGTACTGGGAAAAGCAATAGCAAAAGTTTTCGCCTCATTAATCTTAAAGGATCTTAAGGGCCTCAATAATTTATTTTCCGTTGTGGCAACGCAGTAACTTTTGCGCGCGTCACATAGTAGTCCTCCGAGTGGTGACATAACCTATAAGCGGGCTCCCCCATTCTGCCATCGCGACTGCTTCGAGATAAGCACTCCAGTGGGAGAAGGCTGTGCTCTTAACTTCCTTACAGATCTGTTGCTGTAGCTACCCGTCGAAAGGGGGAAGAATCGCACAGCATCAACACCTTCGTGGGCGGATCTCTGACCGCTGCAGCAATATACTTTAACGCTGGTTCAGAGTGGCGCAGGGTTAAATCTTCCTGGTTTTCCTTTCGTTTCGTTGCTTGACTTCCTCCTGTCTATTTTTTTTCCCAAGAGACTCTGTTAGACTTTAAGAGATCCCGCTTCACGCGGATAAAAGAAAAGGCTGGACTTTGGCCAGGACCTTAAACCGCCTTTCTCACAAGCTCCATGCACCGCTTCTCATATCAATACTCGTCATCGGAAAGGTTATTGACAATCGGGGCCTTTTTGCCGCTGACCAGTACTAGCGACGAACACATTGGATCTCCCAGCTATATGTTCTACACATCGTAGTTTTGTAGCATAAGCTACACTGCGTTAAAACCGTTATCTATTGAGCTAATTGGCGATCAGTGTACAAAATAATATTACTTCGCAGAAAAAGACAGGACAAAGAGTAAGCAATCACGTAAGCCACAAGCTCTACGTTACCTTTGAGAATCATCAATGACGAGAAGCAAGGGGGGCTTATATGGGAGGTAATTCACCGCGCGATGGAAAAAACCGTTGGAAATTCGCGGTGCCTGAAAAAGAGCGGCAGTGCGCATGAGCCAAAACCTCTTTTCGCCACATGTGCGCCGCGTGTTGCGCCGCCACAGAAGAGGAGGAATGGGAGGAGGGTAGCGGCATCCCATCAGATATGGGCGCTGGTGCGAAGAGAAGAGTAGGTTCCGCACTCCTGATATGTTCACCGTCTCAGATCGCTGACCGATTGGAGCTGGAAAGCGTCTGCGGCATCGCACTCTCATTTCATAAATGTGGATTCTGCCTACAACGCCGATGAACACTGATGCGTTCAACGGAATGCTGGTTGTGTTCGACGCAACACTTAGTTTCCGGTTCAGTTCCGTTGAACCTGACTAATTTTTATTTCCCTTCTAAGAACTTCGTTTATCTAAACATAATGACACACTTGCCTTCTTAGAAGTCACGGTCAATAGTTTTCAGCGTCCTCATCTTCAGAGCATGTGCGTTGTACATAAAACGTGTTACAATCCTACACGCTAAACGAAAGACCTCAGCTGCACCTTGCGGAGCCTGAAAGGTAGATAATGATGTTTGTTCTTCTACGCGTTCATTTTTTTCTTGCCCTGCACCTTAAATTGAGAATTAAGTTTTGTGTTTGTTGTCATATAAATGATTGTCTATGCATCCTTTCTACTTGCAGGTCACTGGTCACGAAATGATGCACGCATTTGACGTTAGAGGCATCCAATTCAACGCCCACCAAAAATTTATCAACCTTGAAAACAACGCTGCGAAGCAGATTTACACTTCAAAGTTGCTGTGTCTACGATCTTCTTACATGCAGGTGCGTCATCAACGTGAATTTTAGACACACGACCATATAATGCAGTGTATTCAGTGGAAATGCCATAGAAGTGGGACACCTAAGCAGACTAATATAATGATCCATGGAGTGCAGTATATAGGGCGATTTAGTTGTAAAGTGAAGTTATGTTGACAACAACGCAAAATTGGCTGTGGTTTCGCTTGTGGTTAAACCTGGAGTTAAGCGAGAGCTCTCTGCATGGCTACGCTCAGGTTCACCTTGTAAGTAAAGACATGGCTTTTGCACATAGTAGTATATTCTATGGTTTCAGCTTCATATACGCCATAGGGGGCAAATTGGACCACTAAAGTGCGATGCGGCGAAAGTCTCTGTCGCGAGGTTGTCGAATCCCTCCACTACTGTCGTGACGTTGTGGGATCCTTCCTCTACTGTCGCGAGATTGTCGAATCCCTCCACTAAGGCACCTCTTTCTCCCTGTTTCTACTATCGTGCATCTTCGAGATTAGGAGATAGCGGAAGCTACCAGCCAACATACAAAGCCCTTCTTTGATGGAGCGTTATGGACGTGCCTGTATGACCAAAGTATAACATGAATGCAAGGATTTTGGCAGGCTGATTGTGATATCACTCTCCTATATAAAAGGGGAGCCGCTAGTTGGCAGCTCCAGCCAAACGTGTTGTCAGGAAGCCCTACATCCAGATAGTGCTCGGCCATGTGAACTGCCAGCTACCACCGCCCACGATTTCTTTCTTCGTTCTTCGGAAAGGCACGGAACGGCACGGCGAAATGGCCAGATTGTGGCCAATCTAGCTCTCGCTACAAAAACAGTTGTTAATTAAATTAGAATGCGGGATAGTTAAAACAGCCAGCGTAACAGGTAGTCCACGTCTCTACACGACGGCGCCCCGGCTTTCTCTCTTGCATATCTTCTTTCTTCTACTTTTCTTTTTTATTCTTCCTGCTTCTGTTGTCTTCTCGTCGCTTAGCTTGAATTGGTTTGAACCGGATTGAATATGCTGGCGTCACGAAAAGCACTGCAATAGGATTCAGTCACGTGAAGGCAGCTCAGAGTGCACGGGCTCCCAATATCGGTGTGTACGCAAATGTAAAAAATTTTATAGAGTGCAAACCTCTTTTTTGTCGTGTTTTCTACTTTGTTTGCTGTTTTAGCAAGATCCCCAACGTAGAATTGACACAAAAAACTGCCTCTCGCGTAGGTTAGAGAGCATGTAAGAGGCAAATGGTTGCGGGCAATGATTACAGGTTATGACCTTTCTTTCCGCTAACACGGCAGCGGGCGCAGTCATTCTCCTAGGTTTATTTTTCTTGTAGCATCGAAGTAATCTCCTTAGTTCTGCAACCATAGTTGTGCAGTTGAGCTCCGTGCTGGCCTTGTCGCTTTCTTGACCGTCCACAGAAGTACAGCCTAGTCGGCAGACACGAGCAACTTCTGCCGGGGCGTATACATTGCAGCGATCATTTTCCGCAAGACTCTCCCTACATCTCCCTTCATTTGCCTCCATTACTACGCTTACAATTGCGGCTGAAACTTTCTTGGGAATTGCACGCGACGCACGCATTAAAATGCAGGAAACTTGTAGGTTAAGTTCACGAAGTTGTTTTGCGCTCACAGTCAATGATATGCATATTCCTGAGATTTCTGGCAGCCGCAAATTGGTTGAGAAAAACTTGAAAAAAAAAAAAAACACAATTACCAGTGAAGTTTAAAATGTCAACTGCTTTCGTCCCATTACTTTTTTTAATCGCCTGATGCGGGCAGTCAAGACCTCGCGGCCTTTACCTTCATTAACATTCTTTCCTTCCTGAGTTCAGGCTTTCAAGCGTTGGGAAAGCATCACCTCCGCAGATGACGTCATCATCTATGTACCTACTCAGAACCTTGTGATGCGGGGAAGGCTGAACTCCGAAAGAGCTTTATTAAACTATTACGGCGTCAATTTAAATATTAGCGGAAAACAACTTGGCATGGTTTACCATAAACCTGCAATAAGGGACTATTCGACTCCTTTAAGTCGAATTCTGAGGCTACTCAGCTACCCTTTAAGCAGCTCTGACGATAGCTGCAGAGAAAATGAGAACGGTGCAAATGCGTACATGGCCACGAAGAGACTTTACACTGACAAGATAATTAGAGATGCAGCGGTTTCAAGTGCTCTGCTCTCCGAGCGTCAATACGAGTATCTGCTGAATAGAGTAACGACATGAGCTGACGACAGAACATAGTCACGGTTTAAAAAACTGGAACCATCTTGGAGCTGCTGCCGGCTCGACGGCCAGCGTCGGACGATATTCTACGTGTGAATATATGGGACCGTGGCGCCATTATTAGGAGGTGCGTCGAAGCCTGGGAGAGCTAACTAGTCTCATGAAATCTCGCTCGGTGCCAGGATAAAACGTGCATTGATGAAGAAGAATTGGGGCTCGTAAAAATGTCCCCTTAAACGGCAGCTAAAAACATTTATTGCTAATAAAAAAACAGTTTAAGAAACAATATGAAAAGGGGCGTCGTTTACCTCGGTGTGAGTAGGCATTCGGTATCATTTTACCACTAACTGACAGCATTGGACTTCCTTGGCAAGAGGAATGGAGAATTGATTACACTGCTGTAATGAAATTTCTAGCATTACCTGCAATGAACGCCCTGTGAATGATTCCATTGTACCATCATTGGAATCAAGCAAGTAAGCTGTGTCCATGCTGTCAAACGCTTAACTTCTGAGGCGAAATTCTTTTATGCCCAATTATGAAGAAGCACATCCTTGTAATCGGCATCGTGGTGCGCAACATACTTTAGCGCTTTTTGCACCTTCATGAATTCCGGAAGTAATGAAGGAAGTTGTCATATCTACTACTGAGCCAGTAAACATGGCAGGAAAAAGATCGAAATGAGTACAAAGGAATGTAAGTGCAGATTGCGTAGGAAGATTGAAATAGTGGAATGCTTGCTACCAATAGAAAAGCACCGGAAAAGAACGGAGCGTCTCAGTGAGCACACAGACGTTTTCATCAGGCTGCCTTTCGCGTGGCTTAGTCGCGTCAGCACTCAAACAGCAACTGTCTTTGAAAGGGTGCAGGGAAAAGGCCGCGTCATAGATGCGCCGAATAAAATACCAACAAAAAAAAAAAAACCTTGTTGCACGTCGAAGACATCACTCGAAAGCACTATTCCTTTCGCGTTTGTACACCTAAGCAGTTTTAGGTGTCCGCGCTGAATTCTATATTCATCATATTCTATTGTTTATTTATCTACTGTCTCTTAAATGCTGGTTAAAGTTTGTAAATAGATGTTCAGAAAGGAACAATCTCGTTTGGATGGCTAAGGTCAAAGGATTAGATGTTTTAACTTAAGCGGCTGAGGGCTCTTATTCTCAGTCTACTCAAAGTGCCATCAGAATTACCAGTAATCGCCTATAAAGTCTCAAGGACGAGAGAAAATAGATATTTAGGTGCACCTATGGGACAACGTTTACATCGATAATCAAATTCATCTACCGCGCACTGCCGTCTTCAAGCACCCGTGAGAGACCACACTATCGGCAACCGCACCTCCATATCGGCAATGAAGAGTTTTGGCCGTGATTCTATCGGCTATGATACTGGGCTAAGATATGCCACGTAGAGGCTGGCCCCCCCAACTTGCCTACTGTTTGCCAGGAGCGTTGTGTCAGATATAACTAAGATTAAAACGAGACAGCTTACAAAGCTTACTGGGTCGAAAAGGCATTGTCACACCCTTGAATTGGGGTCTAAAAGCTTGGCATTGTTCCAGACGTGCCAGAGAAAAATTGTGCACTTGAATTCGTATCATATTTATAACGCAACTTTACTTTGTGTAGCGTCATGGGTAGTGTCGCACCATTGCGCTCAATTTGAAGGCTGTACACATTTTGGCGAATACAGAAGTGCAAAAAGGACAAGGACATGAATGAGACACAGGACAAAGCACTAACATGGAACATTTTTGCATGGAGCACGATAGCATGTATACATATGAAAGCGCCCTGCAAAGAAAAATAGAGATGAGGCTCGTCGCACTCTCCTGCAAGGACCACCGAGAAATAATGAGATTTTCTTTTCTGATAGACACACGGAAGAAGTCTTGACGCACCAAGCGCCATTCTTGATAATCGAACGTACCTATATATTTCAATGTACGCATCGATCCCTGCTCCTTTCATCAACAGTGCAGTCTCCGAACAGTGGCTTGCAGGTTTTACTAGGGCCGTCATAGCATTGTTCAGACAGGTTTCCCTTCATTGGCTGTGCCACATTGTCTTGCGTTCTGCCAGTCTTTCATTTAAACATTTGCCAGTTTTCTATATGTACAGTTGGCAACAAGTCAAAAGAATATGGTTTACCACTTCTTTGGACACTCCCCAAATTTACTTCTTTGCTTCTCAATGCACCCTTTTGTGCCGCTGGTAACCCGGTTTGTAATTTAAGACAGTTTTGCAGATTTGTCTAGGATAGAGGAAACCAGCCTCAGTATGTCCTTCCTGGCCACCTCCTTGAGCCTGAGGGAAGTTTTCTGCGTATACGGAATTACGGAATCACCGAAGTCTTTCTATAGCTCTACGTTGCTCGGAACAGATTCTTCGTTACTTTTTCGCCAAACAATCTGTCACCGAAATAACCAAGTGGTTGTGACTGGATAGCCTGGTCAGATAGGCGACTGGCCTGCTCGCTAATGCTGGTGGACATCAAGAGCAGACAAGATGAATTCTTGGTGTTGGTAAAGCACGTTATGTTTATTACCCTATCTCAAGCTCCGTGTGGGATGCTGAATAAGACACGAGTGGTTTCTAAAAGATCCCGCCTAATGCTAACTGGGCTTTTTTTCAAGTATAATAAAAATTAGGAGCGTAGCAGAACAGTTTTCAAACTTGAAGTTGGTGGCAATCAATCTGTCACAGAGGGCTAAAGACTGGTCACAAAAGCGCCTAGTTACGCATAACCTGCGCAGAAGCCCCGTTTCTCTAAATTTGCGTAGTTCTATTCGACATAGGCGGAGGTAAAATAAGCATTCAGCAGTTCCATGAACTCTGCCACAGATACGTCAGCAGCATTCTGAAACGTTACAGAGCCAAAAGAACCAATGTCATCTTCCTCACATGCAAGCAGTCGGTCATGGTGAAGGAAAATGCAGGTATTGCATGTCTTCAGACATTGCAATCATGCATTTGGTGGAATTGTTTGCTAGAAACTCTGCCATGCTTTCTGAATCTCCAACTACAAACGGATCGTTGATTCTTGTAGAAAATAGCAACCATATGATACCGAGAATCAAGTTTAGAAATCATTACCATTAGAGGGGGTCCCACGTTGTGAGATTTAGCTTCGAATTAAACCCCACGTCCCTGTTCTTTTGTACTTTAGGCTTCGCCAAGATGGGCATACAGCCCAGGAAACACTCTTCCTCTAGGCTAATACTGTAAAGTGGAATGATAGTGTCTGATAGGAATTCGAAATGACGAGATATGCACTTCCAAATATATCAATTTGATTATAAGTGTAGATGTACACGGAGAAGTGAGACATGTAATGCGCAATCAGTTTCCCCAAACCCAATTGAAAGAAAAAAATCACAGAGTTCGCAGAATTAAAACGCACTGTGAATAGCGCTGTCATGTGGTTTCTTTCAGGACTAAGCTAGAGCACCCGCTTATACTGCAGCTTGCACTTGCACCTAATTTATCTCCTATACAAATTACAATGCGAAAACCTCTGCAAGCTGATGTGTGGACACTATTCATGCGTCCGTGAAAGGAGTATTTGAATGAAGAGTACGAGAATCTTTGTATGAGATAACCAGCGAAAAATCCATCTGTTTGCATTAATTGTTTGATGTGGATTAATTAGTTACGAATTAAAGTCTAAACATAAACTACCCGTCAAAGTATCCAAAGACTGCTATGTAATAGGCAGATGTAAAAACAGCCGCGGACTTCAAAATTGTGCAAAAAACGTTGAGTAAAATGATCAAAAAGGAAATAAAAGATAAAAAGTAATGAGCAAGAAAGCGGCAATGAGTGCAAAGAGTCGCAAGAACGTTTTTCACCTTAGCGCAGTTCAGATATAAGTGCCTCCAAAAACTTTTATTAGACTTGTACAGCCTGAGTATACAGACGTTATTATTATTGTAAAGGTGCGCCCAGAGGTCACAGCGTTACCCCATTTGGCTTAATTACAAAGGGCCATCGCTGCTATCTTTCCCGAAACAATTATAATCTTATCTGTCTTTGCAGTCACATATTCCCACTCCCAGTGCTTGCAGTATTTAACTGGCGTGTGCAGGCGGAATCCGAGTCAAGGGGCAGAAGTCTGGACCCGGTGATCGACTCTGAAGGATTCGCCGACTTTGCGGGAATCCAGTTGTCTTATGCTGCTTACCGGAGTCTTCCAGATGCGGAGCCCTCGGCAACCATGTCAGATGTTGAGCTCACTAACGAGCAAACGTTCTTTGTTTCGCACTGCCTGAAGTGGTGCAGCACAGAACGAGGAACTAGGCGTGATCAGTACAGCTTATACTGGCACAGCCGGTCACGTTGCATTGTTCCCTTAAGGAACATGCCCCAGTTCGCCGACGCGTTCTCCTGTAAACCGGGTGACCGTATGAACCCGGTGAAGAAGTGTAGTTTCTGGTAAATTTGTGCATTATGTGGCGGTAACTTTAGAAGATTAAACTGCGTTGCTCATTTCACGATTGTGCCCAATTTAGGGACTATTCCATGGAGTGAACACAAAATAGGCGGATTGTAGTGTCGACAAATCCAAGCAGTAAACATGCATAAATAAACGTCTGATCCCAACGGAAAACAGAAATCTATTTCGTGCTTATCGTACTGTGTTTAAACCCAGTTGATAAACACAACAGAACGAGGAGAATAATGTAACAATCTATGTTATTGCATTTGTTTAACAGATATATTAGTATTAGCTTGTGTGCCCAGTTTTTTATTTCTTTAGTTTCTTATGTATCCCTATCCTTTAGTGGTCTTGTGCGTTTTTACAATAACTGCACCAAAATTTTGCAGTTAGTACAGGAATGTGAAGTTTCAACAGCTTCCCTGTCACAAACTGAGCAGACTTTCTTTCGTGCGAGCAGAAAATTCTCTGCTCGACTTCTTTCAAAAGGAACGGGGAACACACTATAAGAAAAACAAAGCCTACGCTACACAAAAACAAATCAGTAAACGTGGGAACAATTTGTTGCTCGCACCTTTTTCTACCAATCATGTAACAGCGTTTCAATTACCCGAAATATTGAAACAAAGGATTACAGCTATAGGGAAGCTGGGATCCTGCTTCATAGCTTATCCTTTGGGAAAGAAACTGCACTTTACTATAGCATTACGTGCTAACTAAGAAGGATTATAAAATGTTTTCGTCCCAAGTAGCATGCCGTCAATGGACCGCCATCTGCCCAATATTGGGGGGACACCAGCATCAATATTGGGGTCAATTGTGGCATTTCATTGGTGCGATGCCCATGCCAAGATTTAATCTAACCTTCTAGACTGGCTTTCCTACAACGACCACCAATGGCAGACTGGTTTATTTATTGGCATGCAGCCTCACTCAACGGCTACCCAATATCTTCCACCCAGGCATACCCACTGGCCCCTATACAACGTACACCTAGCCACTCTAACCGGCTATCCAATACTTACAACCAAGCTTACTCACTGGATTTTAATAACTGCTATCCAGCTAGGCTCATCTGCTGCCCAACATCGCCCACCCAAGCTTGTCCACTGGCTTTACATCACTGGCATCCAGGCAATCACATTATGGTTGAATGTTGTTTTTGTGACTATTTTTTGATTTGATGAGTGTCACGGCGCAGAGGCAGCTAAGCCCATCATGCGCCAAACATAGGGTTGAATTTGTCTTTGTGCAGGTACTTTACATAGAGCTAAAAATATATTTACAGCATCCTGAAAGTATACATGCATTCACATAAAAAGCCAGAATTGCATGTTTCATGGATATTTATTAGGTGCGCATGAGGTACATAAGTGGAAAACGAAGTATAGGCAAAATTCTTTCCGACCTCCAGGACTTCACCTCTGGTTGGGTCCATTGACAAGGTGTCGGCAGATCCCAGATTGTAGGAAGAGGCCGCAATAAAGGCAGCTTCAGGTGTCTGAAAAGCCAGCACCTCAAGCATGCGCTTTTTTCTCTCGGTTATAAGGACAGCAGCTTTCAGCAGACCTTGCCGATGTAAGCTCGAGCAGCTCGCATGTCACCATCTTCCCTTTCGTACAAAGATCTGCAAGCGAAAACAAAAATAAGATACAATATTATGCAGAATTGTTTTTTTTTAGTACAGTCTCGGCAAATTGTTCATGAGCAGTAAAATTTGCCACTGCTAAAAAATTAGTTTGTCCAAGTCAGTGTGCTGAAATTGGAATTCATGAAGAATGCATACCTTCTGTTTGGCGCAATAGAGTTGAAGCAAAATCTTTCCTTACTCTCGGCGTAAAAAAACAGCAGATAGGCTCATTCTGTTAATCTTAATTATCAAGGGCCAATGACTGACAAAATGATTAATTTCCAGTTAATACGCCGCACTGTATAAAAACTCTTACCGATCGTAAAACACAGCCTTGCATTACACGTCAACAGAAGCAGCCCAAGAGGAAATTGGCGCGCAAAGGTCACTCCTATAGTTATCCTGAGTCTTTACTTCTGCAGTGAGGTGTCCCATACAAAAATGGTCTATGTACATCAATAGAAAAGTTTGCGGTCAGCTATGTCTATCTATGAACTTTTATAGTCGGCTATAAAGTGTCATTGAGATATTTATAGGCAGCTATAGAAAATTCTATACCACTTTGTCTATAGCTTCTGGACCATATAAAATCTCTATAGCTAACTATAGAAAACCATGTGTCCATGAAGCTATAGACTATTAGACATACAATTATCTTTAGCTGTCTATAGAAATTTGAATGGCTCTAAAGCTACAGACTGCAAGCCATAGAATCAGTTTTAGCAAGCTATAGAAAAGTTTATGCTACTGGATCTATAGTATATTAGTGATTCAGTTATCTTTAGCTGTTATATAGAAATTTGAATGCCTCTAAAGCTGCAGACTGCAAGCCATAGAATCAGTTTTAGCAAGCTATAGAAAAGTTTATGCTCCTGAAGCTATAGAATATTAGTAATACCGATATCTTTAGCTCTCTGTAGAAATTTGAATGCTTCTAAAGCTACAGACTACTAGCCATATGAACTAATGTAGCTGGTTATAGAAAAGTGTATGTTCCTGAAGCTACAGACTACTAGTCATACAGTTACCTTTAGCTGTCTATAGAAATGTGAATGTCTCTAAAGCTACAGACTACAAGTCATATAAGCTACTTAGCTGGCTATGGAACAGTGTATGCTCCTAAAGCTATATACTATTAGTCATACAGTTATCTTCAGTTGTCTATAGAAATTTAAATGGCTCTAAAGCTACAGACTGCAAGTCATATAAGCTGCTTTAGCTGCTATAGAAAAGTGCATGCTCTCGAAGCTATAGACTGGTAGCCATAAAGTTATCTTTAGCCATCTATAGAAATGTCAATGCCTCTAAATCTACAGACGTCAAGTCATATAACCTGTTTTAGCTGGCTATAGAATATAGAATATAGGGTATAAAATATATACCAAAAGCTATGGACTAGTAGGCGTACACCCTTATATATGAATGTACATATATCGTCGGTTCGAATCCCTCGTGCGACTTGTACTCTAGCTTGATTAAGAGTTTTGTGATGTATCTAACGAGAAACTGTATGTCATCAACTACAACGCTGTACGATAAATGGATTACGTCACAATCTTGGTATAACTGACGGGAGCACTGTCGCCGTATGAATGTACGCCTGCAATGAGTACTTCTGACCATGATGATTTTATTCGTGAGGACGCTGGCCAATTTTCAGCTATTTATTCATCTAATTGAAAATAAACGTCCGAAGATATAGAGCATGATACACATGCACATACACACTTGCGCATTCAGGAACACACGCACGCACATACACACACGCCCGCGCACGCAAATATTCTATAGCTGACCACAGAAAATGCTAAAGACTGCAAATACTTATATTAAGACACCAGAATTAGTCCATAGGTTATAGACTTCTATAGCGGGCTCTATCTTTTTTGGCCAAATATCTATCTCCGACAATACACAGGATTTTTTATAGCTGGCCGTAAACGTTCGTATGCGACCATAGAAAACACTAAAGACTGCAGTACATAGGGAGCCATAAGTCTATAGAATAGGTTAAAGACTTCTATAGAATAGACTATGGAAAAACCTTAAGACTACCATAGGAACGGCTATACATTTTTGGGCCAAATATCAGTAGCCGACCATACAAAAGATTTTCTATAGCTGACCATAAAAAATTATACCTGACCATAAAAATGCTAAAGACTGCAGTAAATAGGGAGCCATAAGTTCATAGAACAGGTTAAAGACTCCTATAGAACAGACTATAGAAAAACCCAACGACAGCCATAGAAGCGGCTATAGATATTTGGGCCAAATTTCTATAGCCGACCATACAAAGGATTTTCTATAGCTGACCATAGGAAATTTTTGTATGGGGTAGCAACAAGGCAGGTAAATAAAGCAAGACAAATGCTCCCCAAAACTTACTCTGTTACAAAAAAAATAATTTAAAATAAAGGGTCAATGGTACTCACACTGAGTTGCAGACTGTTCTAAGATCCGCGAGACAGGACGAGGCATGTCGTGGCTCTACTGTTTATTCTCCGAGTGCGAGGGGAGCTGCAGCAGCCAACGCGAGGCGTGCACCTGCGCTGGTAGAGAGAACAGGGAAGAGCGGAGCGAGAGCTCGCTGGAGCTAGCGGCGCCAGTCGGGTGAGCGCAGCAGGGCTGAGCGCATGGTTTCATATGACACCGTAAGTTGAAACTCCCCCGTCGTTCACTGCCCGCTGCTGAGGCATGGGATCTAAGAAGACGTACGCTGCCACGGCGAAGGCTCCCGCCGCCTGTCTACTACTGCTAGAAAAAACATACGTTTTCTTTAAACTGTTAGAACGAACAAACGCAATTTCTATACTGAAATACCTTCGGTCTGGTCGCAATATATTTTGATAATACTCTCATAATAGCCTGGAGAATCTTCCCAGAATACTGCGCAGGAACAAGTCTAAACGCGTGATATAAAGCTGACTTTACAAAAATGTTCCAAGGCAGGTCATGAGAGTTATATACGCGCTTATACAGCTTTCGGACAAGAATAATTTTCTTGAACCGCAGCACGACCAGGCAACAAGAATTTTATGAAAAATCTTTCGGTGACGAGCACGCATTCATGTTTTGTTCCTGGAACACAAAAAATTCTTTGACACTTATTTCCAGTAATCAATTGTGGGGTTGCTATGCTTCAATCTTGAATATTTTCTCTTAAGTCCTTACCAGCACATGTTAATTCCGAACTAGTTAAACAGCTGCCACAACAACTACACAACTTGCAGTAAAATGTTGGGCAGCGTGCAATGCTATTGAATTTAAATACACTTCGATCCGGAACATCTGAGAAAGCTAGATTTTTTTCTCTGCCAGGCGAAGGTAGGGAATATATAGAAATAATTTTTGTATTTTTTATGTGGACAGATCTACCTTTTGAAGCTATGCTGCATCAACAGCCTAAAGGGTTCGGGCATCATTCATCCCTTGCTGAAGCACTCAAAGCAGAGCACGCCGGCATATAAGAATCAAGTCCAAGTTTATGACGGATGTAAATTACAATACAAAATACGCTGCAGCTGGCCCGCCTTCTGTAATTACAAGACACCTACGGCGCAATATAGTCGGCACTGGCGCCTCGTTGAGGAGAGCGTACATGACGAAAGAGTGCAGCATTTGCCTTCACTAGCACAATCTCTTCGACTTCTGTTTTCCAGCATTTGATCTTTTCTATCACTATGGAAATGAAATATTGCATAAATAAAGCATTTATGTTTCTATTTCTAGTCATGGACAAAAGGTTTCAGGATGCGGATGTAAAACCTCATTGCTACGAATTAACCCGGGCTGACAGCTTATAGTATATATGATTTTGAAGGTGCTACGTCTTAATGGCTTACTGCAGATTGCGGAAGTGTGTATGCTTGTATAGTGCGCCGTATTGTGTTTCTATACATAGGCAGCGACAGTTGTCAGCTGAAAAGGAAATTATGCGTCTGATGTTTTGCGATTTTATCGAGGAGGACTACGAAGTATTCTTAAAATTTTGACGTATGAGTGGCTTTACTCATCGCGTTGAAGACATATAGAATCAATGATAGGGTCTATAACTGCTGCGCGTTCTACCTCTGTACTAAACGTCTTCACAGTTCAGAAAAGCGCAACAGTCGAATATTTCTATGCGTTTTGTAGACGGCATAAGCCACGAGTCCGACTCGATGGCAACATTGCACAAAACATGCCCTGCTTGCATGCGTAGTGCCACCCAATCATTCATTTTGGGGCTTTCTCCTTACCAGCACTTTTTGGCTCAAGAATCTCTGCCTTTATCTCACGGCAAGGGTTTGTCTAGAAAATGAAGCCTTACGACGGCCGGGGTTTAGCCACCGGAGCAATGGGGAAGGACCTTATACCAACCATGTCCTTAACGCCTAAGCCATTAACGCCTGAGCCGATGCTCCACACTACTGTTACTATGTCATTGACGATATATAAAGCATACTTGAAAGCCATTGCGAAGGACACGACACTATTGTTCGGGACGTTAAAAATACATCAGGATATACAGGTTGAGAATTGATTTATTATTATTTACAAGCAAAGCCAGTATTGACCAATGTATGCCAAGATATATTCGATGTAGAGAAGTCGTCAATACTGGCTAAACAATATTTAGCAATGCATGTCGGGATATGTCCAATGTAGGCCAGTGGCCACCACTCGTTGGGCAATATCGGCCACTGTATCTGAAGATGCATACAATGTTGGCAAGCCACTAAGACTGGCGGGATGATATTGACCCATTAATGCCGTCAGGCCATATATACTGGCAGGAAAATATATACCAATGTATGTCATGATTCGCGAATTATAGGCAAGACATGGCCGATGGCTGGGTAATATTGACCATCATATATCATTGTCAATTCAATGTTGCAAGCGATTCCATACGCAAGTCATTATTGCCCATTGATAGCCCTGAATGCCAATAATGGGGGAACATGTAAATCACTGGTACAAGAGTGGTCAATGTTATCGCATGGCTGTACAATTATTGGTAGCGCATTGGCAATGCGGGGCCACTGGCGGACCAGACGTCGCCAGTGAATTTCCAATATCGGGCCGGTCGCATGTGCTACCTGGGGTGGTGCCTATATGATGTTCGTTTGTATGAGTTTCAAAACAGTTCATCCAGCTTGTCTTTATTTAATTAGGGGTACTAAACAAACTTCGGCCTGTCGCATTTTCTTTATTTATGAAATTGTAATGGTTTTCCAGCTCAAAAACTCTACTTCACCATGCAAATCAATCTGGAACTGCAAGGCATCCTCAAAACCTCGACCTTTGGCATTACTGGCAAATGTGAACCTAGGGATTTATTGAGTGAAGCGAGTTCTGAACCTAAAAGCTATCGCCACAGCTATGCCATCTTCCATGTTTAAAACTGACACTTTCAAGGGCTGTCCATTGGATGTCATAGTCATCAACTCGCAAGGGGTCAAAACACACCGCTATCGTATTTTTCTAATGTTTTCTCATACGCCGCATTTAACCTTCCACTGTGTTCAGCAGCAACCAATTTTGGCGAGCATTGCATAGAGTGTGATTTTTATCACCTAGCCTCGAGCCGAATCCGCATTGAACCTGACCTATTTTCACACATATTCCGCATTTGGTCAACTTAACAGAATCTGCGATTATTTTTCGATATAATGTATTTATGTTTTTACATTTCCCATTAACGCGTGTAATAATTGTTCTTTAAGGCAAGTTTTAAACCCATGGCGCTCATGAATGCACCATAGTCTCCTTCAGAAAAGGCAAAGAGGTATACTGTGAATGATGATAGCGTGCTATTTTCACCCAACACTGTCGATTAGGGTTTCATCCTTGTAGCAGCGATTCGAGGGAGGGCTGAATTTTTGATACCGACTTGAACACACAAAAAAATATTTTCTGCTTTACGCAACGTCGAGTGCATTCAGTGAGCTGCTCCGAGCGAATATTGTGGGGAAGAGGGCGTTATCTTCGAAAGAGTAAACATCTAAGACGACGACCGTCTCTTCTAAAGTGGTGGGCGCGGTGGTCTTGATGAGGAACTAGAGTGCGCACCTGATAGCAAAAGCTATTCGCACGGAGGAGGTGGAGGCGGAGGAGGAGGAGGAGGAGAAAACATTTATTTTCGCACGAATATTCGGGCCCCCTGTCCCCTTGAGTCCCCGCACGACCTCACCGTACTCAAACGTTCATGTTCAATCTGTCCATGACGTCGGCAGCCCTGTGAACTGCGATCTCTTGCTTCACCGGGTCCTTGGAGCGTACTGTGGTCTCCCAGTCTTCTCAAGTCCGGAGTGGAACCGATCCGCCGGGGGGAGGAAAAGACGGGCAGGTTAGTAGGGTAAGGGTCAGTATTGCTTTAGGGGCTTGACAGAGGTTGCAGGTTGGCGGGATTGATTGATGGTGAGATAATAGGGAGGGAGTGAGGAGGGTCCTCGTTTGCAATCGTTGCCAGAGATGCTGTTCACTGGTGGTAAGGGAGGCGGTTGTGGTGGGTATTGTTGCCGTTCGGCGCTGAAGTGTGCGGTGAGGTCAGCAAAGATATGCATGCGTTCTTTCGAGAAATCCCCCCCGAGTTCCGCCCTTGCCCGGTTTCTTGACTCTCGGGCTAAGGAGTCGGCGGCCTCGTTGTCAGGAGTTCCCGAGTGCACAGGCACCGAAATGAGCTCAACGTGATGGGTGATGGGGGGTTGTTGTGGCTAGCAGACATTTGGCAGAAAGGTGTACCCTGCCTCTAACATAATTTAAGATTGCGGTTTTGGAGTCGCTGATGATGTAGTCGGCACCAGTGCCTGTCAGGGCTATGGCGATGCGGTCTCTTCAGCATCTTCTGCTGTGGTACCTGGTGGCAGTTCGAAACTGAAGGGGTCGGTATTTGGTTGGTATACTACAGCCGTAGCTCCCCGATCGTCCACAGCTGCATATACCCAGACCGCATCTGGGGCGTCCCCGTGCCCCTTGTGCAGTGCTTTTGCCCGTGCTGTCCTACAGCTTTTGTCAAGCAAAGCGTGCATGTTTTGAGGTAGCGGTTTGGTGTAGAGAGATTCTCAGATGTGAGATGGAAGCGTGCTTTGTTTTGGATTATTGGCAGGAATGCTGATGTTGAGTTCGAGCAATATTTGTCTACCTGTGGGTGTGGCAGCAAGGCGTATGTATTGGGCCTGAAGGTGGGCTTCACTTAATTCTCGTATTGTATTGTACAGCCTCAGGGCAAGCAATTTTTCGTTTCTAGTATTCCCTGGTAGATTAAGAGCCGTTCTTTTCGCTCGCCGAATTATGGCGTCTAGCTGTCAAGTTTCGCCTGCATTAAGTCTAAGATAAGGGGTCGCATAGAGGATACGACTAACTGTCTAGGTATGGATTATGCGGAGAGTATCATCTTCTAGGAGTCCGTGCGCTTTTCCCGTGGCTCGTCTTATTAGTTGCGCGGTTGCCGCGAGGGTTTGTTTCGGCGTTTTTAGTGTCTCCTTGTTCTTCCCGTCGTTTTGCAAATACATACCAAGAATGCGTAGCGTGTTCACACGAGGAACGCGTCTACTTTGGATGTGTATCTCAATGTTCGTGTGGTAGATCCCACCTTTCGGCGGCAGGATTAGGAGCACCTATTTCTCTGGAGAACATTCGAGACCGATTGTATTTGTGATAGTAGCTATGCTCGCCCGGCCGGTTTCTTGAGTGTAGAGGGTTTCTTCTCTATGCACTTCTCTGTGCAATTTTCATGCACTGATGCTCAAGTCTCTGAAGGTGTATTTTGAAGGGACTTGTCTATGAACTGTACTGCGTAGACGCTGCTCCTGTACAGATCGGTGATTTCCACAGTTGTAAGGGAAGCGCTGCTGTTCTTGAATAAAATCATTATTGAGAGGTAAGATAGTCGGTTGTGTGGGTGGGGTCTCTAGTCCGGCACTACCGCGATGCCGGTACAATCTGTACACTTGTCAAGAGGCCTTTTCTGGCTTCACGTTCGGAACTGTATAGGGTAGCCTCCCGTTCCTCAATAGTTGGCGCTGCGTTTGGGACATCAGTTGAATTGCTTTGGCAGGTGCATCCATTATTTAGAGACGCCTACGGACAGAAGCGCCACATTAATTAGATCGTTTAAACACAATGCACACCGGATCCTGTGAGCCCTCTCATTTACTCACAACTGCTGCGGATATGATTTTGCGGACACGTTAATAATAGTAATAATAATTCTGCGGAGAGACATCTGTGAACATAGCGAAGTATTGCTTCCGCATTAAAAAAATTACAAGAGTTCAACGCTGCTGAACCAAATATTGCGCGATAGCATTAGATGCGGGTGACCGAGCGTTGTTGCTCTTTTCTTCGTCTTCCTTAGCCCACATATAAAGACCCGCTTTAACCAAGCCGTATCAACCTGCCATAGTGGCCTATAAAGTAACGTCAATGCCAGGGCCCTAGCAGGCTGATTCGGACATAACCGCCCCAAGTGAAACGAGACACCCATTTCCTTCAGCTTCTTGTATAAACGAGAGCTGGCCTTCTTGTGTTCGAAACATCCGTAATCACCCATTTTTTTCCCCATCTTTTTTCAATTTATTATTTTGCTCTTAGGTCAGCGCATGCGCTTCTTTTGCTTAGGTTCTGTCCGACATGGTTTCTTTGGCTTTCTTCGTCAGACGGAAGTTAGTGACTGTGTTGCGGTGTGTTCTCGTCACTTTTGTCCATCGTGCTGGTGTGGCGCTTCTCGTATGGTATCTAAATACTACTCGACTTTGATATAAAGCCATCGCTTTAAACAGGCTTTATTAATGTCTTTTGCGTCAGCTATGAGCAGCATGAGTGAATAATGATCCAGGAATTTCACAGCGTCCCATTCCCTTACAAGCCCCCTCATCCCAAATGCACACTTGAGGGAGCAGCTCCTGCGAACTTAGCCATGCTGTGCGGTCAAGTGACGTCACAATATGCGCCGACAAATCAGTGTATAGCCATGTCAGCTGCCTATGATCTTCTGCGAGAAGCATTTTGTAGTATTCCGCTAAAACTCTAGAATTTGTAGAGGACCGTTAACACCCTCGCGCTAGAATACCAAAATGTAGCAGTTAATTCCCAACTTTTGTGCTCCGATAGACAAAGCGATATTCACGTATGCACTCAGGAAAAATGAGGTTGCTCTAGACCTAATGCATCACTCGACCCGCAGCATTACGATGCCAGCCAAGAGTCCCAAATAGTGTGGCTCCACAGCGGAATTTGTAAGCGTGGTCAGCTTTGCGACTACTCACATCACATCACTGTATTTTTCTTTAACCCACTTCTGAGGTTGTTACAAAAAGGTGGCGTTCACAATATACAGTTATATACAGTATTTGAAAATGTTGATGAGCATGTGATCTGAGCGATTTGTGGAAAGATTGTTCCGGTGTCAGCTGTTGGTATGAAAAATAATTCAGCTGGCAAAAGCGATGGTACGAGAACATGGACGCAAAATCTGGAGAGAATGACCGATGCGAGGGGATCTGCATCTTGGGAGTTCTTGTTTTAGTGGCGAATAAAATAACTAGTGCAACAAGACAAGACTGGCTATAGGATGGCGAGTAGCGACTTTAGGGATGATGTACTCACGTCGTACTAGTTTGAGGAGTAAATTATTTTGGTTTCCCTAGTTTTGAACAGCTTCGATAGCACTTGATAAATACGCTTGACTAGGGTTCCAGATGGCTGCTGCGTATACCAGTTTAGTTTAACGAGTGTGATGTATCCTTGTTACCTCTGATTGCACAGCTTCCCGCAGATGATGTTTAAGAAACATACTGTTTTATTAACCGATGATATCTGGTGACTAATTTGCCATCTTCCACTCCAAGTATCAGTCTTGCACATGGTGTATGTCTGCTTGAAGGGATTCTTGCTCACAAGGGTTAGTTAGTGCCTGAGGGATAAATGACAAAATCATAGATTTGACAAGCGATATGCTAGGGTAAGTCGTTAACGCATGTGAGGAATAACAATGTACCGAGAACAGAACCCTGTGCGACACTGGAGGTGACTGGAAGCGAGTTAGAAGGTTAGTTAGTAATGATGACAGACCGAGAGCGATGCGTGAGGCATTTTTAATTCCTGTAATTATATTAGGATGTACGTTTAAATGGAAAAGAATAAAAAGCATGCGTTGATCAGGTACTTTGCCGAATTTCGAGGCGAAGTCTAGAAAAATGGAGTCTTATTATCGATCAATATCAAGGTTGGCACGAATGCCATGTAGAAAATGACTAGTTGAGTTTCATGAGAGAAGCCCTTCCTAAATTCCTGTGCAAGTTAATTGAACCCAAGAATTGCATGATTTGGGAGTAAATGACATGTTCCACAAGTTTCATGGTACACTTGTTAACGAAATGGGGCGATAATTAAGAGGTGAGTCAGTACTACGCATTTTGTGGACAAGAGCGAACTTCCCCACTTTCTAGACGCCTGAAATGGTTCCTTCGGAGAGTGATTGCTAGTAGAATGAACAAAAATACCTGCACAGGCATATGTAATGTTACGAATGATTTTCGAATATATTTCATTATGCCTGCGGCCGAGGAAATAATTTTGTCGAATATGTAGGAAATTTCATTACTGGTGAAGTTTATCGCATCCATGGCGGTGATGATTGTAAAAAGATAATGTAAACACGGGGCTTCAGTTTCGTCGGTAAAAACCCGACAAAAACGCAGTGTGAAACGTTTTTGCACATTCAATATGTCACCCTTTCCCCAGATTTATTAGTTACAGTCAGCGGGTGCATTCCTTCTGGTTTATCACATTCCAGATCTCTTTGAGTTTAGCAGTTGTCCCTGTTGCCAGATGAACTTCGTAAAATGAACGCTTCACGCTGATAAACGTGCCCAAATATGTGCGTTAAGTTTCGTAGCGTTTCTCACGTGCGTGTAGGCATGCTTGATGCTTAGCAGTGCGAAAAGCGCGTGTTTGCTACTTTAGAGCTTGTTCACATTTTTTTGTATATCACGTTGTCCTATTATTATTTCGAAAACTGCTTGTTGGGATACATTTATTGGTCAGTTGAGCCACATTATGTTTGAATAGCGTCCAGTTGTTGTTGACCCTTCTGGGAAGAGCCACTTGAAACATCCCAGAAATTTTTTTCAGTGGTAATTGCTTCCCAGGGTCCTTTATTTTAGGAGCTAATAGTTGTCTGTGAAGTTTATATTATCGATGAGAAGGTGAAACTAGCATGGATTACTTTATGGTCGCTGATTTCCTAGAGACACATAATGAATTCTAGGCTGCCTGGATGGGTGGTCCGTATGAGGTCGATTGTGTTACCTCTTCCCCTGGGACACGAGTTGGGTCAAAAACAAGTTGGGTTAAATGAAAAATAAAGCAAATATATACAAGTTCTTTCGACTCATCCTGACTGACTATGGACTGAGGCTTATTGTGTCAGTCGATGTTGTTGCAGCTGAAATATGAAAAGGAGGATGTGTACCTTCGATGGTTGGAAACTAAGTTAGATGAAATAATGGTAAGTTATTGCTGAAAGTCACAACTGATGCCACACACACCAATTAGTCGTGCTATTGGAGATAAATGGCACATGATCCATAAAATGTCTACGTCTGACATGATATCAATGATAGAATAAGATACTTGCTCGTGGACGGCTTCTTTCTTTCCCAGGACCATCTTTGCCATCGGCGCGGAAAAGACCGAAATGAGGCCGGTCAAACAGATTCGGTGAATCAGTGATTTTATTCAGCCATGTTTTTGTTAGTAGAAATAGATAACTGCCTGAGGATATTACAAGATTTGGCACGATATCAAGTTTAGGCAAGAAGCTGCTAATGTTATTATTAACGTCGATAAGTTGAAGTTGGCACGGGTAGTAGGCCGACAAGATCGCAATTCCCGGGATGGATTAGTTCACTTTTATGATATATTTTGTACAGACTGAGTTTTTTGTTAAAAAACAGCGTTTTGGGCTAGTGCAGTGTTTTAAACCTCACGGAGAAGTATTTTTCTTTCCACAAGTGACAATATGTGTCCGCCAATTATGGACGCGGCGTGACACATTTTCGACGACACTAAAACCAGTGCCCTTGAATTTTGGACCTTTGGAAAGAACGGAATGCCTAATCTTGGAGGATATAAATTTAACGACAATTGGACGCTCCTCGTCTTTACAGTGGATTCCGGGGCGATGGGCACGTTGTATGTCATTTGGAGTGAACCGGTTATCAAGGTGTTCGGATCAGTGGCGAATTAATAGGCATGACAAGTAAAATTCGGCAACGGAGGGCAAATAGACTATACAATGTGCCGTCAAGAGTAAAAAAATATATATATTGTAACCCGCGCTAACCGTGTCAGTTCTGGAGGGAGAAGAAGACGAAGTTCTGCGGAGTGCGCGTGGTTCTGGGACGCCGCTGCTTTTGCCTGCTCAAGCGCCTGCTCTCTGCCTCCTGTGCCTCAACCCCGTCCTTTGACCGTGTCCTTCTGGACTGCCGTCCGGGTAGCGATAGAATCCGTGACATTCTGGTGGAGACGCGGGGTAAATGCAGCACAGCCCCTCAAAACCCGCTACTCTGAGTTCGCCCCCAAGTCTCAGCCGCCGCCCCTTCGACGAGGAGGCCGAGATACGTGCCAGCCGGCGACTTCAAGGGCTTGCTCCTGAATTTGGTCTGTTGCCGAACTCCGGCTCTCCACAACTTACAATGGCCCGGAGTACCACGACCCAATGTCAACAGACGGACTCGTTTCTCGCACCATCCGTTGTGTACCTACCGATGGCTCCTCGAGCGGCTGCCACGTTCCATGGCGATGCCTCCGAAGATGTGGAGGATTGGCTGGAGCAGTACGAACGTGTGGCCCGCCACAATGGTTGGAATGCCGAAAACTGTCTTCAGAATTTGTATTTCTGCCTGGACAGTACGGCTCGGCACTGGTTCAAAAACCACGAGGCCTCCCTTACATCCTGGGACACCTGTAAGGAAGAGCTGCGACGGACGTTCGCCAATCAGTATCGGCGACAGCGAGCAGAAGACCTTCTGCAAACAAGAGTAGAACGACCCGACGAAACTGTAACGAGTTTTGTTCAAGACGTCCTACGACTTAGCTCCCGTGCCGATCCCCGTGCCACCGAGGAAAAAAAGGTGCGTGCACTCATGCGGGGCGTCAAGAGTGACATTTTCGGCGGGCTTATTCGTGATCCGCCGACTACAGTGGCACAATTTGTAAATGAGGCGACGAACATTGAGCGAGCCTTGGTTACGCGAGCGGACCATTATCGTCGCCTTGCTGGAGGTCCCAGCGTTTCGAACCTTTCAGCTGCTCGCTTCCCTGTTGGTTCCCTCGACACCGCAAACCTACGCGAGATCATCCGCGAAGTTGTACGCGAGGAAATACGGCAGCTGGTTCCATCTGCTGATGGTACGGCATCCTGCGCCCTCACGGATACTGTCCGCGAAGAAGTACAACGTGCCCTTTATCCACAGTGCTCCGTTGCTTCTTCACCTACTCAGCCCATTGAGACGTACGCGTCCGTTGCTAGTCGCCCGCCGCCGCAGCAGCCACCACCGCCGCCTGCTCGCCGTCAGTACTTGCCTGCACAACCCCGTATCCCTGTGTACGATCGTCGTCCGCAGCAGCAATGGGTGAGCAAGGCTGACGCGTGGAGGACAACCGACCAACGCCCACTATGCTTCCACTGCGGAGAAGCAGGCCACGTCTACCGTCGCTGCCCTTACCGCGAGCTTGGTCTTCGCGGTTTCCAGCGGAATGCTCCCCGCCCGGAGTTCGGCGAGCAACCCCGTGAGATCGCGGATTATCTGCGCCGTTCACCACCACCCGACCGATCTTCACGTCGCGACCTTCGCTCGACACCGTCCCGCCGATACGAATCTCCCCTTCGCAGCAATCGACGGCAAAGCCTGTCCCCTCATCGGGAAAACTAAGCCCGGCGACGTCTGGAGGTGACGTTGCCGAACCCGTTCCTGTTAAAGAGCCTCCACGTTTTTCGCTCCGCTCCCCCACGCGAACCGACGATCAACCCGACGACCTTCCCGACGAACTTCGTGCCGAACTTCTCGCCGAACTTCCCACCGAGCTCTCTGACGAGCTTTCTGACGAACTTCACGACGAACTCCTCGACGGAGCTTCCGACGACCGTCGCGCCACAGTGTACAATAACCTCGATGTTGTGATCGACGGATACGACGTGACGGCACTCGTTGACACCGGTGCAGACTATTCTGTTATGAGTGGGGAGCTATGCCGCCGACTTCGCAAGGTAACGACGCAGTGGGATGGCCCCGATATCAGAACCGCTGGAGGCCACCTCGTGAGACCAATCGGCAGATGCACTGCTCGTATTGAGATTAACGGTCTCAGGTGCCCAGTTACTTTTGTTGTACTATCGAAATGTTCCAGAGACATTATTCTCGGCATGGACTTTTTGAGTGATTGCAGCGCTGTAATCGACTTTACCGACCGCCGCCTCACGCTTCGTCAACCTCGATATACCTCGGCGCAAACAAAGCCCCAAGTTTGCACGGCACGCGTTTTGGCAGAGCACGTAACCGTACCGCCCCAGTCTAGCGTATTTCTCCCTGTCACGTCCGACCACGTTGCTTCTGGCGAAGTTCTGCTGGAAGGAAGTGCTCAGCTGCTTCTTGAACGGGGTCTTGGTGTTGCTCGAGGTATCGCGCAGCTGGATACTGGCTGCGTACACGTCCTAGTCACCAACTTTTGTGGCACTCCACAGCGCCTTACGAAAGGCACGGCTCTCGGTACCATGGAGAGCATTACCGCCCCTATTCAAGTTGTTGCCCTGTCCGAAGGTGCTTTCTCCTCTTTCTCTTCGCAGCAGAACGATGCACCTTTGGGTGTAAGCATTGCACCTAATCTCTCTGTGAGCGAGAGGGCCAAATTGATAGCGCTGCTTGCAGAATTCCAAGACTGCTTCTCTACGTCATCCGGAGTTCGCCAGACGACCATTGCCAAACACAGAATGATTACCGATGACGCTGCTCACCCTGTTCTTCAGTCGCCTTACCGAGTTTCTTTCAAAGAACGCGAAGTTATTCAGAACCAAGTGCAAGAAATGCTGGCCAACGATATAATCCAACCCTCGCACAGCCCATGGGCAGCTCCAGTGGTACTAGTAAAGAAAAAGGATGGCACTCTTCGATTCTGTGTTGACTATCGCCGTCTCAACAACGTCACCAAGAAGGATGTTTATCCCCTTCCTCGCATTGATGACGCACTTGATCATCTACGACATGCCCGTTACTTTTCATCCATAGATCTGAAAAGTGGTTATTGGCAAATCGAAGTTGATGAGCGCGACCGAGAGAAGACTGCTTTTATCACCCCGGATGGTCTATATGAGTTTAAAGTGATGCCGTTCGGCCTCTGTACCGCGCCAGCAACCTTTCAGTGCGTTATGGACACCGTCTTGGCCGGACTGAAGTGGCAAACTTGTCTGGTCTACCTTGATGATGTTGTAATCTTCTCATGCACGTTCTCCGATCATCTTCTTCGCCTGAGAGCAGTACTACAAGCTATAAGAAGCGCAGGCCTCACTCTAAAGCCAACAAAGTGCAAGTTTGCCTACGAGGAATTACAATTTCTTGGCCACGTCGTCAGTAGCGCGGGCGTTCATCCAGATCCCGATAAAACAGCCGCCGTCGCCTCCTTTCCAACACCATCGGACAAGAACGCTGTACGGAGGTTTCTGGGCCTCTGTGCTTACTAGAGGCGCTTTGTTCCCAATTTTTCTCATGTCGCTGCACCACTTACTCATCTCACGAAGGAGAACGTCGCCTTCCAGTGGTCGGATGAACAGCAGCGTGCATTCGACCGCCTTAAACAAAGCTTACAGACCTCCCCTGTACTCGGGCACTTTGACCAGGACGCCGAGACTGAAGTTCATACAGACGCCAGCAACAAGGGCCTCGGAGCCGTGCTCATTCAAAAACAGAACGGGACCGAGCGTGTAATCGCTTACGCAAGTCGAACATTATCGAAGGCGGAGACTAACTACTCGACCACTGATAAAGAATGCCTCGCGGTAGTTTGGGCGATTAATAAGTTCAGACCCTACTTGTACGGACGCCCATTTCAGGTGGTTACCGACCATCACTCTCTATGTTGGCTCAGCACTCTGAGAGACCCTTCAGGGCGACTTGCACGGTGGGCCCTTCGGTTGCAAGAATTCGATGCTACAATAGTTTATAAGTCCGGTCGCAGGCACACAGATGCTGACTGCCTCTCGAGAGCCCCTATAGAATCAGCGTCTGATGGTCAAGACGATGAGTATGAACATGCTTTTATAGGTACCATAAGCACGGTCGATATGGCAGCGCGGCAGCGACACGCCACTGAACTCCGTGAAGTAATTGCCCATCTGGAAGGTCAAGAAGGCACCATTCCACGCGTCTTCTTGCGCGTTCTACCCGCACTACGTCTTCGCAACAATGTGCTATACAAAAAGAGCTTCGCAGCGAGTGCGAGGTCTTGGCTACTGGTTATTCCGGCTGACCTACGTAATGAAATTATGGACGCCTGTCATGACGACCCAACTTCCGGGCATTTGGGATACAGCCGAACACTCGCACGAATTCGTTCCAAGTATTACTGGCCTCAACTTGCTAAGACTGTTCGTCACTATACCAGGACCTGCCGCGAATGTCAAAGACGTAAGACTCCGCCCGTACAACCCGCAGGACATCTTCACCCCATTCCGCCGCCTATGACTCCGTTCCAGCAGGTAGGAATGGACCTGCTCGGACCTTTTCCTACATCCAACTCGGGACACCGCTGGATTGCTGTTGCTACTGATTACCTCACACGGTATGCTGAATCGCGAGCTTTACCTTCTGCAACAGCGGCTGATGTAGCGAAGTTTTTCGTCGAGTCCATCGTCCTCCGCCACGGTGCTCCCGAAGTCTTGATCACAGATCGCGGTGCCGCGTTCGTGTCCCAGCTAATGGCAGAGATCTTGCGTTTAAGCAACACGCACCACCGGAAAACTACCGCATACCACCCCCAAACGAATGGGCTCACAGAGCGCCTTAATAAGACTATGGCCGACATGATATCTATGTATGTGGACGTCGAGCACCGTCCATGGGACGATATTCTTCCCTACGTAACTTTCGCTTATAACACCGCAACTCAGGAAGCAACCGGGTTTTCGCCGTTCCGTCTGGTGCATGGCCGAGAGGTGACCACTATGCTTGACGCCATGCTTCCCAATGAGCCGGAGGCCTACTCTTACGACGATGTCGAACTGGTAACCCAGCACGCAGAAGAAGCCCGAGAGTTGGCACGACTACGCATCCAAGACCGCCAGCACGTCGATGCACGCAGGTACAACCTCCGGCATCGTGAAGTTCATTTTGCACCGGGTGATAAAGTGTGGGTGTGGACTCCCGTTCGCCGTCGCGGTCTCAGCGAGAAGCTGCTAAAACGTTACTTTGGCCCATACGAGGTCGTTCGCCGTATAAGCGACGTGAATTACGAGGTGATTCCGATTGTTCCGAGCACATCTAGTCGGCCCCCTCATCCTGAAGTGGTGCATGTGGTTCGCCTCAAAACTTACTGTGAACGCTAGAACCACGTATTCTGACTCTGAGCTCTGCTTGATTTAACGTTTCAGTTACGCTGGAGCGCGCATCGGGACGATGCGCCTTTCAGGGGGAGGAGTAGTGTAACCCGCGCTAACCGTGTCAGTTCTGGAGGGAGAAGAAGACGAAGTTCTGCGGAGTGCGCGTGGTTCTGGGACGCCGCTGCTTTTGCCTGGTCAAGCGCCTGCTCTCTGCCTCCTGTGCCTCAACCCCGTCCTTTGACCGTGTCCTTCTGGACTGCCGTCCGGGTAGCGATAGAACCCGTGACAATATCACATTGCGCGGCTGGTCCCCTTCCCACCGATGTGGTAAAGAGCTTACCATCAGCTATGCGAATTAGGAAGCCATCCCAGCAGCCGTTACTTTCTTTACCTGGGAGGCAAAGATTCCACTGGTGACTTAATAGCCCCCGAGCATATAGAGCAACTTCAAAGTTGCTTCATTATGACGGCGTTGGTGTCCGCTGTGGGCTCCGTAGCGTAACGAGATTGAGTTTCGGGTACATTGGTCATATTTAGCTGGGTGGTTGTGTGAGTGAAATCTGGTTGCGTAGTCATCTACTTTAGCGGCGGTGTAATTGTTGTTTCGTCTTCATTTGTCGCCGGCAGTGGAAGATCTTCGTTATATCAGAAGGATAGATGCTTGAGCTTGTTGGATAGTGATTGAAGGGAACAAAATGTGGAGAAAGTTACACGTCAGATATTGAGGATGTACGCCTATATTGTCAGTGTGTGGACAATACCACGCCTGAAGCCGACCAGATTCATCATTTTCTCAAATGAATATACGATTTTGCATTTTGCACTCCCGTTGCTTAACACCCTCCATCTGTTGCGGACATTCGTAACACCTGCCAGAACTTAGATGTACTTCAGTCACGCCGTCTCCCAAACAACTGGGACAATCCTTTTCCCCTAGACACCCACCTCTGCGCGATTATTCGATCCATCATCCGCGATCTTCAGGGCGCCTACCCAGGACCTGTATGCTCTCATGCAAGGTATTCTAATTTAGGTATTCTCACCTGCTATGCAAAAAGTCACTCAAAAAAGAAATCACTTTGCTTGAAAGAGCAAGAGAAGTCTCGCTAACACACGTATTGTGCCTTTAAAAAAAATTATGCTTCCACTATTTCTCTCGTCAACTTTTCTTTGTGGCGATACAAAATCGTAACCTGGTCAAACACGGGAATACACTTCTCTTTCTTCATTCTTTAACAGGAATGGAAATGTGAGACCAGAAATGCTTTGTCATTGCCACGTTCCAAGTAGCTCCGGTGAAGCGGGAAGCTATTCCTGCAGCGTCTGCATTAGCGCATTATTTTGATTCGTCTTGTACGCTGCTTGAAGCAACGCCTTTGGGACCTCCATGGAATAGACTACAGATGACAAACAACCGTCCGCTACGAGAAAAGCACCGAGTTCAACATTCGGTGCAAAAAGCGGAGCCAGATACACAGACACTACAGGGGCACTTCAAGCTTATGTAAACGCAAGCACTGACTATAAGATTTTACATATAAGCCTCATTTGTCCATTTCTTACTGAAATACGCCACATATGTTCATAAAGAACAGACGCAACGCATCTTCCTTCTCTAATCGCAGAGCTCGATCGTTGCCATTCGCGACGGTTTGTCTACGTTACCAGACAGCCTATATGCTGCACCCCCGACCATTTTGATCTGGCATGCAGAATCCAGTCAAACAGTCCGAGCATTACGGAGTATAGCTAATACCTTCGACATGATCAACGATATCTGCAATATTGTGCAAACATATCCTTGCCCTGTGCGTGTGGTGTGGGCTCCCCGTGCTACTCTCCCTGTCACAGAAACTGATGATGCGTCCTGTTCCCAGAAAGCGACATATCCTATGTCTATGTTAAAGTTGTCCGCAACAGATGCCGTAGTGCCTGGCAAAGAATATCTTCACCGCTCCACGTGTGCTTTAATTCCACCGTGTGGATCAAACCTTCCCGGCGATTTAACTCGCCGTAAGGAGGAGACGCTGAGAAGAAGCAGCGTGGGTGCTTCGTTAACGCTTGCTGGAAAATCTTTCTGGACCAGCCAGACTGCTCCCATGAACTGCCCTTTCTGCCCAGCCCCTGCTGTGGAGGCCACACTAGACCCCTTCCTAACAACTTGTCCTTGTCTTCGCGTGGCCCGCAAAGCACGCCTTAGAAGCCACTCTTACCACCCTACTAGACCACCCGACACAGGTGTATGGACACATGGCCCACACCACCGACAGCTGTTGGCATTCATTACTGCCACAGGCCTGTATCAATATTGATATCCATGTACATCACACAAGATCATCGAAATTGGGACACTATTCTACCATTCGTCACATTCGCCTATAAAACAGCAGTACAGCAAACTACCGGTTACTCTCCATTTTTCCTAGTTTATGGCCGTCCTCCCATTACAATTCTCGACGTTTCCTTCTTCTCTACGCCCGACTATTCCACATCAGTACCTACCCATGTTTTATCTCGTGTGGCGAGATGCCGTCATCTTGCCCGCCTCAACACGGCAGCGTGCCAGGAAGACCGCACGACTCGCTATGATTCTACACATCGAGTGGTCTCTTTTCGTCCTGGTGACAAAGTACTGCTTTATACACCATTGCGCACCTCTGGCCTTAGTGAAAAATTCCACCACCGCTACGTAGGTCCCTTTGAGGTCATTCATAAGCCAAACTTGCCCAGTGAACTACAAAGTGACGCCTGTCGATCCCCCAGCTGATGGACGCCACCATGGAACTGAAATTGTTCATGTGTCTCGCTTGAAACCGTTTGTGCGCCGCGATGCATCGGTTAGTTAAGAGCGGCCAGGCTGGCACCTTCCGACCCCCCGGGCAGATTGTGGGAGCCTTCCGTGGATGGTCTTTAATTTGTACATGCCATGATCTTCTTCTTTTATTTGTACATACCATCATCATCATCCCGCGGCGCCGGCTCCGGCGCGCGCCTGGGTTTTGGTCATCGGATTAAAACGCTAGACAAGGCATCGCTGGCCTTGCGTCACGCCCTTGCCGTCTCAACCTAGCCTTCTTTCACAATATATTTAACCGTTATGCCGAAGGGCTAACTTGCGCAAAAATATGTCATCATATCTACAGCATAATTATCACGTTCATTGTCATTTTCATCGAAAAGGAGCCTCATGGCAAGTTCCTCAAAATCCCGGTGTGGTGTAGTTTTTTCCCGCCGTTTTGCGCGCCCGGCTTGAGATTGGAGCGATAGTGGTTCGATCCCAGGTAGATTCAATATTTGTCTTTAGTGTCAGTTCGTGCGAACATTTTCTGCGGACATTTGCAAGCCAAGAAAGCTTTCGACTTGACAGCAACAGAGATAAGGCCCCGGGTTGCTGATCGTCCTATGCCAGCTTGATGGTAGCGCTGATTAAAATCAGGACAGGGTATCCGAAAGGCATAAATAGCAAGTGATAGCGTCCATAAGATGTACGCTATCACTTGCTATCACTTGAACATGAAGCTCATTGTACAGAGCTTCATGTTCTGTCACCCATTTTTATTTCAACGAATTCTGATGCTGCATCTAAAGTTGTAAAAAACTAGGTTTCAGCAAGCCTATGCAGATGTTCAAGAGTCGCAATGTAGTAATTCTCTCGTAGTAAAGCTTTGGGTAGTGCGCGAGGTCTGGGCAGGTAGTACGTACTTCGTCTTTCTTAACTACAGTGAGCATGCGACTGGACCATTTTGTTGGCTCATTTACCTTCGATATGACGCATTGGTCTTCCATCCGCTGGAGCTCCTCCGTACCTTTTTCTGGGAGGCCCACAGAACTCTCCGTGCCGGCAGGACCTCTCCCATGGATCCGAGCTTTAGCTCCTTTGTACAATTATTCCCTTGTAATTGCCTCAGTCCACAGAAAACATCTTCAAACAACGGCCATGCTGGGTGCATCTGGTCTGCGTGCACATTTTGCACGTCATAAATAAAACCAAGTAGTTCGAATACTGATCTACTGAGAGTTACGGGCACGTTTTGGTCAACCTCGAAAAATGTCCCTTCTTGCCATTTATAGTTGGCGTGTAAATGCAGCCTAATTTTGTTTTAACCATTGTTTTGGGACCAAAGAATGCCGTTAGAGTTACGCGTCATTCTTGGCGAGGTTTGCTTGGCAGCTTGCAGGCATCTTTTTCCGAAATGACGCAACATTTACCTCCTCTGTTCAGAGTGGATGTGAATGACCCTTTATCAATGTAAACTGTCACGTCCAAATGGTCTGAGGCTACAGCACCAGCCGTGAACGTTTGCAAAATGAAATCGGAGCAACCCTCGCAGTTCGTGGGTTCTTATTTCGAGCATTTGTTATGGCGGAGCGTCGATACTTTGCATGCTTAGGCGAAGTAAGCGCACCCACCGCTCTTCGCGCATACCTTTCTTTCAGCCGGAAAGTTACGCCACGGTGAGTGAAATAATCAAAATGACTACAACGCCAATTCCGTGGGCCGACTGCAAGGACCACTGTGTCGCATCAATACTTTGCATGCTTAGGCTAAGTGAACGCACCCACCGCTCTTCGCGTATACCTTTCTTTGAGCCGGCAAGTTACGCCACGGTGAGTGAAATAACCAGAATGACTACAACGTCAATTCCGTGGGCCGACTGCAAGCACCACTGTGTCGCCTGCCGATTTTGTGCTTTCACTGATTTCCTTAAATTGTTCCTTTCCTTCTTCGACTGCTCGGAATATTGAAACTGCTTTCTCATACGACAGATTTTGGGCACTAAGCTTTTGCTGAAAAACTTTTGTCCTGCACATAGAGGAAAAGCGACTGCGGAGCAAGCGGTCTTCCAAATCTCTGAACTTGCACTGTTTTGCTAGAAGCGTTAGCGATGTGAGCCAGTCGTTAAACATTCCCCTTGCATTTGGTCCCCTGATCCGGATCGTAACTTGTGAAATATCAGATTCGTCGGTGGCTTATAGAATTCCTCAGATATTTTATGCAAAATGCTGTTTTGACTCTTGTCCTCATCTTTGTCTAATTTGAGAGTGCTATAAGGTTACTTGCCGTCTTCGCCAAAAGTCACAAGTAATGTCGCTGCTTGCACTTCTTAAGGCTCTTTAATTAACTGTGTGCCTGTGGAAAGGAAAATAGCAGGAACTCCCTTTTCTATGTTTCCTAAGCAGTCCATGCGTTGCTCGAGCTATCCAATGGTATCAGTGCCGGGAGCAGCATGGCCGAGGCGGATTAGTGAATAGGCACCGCTGCCACCATGTGCTTCACCCCACGTCGGGTGATGAAAGAACTTGGAATTCCGAAAGAAGACATATATACAGTGTGCAGACATACTGCGTCATCCACCTCGCATCCGGGAGGTACCAAGTTTGATCGGTGCCGCGGGGTACCGACCGGTTTTAAATAGGTACAAGATTTCCCCAGGCCTGGTGCTAGGCTCTTGTGAGCTGAAATGCTTAGTAAAAAGCTCAGCGTTGCTGCAGTGTGTTTCGTAGCTATTTATTAGGTTAACAGAACAACATTTACCAACGGACTGCCCTCTGCAAAGAAGGAATTGTGCGCAGCGGTTAGTAAATCTGTGGAAGAGAACTTTCCTCTTCCGCGACTTCCTCGTGTTGCTTGTGCTGCTCATATCGATGCTGACCATGAAGTGCCAGAACATATATTCAAGAACTCTTATTTGGGTTGGTTGGTTCATGATACACAAAATAATACGAAGTGACGGACGAGCATAAATCAGACACACAAATTACAGGACCAGACAATGGTCCTGTCGTTTTTGTACCGCCAGTACATCACTGGCTCCATGAACAGGACGCGTACAGGTTGTGTTGCTTCCTTAACGATAAGAGATGCCGAGTGGCGGCTTAAGGAAAAGCGAAAACTTTACATAAAATTAGTTCTCCGCTTTCTCTCAGGCGCCGCACACGGATGGTGCTATGCCCCACAGATGTGGACCGGACATGGAGAGCAGCCGATGGAGGAGAGTATGGAAGATGGCAGGTTAGAGCGTTCGGATCGGCCGATCTCGGCAGACGTGCTCAAATTACCAAGAGGAGCATTGGGTACCAACGTTTTAGAAGAATAAATTGGTGAAACCTTTCGGCGATGTATTACTACCGCGTGTTTCGGATGTGTACTGATGTCACGGTAAATAATTTAAATATGTTAAAAACATGACGAATAAAATTTCACAAAAAATCGCGAAAGTAGGGTCAGTTTTGAGAGCGCTATCGCTTAAGCGTCATCCTAAATTTCGTTTTTCCAGACCATCTTCAGGTTTCTTTCTCTTCTGTACCCTGTTTCGTGATGTGATATCCGCTAGCGCGCGAGCGGTGAAAAAGACGCGCTTGGCGACCAGTGCTTCATTCAAGCCCTCATTTCTTTCACAGCAGGAGGCATCCACAATTTCGTTTTGACCTTAGCCATCGGCCCTGCTACTGAGAAGTGCTTGCGACCCTCAGGTTTGGGCCCATATCACAGCAGGGATTTATACGCAGATTATTCTTTCTGGTTCCTCCTCAGGTGAGTCGTAACTGCTCCACCATGTTGTTCTTTTGGGATTAGCCATTGTCACCGCTCTCTTAAGGCGAGCGTTCATTTACTAAGAGGCTCAATTTCTGTTTCGGTAACTACGTGACCACACGCATATATATATATATATATATGGTCGACGCAGACGTAACAGCCGCGTTTTCTAGGCATGACATCAGCCTGCAACGTAGTTTTACGTTTCAGGTGACATCTCCGCCAGCAAGACAAAATATTTTTTTCTATAACTTTTACGATTCAAATTACACCCCGTTCCACTGCCATTCGCATATGTTTTTCGTTTCAGAGGACGTGCCATTTACTAGATTACCATGTTCTCCAGCAGTGGTTCCTCTCCGCTTGAGTCGGGATGGCCAAGTAAGTATATACTTGTGCTTGCAGTTATAAATGGCTTCAGCCTTACATCTAAGCAAAGCTTCATGTACAAGCTTTTCTTGTTGGGTTTGTGGGGTTTAATGTAGCCTACGAGAGACGCCATAGTGGAGATCTCTCGTACGCAGGCACTCTGGATAGCCATTTAGAGGAAGAGTCAAGCAATTATTGAAAGATCTTCATTCAACAAGGATTGTAGTCTTCAAAGCAATCTGATTCATGTTTCTGAAGTATTACCAGATCATGAATTCTTATACCGTTAAAACGTTTTATATGTATTTTACACAACAAACGTAAGAAAATGCTTATTTTCGCGCGTGTTAGAGCACAGGTTCCGATGTCCTATATTTCTGGCCCCGTTTAACACTGGTGGCGAAAAGCGTACACAATTTTACCTTGTGCAGCTCACCAAATTTTAAATATCGCATGTTCCACGCTTCGATTTACTGTGAAACATCTAACGGGGCTTCTCTTCGTTTCAGGCGATAAAAAAGAGTAAGTCTCTCCCATTTTTTATACCTGTACCTATGTCAGTCTCGGAAGGATGTAGGGTACTGGGAGACGATGCACACGTGCACCTACAGTCGCGTCTTATGAATTTCGCCATCCCACTAAAGCGGTCCATCACGCAGTCTTAGAAACGTCGCTCACACATCGAAGGGGTAAAGAATGGCGACCAATATTTACACCCTTCCACAGATACTTGGTCTAGTGAAGCCAATGTAGGTGTTTGGCTTCATCAGCCTTGCATACTGCCACACGCCTTTATTAATCTGTCGTAAGAGCTCATGATGTGATGAGCGAAAGGAAACAAATTGAAGGTAATAACGCAGGGACGTCAATGCCAGAACGAGGATCACTGCCCTTGTCATGTTCGTGCTTCTATTTGGAGTTGTCCTACTGGCCATCGTCGTTTACGTTGCAATGATGGCTGCTGGTGAGTATTCTATGACTGACCGCGAACGAAGAGCGGATCTAAGTACTCACCGCTCCTTAACCTCATTTTTCAAATAATGTGGGCAATAGTGTATACAGAAGTTACCAGCGGTAACGCTAAGGCTAGCGTGTAGTGCCAAATGTTGAACCAGCTCGAAATACCGCCTCGAAATGTATAAAAGTGTGCACACCGTCAGTGCTAATAGCGAGTTTTGGGATAGGGGCACCCTGTCACCCGTCGATTAAGGGGATAGGGGAATAGCGGAGCGCGAGAACTGAACGCCGCATCCTTCGCCCTTTCAGCGAACATTCTGCACTAGCACACTGGCGCCCGCAATTACCCGATACTTTTAACTGATAGGGTCTCCCTATGCTAAAAACTCGCTACGGAGTGCTGCCGCTGTGGGAGATTTTCAGAGGCTCACGGTATCTCACTAGGGAAGACTCAACGAAGTAAATAATTCAGAGTGACACTCTTGAAATCGTTCACATGGTGTGAGGACTTATCAACGGTTTGAGGACGGGTTAATTGACAGGGACATAATTGCTTTGGTATGTTGCAACGCTAATTGAGTTTAGGAAATGAGTAAAATGGAGATTCAACACTTAAACTACTACTTACGGGAGTGGCGTGATAGCATCCGTGATCCGTCCTACAGCCCGGGCCGTTTTTCAATACCTCTTGTCAGGCAAGGAGGCAATTTTTGTATCTTTATCTTCGTTTGCCTTGTGAAAGAAAAGTATTCTCTTTAAACAACATCTACAAATTTGCCTCGATGGCCCGGTGGCAGTTTGTGACATAGGATCGATGAAGGCGTACCAAAGAATTCAGATTATTTCTGCGCAGTTATTTTACTTTACATAACGACATTTGAATCAGTTTGCAAGCGTATATTCGTAATTTATCGTATCTTTATTCAATTTCAATTCCGCTTGGTTTCATGGCTCTCACGAGTAATCTGCATTTTCTTGTCGCAATGCCAGTTCACTATGCAGTTTTACGATGAAAAGAACCATAAAGCTGACCCAGTACGCTGATGTTAAACTATGATCACGGTTCACGATAGCTGTCAGTTGAGACCAGAAGATGTTCAGTCTCAACTCCGAGATTGGGAGTCGGAGTGAAAGCCTGACTTTTAACCATTGTCCTAGCTACTTGATGATGATTTGGCTTCTGTGTCTGCAAGAAGGTTCTTCAGTGGTGTGCACAAATAGACTTGCCGCTTTATTTCAAGTTATAGCATCGCCTGGTTCAAGAGGAAACATATGACGCCTTGGCAGCATTGTCGTATATATGTAATGAATTAGTTTTACGTACTCAGGACCGTGACTTCAGTGTCAAAATTCGAGGCCATTGAATAAAATGACGTCAATATTGTTATGCGCTTATGATCGGGAATCAGTATTAGGGCGCGTAATCACGAAAAATAAAAACGACGCTCCACGTGCAGGTGGCAACTCTTTCGGGTTTCGGAGCACGCACACTTTTTTTAGGAAAGCTACAACAGTTCAATATCGCTAATGCCTAAATAATCATTCAGAGGCTTGCATGACGCCACTCTGACGAAGTCATAGTGCATACGCTTAAGGAGTGCATAGTAGTAACATCATAGTGCATGAGTCACTATTGCAATGGGCGCAGGCTTATTTAAAAATGCTTATTTCTCCTGCCCTAGCACTAATTTTCAGTAGCTTACAGGCAAAAAAATAGAATATTGTCAGAACGCAACAAATATTTTTTTAGTTATTTTGTAACGTAACGCTATCCGATTTTTCTGTCGAGCTTCTTCCTTACTACAATTATTTTATGTACTAATATTCTGCATTTGTCTAGCGCTTGTGGAGTAGCTACACAAAATTCTGCTGTTAGTAAAGGGATTTATTATCACTGGAGGCTTCCAGTTAAATTCACAAAGAAATTTTGTTCTGACTACGAAATATTTTAAACAGCCTTTCTGCACAGCATAGCATGCAGTCGATGCCACAAAATGGCGTGCATCACGTTTTTTAATTCAATTTCTACTCTGCCTGTGATGGCATGGTATAATTCAGCTGACAGCCGTGGCCAGCACACCGACGAGGAGATCATTGGAAGCAAGAGCCTTGGTGGTGGTCGCTCTCCATCAGTCCAAAGCACGGGCTCCAATGTGAGGCGTGCAGGTAAGGAGCGAACATTGTAAGCGGATCTTGAAGGGTCGCTAATATAGATGGTCAGAAAGCGGCCATCAAACATTCGGTTTATGTGGAGTAAATGCCGTCGGATGTTCCTGCCTCATATACGTCCTTAGTACCAATATCATAATGTAAAAGGCATTTTGTATTTCGTGGTTTAACTCTGCGCATCGGGCATTCGCTTGAGCTCAGGCACATAGCAGTGCCTGGCATCGGTGAAGCCAGCAGTGGCGACTGCTACGGAGATTTAGAATTGTTCTTGAACAAATATATAACAGTACAAAGAAAGACGAACGAGGCGAGACGACAAGAACGGCGCTGAACTTCCACCTTTTATAGCGAAAAAATCTCGTGAACAAATAAACTCCGAAACAATCAGACGTCACTGTCAATGCATGCGCAAATAAGTGCGTTCTTTTTCAGAAATAGTGATTGAGGCAGAACTAACGCATGCTTCTTCCCAATTACATATCAGTTGGGATTCTAGGATTTCTCGTGTTACACTTAGTTTGCTCGTTTCTCTAATAACAGTGCCAGCAGATCTGGGGAACAGTCCTTACAAGTAAGGCAGTGGGTGGCAGAAAAACCTTCAGACTCTTTGCCGTCACGGGAATTTTTTACATTGTTGGCGTGTTCTCTCAACCTATAATTCACACATCTCCCAGTTTGGCCTACATATGTTTTTCTACAGTTTAATAGAATTTTGTATACTACGCCTTCTTCGGGTTCAACGAAGGGCTGCCCATGCTTCTTGCCGCAGTTCATTTGGTAGGTCATCTCAGGATTAGTTATTTTGCACAGTTTTGGCAGTTTGTGCAGAGCAGAGAAAACTACTTTCACGTCGTACCGCTGCGCAACTTTATTCAGGTTGCGAGACAGTTGGTGAATGTACGGTATCACAGCTACCTTTTGCCTATGCTTTGCGTGTGCGTCACACTTATTCACACTTAGTCACACTAGCACTCCTTCTGAAAAAGAACGCACTTATTTGTCCATGCATTGATAGTGACGCCTGATTGTTTCAGAGTATATTTGTTCACGCGATTCGTTTGCAATAAAAGTTGAAAGCTCAGCGCCATCCAGTGTCGTCTTGCCTCGTCCGTGTCTCTGCGCTGTTTTGTTCAAGACATGTACCAACACGCCCAATTTAACACTTTAATCTAGAATTGGTCCTCCCGCGCCACAGGAAAGAAGCCCGACCGCAAGAGAATAAGGTCGCACCCTTATTTCCATGCTATCCTCAGCTGTCTAGCTCTTCATGGGGGCGAAAAGGTTGGAAGGCTGAGTCTGAGCAAGCCAAAAAAAAGCTAAAGAAAGCAAAATTCTGGTGCACTTTCGTGCATGGGTGGAGCGCGTGCAGGTCTAAGTTCATTTAGCATGCATGGGTCAGTGTCTAATTTGAGAGGGAACCACGGATGCCGTTTTAATTACCAATAGTTCTGGTGCTACATACGCAAGAGCAGAAACCTTTTCGGGGAGAGAATAGTGGATTCAATACCTAATGGTATCATCCGCTTTTCGTAACCTCGGTGGTCGCATATTATGTCTTTTTCAAGCGCTGCGACCTGCCATTGGTTTCGAAGTGGACGAGGTTTCCGCACTGTCGACATGGTCAAGGCAACCAAAAAATTATCTTATTCTCGAACAAGAAGGAACCTACAGGCTCTGCATCTCAGCTATGAAAGCAAAAGTGAGAGCGTTTGAAAAAACGCTCATCGAGCGACATAGGAAATTCTCGGCATAGGATTTGCGCCCACTAAACTGTATATGAAGCAGGGTAGTAGTAAATGTCTGTACTAAATCCCTGATCAATGTTTGGGATTGAGTTGTCGTGTAACCAAGTCTTCTCCAAACGAGAAAGCAATATTGCTACCTCACTGTAGTCCATTCTGCATTACTTTATGCTTTCTGTTATTTACAAAAGCATTGTGCTGTGTTGTGAAATTATAGCTATGCTTTCTTAATCATTAAAAAGCGTTAAACTATCTATGCAGTTTTAGAGTTTAACACTTGCTGGGATCGTTTGCACATCGTGCTTACGTACACACAGCGCAACGGCGAACAAGAACAACGGGATGACACCGCATAAAACAGCGCTTCTGGGTGTGCCTTCCCATTGTTCTTGTTCTTCATCACGCAAGCTGTATGTATGTACGCACCTATAGAGTTGCTCGAATATTTGTGCGACGTGTCCCTCAGGGATCAGGTGCAGCCGAACAGCTACCTGCTGTCTGCCTAGCACTAACCAACCGAACGGTATCGCCATCCTACTCGCAGTGACCAAAGAGAGGACAGCTGTAACGACAGCACGGCTTACAACTACGCCCCGTCCGAATGGTGCTGATGTGGCAGCACGACTTATCAAGGACGCTCTCAACCACAAATATTCGCCATGCGACGACTTCTACAACTTCGTGTGCAGTACATTCTCGGGCGGCGACGATGTATTCGCGAAGGTCTGTGCGTTTTCGGCGTACCGCTGTTTTTCAGACGCGTGCCTCCGAAGCAATGCTCGAAAAAGTGCACTCGCGGAGAAATGGAATTTTTCAATTGTAATATAGTTCAGTATTTTTATATCGATATATTCTGTTATAGTGTGCTATACATTTTGATGCAATTTCTCAGTTTTCTCCATTCGCGCGTATTAGTTTTGCAAGCCCAGGTTTTACCGCAGATCCTCGTTTTCCTTTCCGAATGTATTGTGTGCTGCGTACTAGATTTTTAGGGTGTTGCTTTCACACTCAACCTGTGTATGTACGTGGTTATAGCATTGCGGAAATTCAATGTAAGCATAATCTGCCATATTCGTTAAATTTATGTTTTATCAGCTGCGGTGATCTCCTGTAATATGTCTCAGGATCAAGTTATCTTACAGTGCCCTTCTGCTACGCTTTGCCTTTTCTTACAATCTCTTTTACCAAGTGGGAAACAATGTGTGTAAAATGTAACAAAATATTTCTCACTTCAATTGTAACTGCAGATGTTTTACTGATTTTGAAGTACTTTTCTTTGCTAATAACACAAAATTGTGATGGTACTACAGAAATATTTGTTGTCGCAACAGTTTCGCTGTCAAAAATTGCACAGCTTTTCTTTTGTAACAACAGATAATTTTCTGTACATTTCACATTAGGTGGGCTGCCCTTCTTGGCCTTTTATTTGTAGTTAATAAACAAGTACACGAATAAACGGTCTTGTTTCTGGCTTCAAACACGCTTTACACGCTGTCTGGTAAACCTTTTGTTTTCTGATATGAAAAACTGACAAAGATCGGAACATGGCGAACATTACTGAGCTTACGTTGCCTGCAGGCAACTTTCACTGCTCCTCAGCGCTGTTGCTCTATTCATTCTTTCAGCTGAGATACCAAACACAACAAGCCATTAAGAAGATGTTATCGACGATGCACGTCCCGAGAAGGTTCCAGAGAGCGACACAGAAGGCGGCCGCCCTGTACAGGGCATGCGTCAGGCTCACATCCGACCGCAGTCGAGACGAAGTAAGGGCTCACTATATTCGCTATCTTTTGAAACTCAATAAGGGCACAATAAGGTCAAAACAATTTGAAACCGGATTTATGGCCTTAACACGACATCTTATATCAAAATGTACAGAATTCGAGAATTATTTCTTCAGTTGTTCTACCTAATAGTGTTTTGTAAAAATGGCTTGCAGTTGTTCACTAGCAAAACCAGCGCTATATAAAGCGGCTGTTCGATGTTTATCTTTGAAGGTGTTATAACAGATTACTGATTGGGCATAATAACTATGTTTGTTTAAATAGTATAATATATTCATAGTTCTCCCTGTGCGAACGTATAACACTCGTCGCAATTTATATTTTCTTGTTTTGGGTTATTACTTTGTTGTTTATGCCCTTTTGTTAGATCACATTTTTTGCATTTCTTTTTTATTACTTTTTATGCAGTTTACCATTGTTATCTGCCCTTCCCATCTTTAATATTGATAACAGCTTGAGAGTATAATCAATACATAAACAAAAAATTAGTTGGTAATAGCCTAAGAGCTATAAATATATCAAAGAAACATTGCCACAATTGCCTCAATATCAGCAGTGGTCTATCGGATAGATTAAACAGATTGGTAATGTATGCTATGGCTTCATAGAAAACGTGGTCGATGGGTGATGTAGCCTGTGGTTTTTCCGACCCTGGCGTCTATTACTTAGAGGAAGTCGTAGTTCCAAAGTTAGACAATCTTTTGTTTCATAGTGAAACAATTGCGCCAAGCTTAAGGAATCTTCAAGTCACCACAGCTACTAGAGCAGAATCAATGGCTGCTAGAATAAAATAGAGAGCTACAGGAATAGAATAGATGAGAATGTTAAAATAGGTAAGATATAGGAAACGTTCGTGTTAAATACCCTTTTTTTTCCGGTCCGAATTCTCGCTGTTTTTCAATTTGCAAGTGCACTGCTGTTCTCATGCTGACGATTTTATTGCACTTGAAGAATAAAATTTCCGTACAATAAAATATAAGGGGTTTTGTAAACCTATATTTCCGTTTCTTCTATCTGAGGTGCAAATATTCTTAAACGAGGGGTCTTTTTCCATACCTGAAGCTGGGCTACTTGAGGTCTTGGCACAGTCTTTGCAGACCAGAATCACACAAGAAGGCACGCGGAAACTCGACAGCGCTATTTATTATCACGAATTTTGGGTGTATGTCGTGCAAAATCGTCACTAAGAATGGTATATTCGTACTTATACCAGCGTAAATCATTTCCACAGGTGTTTCCAAAAGAACTCGAGCATTGAAATCAGTGTTCGTAGAGTTCTCAGCTTCGCTGTGGGCCATGGCGGGTAATTAAATCTCCTTTCTACGACTCTTGCGATAACGAATAAAATAGGCGTTAAAACATCCTTCGATGGACATTGTAATGAATCCCAGCTAGATTACGAGAACGGTTGCGCTAAAGCGAAGATTCAGCTTGCTGGCAGATGTTTAGGAGACGAACACATCATTTCTAAGCAAGAATTCTACTCTAGTCAAAAAAGAACTGAACAAATACAGAATAAAGGAAGAAAAGATGTTAACCTACTTGGATGAATATGGCAACATTCCAATAATGGTTTTAAATCATCTGACACATGTGCCAAGCTACTCAACCTTTTACACGAGGTCAAAGATAACACACTGTCAGAGAATCTGAATATATATATATATGGAGCCGACATAGTAGTGCTTATTGCGTCGCCTTAGTGCGGTAATGCAATACATTTATAATTATGCACATGCGATTGGATGTAGCATCTCAGATGATTACAGGTGCGCTACGTACAATGTTCCCAACTGTTGCCTTCACGAAGAGGGACGATTTCCGAACACAAGGCCATTTCAAATACTGGTGATTGTTACACTCAAAAGAACAAATGTTATCGAGAAGACTTACATAGGTAGACAGTACCAAGAGGCAAGACTCTCGGTATAGATCTTTAGGTATAGTGCTTGATATAATGATGAATTACGCGTGAAAATATGACAGAATCTCTCAGACGCTTCCAAGGCTAGGCTACATACACTCGATAAATTAATAATGAAAATGCGCCGTCCTACATTCGATAGCCCACATGCGGCAAGCTACGTTAGGGGCTTGGATATTACTAACATTATGTGATCGACTTTTATTTTAATCGCTTGAGAAATTTTAGTTAATCTAAAATGAATACATTGATATTTGAGATTAACAAACCCTGTACACCAAAGAACGCCCCAATCCCTTGGATTGAGTGGGAGTTCGCTTCCTTCACATCTATTTAGTAAATAGTAATGTACGAGTAATACAGAGTGCGAATATGTCCTAAAGAGAATATATTATTGCGGTAATTTAGCGTTAGACTTAGCCAGAGATAGGGGCTGTTAGGGGAATGTAAGTTAACGAAGCACCGATGCATCATTGTCATCAATAAATATGCATTGAAATTTGAAAATAGAAGTGTGTCTGGCACCTCAGCCATATTTGAGAGAGATAAAGGTAAGTAGTACCTTTTTGAATACTTTGAGAGAGATAAAGGTAAGTACTATCTTTTTTGAATACTTTCATTCGCTATTGACTGCACCCGGAGCTCAGTATCTGGGCCCATTGTAAAGCAGTTGCGTCAATAGACATAATGATCGATGGACGACTCTTGTTCTCAAAACGACACAATGCTTCCGCAGGATGACAAAAAATTCGAATTACCTTTATTCATGCATTAATTAATGACTATCTCTGGTGTAACCACTTGCTTGCTATGGTAATGTCCACTTCATTACTCAATTATTCCATACTGGTGTCGCACATTGAGTGAAGTAATTAGGGGAAGAATTGTATAAATAAATAGGATGTTTATGGTCATTTTATTTTTAAGGGGGGATTTTGTATACAGTGAAGTGCTCAAGTAGCTTTCTGATACATTCGCGCCATTGAAAACAGGGGGCAAAGTTCGGCCCGTGTCGTCTTGCTCTCATCAGTCTATTCACTGATGAGAGCAATATTTAGGTGATAGCCCTAATCATTAAAGTAGAAATAATTGGCCCTGTATTACCCCAATGAGCGTATCGTTTTGATAAACCTTGTTTTGAATAAGCATCGCGGGATCCTATTGATATTATGGCTCCTGAAGGCGTTCGCGTCTTATGCAATATATTAACCGTTGGACATGAGAAATGTGTTTCTGAATAACTAAAGTAATGCGACTGTAAAAAATCTGTGCGCTGAGGTTTTTATGCTTGCAATGATTAATACAACTGAGAAAAAAGTCCCCAGCCTCAACTTCAGTGTGCATTTTTCTTGCTGCCTCCGGTACAGATGGATGCAGTGAGGAATTTCCTGTGCGAGCTCGAACTCGACATTTCCGACCTTGACGACGACCCCAACTTTGACATCGTCCACAAACTGGTTTACCTAAATTTTATTTATGGCTTTCCGACCTTCATCAGGTTCAACACCCTGTTTGGTGTCTCTGGGAAGAGCATTTTAGAAGTACGTATTCACTACTTACAGCTTTGTTCAGACAAAGAACTCTTCATAATAAATTTACTGTCTCAATGCTTTCAATTGCTGGTTGGCAGTTTTGAAGCTAGTGTCGATCAAGGAACATTGGTTAACGTTATATATTAATATGGGCAATTGACTGCTCGTTAACTGGTGATTTAACTAAGAAGTTGTCTATTTTATCTCAAGTCAAGAACGGTATGCCAGAAAAGTGTTACAAAGTGTTCAATCTCGCAACAACGTGGATCTGTCTGACGTCTTGTTCATAAACTAGTTGAGCCGTCGATATTTTCTACAAAAGTTGCATGAGGTGGCGTTCTATGGCGGTAGGCATTCTACCGCTATACCCGAAGGTAACAGCAGCCATTGATGTATTGGAATAAAATATCAATCACAGGACTTGCTTGAGTATCATCGACTGCCCTAACGAATTAAGTGTTACATTCGGCCGCTGCTGGTACGTTGCATACCGCTATCGTTTTGGTTTCGCAAGAATGGGCAGGTTTCGCAAGCTAACCCCTCTGAAGTTGCCATACTGCTCACTTAAGTTCTCTAGATTTGCAATAACGGACTAAACTGCAAGAGATATCGCGAGCAATCAAAACCTGATGACTCCAATCGAAAGATTTGATGTCTCTGACACTGGCGTTTATATTGTCTGGGAAAGCCTGTATCGCGTCTGTAGATTTAATACTGACCACGAAGCAAGATTACTAGAGCAGAGCAGTGGATGCTATAGATGAAGGAATGATATCCAAGGCAGAGTTTTTATCTTACCAGTGGGGAAACTACGCTTCATAAAGTGACTACTATTATAAGCACGTTTTGGTGCCTCTGGATTGTTGCGACATCCAGAAGCAATAATTAAAAGCTATATGCTATACCCGTCACTGCCGTCTCTAAAATCATTCAATTGTTTTTATTTTCACTCCTATTAATCTCTACACCTCTTACGTCTTATAATTTCCGCTACTGCAACTCAATTTATTTTATTTGCATGTGGCTTTGCATTCACCATCAATCTTCAAGTTTGCAGCATAGATACAGTTTACTGCATCAAAAGCACTGTTTTTTGATACGTGGGCCGTATGAAAAGTTTCGCAATCGGCAACCTTAAATAGCTCCATGTGGACGAAATTTCCAGAGCACTCCACACGATGTCTCTCATAGCCTGAGTCGTTTCGTACCGCTAAAATCCATAAGCCAAATTAAACTATACGTTTATTTGATGAGAGCTTCATGAGTGAGGAGAAAACAACTGAGACAGCATAGTGGCTTGTGGCCTGTGGACCCGGGCAAATAAGTATCTAAATTATCACGAGAGATGCCACATGGCTTGAGAGATGGCCATGTGCGGATAAATAGGGGACGCGGTGGAAGAACAAGTTAGATGGCCGGACGAAGGTTGCGCAGGTGGCCAAACATTGCGCATACATCGCGCTGTCCCCGACAGATCGCGCTACTCGCAAAGGGGCTTAGTTTTTAAACGTACACGCTGGATGAAAGCAGATGCGGACGCGAAACAAATTGATAATGACGCACCTGTCTTAGCCAGACGAGAAAGCAAAACCGTGCACGTTTTGCTTACGTCTAGAGATAAACTGCACAGGATTTCAAGTACACGATAAGGCGGTGGAAAACAACTTCCTTCGCATAGTTTTTAAAGGGCTACGCATTAAACAACACAGATTGGGGTCACCTGAAAAACATAAGTAGCGAAACCATGAAGGTGTTGTGCGACTTGCCATGTATTTGACATGTACACAGACCTGGCAGTGAATACAAATTAAAAAACATATTTTTGATGCATGAACAAAAAGGGACACCAGTGCCAGTTTCACGCGAAGCAAGGTATTCCTGACTCCCGCATTTCAAGTGCAAATCAGTAGCCTCGTTTTCACCTACTGAAGCTTGGACAGCTTCCGCAGCTCCTGTCTTACCTTTCGCATCAGCGTTTTAGGCGCTGCAAAATTGCCTCATTATTATGCCTTCATAATTGTGGGGCATGGCTGCCATAACTTCCTCGTTATTGTCGGAACAGGATAATTGAAATTTGTAGTTGTTAAGCATGTTGTCCAGCGTCAATTCACAGGCATTTCTCAGAGTCACATGCTTTTGAAATTCCATCTCAGTTGCATGGAGCAAGTGAAACATAATTCGCTTTGGGTTCATGAGGCCTCCGCTAGTTTTGCTCAGAACAAGGCTGCTTTCTGGCTGTAGATGAAGGGCACTTTCGTCCAATAATCCTTTACGGCACTTCGTACACGTCTTACTCTTCAAGTACTTGCGGCATATAAAGCCAACTAAAAATAAATTATGCAGTCGACAGCTGCTGCTACTTCATACAACTTGTCGAACAGATGGTCAACCTCAGCCTCAACAGCGACCAGGCTATCTAGCTAATTTTTCATCAGCTAAACATGTCCTTCATACTTCGCATTGTCATCAAAAGCCACTTTCAAGTCGTTCAATGTTAGCAGAGGTACACCGTGCTAATTGTCAACTTGACAATTTCCGACTTCAGGAGGCTTATTCAGACTATACACTGATAGCATAGTGCATAGTTGAAGAAATGTGGGTATGACGGATGGCCCTTTTGACCCCCAGCTTGTCGAATAACCCCGAAGAAGCAATTGAGCACGTCTTGGTTACGTTGTGCTTTTAAGACGTATTTGAAACCGTACTTTTCAGCAGGTACCTTGATAGTTCCAATGTGGACAAAATAGTCACGCGAAAACATTCAGCAGTTTTCGCGTGACTATGAAAACATTGGTGCAGTAACTTGCTCGAGATATTTTTCCTGAAACCACTTATTTTCCCCAGTTATTTAGCCAATACAGCGACGTTCGCTTGACGGACGTGATCCTTCCTTGGTATAGCTCGACACCAAAAGGTTCAAGCTTTCTCCATCTTTCGACGCGGAAAAAAGCGACAGTTTCTCTCTACAGCCTTTGTATCCCGTCTTGCAACGTAGAACGAAACACTTCTTGTCCATTGTACTCACAATTGCATGCTTGTCGAGAAAGCAACGTGCACAAAACAGAAGAAAGATACGCGCCCACTCCTGCTGTAACCGGCGCAGGCAGCGCTAACCAAAGATGGATGGATGGATGGTATATAGGAGCGTCCCCTTTGAAACGGGGTGGTAACAGTTGCTATCATGTTCATTTCCCCCCTATATCTTAATTATTGTTTTAGATGGTTAACTATACCATCATTCTATTTATTGAATTGTTCTTTCTACTTTAATAACATTGTCACTTTTCTGCTTTTTAGCCACCAATCTTCCAGTCGTTTTTTGCTAGCTTCCACCGCAGCTTTATTCACCCGGCCACTGGTATTCCTAAACGCCAGCGCTTCAGGAACAGTAATTGCGCCTGCATCAACTTTCGGATGGATAACATTACATTTGAGTATAATATATTCAACTGTTTCAGGGGACTTACCACATACTGCACATGCGTTATCTTCAATGTTAAATTTATTTTTGTAGCTGCGTGTTCTATGGCACCATGATGTAGCTTCAGAAAGTAGGGCACTGCCTCTTGAGTTATCGAGTTATCAAAGAAAGCTTCCTTCCTGATCTGCCTTCTCCACTTTAGGTATAGTTTCATACTCTGTATCTTTTCCATCGAATTTATTCACTTTCTCCATCCTGTGTTTTTCATCGGTTACTAAACGCTTTTGTTTCTTCGTCCTTGTGACCAGCATACTTACTGGCTAGTTTCCTAATTCTTTTACTCCATTGTGAGTCAACACTTTTTAGGTATAGGTATTTAAATAATGTAGCTGCCCATCTATTACTGTCCAATTTCCTCAGGCGTTCCTCATATATTTTACTCTGAGCTTCCCACACTTCGAACGATGCCCAGCATATATCTCCCTGTATAGCCTTATTTGTGGTTTTGCTGTAGGAAACCAGTGCTAATCGTCCAACGGCTCTCTGATTTATTTCCAAAGCCGGCTGTGCCTCTGATTTCAGGCACAAAGCCGAAATTTCGAAAGTAAGCCCTGGCACCATACTACCTTTCCAACTACCCCTCAAAACCACATCCTGTTGTATCCCCACAATGCGCTATGCCTCATTATCCTGGTATTTCTTCTCCCTTTTGCCTTAAGTGATTCCTCATGCTTTTCAATGTATGCCAATCCTTCGTTTACCCATACCCCGAGATGTTTATATTATGCTACTCTGGGTATTTTACGACCTAATATTTTAATGCCCTGATCAGTTGATGCGTTGCAAATCATCAGGCCCGACTTAACTGCGCTAACGCTGAAGCCAGGAGCGTCCCCTTCGTCTCCGAAATGCTAATCTAGAGTTTGAAATTCTTCCTGATCGACAGCTAGCAGCACAATATTGTCTCCATACATCAAGTCGGGTAGGCGCTGATCTACTGCCTTTCCGCCTAATTTATATGACAGGTTAAAAACCTAGGTTACTTTCTTGTATCCTCCGTTCCACGTTTATCATATAAAGCATGAACAGCAGCAGTGATAGATGACAACCTTGTCGTAATCCTTTGCATACCTTGACAGCGTCTGTACTTTTTATCCCTTCCCATGTAATTTCTAATTTGTTATCCCGGTATATTTCCTTAGGAACTCTGTTATCTCATAACCGATATCTTAATTCTTATTTTAATATGTTTCACAGGAGATCCCTGTTTACGTTGTCGTACGCCCCGTTTATGACCAGGAAGGACAAAGGTCTATTTTCCCCTCTATTTATTTCGATGCATTGAGTAAACACGAACAGGCTATCATCTAAGCGCCGTTCTGAAGTTCTCTGATTATCTTGTTACTTTCTACCCATGTTTAAACCTTTAATTTCACCGCCTGCATGGCCCCCTGCATCACCACGCAATCTGTTGGCAAAACGGCCAAAGCATGCACGCGAGGCGGGACACGGCCGCTCCGCTCCAACCGCCGCCTTTTCGGCATCTGCAATATTCTTCGGGGTGAGATGCCCGAGTGACTTACTTATCATTAACCGCAGTATACCTACTGCAGGGCTTAGACCTCTCCCATATTCTTCCATTAATCCGGTCCTGTGCTAGCTGCACCAACCTGACTCATGCGAACCTTTTAACCTTCATCGCCCATCTTATTTTCTGCCACTACCTGCTACGTTTTCTTTCCCTATTCAATTTGTTACCCTTAGCGACCATCGGTTACCATTTCTTCGCACTACATGTCCTGACCATGACCATTGCTTTCTTTAATACAATTAAATCGAGTTATTTCTGTCAATCCTTCTGCACGCCTCCAACCTCTAACATCACATGTGCCATTTTTCGTTCCATAGTATTGCCCACAACTTAAGTATAACCCTTTGGCCTCCACATTTTAGTCCCTTATGGGAGCACAGGCGAGATACAACTGTTATATACTTTCCTATTGAGCGATAGCGGTAAGGTGATAGTCATACCACAGCAAGTACTTGCCACCTCTGCTCCGTCCCAATCATATTCTCCTAGTTTCGCATTTCATGCTCCGGATCTGCGGCTACTACCTGCCATAAATATACATATTCACCTACGACTTCGAGTGATTCGCTGCCTATTGTGAATTTCTTTTCCATCCCGATGCTGTACCGTTACATTTCTGTTCTGCTTGTTAATTTTAGGCGTATCTTGATGCTTTTCTGACTAGGTCATCAACCATTCCTTGCAGTTCATCCCCGGATTTGCCTAACTAGGCATCCGCTTAGCTAGGAATATGCTTACCGCACATTGCTCGGGCATTCTTCGTCAAGCCTTATCACTAAGTGCTCCAATTCCAAGTCTCTGAAAAATTCATCCAAACAAGCTGTGTATATTACTGGGGAGGTCTGTTTCATTGCATCATACCTTTATTTGTGGTCGTTTTATTGCTCTATATGCAGAATTATGATTTCTCTGCAGCCACTATATATCTTATCGTAGTTTCACATACGGCTCATCTTGCAATGCCTGAATGGCTTGCGAGGCTTCGACACAGTCAAAGGCTTCTCGCAATCAATCAATGCGACGTATAAGGGCTTGCTATATTCCGAGAATTTCTCTACTACCTGGTTGATAGTACGGATATATTCTACAGCAAAGTACCCTTTTCTAAAACCTCCCTGATACTTGTGTTGACTGAAGTTCAAGGTTGTCCTGATTCTATTTGGGCTTACGTTAGTAATTATCTTGTAGGTAACAAATAGTAAGACTATTGCTCTGTAAATTGTCAAGCCCTTAGTGTCCCTTTATGGATATATCTATACTTTTAGCGTTTTTCCATGATTTTGGTACCGTCGATGCACCAGGTATTGCTTGTACATGGTGGCCAGTTTTCCTTGCATTGTATCACGCAGTACTTAAACAAATATGTAGTTGCCTGATCCTTCCCAGCTGCATGCACCTAACTTATAAAGCTTTATTAGAGTAGTCATTCATTATGGCGGAATACCTCACTGCCCTTCACTACTGCGAATCTCATTATTGTCGTGACTACTTCAGCTGCTACATGATAAGTAAAATTCTTCGGCAACGTTCGGCTAGTAACTAGCCCGAGTGTTAAGAGCACATGCCGCCGATGTTGGGCGTACTAGTGATGTAACAAGCAGCGGCTAAAATTATAACGCTTTGATTTCTCACACATACATAAAGGCGAAAGTTGCCAGCCTAATGGTTTGTATTCTGCGCTTTTCTGTGTTCACTTAAGCATTGACAACGTTTCAAATTTCTCTCTGAAATTAACAGGAAGGATTACTGGTTCCAACCGAAACAATAGAAATTACACAAGGGCTACAAGCGCCAAACGGCAAGGTTTCGAAGCGGGCACTGGTGGCTCGGAGTTTTTGAGAACAGCTTTACATAAACTAGTAGAGTGTCACTATGGAAAAGTGGCTGGCATGAAGCAGTTTCCTTCATGCGTGCTCTTATCTTATAGGGTATGAGTAATTACTTATATGCATCAAAACTGGTCTACAGACTCCTTACCGGCAGCTAAAAATATCGGCCGGAAGCGCATATTCATAGACAAAATGCGCTTACTTGTGAGCTCACACCTGTAATATAGAAACAGTCACCCATTACTATCCGCACAGAGTGATCATGCAACGATAAAGTAGATTCAAAAACCTTTCTTTGGGCCATGAGATTGCGTTTTGGCTGATGCTAATGAGTAGTTACTAAGCTATTACAAATCTAATCCACCTTAGGTGACTCCAGTAGGCGTTTGACATAAAAATGGATGAGTGAAAAACGATGACACAGCCTGTAGGCACCAAGGTACAGAGGCATCAGGCCCCTCTGGCGGATTGCTTTTCCGGTATAAAAATAAGTTTTTCTCGGATAGTATGTCCTATCTACTCCATAGATCGTGGTTTTGGAAATTCATATCGGCTTGTCTGCATGATTCGGCTGTACTTTAGTCTGCACTATATTTAAAGGAAAATGTGGAAAAGAATGAAATTTCATTATTTAACTTGAGAAGCAGGCCGTAGCCCATTTTCGTAACGTGTATAATGCTTCTCGTGAGTGCTTTTTCTCTAGTATTTCATCAATATTAAATCGCTTTGTTGTTACCCTGAGAGTAGCATTAAACATATATAAATATCGTTTGGTCAGCCCGGCACGAGTTCATACACTTAACTTTGAGAAGGAACATGCCATCGCTCTTCATTTTATTTTGACTGTACGATTCCCCTTCAAAGCGTTATTGACCACACGGTTAAAAAAATGTAAAAAGACAACCTAATGGAAAATTTATTAACAAACTATTCTTTTCTCATTCGATTTCTGTTTTCAATTTTTCTTTAATTTTGCCAATATTTGCCGATAAAGCGTTTTCTATTCATTAGAATTATTTTAGTGACCAAGGTTTTTTGTGGAAAAACCGGCTAATGGTGATTTCACAGTCTTTGCTGTCAATCGTTTTGCTGTAATTCTGCAGAGATTTTATTATTATATATTTATTAGGAAGCAAGCTAACTTGCAATTTTACGTAGTTTTGCTGTCAATGCTTTTTTTTGTGTACAGATATCTGCTGCTCCTAACATCTTGCCTAATAAACAAGCTCAATGTAAAACAAACGCTTGTTGAAGAGAACAGAAATTTTCGGTTCTGCTATATTTTCTGTCATGTCCAATGAAAGAATTAAGAATGTCATGGACAATTGCCTCTCTAAAACACGGTATTTCTGAGTTGCATTCGTTTATTCAAATGATTCGACAGCGCACATTATTTTCATTCCTGTACGCACAGTTTCTTCCATGCTGCCCCGGCTTTGCGTACCGGTATAAAGTGTGAAAAGCAGATCGAACGCGCGCTTATCGCTCTCACGAATGCTGTATCGGAAAGGTTATTACTAGTTCACTGCGCTCTAGTAGTACCAAAATCTTCATAGCTGGGGCCCCTCGTAGCTTCGCTATGTCATGAAGTCGCGCTCTGTCGTTGCGTGTGCATTGCAAGGCGCAGCCTCAGCATATTGCTTATAAGCAAATACTGGTTGCGTGTGGAGACTAGATAGGGGAGGAGTGCTCACGGAAAACGTCCAGTAGTCGTGCTCTAGCACCAGCCTGCATATTCTCTCTAAACTTGAAGTCGAATGCCGCGCAGTTCATGGAAAGGAAATTTCGTGGTGTCTTGCGTCAAAGTAGATCTTTTTTTTCTGTCTTGTTGTTGTTGTTGTTTTTTTTGGAGGGGGGGGGGGATGGAGGAGACTTCATTTCTTGCGTTCTCCGGGTCTATAAAGTATTCGTAATGCGACCTACATAAATCTTATTCTCATAAATATTGACTGAATTCAATCACGTGGAAATAAAGGTGTCGGCTAAGTTCGGTAGCAGGGAACAATTCGGCCTCCGCAGTTTTTACGTGCGAAAGCATAGCGCCACGCGTACTGTACACATGACGCAGAAACAAGTGTAGACGCGAAGCGCCTTCAACACGCCGCCATTTTATCCCAGAATATTTTTATATATTGTTGGTGGTTGTGGAAAAGAAAGGGCAGTGCCTCCGTTCTCAGTGGAGAAATAAAGTTGTCAGATGTGCATATGTCGTCGGTTTGAATCGCAGTCGCAAACTAGCCTCCATCTGGACTAGAGTTGTGTTGTGTGTGTAGCGTTTGGTTTAATGGCGCATAAGCAACTAAGGCTATGATGCGCCAAACACAGGGTTCAGTATCTCTTTATTGTGTTTAGAAGGCAATTTGCTCCAGAGTGTGTTTACAATATTTGCTTCTTTTAGAAAGACAAAATACAAGAAATGTTCAAAAAGACATATACATCTAACACCAATGCGGGATGAAAAGGAATGTGTTCATTCCTTTGGAAGGAATGGAAGGAAGGTGGGAGGGAAAGCGGGAAGAGACAAATGCGTGCCGTAGTGGATATGACGTCAAGAATGTGACGTCACGCAACCGGAAATAGAGTTTAAAAAAAAGAGCATAGGAAGAGATTTACGCGCAATTTGAATGTAACAGTCTAAAAGGGGTAAACAAGAAGTGAATTAAGCTACTGAAAACAACCAGAAGCGACCAACATCAGCATCCGCACTTTCGCCGTACTGACTCTATACATTTTTTTGAATACCATATTTTGTGATTTATTGGACCACTCCCGAGGTCTGAGGAAGGAATAGGTAGGGAGGTAGACATTTCATTTAATTCATCAATACTTATAGATCTTCTGAGAATAGTATGTCGAGACTAGCATCTGCTCTAAAAAGTTTCCAATTTTCTAAATGAAGCTTCCAGCGACATGGTTTTGTCATTGTTACTGATGGTGATGACGACCCGTTAATAATAGATAGGGGATCACTCCCATGTGAGTTGTCTATAACTTCCTAGGTAAAATCCGTAAAAATAGACGGTGAACAAAATGACAGGTCTAAAACGGTCAGTTTTCGAGTGCGCGGAGAGCAGTATGTTTTCTTGCCTCTGTTCAGTTGGCAGAAATTGGTGCATAGGATAAAATCTTCTAAAATACGACCACTGGCGTCCGTTTCTTTGCTCCCCCAGAAAGAGGAGTGTGCATTAAATTACCCGACTAACCGGTATGGGGCCGGTAATTGCATTAAACGTGAACCCACTTAGTGTTATTTTTAGATGACGCTCAAGGTATGTAGAAACCACCGTTGCTGTTCTAGAACGAAGTATCGTGACTGCGACTGCTTCTTATTTGTTTTTAACTTGATTTCTTAATTGGCAGCACCGCTCTGCACAATGATTGCGACTCTGACAAAGAGCCTTTTGCTTGCAGTCGATCGCAGCAAAGGACTTGGTATTTTTTGAAGATTTTTTTGTGCTGTTCCCTGCTTGCTCTCTTGTGCGCACATAAATATAGGCGAAAATGAGTTTAATAAGTCTGTTTTGTATGAGTAGTTTTTAATAAGGCCTCGGCAATTCCACTGTATGAGGAACGCCATTTTAGTGCTTTGTAGCGAAAGCTCCACTAAAGTATGTTTTGAAGCCATCGGCGTGGCACCCTGGCAGGAGCTGCAAACTTGGGTCTCTCGTTTCACAAGGGACGCTTATGTTAGAGTCAGCCTGCCAGTACCTGCTATTCACGTTACTCACATCGGTCACTAAGGAACGTGCATACGGCGGCCTAAGTAAAGCGGGGCTTCATATGTTGGCTGGTAGCCTACGTTATCGCGTCATACTCTTAAAGGCGGTGCTTACGTGTCCACCATATTTGGAGAAAATAAACGCCTTTACCACCGCCGCCTAAAATACCGGTGAACTTTGATGCGTTCAACGGAACGCTGGTTGTGTTCGATGCAACGCTCGCTCCCCGCAGCCAAAGCTTTCGCTCCGCACTCGCTTCAGCTGCATTGACCCCGTGTAATTTGTTTAGCTCTTATTAGAAACTTATGTTTCCGGTTTGTCAGGGCCCGTTATTAGCGCCCTCTCTTTTTTGCGGTCTAGAGAGTTGGCCCGCCGATGTGACGGGGTGGAGGGTGGTACATCACATCGTCAGATGTGCTGGACGATTGTGTAAAAGGCATCTCCCATGGATTTGAGTTTCGCCTCCTTTTGTGAGGAGAGGGCCTGGGGCCGGCTGGCTTGGCAGTCTTCACGACATATTTAGAAGGGGGGGGGGGAGTAGCGTTAGCTACCTGATGCCAGGAATCATGAGTGAGGCCTGGCCGGTGGCCGAGGAACGCTTTGATGCCGCGCCCTCATGTGTCACAGCGGAGTAGGACGGTTTTTGATTGACAGTCTACTGAGAACTTCCTTGTAAGTTATATTTTGCGTAACATTCAAGTTTACAATTTCCTTTGCTTTTTCGTAAGTCGACAGGATCGTGAATATGCCGGGTGGTTTCTTTCGCACTTTGCACAGAGGTGTGGTTCGACTCTGAAGATGTCAATAGAATGTTCGTGAGAAGCACTTTTGGCGCATGTTAGCTGCCCGCGGCAACTTTAGAACCCATGGCCGTATTTCTAGAAATTATAGCAAGGACATGGGCTTGGGATGTTGGTTGGTGGCAGTTTAATTGTTTTAACGTCTCATCTGTATTCGGTAAACATTTGCCACATTTTGTTCTTTAATTCGTTCCAGGACTTCTGTCCCATATTTCAGGTCATTGTCTGAGATGACTCACCGTACGGTGTGTTTAATGATCTATTTTGAGTGATGCTCACTGGTCGACTCCAACTTGGTTATTCCAGGCAGCTTTTGAGACTGGTGGCTGTCTAGCACTTCTAAACGAAGGTCACCACTGGCAATTTTTTTAGATTGTAGTCTTGACCTACTTTTTCTGTCAGAGTCTTTGTAACCACGAATGGCTAGATTATGCGGGCAGTTTTTTCGCCGTCGTCGCTGCGGATGACATTGAAGCGAGAGAAATGCATTGTTTTTTGTTTAAACTTGGCTGTTTCGTTGGTGTGCTCCTTTTCCGAGGACGATTTGTTGAAAGAGACGAAGTAGTCATAAAATTATATTGCTGTTCGGACACGGTGCCAGCCTCCCACCATTGAGCCCAACAAAGGAATGGGACAGAAACTTATGCACAAGGCGTGCCCACATAAGCTGTACACCGTAACTATAACCGTATATGGCATAACTTAGAATGGTTAGCCACACAAGGTTAACCCTCGCCGCCTGGAAGCAGGAAGACACTAAGAAGGTAGGAAAAGACAGGACAGCAAGATACAGGGGAGGGTAGGAAAAAGCGACTGCCAATTTCCCCCTGGTGACTCAGCCCGGAGGTGCCGTATCTTGGAAGCGTGGGCAAAAGTGGCGTGTTGCCCCTGCCGAAGGTTCTTAAAGCTGCTAGCACTCGGCATCGGCTCAACCACCAGGATCCCCTTTTCCCAAACACTGCGATGCCCCCCAAGGCTAATCGTGGATGCCCGGGCCCGTGATGTCGCACAGTATACACAAACATCTGTTTTAAGTGATTCCCCCTGCGGGGTCCATGACCACTATAAAAGAAATGCAAAATGTGGTGGAAAAAAGTACGACCCCACTGAACGCTGTACAAAGTATTTGATCCCGCATACTTGGGCAGAGTAGTCCAGCACTTTGACCGCTGCGCCACCACGACGGGACACTAGCTATTTGCAGCACTACAAAAGGTGAGGGCGACCTGAGAAATAATTATGATCGTACGCACTACATGAGTGAGCTCTTTCTCTACTGCGCCTCGTTCGGCAATAAGAGCGTAGGAGTACACTCAAGTAACGTAGCCATCCTGACAATAGCATAGGGCGTCCGTATCCTTTTTTCTAGTGCCTGCGAGTATAGCTTTCGATGTTCAGTATTAAAATACGTTTCGATAGAAGCTTACGAGGAAAAAAATACACGTAAAGCGAGCCTTTATGTTAAATTCAAAAACAACCATGTTCCTTGCATAAGCATTTTCAGTTAATTTGAAGGAAAAATACATATATAGTACGAACAGAAAACCTTCTCCTAAAAATAAAGCATATTCTGTTATTTTACTTCAAGAATATTTAGGTACAGAAAAACACCGATATTGTTATATTCGTTAACAGGTATTTTCTAGAGTGCAGCTTCATTCAGAACACGCAAAAAAAACTTTGCGCGGATCTGCACTTTGATTTTAAAGAGATCCGTTTTATAATGCAGGAACTGAATTATCTTCAGCGGGAACCTATAGCGCGAAAGCCTCGCGCTCTTCGCGTCCTCCTGTTGTTTGATGTCATCGGCCTATCTTGCTGCTGCGCTCCGAGTGCTAGCCAGTGATCTTTCTTCTTTGATGCAGAATGGGACAATACAACCTACTTTTCATTGACGTGTGATTTGTAATCTTTTATTTGTAGTTATTACCTGATGAAGGCGCGGCACATGCTCTGAACATGCGGTTGATTTCAATGTTTCTTACTGATACAGATGACGATAAACAAAGAAGATGAGAGCTGGATGAAAGACTCGCATGAAAGGTTCAGCGGGCCGGCGTTGGAAGTGTTTTACGCAAAATACTTGTTTACTTACGACTCGGAGCTTGACGTTGAGGGCATCATCAAGGACATCATTCGTTTAGAGCTCGTCGGTGGGTACGCCCTCTTGCTCTGGGAATGTAGGAAAAATGTTTCACGTTTGCAAAGATCGCTAATGCAGACAAAAAGTAAAAAAAAAGATAAAGAAAATAAAGAAAAAGGCTGAGTACTGCGCCTTAGGCGCGGAAGTCTAGCAAAAACATATTGCTATGGGATATCGTTAACATACAAACTCTTCGTATGAGGCGTATCTTATTCACCTCCAATACATTTCTCTTCTTCATGTTCCTGTAAACTTAAGGTACTTTCACTGACGTGTCTAAATGACAAGGAAGTAATTTTATGATGAATTATTTAGAAGTTTTCATATTTTTCTGTTTTAACTATCGCGGTGGAAGAAATTGCGAAGAGCGGAGCGAATGGAAACAGTCCAGCTCAGGCAGTCTTTCTCGGCATCGCGCTCATCTGGTTCGCGGTAGTTTTACTTCTGCTGTTTTGCAACTGGAGCACTACATTCATTCCTTACAAAAGGTGGTGACTTGTGCAGAGCGCGTTCGCAAGTGGCAGTGGCTATGACCTGCATGAGTGAAGCGTTCTTAGCTCGCTGCATACAGTGCTTTAATTTTGCTTCCTACATCGTACTCGCTTCACCTACATGAGCCATAGCCACTGCCGCCAGCGAAAGCACGCTGCGCTAACCACCATCTTTATTTTGAACAATTATGGCACTCCGGTTGCGAAAGAAGAAAACGGACGTAAAGAACACAGAGCAAACACTATCGCGAACAGGATCAGCGCGCCAAGTACGCTGGCGACAGGCAGGCGGCCTGAGCTGTGCCTTTATGCACGCGCTGTGCTATTCGCATTATTTTCGTCGCGATAGTGAAAATTCCTAAACGCGGTACCTGAGCAGTGCTCCAAAGAAATCTGCCTGCAACTTGAACTGAAGTGCTTGCTTGCCCTCATGTTCATTTGAACGCACCTCCCCCCCCCCCCCACCCCATCTTCCCTGCGCACAAATACTTTTCTCGCCATCTGGTCCTAACTTTACATTAGGGATTGCGCGTTAATCAGAAATCGCATGTGATTCATCCCGGCTAATATTTACTTCCGCACTATGCTTACGCTCGAGCGAACAGTTTTCAAAGCTACTGCAGCACCATCGGTGAATGCATGAAGTTCTCTAACACGTGCTGTCTTTCCTTCCAAAACAGTGATGGACTTTATTAAAATTCTCCGGAGGCAGCTGCGGTTTTTACCCCTCATTGGAACTGTTGGCCGACTGGGAAGATTTACGAAAGGATACGTTTCAAATGGTGCGTTCTTGTTCACTCTGCAGTGACTGTTCCAAACATTCACATTATGATCAAGTGTTACCTTATTTTTAGGGGCATCGCATGTAATATGCATGAAACATTATCGATTCAGTCAAACAGACACTTAGAAACTATATCAGTTGGTCAAGTCGAAACTAAAGTCAGCGGCTGTGTGTGGGGCTCAACGTTCGTAGGTTTGCTTTTCTTGCAATGTGCAACTTGTGCCATTATAACATTCTTGTAAGACTGCAAGAGGCTGGAGATCACGAGAACGAAGCAGCTGTAGCAACATCAAGTATTGAGGCTCTTGGTAACATGTTGTAGCGAAGATTGCTGCAGCCTCATTTTATTGCAAAAAAATTTAAAAACGTACCCCCCTGTTGTGCAAAGCTAGCGTTCCTTCAACCAATACAGAATGCCGAAATTATTCTGGAGCCCTCCAAAACGTCGTTCCTCAAAGTCCAAAAGTCGCTCGAAAATACTATGACCAACATACCATGACACAAATGCCACACAACAGTATAGCATATTTATATACAGTGGAAGAAGGCCAAGCCTAGACGGCAAGGTCGAGACTTTATTTTTTTTTTTATTTATTCAATCCTCAAAGGCCCCATTTAGGGGTATTACTTGAGGGGTGGGCTTGGAGTACGGCGGTTACAATAAAAAATGTCTTTCGATGGCAGTCTTGAAATGATTAATGTCGGTTAGTGAGTCGATGTGGTCGGGAAGGTCGTTCCAATCCAGGGCAGTGCGGAGAAAAAATGACTTTTGGAATGTTAGCGTATGGGCGCGCTGGGGGTAGACGGCATTGGAGTTGAGATGAGGAGATGACCAATGGGCTGGACGGATGAACACGTTGTTAGGTGGCAAGCTGTGATAAAACTTATGATAACGAGAAAGGCGAGCTAGTTTCCGGCGTAAAGCTAGATTGTGAAGTTGAAGTTTGGATTTTAGTGCGGTGACGCTGGTGCGATAGGAGTAATCTGAAAGAATGAAACTTGAAGCTCGATTTTGAGTAGATTCCAGTAAATTGATCAGATTAGTTTGGTGAGGATCGAATATAGCTTGAGCGTACTCAAGTTTGGGTCTGACAAGCGAAGTGTAAGCAATTAGTTTGACAGAAGAGGGAGCTAATGAAATGTTGCGGCGTAAGTAGCCAAGAACGCGACAAGCGGAGTCAGTTATATGAGAAATATTACTGGACCAGGATAGGTCACTGGAGATATGAATGCCTAGATATTTGATAGTGTCAGTTTGAGTTATAGGAAAATCGTAAAGATGATAGGTAGAAGGTAAGTAGTTATGCCGACGGTGTAAAGAGACATGAAACGTTTTATTAACATTTAATTTCATAAGCCAGGTGTCGCACCATTCTTGCACGTTAAGCAGATAATTCTGTAGGATAGCGATGTCAGATTGGTTATTTATGGCGCGGTATATTACGCAGTCATCAGCAAACAGCAGTATGTTAGATGTTATGCAATTTGGCAGGTCATTAATATAAATTAGAAAAAGTAAGGGCCCAAGTACAGTACCTTGAGGAACGCCTGACCGGACTTGGGAAAGGGTAGATGAATGGGAGTTGGCGACAACAAACTGGAGACGATTTGATAGAAAATTATGGATCCAATTCAGTACACAAGGGTCTAAATTAAGGGTAGATAGTTTAAGCAGCAAATGTCGATTTGGGACTTTATCAAAGGCTTTTTCGAAATCTTAAAAAAAAAAAGGAGTCTGTGGGTATGCTAAGGTCGAGGCTCGTGTGAATATCGTGAAGGAAAAGAGCAAGCTGAGATTCACAAGAATAGCCTTGACGGAAGCAGTGTTGGTTAGGATGGAAATAGCCAACGGATGAAAGGAATGTTGCAACCTGGGAATAAATAACATGTTCCATAATTATTGAACAAACACTGGTGAGGGATATTGGTCTGTAGTTGCTGGGTGACGAGCGATTACCTTTCTTGAAGAGAGGAACGACCTTTGTCGTGTTAGCCCAGGCAGGGGGGGCGCCGTTGCACCCGCGCCGGAACGCTGCCAGAGAAAGCAGTCCAGACACCGAGCTCCCAAGCGACGAAATGAACCCTCGTTTATTCTCGCACTCCCTTTTATACACTTGCGCCACAGATACACTAGCGCCACTATCGCAGTCGCAGCTGCCAGCCAAGCCAAGCCAAACCAAAACAGATGATAACAGCACATCCCCCTTTTCAAGCACTATTAACTTTACATGCATACAAACACGACAACGGCATACTTTACGGCATACAAACACGACAGAACACAGTCGCTCCAGGATCAGTCGTCCACGCCCAGCCTTATGGGTTTGCGAACAACCCTTCCAAATCTGGTCGTAGTTACAATTCCAGATTGAGAATTGCCACCGTCAGTCTCCGTCTGAGTTAGAGGCACCAAAGCTTCCGGAGCTTCGTCAAATTGGTTGTCTACTCCAGTTACCAATCCGGCCCTGCTGGGCTGTTCCTGACTATCCGGAAATTCGTAGTTCCCGCTATCTACCCGGTCTTTTGGGAGACGGTTAAGCATTCTCCTGTTTCGACGGACTTCAACCCCGTTTTCCGTTTGAACACGGTATGAACGCGGCTGTGGTGCTGCTCCGAGCACTGTACCTTTGGTATGGAGATCAGTCACCCACACCACATCACCTGCTTCCAGCTTTGGGAGATTTTTAGACCGGTGACGTCGGTCGAAGTGGCGGTTTTGCTCCTTTCTGACTTTACGGTCCTTGGCTGCCGCTTCTTGCAGACAGCATTGTCCCGGATTGCGGTGCGAAGGCAGCATTGGGACTCTCGTCCTAAGCCTTCTACCCATCAGTATCTCCGCTGGGCTGACGTTCAGAACACCAGGTGTGGCCCTATAAGCCAGCAAGGCTAAGTAAGGGTCGTCCGATTTTAGAATGAGATTCTTAACCGTCTTTACCATACGTTCGACTTCCCCGTTTCCCTGGGGGTGCCTCGGACTCGAGGTGACATGACGGAAGCCATACAGTTTTGCAAATTTCTCGAACTCGGCACTGACAAATTGGGGACCATTGTCGGTCACCACACACTCGGGAATGCCATGTCTCGCAAAAATGCTTTTCATTCGGCTTTTCACGGTAGCAGATTTTGTTGACGGAAGAATGGCAATCTCTGGGTATCGCGAAAGATAGTCTACTACGACAAGATATTGCTGTCCCTGAATTTGAAACAGATCGACCCCTACTCTCTCCCAAGGAAAAGAGAGCGTTGGCGATGCAATCATCGGTTCGATCTGTTCTGGCGCATGACTCGCGCAAACGCTGCACTGTTTCACGAATGACGCTATCTCAGTGCTAAGTCCCGGCCACCAGACAGAACCTTTAGCCACACTGCGGCATCGCGAGATGCCTTGGTGACCGTCATGCAGTTTGCTTAGCGCTTCCTTGCGAATGGTCTGAGGAATGATGAGCCTCATACCTTTGAGCAGAAACCCGTTCACCAAAGTAATGCATGCACGTTCCTGCCAGTATGGCAGAAGATAACAGGGAACATTTTGTTTCCTGGGCCACCCTTTTTTTGCACACTGTGCGCAAGCTTCGACACACTTCGTCTTTTGCTTGACCTTCTTTTACTCTTTTCAAGAAATCGTCGCCTGTTTCTAAACCCAGTAAACAAGCTTTCGAGTAAGCGGTTACCTCTGAGACAGTTAAACAGCTTTCCACTTTCGTACGAGCTAACGGCGAACGTGAAAGAGTATCAGCAGTGGTTAGCGATTTGCCTGGTACATATAATACCGAAAAACTGTATCGCATCAGGCGCAGACGAAAACGTTGAATTCTTGGCGGCATAGCATCGATTGCCATGTGACCCAACAGCGACACCAATGGCTTGTGGTCAGTTTCAAAAACAACTTCCAGACCACGTATATACTCATCAAACCTTTCCGCTGCCCACGTCAACGCCAGCGCCTCCTTTTCGATCTGGGAGTACCGTTGCTCGGTTTTGGTGAGCGAACGAGAAGCGAATGCAACTGGTCTACGTTGCCCGTCTTTTTGCTTTTGAAACAAAACTGCTCCCAGACCGAAAGACGATGCGTCAGCTGAAAGAGTGGTTTGTAGCGAAGCGTCGTACAAAGCCATGCATTGCGCTGAACAAATGAGCTCTTTGAGTTCTTGGAACGCTTTTTCCTGATTGCTGTCCCAGACCCAGTCCCTATCCTTGTGCAAAAGAACACGCATGGGAGCAGTCACTTGGGCTAAATGTGGCAGGAAGCGGCCCAAATGATTCGCCATGCCCAAAATGCTTCTAAGCTCAGTAACGTTTCTGGGTGCTCTCAAATCTTTTATAGCACTGACCTTCGCTGGATCAGGATGAATACCTTCCTCATTCAAAATGTGACCCAAAAAACGCACTTGCCTAACCCCGAATAAGCATTTCTCTTTGTTTAATGTCACATTTGCCCTTGCTAGGCGTGTGATCACGTTATTTAAACGCTCATCGTGTTGAGCTTTGCTTTCGCCAAACACTAGGACATCGTCCATGAAATTAACGACCCCCGGCAGGCCACCTAGTATCTCAGACATTCTCTTTTGGAAGTATTCCGGAGCGGAGGTAATTCCAAAGGGTAGTCGCGTGAAACAGTATCTATCGAAGGGTGTTAAGAACGTGGTTAGCTCTTCCGAGTCTTTACTGAGTTGCACCTGGTGGAAGGCTGAGTTGGCATCGAGCTTTGAAAACCATTTCGCTCCCGACAGTGACCCTAGAGCTTGATCCACAGTTGGTAACGTAAATCGCTCTCGAACTACGCATTTGTTCAATTTAGTGAGGTCTACGCAAACTCTCAGGTCTCCTGAGGGCTTCACTACCGGAACTATTCCGGCGCACCATTCGGTGGGCCCGTCCACTTTCCTGATTATGCCTAAACGCTCCATTTTATCTATTTCGCGCTTCAGGGACTCCCTCAGGGGAATTGGTACCCTGCGTGGAGCGCTTATGGCATGCGGGATAGCGCCAGCTTGTAGCCTGATGGTGTACTGCCCTGGCATCGTACCTAGACCGCGGAACATTTCTGGAAAACGCGTCTCGTACTGCAGGTTTCCCGACTCGACCGCGTCTGCAAATTTCACGATACCTAAGACCTCAAGTGCAGGTAATCCTAGAAGGACGTCGCGTAACGGACTGACAACGTAGCATGTTTGATACACAGTTTTCTCTTTCCATGCGATCTCTGCTACGAATTTGCCTAGTACGTTAAGCTTACTGCCTCCTGCACCTAGCAAGATTTCATCGGTTTTTACCAGTCGGGACGGTAATCCCGGAAACGTTGCTGGTAATACTGACACTTCAGCACCTGAGTCAACCTTTGCAAAAATGGGCACAGAATTAATGCGCACCTGAACAAATCGCGCTTTTCTGCATGCATCTATTGATCCCACGAAAGTCTCTCCAGTTTCCTGGTTGACCGCTGAGACGCGTAGCTCTCCAGTTTCCTGGTTGACCGCTGAGACGCGTACCTTTCGTTGAGCGGAAGCCGTTGCTTTCTTCAAGCAGGCCTTTGCGAAATGTCCCTTCTTGCCACAGTGAAGACACTTGGCAGCTCTGGCTGGGCACATTGTCCTGGGGTGGGCGTTGCCACTGCAGAAAGGACACCGCACCTCCGGCGTTCGTTGCCCATGCTGCCGCACCTCCGGCGTTCTTTGCCCATGCAGACGTCCCTTGTGCCTCTGTTGAACCACGGCGTCCACATTGGGGTCCTGGTCACGAATTTTCGATGACTGATGGCTGTGTTGTCCTCGTAGAGTACTTTGCTGCTGTTGGACGCTTTCCTTTAAGCGAGCCTTCGACAGCGCCGAAGCCAGCGTGAGCTGAGAATCCATTTGCAAAGCTTCCGAGAGCTTTGCGTCGCGGAGCCCGACAACCAGTCTGTCTCGAATCATTCGTTCTTTTAGTTCACCGTAGTCGCAACGTTCCGCCAAGCCGTGTAGCGCAGTGACGAACTGGTCTACCGACTCTCCTGGCATTTGTACGCGTCTGTGAAAACAGGCGCTTTCGTACACGATGTTCCTCTCTTTTACAAAGTGCCCGTCGAACTTTTTCTTTACGGTTTCATAGTTCTTGGCGTCTTCGTCAGATAGTGAAAACGTCTTGAATATGTCACGAGCTTGCCTCCCCATTGTGTACAACAGCGTTCGTACCTGAGCCTCCCCGGAGCATTCGTTGAGTCCCGTTGCATATCGGAAGTCGTCGAAATGTTCGATCCACGCCGGCCACTCTGACGTGCGGTCAAAGTCCAGCGGTGGCGGTTGCTGCAGTCCATGCAGCCGCATTGAAGGCGTCTTCGACATCGTGGATGTAAGGTGCCTGGCTCAGTGGGAAGATTCTTGACCATCTGACATCATGTCGTAGACGGCCACTTCTGACACCATGTCGTGTTAGCCCAGGCAGGGGGGGGGGCGCCGTTGCACCCGCGCCGGAACGCTGCCAGAGAAAGCAGTCCAGACACCGAGCTCCCAAGCGACGAAATGAACCCCCGTTTATTCTCGCACTCCCTTTTATACACTTGCGCCACAGATACACTAGCGCCACTATCGCAGTCGCAGCTGCCAGCCAAGCCAAGCCAAACCAAAACAGATGATAACAGCACAACCTTCCCGATCCTCCAGTCCATGGGAATGGTACCAGTGCTTAGCGACTGCTGAAAAATGTGCGATAAAACAAGGCTACTGACATGTCTAGTTTTCTTAAGCACCTTAGCATTAATGCCGTCGGTTGCCGCCGAGGATGAATTCTTTAGTTTATCAATGATATTAGAAATTCCGTTCGGGACAATAGTTAGAGGATACATTTGTGGATGAGCATGTTCTGGTGGCGAAGGGAGGTCGACAGAAATCTCTTTAGTGAAAACAGCACAAAAAGTGTTATTCAGCATGTCAGCGGCTTCGTGATCTTGTGCATTGCTGCCGTCACTACGAAGCAAAGAAATGTTGGTTGAGACGGAAGGACTGATTGCCTTCCAAAACCTTTTTGGGTCATTACGCAACATAGATGGCAGAGTGTTATTGAAAAAATTTTGTTTAGAGGAGTGTAATTGTCTTTTATACGCTTTAGCGACGCAGAAATACTTATCCCATGCAGAGGCATTGCTTGAACGCTTAGCAGATCGGAAAAGTCTTTTTTTCTTATTGTTTGAATGTTTTAGTGCCGAGTTGAACCATGGCGACTGTGCGCTCTTTGTTATTGTGATAGTGGGGATGTACTTTGCGATTAGACGGAGCATTTCGTTTTTAAAAAGTTGCCAGTTAACGTCAACAGGCCTCTCTTGATAAGTGGCTGCAAAAGTGTCGCAAAAAGATTCTAGCTCAGAATTCATACTTGTGTAGTCACCTTTATCATATAGTGTTATGTTTTTCTTAGTTTTTTTTGTTCCTGACCAAGCTACAGTGGAGCGAGCCATTGATTACAGCGTGATCGCTAGGGGAGGGAAGAAAAGTAAGCGAAGAACAGATATCGGCATGTGTTGTTAAAATTAGGTCTAGAATATTAGACGAGGGCTGTGTACTACGAGTGGGCTCATTGACAAGCTGCGTTAGACCGAAAGCCATGCACGTGTTCACGAATTCACTTTCACTGTTGCGCTTTGACATGGTAGAAGCGGGATTGATCCAGTTTATGGAAGGATAATTAAAATCACCAAAAATGACGACGGGGGTATTATGATACATAGTCGTTAACGCTTGCAGTGAGTCATGAAATAAAGATATAAAGGAGTCGTCATTAGATGGAGGGCGGTAACAAACACCAATTAGCAGGCGCGGAAAGGTAGCATTACAACAAATCCAAACCATTTCTGGGGAGGGGGGGGGGGGGGGTAGGAACACAGACCGGTGTGCAACCCAATGATGGGTTAGCTACGATAAGAACACCGCCGCCACGTGTATTTCCAGATCTATCTTTGCGAAAAATGTCGAAATGAGGGAATGAAGGCAAAATCTCGAGGTCAGTTATTGATGAATTAAGCCATGTCTGTGTAAGAAGCAGCAAATCACAAGAAGAAGATATGAGGCTGCAAAATTTCATCACGTTTTGGTTTAATACTGCGGATATTAGTGTAGAAAAAATTTATCGGGGAATGACTAAAATTGGGAAATTCGCGTTGTACTTGCACTTCGCGCTATGATTTTTCAACCACTTTTTGTGCGATATGATCATAAATGAATGTCATGCTGTTCGCGATCAGTTTGTCTTGTCGTAGTTTAATTTTATAGTCGTGTTCCTTTGCAAACTGATACAGCTTTTTCCGTGCAAGACGTGTTTCAGGCGAGAAGTTTTCACTGACATTGTAATTCGTTCCCTTAAAATTTTTGCACAAAGAAAATACCTGATCTTTGTCCTTGTAATGGAAAACTTGACAATGATCGGCCTGCGTTTGCCATTTGAGTAAGTACCCAATCTGTGAGCACGTTCAATATCACGTGACTGCAAGTCAACGTCAAGAAACTGATGACAGTGGTCAATGATTAGCTTCTCGCTTTCTGACCAAGATTCATTTGGGCTATCCGTCAAACCGTAAAATACTAGATTGTTGCGGCGGGACCTATTTTCAGTATCTACAAGGCGGGCGGACAGGGCAGATACCTTGGCCACGCACTCATTTGTTGCCGACTGCATATCGCTCAACTCTGACTTCAAGGACGGTAGAGACATGAACTCTGTTTTCAATTTTCTCTAGTCTGGTTTTCAGGTCTTCGAAGGTTTTATCATGGTGACATAGTTTTGCAATAATGGTTTTAAGCTCGCCAAGTATCTCTGACAGCCCGCTCTGCAGATCTTGTAATACTTTGACCAGTTCAGGAGAAAGAGTCGCTCGAGTGAAAAGGCCCTGGGTTCGTCTCGACGTCTCCCGCAAGCAAGAGCAAGTTCATAATCACTCGAGCACTATCAGAAACAATTTTGCGCAAACAGCGTGGGCTCGGCAGCACAACAATACCTCTAAAACTTGTTTTTTTTACCAAAAAGGCAATGCCGGTTAGATACCTGCATCAAGAAGACGAAAGGCGAGTTAGCTGGAGCCATCGATGTGCTGCTGAACCCACTGAAAGGCAGTTCCGGGTGAATTGGCTTTATATCCTGGTCAACTGTGGCGCCCGTCGCTTGATAACGTTGAGGTAATCGTATCTTCAGATACGGGAATGGGTGTTGGTCGGGTCGGGTAAATCTTGTCGAGAAGCCGTCCAGCAGTGCGCCGAATCCCGCATACAGAGGCTCGACGGGGTACGTTCCGGGAGGCTAAGTGTGCAGGTTAAGTGGCAGGATTCCTCTCAGGCCGGTATTGGCCAGGCCAGGCGGAACAGCTGCCAGGCCAAGCAACACGCAGAAGAACTGCATCAAGAAGACGAAAGGCGAGTTAGCTGGAGCCATCGATGTGCTGCCGAACCCACTGAAAGGCAGTTCCGGGTGAATTGGCTTTATATCCTGGTCAGCTGTGACGCCCGTCGCTTGATAACGTTGAGGTAATCGTATCTTCAGATACGCGAATGGGTGTTGGTCGGGTCGGGTAAATCTTGTCGAGAAGCCGTCCAGCAGTGCGCCGAATCCCGCATGCAGTGGATCGACGGGGTACGTTCCGGGAGGCCAAGTGTGCAGGTTAAGTGGCAGGATTCCTCTCGGGCCGGTATTGGTCAGGCCAGGCGGAACACCAGCCAGGCCAAGCAACATGCAGAAGAACTGCATCAAGAAGATGAAAGGCGAGTTAGCTGGAGCCATCGATGTGCTGCCGAACCCACTCGGCAAGGTCGAGACGGCAAGGCAAAGGTTGCCATGTTTAACGTTTATTCGGATGGATAACCGAACCACGTGCCACTGGTGGCGCCGCGGAATGGTGGCGATGGTATGTAGACGTGAAACAAGAAGATCCTTGGAAGACTCACACATTTTCACGAGAGCGGGGGGGGCGGAATCGGCCAGCATGGCCGCTACAAAACAACTGCTGCATCGCGGCGCACAAATGGCTTCAAACGAGACATGAACTATCTCAGTGCCACGCTGACGTCGATCGGCTGGGGGACAAATAGGTGTCACTTTGTAGTTCACTGGCGAAGTTTAGACGATGACCTTGTATGGACCAAGGTAGCGATGGTGAAATTTATCACTAATGCCCGAGGTGCGGAGAGGTGCTTAAAGTAGTATTTCGTCACCAGGACGGAAGGAGACTTCACGATGAGCAGAATCGTAGCGACCTTTCACCTTGACCTTGACCGTTGGTGGGAACATAGCTACCCAACGTGGTAGAGGCCTAATTTACAACTTCTTCTCGAAACGTTTTGGCGGTTTTTGAAACACCCGGTGACCTCGGCGTTGCCCAAAATATTAACAGTAACAATGAACGACGTTGAGCTTCGATAAAAAATGATTTATCTAGAAAAACTTGTAAAGCGCAAGCCAACTTGGGTTATACAGTATGCGCAACTGTTACTTGTCTGGGTGCATACGCCTGACCAAACGTACGGCTCTCCCTGATAATATTCCACTCTTTGTCCCATGACTAGGGGGAGGCGTCGTAACCGTATGATATATATTCCCTAATCGTCTCGATATTTGAATAACCAATCAACATTCCCACCAACATTTTCAGCAAGCAACTCTGAACTTCAGGCTCGAGAGCCGAACTCATGACACTACAATACGGCTGGAGCAGGTCGCTCCTGGGAGGCGTCTGACGTCACAAACTTTTCTTGAGGGCGCGGCGGTGTCTTGGGCGTGCGTACAAAACAAAGCATGGCACCATCAGCACAAAACGTGCGCGAAAGAAATAGTCCGGAAATAAATAAGCGCAAAATAACGGCTTGATAGGCTAGTTGGTGCATCATCGTATTCAGATATGTGGCGCAAACAAAGACAAACACAGGAGAAGATCCACAACACACGCGCACACTACCAACTGTAAGAAGGCGACAATTGCAATTGAGAAAAATTTTGTTAAAGTGAAGAAGAAAGTTTGTAGAACAAGAGCTATTGCGTTATGTAATGATATGAAGCTAACCAGGTTGGCAAAAGGGATCAGTGAATGCAAGAAGGCCTGTTTGGATGTGTTCTTCACTGTTAAGACTCATAAACCGGACTCGCCTTTCAGATGTATTGTGTCTGAACGTGATGCGTGGCAGCATCAGATCAGCCGGTATCTTCTTAAACATTTAAAAGGTTTGGAGGTTCATGATCCCTTTGCTACTAAGAATTCTTTTGAAGTGATCAATTTTTTAAAAGATCAAACCAATCTTGGGTACTTTTTTTCTATTGATGTAGAGGATTTGTTTTATTCGGTGCCACATTTAGAATTGTTTGAATCGGTGCGGGAATGCATTGAAAGTAATGGGACTATAGACTTTCAGAACTCTGCTGGTGTCAACGTGGACAATTTTCTAGCCCTACTTGAGTTTTACCTTAAGTCCACTGTTGTATCGTTTGGGTCTGATTTGTATGTGCAGAGAAGGGGCATTTGTATAGGGTCATGTGTTGCCCCAGTTCTATGTAACATCTTTTTATCCTGTGTTGACAGAGCAATTTATACAGCCCTTAATGGATCAGGTTTTAAAATATTTAGATATGTTGACGATTTCTTAGTCATTGTGGATAAGGGCGCTGCAGTGAGTCAAAGTGTGGAAAGTGTGCTTTCTATTTTTAAGATACAAGGAAAAGGGCTTACGTTTACTCATGAGCTACCGGTGGACAACAAATTGCAGTTTCTTGATTTAAATATAAAAATTTGTAATGGCGAAGTGTGTTGGAAATATTTTCCCAGGGCTAAAAAAGAGCTACTTCCATATGGATTAGCCCATTCAAAGACTATAAAAAGAGGGATAGCTTCCCTTTGTTTAGAGTCGGCCTTGTTAAAATCATGTGTACATATGGCAGAGGAAAGCTTTAATAATCAATTACAAAGACTTGATGCGGCTGGTTTCCCGGGTATGATTATATGTGGGGTGGCAGAGTCTTTGCTTCAAAAAATGAAAGGGAAAAAAAGATCGCCAGATATGTTGAGGAATAAACGACCACAAGTGATCCCTTATATACATAGAGTTGCACACGGCCTGAAAAAGGTGGCTAGTAGGTTTGAGGTGCCAGTTGTGTTTTCTGCCCCCAATAACTGGGTGGGTTATGTGCAATAATAGGGAGAAAAAACAAAGGGCAATGCGATAAGAAGCATGTTAAGAGTTTTATTGGATGTCGGGTGGGGGTGATTTATGAGGTTCCTCTGACGTGCGGTAATCTATATATTGGGCAAACAGGAAGATGTATTAATGATAGAATGAGGGAACATGAGAAGTCCATAGAAAATGGCAAAGGGTCAAATTTAGCCCTGCACTGCCAAAAGTGCAAGTGTGAGCCGTTGTTCAGTAGGTTAAACATATTAGGCCAGAGTCGGGATAAGATGGCACGCGAAATTTTAGAGGCGTATTGGATACAGAAGAAAAATGAAAGATGCATTAGTGAAGCTTCGTTGAGTTTACGTAGAAAAGAATTTAATTTTATTGAGCAATTCTCTTGAGTTATGCAAAGAATGAGATTATTATCGGGCCTCAAGCTGTTATTCTTGGCCTAAAGTTGTTATTCTTCGACTCATCTTACGTTTTTGGGGCCATGGGAGTTTGCAGAATTTTTCCCCCTTAAGTACATGGGCCTCGTGGCTTCTTAGATGTTGGCAAGATATAGTTTCTCAATAGATAGGGACTACTTAAGTTATGGTGTGTAGATGGACATGTCCTACTGTATTTGCTGTATTTGTGTGGTGGTGTTTTTAGTGTATGATTTGTGACTATGTGGTGATATTTACCTGTCCAGTGTGGTAGGAGTTACTGGGCAATGCAGTGGTGTGGATTTACAAGACAGTATAGAATTTGTGACTGTCATGTTTGGTCGATGTTTTTTGGGCTGAGAGGAAGAAAGTGTCACTTTCCCCTTGGTAAAGAAGAGAAAGAATGGAAGAAAAGAAAGAAGAGATTGGTCACCGCCATGTTTGGACAAGGTTATGGTGTGCGAGGAAGAGTGTGACATTTTCCCCTTGGCAAAGAAGAGGGAGATGAGAAGAAGAAGAAGTTGAGACGTGCCTGAGTGTAGAAGAGGAAGTGTTTTCCGGTTCTTCTTACAGTTGGTAGTGTGCGCGTGTGTTGTGGATCTTCTCCTGTGTTTGTCTTTGTTTGCGCCACATATCTGAATACTAAAATAAGCGCAATTTTCGCATTTTTACAAAACCGCAAATTGTATGCAGAATTCCTTCAAACTCGTATCCGCAATTGTTTTGTGGGAGAGAGGCGAGGATGGGCTTCTGACACCTGGTTACGGCAGCGCGCAGGAATATTGTGCCGCATGAAAAGAGTGAGAGGAACAACACATCGCAACAGAGATATATCATAATTACCTCTCCACCCACACCGTCCCATATGCCAGGGAGAGCACGAAAAATACATGCAAAGAGCAATGGAAATAATCGATTCAGTCGAGACCCACCATAAAAAAAGCTTTGCAAATTCTTCTCTTTCCCTCCAAAAAGAAATCTGGTGGTATCAGTGAATGATATTTCGTGCAGCAATTTCTCTTCGTGTCTTTGTATTGTGCTGCCAGATTCTTAGAAAAAAATACCTTTAAAGACGGCTCGAATGACATTGTTCCAATCCCCAGCAGCTCATTTAGATACGGCGGAGTGTGGAGGGTGTCTTAATGATTACTCTGGTTTCACTTATTCAGATGTTGGTTTCATCAGGTCAAACTGTTTTACGTTTGCACTGACCACGTGTTTTGACTTTGTTATTGCCGGTGTTTATTCTTTTTCTTTTGGTGCTGTCTAGACGCCTCCCTATATGTGGGGCAGGGACTCCGCAAGTCGCCTACTGCGCCTTTTTGTGCGTAGCCCTCTATCTAGAAAAAGAAACAGTTGATTTCGCTAACAAAATATGTCTTACTTCCCCGGGCGAATCCGAGATCACCGTGAAGATTACATGAAATGTTATTACATCCATGTACAATGTACCGACAACTTTACTGTGCTCAGAGCGTGGCTTCACACTCGGTGCTCGGGTTCCCTTCTCCATTCCGACTGCGTCGTTGCGGCCATTATATTCCCCGGGATCAAGCTGTCACAGAGGCTCTTGGTCGCTCCCTTTTTACCTTTCTCAGTAGTCTCCGCTGGAAATGCGGAGAGCTAAGACTCCATTCTCAGCCATTTTTTTGTCGTCACCGTCACCGCATTTGCACCGCAAACCGCCGCTAAATTGCAGGAGATCCATACGGCCATCTGAACTAGGTATGCCGCGTGAGGATCAGACGTTCCTTCGAGGGTTACGCACTCCTGCAGGAAGCCTAGTTTCTCTACCGCTGTCTCTCTCTCTCTCTCTCTCACACACACACACACACACACACACACACACACACACACACACACACACACACACACACACACACACACACACACACACACACACACACACACACACACACACACACACACACACACACACACACACACACACACACACACACACACACACACACACACACACACACACACACACACACACACACACACACACACACACACACACACACACACACACACACACACACACACACACACACACACACACACACACACACACACACACACACACACACACACACACACACACACACACACACACACACACACACACACACACACACACACACACACACGGGTGAGCGCATACGTCAATCTCCATTCGCACTAGAGAGCGAATTACCGCACGCACGACAGAGCGTGTTACAGACACTAGGCAACCAATAGCGCACTTGGATCAATGAAAAGCCACAGTGTGGCAACAGCTGCCGGATGCCGTACGAAATTATATCATGTGATGCAAAAAACTATACTACCACCTCAGTTTCAGTGAGCCCGCTTAACTACAGCAAAGACGCTTGGCCCCGAGCTAGACCTATATATGTATATATAGACATGGTTTGCTTGTACTAATGGGCCAGAGGTAAATTCAAATAGTATGTCACACAACTTTCCCGATTATCTATTTTATTCGAACAGTTTCGGACAGTGGACTGTCCTCCTTCAAGGTAGAATTGAGAATTCTCAACTCTACCTTGAAGAAGGACGGTCCGAAACTGTTGGAATAAAATAGATAATCGGGAAAGTTGTGTGACATCCTGTTTATATATATATATATATATATATATATATATATATATATATATATATATATATATATATATATATATATATATATATATATATATATATATATATATAGTTACACCCAGCAGTGCGTGCATTTGCTTGAGCCTCTTGTGTTCAGGGAAAGACCGTCGTATGTAACGCCGCAAAGTTTTTGTAACTCCCATGAGCCGTTAGCGAGCAATTATGAATTGAACAGCGTGGTTAACTTTCAGAGTGTTCTTTAGGGAAAAAAAATATTTCACCACAAGAAACTGTATTGATATGGTTAGGCCAGTGCCACTGTATCGTTTATTCATTCGTTTATTCACTAACTACGAATGGTTACGAGACGTCTACAGAGGTTTTGGCATAATCTTCCGCTAGCGGAGCCTCGCCAGCTATTATTATTGTGCGCGAGGATTTGATTCAAGACGGGCTATTCGTTCAATTTGATTTGCTGTTGTTTATTTCGTTTTATTTTGTCTTGGCTCGGTTTGGTTTATTGGGTTAAATTCCGAAGTCCCACGGGCTATATTTAACGTCGGAGTGGAAGGATTCGGATAATTATGAGCACCATGGGCTCATGCGCCATACAATAACGTCGCACATTACGTAATGTGCAGACGCCTAGTTTTTCGTCTCCCACGAAGTCGCGTTAAAGATTCAGCCAATTTCTCCCGGTTAAGAAGTCGAGAGCCACTAACCATTTCCTCGGGGTCTAGTTTGGACGATTGGCGAGATTATTGACGACTGTATAGTTTTGAGACAGGTGTTCCTCCTATAATACTAAAGAAAACCCTCCCGCCCATATTACGAATAAAAGCTTATCCGTACGCCTATTCCAGAATATTGGGTACGCCTGATCGAAATGGCCACGTCCAAGAGAATCACAGCAACAAATATAATTGATATACGAAATAACGCAACGGCACTTCTGGTGCTGCTCCTGGACAAGAAGCGAATGGCGCGCAGTGACTCTCGGCTCCTGATCGCTTGGAGCCTCGTTCGGCAGCTGGTTCCACTTGCCTCCGGCAGACTGATGGGTTGGGAAGCTCAGAAAAGATTTCCAGACGACCCATATCGGGTGTCGCGCTTGTGCTACGAATACGTCATCGGGGTGATGCCCCTGGCTGCGTCCCAGCGCTTCGTCAGCAGCTGTGAGTATGAAAAATATATTCTGAAGGATGTATATATTTCGCAGGCATACAACGAACGTCGCGAAATTTACACTACTCATGTTATTCTGTTTTTTATCGGTCCCGTGTTGTTGGCACGCAGGATTATTGTGTATACGTAATCAAGTAAAATACTTTAGGCGCTGTGACAAACGGTGAGTAACTGAACGTAGGATGAGACTGCTCGTGATTTTGAAGCGGCAGTTTGTGGAAGAAGTGAGAGAATAGCTACCAGCCCAGGCGAGTGAATGAAAAGCTTCCTCCCGTTTGATACTTCAGGTGACTTCCAGAACGCGGTATGCTCTGTGACTCGGGAAAGGCGAACTTTTTCCGCCGATAACTAAAATCCCTTGTAAGAGCGAGCAAATGTTGCTGATTACAAAATTCGCTAAAGCCCACTTGCATTACGCTTGGCAATTTTGTTTTTGTATTGCCCATAATCGATCAAAAATACTCTTTTTTTTTTCAGTCCTAATAAATATGTCCTACAACGATCTTTGCAATCCTTATTTAGTGGTCCCATTTAAATTCATTAGAATTTACATTAGGCTTAATATGGTGGCCTTAGACAGCAATAAATCGGTAACACGCATCGCTCCGGATTGCAGTAGTCTCAATCCAGTTATACGTGAGACGCCTAACCCAATGCCCTAATAAACGGCTCTTGGCGTTTAATTTTCATCGTTAGCACAGACAGCAGTGCCGAAGCTCCACACATAACTGGTGAGGACTAGTAATTGGCTCCCACTGTAGTCATTAAGGGCATCGCCTGATTACTTTAGAACCTGCCTAGAAGTCGGCTAAAATAGGAATATTTATCGGATAATGACTTGAAAGCTTTCCTGTCACGGCTCGCACGCGTAAAGCCATGTGTGTTTTTCATATAGCCACCTGCGTTAGGCCTTTCTTTCAATTTTCGTTAAAGTTATACAGTAGTACAGAACTTTGAATACCACACAAGCTATCCGGTGTTCAGTTCTTTTAATGACGAACAAGTTCATCACATCCACTTACATATGTAGCTACACTTCCTAAAAATCCTGTTAACTAGGAATGAGTAAGCGTCTCAATATTTGCTGAATGGTTGTTTTCCGCTTACTACATAATACTGCATTATTAATCTTTTTACTACTAGGAAACCGTGAGTGTAAATAAGACACTGAGAATTCACGTAAATTCCCACTACGCTTTTTTATGAAGACGCCAACCTGCTCTTTGTTTCGCAATCATTTCTCCATGACGCCTGACATATTTTGTTTCGTTCTGTCGATGTGCCTGCTATTGTACAGACCTGAGGCCCTCCGCGCTGGCTTCCATTAGGCAGCTGACTGAGAACGTGATGGGAACCCTGATGAAGAAGCTCAATGAGACTGACTGGATCCAGGGCAACTTGTTGTGCATGATGTACGAGAAGGCCTTGCAGCTGAGACTTATGGTGGTGTACCCGGAAGCAGTGGGCACCGAAGCAATGCTTGAAAACTTCTTCTGTGAGTGTGGAAGGGCTGATGTGAATATTGCATGGCGATTTGTGTATATCCTCTGCGTCGTCAATACTGTGTTTCTAGGTGCATCGTCAGACTCATCAAGTGAATAACGCATTCAACTATCGATTAACGACTGCAGTACAATCAGCCTTCTTTAGCGATGGGCATGTAAGGAACACAGAAAGGTAGAATCAGATATTGTGTTTAACTTTTACACAAAGCCTATTTATTCGACTAGGCGTTGCAAGCTAGGTTTGTAAATCCGAAAGAGGCATGGATGAGAGCATATTCCTAGCCTGATTTGCGTGGGCTCCATGAAACAGCCCACGCACATTATGGAAGGGGTGCCTGCGGCGATAGCAACGGCATAGTCTGGGTGCAGGAATGTAAGTGGCTTTTACAACGCATTGAGCACCTCGCGAACGTTGGTATACCTTTCATGTGTCGCGGTTTCAACATCGCCTCGCCTCCCCCCCCCCCCCCCCCCGTCGTCATATTTGTCAGACAACTTTAGTTGAGATTTTGAACTAATGAAGATTTGGTATGCTACTAATTACAAATTGAGACTCCCACACCCTGTTCTTGATGAAAGAGCCATCCCTTGTTACGAGATCGAGAGACACTGGTAGGACTTCAGGGCGATGCGATTACATACCGGATACATATAACAGACAGCAGCGAGGTGCGCAGTTCTGCGCCATTGACTGGTTGCCTCATTTCTCTCTAACGTAATTGTTTAAGTTATCTCTGCTTTCTGAAATGGAATACACTAAGGAAAGCGGAGGATAAATATGGGCTTATTGGTACATGTTGAAGAATCGAGTAAAACAGCGCTAGGTAAGACGAGAAACGTGAAGGACAGACATATGCCGCCTTGACTATAGCGCTGTTTTATACGATTCTTCAACATGCACCAACCAGCCCATATTTATCCTCCACTTTCCTTAGTGTATTCCATAAGGGAAATCATGTGATGCCATCCGCCGTCTGTGGGTTCTATAGGCTGGTGCTGGAGTGGAAACCGGAAAGAACGTATCTTTGGCGCATATATAACAATTGGGCAGAAACAACAGGTTATATCAGTGCTGTAACACAATATGCAGATTTTCGATACATTAAACTGACTACTTCATTAAAGGTACACCTATACACAACAGTCCCACGCCATCCTCTCAAAAGGGAACCAAAACCACAGTACTGCATGCTAACGTCTTGTCTGTAAAGCATAATAATCAGGGTTATTTCATGGGAAGGCGCTCACACGATCGTTGGTGCCGAGCAAAAAATGGCTTGTGTCTTGCTTGTTGCCATAGAAACAGTTACGCATGCTATGTCAATGCAACCAGTTGACGACACGATGTCATCTAGGAGTCTAGCCATGGAACATGGGGTGCTAAGTCACTGTATAGCACAATTATTTTCCCCTTTCCCTTCCGGTTTACACTTTGTGAGACGAATTCGCTGTTTCTCAATCCTAAACGCATGCCAAACCATGCAAAACAATCTTCGTGCACGTCTTAGTTTGGACGGAGTTAAACCCCGGGGTAATGTTTTCAGCACCGATCTGCGTTAAACTTCGGAATGTAAAGAAGGGCACTCGCTGTGGAGTTCGGTAAAGGCTGGCGAGATGAATGTACGTTGTAATGATAGTGGCCCTATTTGCGCTGTTGGCTTCCGCCATTCGTGCGTTGGGGGAAAATACCGGTCCTGTTCATTACAACCGCAAAGAGATGAATAATAGTCCTTAGAATGTTGATACATAATATATGTGAGGCTATCGCAAGGCTTTTTAATCATATTGTTACCAGGAAACGCGGGACCAAAGTGCGCTCACTGACAAAGACGACGATCGAGGAACGCGGGCACGAAGAAGCGTTGAAAAAGAGAACGACGCTGAGGGAGTAGATTCTGCACGGCTACCGAAGTCTTAGCGTCGAGTTCAGCCCATCGCAGTGCTGTCACATTAAGTACATCCCCGTAACATCTTGGTGGAGGTCGCGGGTTCGACACAATCTGACACTGGATCTACGCAGCGGCCGTCACCTCGGAACCGTCACGATGACAACCGACGCGGCTCCATCAACCTCCGCAACTCCAACTGTCGTCGTAGCCCACCCCCGTGACCCTGGCACATTCTGCGGTACAGATGAGGTCGACGTCGAGGACTGGCTTTCGCTTTATGAGCGTGTTAGCCAGCACAACAGGTGGGACGCCACGCTGATGCTGGCCAATGTCATTTTCTACCTTACTGGCACGGCACGCGTGTGGTTCGAAACACACGAAGCAGATATACCCTCTTGGGATGTTTGCAAACAAAAACTCCATGACCTGTTCGGAAAACCGGTTGGCCGTCAACTCGCCGCCAAGAGGGACCTCGCCACACGTGCCCAGACATCTACCGAGCCTTATATTACGTATATACAAGACGTTCTGGCCCTCTGCAGAAAAGTCGACAAAGACATGACAGAAGCTGATAAGGTGGGGCACATCCTCAAAGGCATAGCCGACGATGCCTTCAATCTTCTACTCTGTCGAGACTGCTCTACGGTTGACTCCGTTCTGCAAGTTTGTCGACATTTCGAGCAGGCCAAACACAAACGCATTGCACATCGCTTCAATCGGCTCCCCAACACTGCCCCTAGCTCCACGTGCGAGGATCTGCCGACCCTAAGGCAGCCTTCCAACACTGACAATGTGACCCGCATCGTGCGTCGGGAACTGGAAGCGCTCGCTCCTGCTGCACCCAACCCACCCTCCTCGGACAGTAACCTAGCGACGATATCTCTCATTCAAGCCGTCGTTCGTCAAGAGGTTGCTAACTTGGGCGTCCCCTGTAGCCACAACGTGGAACACCACAGTTCGAGCCCCATCCCTCCCATGGTCGCCCACGCTGCACCCTGCAACACCTACACGCCACGCTACCGATACCGCAATCCTGAGGAGTGGCGCACCCCTGACGACAGGCCGATCTGTTTCACGTGCTCACGTGTTGGCCACATCTCTCGCCACTGCCGCAGCCGCTGGACATCACCACCTCGACGTTTCCCTTACGTTGACCGCTACTCCGATTACGGTCACCGCCGTTTCACGCCTCGTAATGAGCCGCCCCGCACCGATACCACTCCGCCTCCTCCTGTGTCCAGTCGCTCTCCTTCGCCGCCAGCCCGCCGTTCCCGTTCACCTCTTCCTAGCCGCAGTTCCTCGCCGTCCTCTGCCGCCCGCTTCACGGGAAACTAGCCGATGCAGCTCCCGGAGGTGACGCTGCATTGGTACCCCGACCTGGAAATCCTCTGCCCATTTCTTCGCCCTGTAACCTCCTCTCCCTGCTCGTGGATGGTGTTCCCGTCTCTGCCCTCATTGACACTGGTGCCCAAGTCTCGATCATGAGCTCATCATTTTGCCGCCGCCTCAAGAAAGTACAGACCCCCGCCGCTTCGCCCACTGTTCGTGTTGCCGATGGCAGTACTGCTGCCGTCACTGGGCTGTGCACTGCCCGAGTCACCCTTGCCGGTCATCACATCCCTGTTTTGTTCACCGTCCTCAACCAGTGCCCTCACAATGTGATCCTCGGCCTTGACTTTTTAACGGCCCACTCTGCCCTTATCGACTGTTCCAGCGGCCTTCTTCGTTTGGACCTACCTGTCTGCTCAGAATATCCTCCATCTACACCCCGCCTTCGCTCCACCGAGTTCGCTCGCCTGCCCCCTGACTCTGCTGTTTACCTACCTCTGTCACCTTTCCCGCCTGTGCCTGACGGTGACTATGTTGCCTGCCCTATCACCGAGGTCTTTCTTGACCGTAACGTCGTTCTTCCTCATCTCATCATACGCGTTACACAGAACAACACCTACCTTCCTATCCTGAACTTCAGTCTGTCACCCCAAGTTCTCCCCGAAGGAATATCCCTTGCTACCTTGTCTCCTCTCACAGACTGCACCATTTGTGCACTCAACTCTGGCCCACATTCAAGCGTCCTTCCAACATCCGTACTCCCCACCACAATTACCGACCCTATTTCCGCAATGATTGCCTCTGACCTCAGCCCCGAACACGCTCAGGACCTGCACAACCTTTTGTTATCCTTCTCCGACATTTTTGACTTTGCTGCCGGTTCTCTGGGCCAAACAACAGTTGTGACTCACCGCATTGACACCGGCGATGCAAAACCTGTACATCGGAGGCCTTATCGTGTGTCCATTTCTGAGCGCCAAGTCATCCAGCAGGAGGTCGACAAGATGTTGGCCAACGATATCATCGAACCTTCGAACAGCCCCTGGGCTTCTCCTGTCGTGCTCGTTAGAAAAAAAGACAACAGTTGGCGCTTTTGCGTCGACTATCGACATCTGAACAAGATTACAAGGAAAGATGTTTACCCGCTGCCGCGAATAGACGATGCCTTGGACTGTTTACATGGAGCCCGCTACTTTTCCTCTATCGACCTTCGTAGCGGCTACTGGCAGATTTCTGTTGACGAACAAGACCGCGAGAAGACAGCTTTTGTCACACCCGATGGTCTTTACCAATTTAAGGTTATGCCTTTTGGACTTTGCAACGCCCCTGCTACGTTTGAACGAATGATGGACTCCTTACTCCGCGGCTTCAAATGGACGACTTGTCTATGTTACTTGGATGACGTGATTGTCTTCTCGCCCTCGTTCGAAAGCCATCTTCGTCGCCTTTCTTCCATCTTCGCACTTTTTCGCCGTGCCGGACTTCAACTGAACTCAAAGAAGTGCAGTTTTGGTCGCCGCGAACTTAAAGTGCTTGGCCATTTGGTGAATTCCACCGGCGTGCAACCCGATCCTGACAAAGTTCGTGCTGTCAGTGCTTTTCCATCTCCCCGTTCACCCCGTGATGTCCGCAGCTTTATAGGACTGTGCTCTTATTTTCGCCGGTTCGTCCCAAACTTTGCCGCTGTTGCTCGTCCTCTCACCAATCTCCTGAAGAAAGGCGTTCCTTTCTCATGGGGACCAGAGCAGGCTAACGCATTCTCCACCCTCATCGCTGTTCTCACCAATCCTCCTGTGTTGGCCCATTTCAACCCGTCTGCCCCGACGGAACTTCGCACCGACGCCAGTGGCCACGGGATTGGTGCTATTCTTGCACAGCGACAACGCGGCCAACACTGCGTGATTGCCTACGCCAGTCGTCTCCTGTCATCAGCAGAACAGAACTACTCTATTACGGAACGGGAGTGCCTGGCTCTCGTCTGGGCCGTTGGAAAATTCAGACCCTACTTGTTTGGCCGACCATTCACTGTAATTACCGATCACCACGCCCTATGTTGGCTCTCTTCCCTCAAGGATCCTGCTGGCCGCCTCGGCCGCTGGGCACTGCGCTTGCAGGAGTATACCTTTTCCGTTGTATACAAATCAGTTCGGCTCCACCAGGATGCAGACTGTCTGTCCCGTTATCCCGTCGATCCCCCTTCCTCTACTGACCACGAGTCGGACCCCTGTGTGTTCTCTATATCGGACTTTTCTCACATAGCCGACGAACAGCGCTTGGACCCAACCCTCAGTTCTCTTATCGACCGCCTCCGCACACACAGCCGTGACTCTTCCCTCGCCCTATTCTTCCTTCATGGAAATACGCTATACCGCCGCAACATGCGACCTGATGGCGCTGAGCACTTGCTCGTTGTTCCCCAACACCTACGCTCTGCCGTTCTAGAACAAATGCACGACGCCCCTACAGCTGGTCATCTTGGCCTCTCACGCACATACGACCGCGTGCGCCGGCGTTTCTTCTGGCCTGGACTCTACCGCTCTGTCCAACGTTATGTAGCCGCTTGCGACCTCTGTCAACGCCGGAAGAAACCCCCTGTGCTGCCACCTGGACACCTGCAGCCGATTGCTATCCCGACTGAGCCATTTTCTCGTGTTGGCCTTGACCTCCTAGGGCCCTTCCCCGAGTCCTTGTCAGGAAACAAATGGATCGCTGTGGCCACCGATTATGCCACGCGGTACGTGATCACTCGCGCCATTCCAACCAGCTGCGCCACAGACGTTGCTGACTTCCTTTTGTACGACGTCATACTACATCATGGTGCTCCCCGTCAACTACTTACCGACCGTGGCCGCTGTTTCCTTTCCCGAGTTGTTGAGGAAATACTTCGTTCTTGCTCGGTTCGGCACAAGTTCACCACTGCGTACCACCCTCAGACGAACGGCCTTACGGAGCGTATTAACCGCACACTCACCGACATGCTCGCAATGTACGTATCCGACAGTCATCGCGACTGGGATATTAGTCTGCCATTTGTCACCTTTGCATATAACTCTTCGCGTCATGACACTGCTGGGTACTCTCCATTCTATCTTCTCTTTGGACGAGACCCCTTACTGCCCATCGACACTTTGCTTCCCGCCGCTGGCCCCGTCACAACCTATGCCCGCGATACCATCGCCCGAGCCGACGCTGCTCGCCAGATTGCTCGTCGCAATCTCACCGTCTCTCAAGAAGCTCAAAAACGCCGCTACGACGCTCACCACCGCGATGTGCACTATCCTCCCGGATCTCTGGTGCTGCTCTGGCTTCCGTACCGTCGTGTGGGATTGTGTCAGAAACTTTTGCCCCACTACACGGGTCCTTACCGTGTACTACGCCCAGTGACCGACGTGACCTATGAGATTGCACCGCTCCACCCGAAGTCACCGACTGCTACACCTACTTCCGAAATTGTACATGTCGCCCGCCTCAAGCCATATTACTCCCCCTCCACACCGCACGCCTAATACGCACCGGGACGGTGCCTTTTGCCGAGGGGGGTAGTGTTACCAGGAAACGCGGGACCAAAGTGCGCTCACTGACAAAGACGACGATCGAGGAACGCGGGCACGAAGAAGCGTTGAAAAAGAGAACGACGCTGAGGGAGTAGATTCTGCACGGCTACCGAAGTCTTAGCGTCGAGTTCAGCCCATCGCAGTGCTGTCACATTAAGTACATCCCCGTAACAATATGTCTCCAACTTTACGCCAGAGAGCAGTCAAGAAAAGCTGTGCACAATTAGGCTAGAGGTTGAAAGTGAGGACTGGTGAGGACTACTTCAAGTGCATTGCATACTTCCAGATATAGCGGGCAGGCAACACTTTGCCCCCAAATGTGTATGCTTCAAAATATTGCCTGAAGTTGCTTTAGGGGCTCGTATGAAGCCAACGGTGTTATCGATTAAAATCATGCTCTACATCATGCACAAAAATTCATATGCTGGAAGGCAAAGGACAAGATGGACAGCGTACGATAATGTTTTCTTACCGCTTTATAACCTTTTTCAAAATGCCCCAACTAGCACTCGACATGTCTGTAGCTCGATGACAACAGAGTCCATTAGTATGGAACCTGTAGATGCTTGTACGTGCTATGTTGATGTGACTTGTTGTGTTGATTATCCGCCTGTTTTTTATTTGACCCCTAACCACCATACCATCCTTGGGTGTGCCATTTTTAATGATATTGGCAATATTTGTGTCGATAATTTCTATTTGAATGATTGGCGCTTTTCTGGTGGATGTGAGTGCAGTCGACATACCAGACATTGGCGAGGGCTTCATCGTTCCTTACCTGGCTGCCCGGCGTCTGATGACGATGAACACATTCAGGAACAGTGTCAACGTGAGCTTCGACACAGCCCGGGTAAACGCTGTCTATCAACCAAATCAGGCAAAAATCAACATCCTAGCCGGCATTCTGCAGCCGCCGGTGTTTATCCCCGGTGCTCCAGCCTCATTCAACTACGGAACGCTTGGACAGGTATGTTTGGTGATGCATGAGTGACACCGCAGCCACCCAAATCTGTCGAACAGATCACGCAATGCAAGACGTTTTCTAATCAACTGAAACACTGGGAAAAGCTGAATAAGTGTGCAGGATATATAAGACAACGCTGTAAAGGCGTAATTAAAAGTCTAAGAAGCCAATTCAACGCAAGCTCGGAAGTCCTTTAAGCGTTTTTCCATGAGAAACAGGGCCAGCTTCGTTGTAAATGTTAGAAAATCAATTAGAGGCGAAAATCAGCTAACCGCCAACTGGCTCTGTGGGAATGATCGTTGGGGCTGTCCGTATATTAGTGAAAGCGTTGGGATCGTGAGATATAAAATAATTCATTAGCGTTTGTACCCGAGTGTAGAATTATCGCGTGGAAGACTTCACCCACAAAAGTAAGGAACAATGTGAATCAGGGTAGTCATTCCATCACAGATTTGTGCAAATCTACAACAATAAAATTGACAAACTATTTCCTTAAAGCCTTCAATATTGATCTTGCTACTACAAAATTATAACCCGCTGGCATAACGACGGTGAAGTAATGGAACACGTGCAGACCTCTAGGCACACAGGTGCGCATCCTGCTTAGTTCAAAAATTTCAATTCCAGAATGTGTGCCAACGGCGGATCAATGCCAACAGGAGGTAGAGTTCAAGAAAGGTAGTCAGCAATTTCGGATTCAATTTGTTGCTCTCGAGTCTGGCACAAGACCTTCTGATGGCCTTCAATGGTTAAGCGGGGAGAGCTCAAGATGACATATGTAACGAATTAAAACTACTACAGCAAACTAGGTTAAATGTGTGGAGTCACACAGAGAGTCCACGGCTTAGCAAGAGAACACGTACATCTCACAAAAACAAATAAAAGTCCTCACAAAGAGGCTGAACTCTCACACGGAAAACTGCTTAACTTGCTTATAGAGTACAATTTACGTGAACCGTGCCGCCACTCGACACTGTCTCAACCGAACTATTTTACTGTGGGCAGAAAGCTTTTTCCGCTGTAGCGTAAGGACCCTGTGTCGCAGTGGTCTGTGTTAGCATTGTTTTCCTTTTTAAAGCATAGAGTTAAATTGCCTCTAAAGGGAAAGCCACCCTTTGAGTCAATGCATTGTAGTGGGGAACGCATGATTTTCACAATTATCAAACCGTTTGATGGTTGCCAGACAACGTTTACTTGCTAAATTTAGCTGCTAAACAATATTTGAAACTCGCAACGTACATCGTTGGAAGATAGGGCGAGCAGTTAACTGGCATCTGCTGTAGAGTAAATGCTGGAAACAACGGTAAAATAGTCGCATCTGGAGAACTTCTGATGGTATGTTACGTTCCGTATAGGTGTCTAGCTTATTTTGTGGTGTTATGTCATGGCCAGCACCACTGCGAGCTTCGCGTAGATATCATCCGTTGAGCACACACACACACACATACACACACACACACACACACACACACACACACACACACACACACACACACACACACACACACACACACACACACACACACACACACACACACACACACACACACACACACACACACACACACACACACACACACACACACACACACACACACACACACACACACACACACACACACACACACACACACACACACACACACACACACACACATATATATATATATATATCCCTTCCTGATTGCCCGACAAAGCGTCGGGAGTTCGGGTTGGTACACGAAGACGAACGCAATACAGAAACAAAAGGCAGATAAATTCCATAGCAGTGGCCCTACTTGGCTTCTTCTGGATGGCGTAAGAGGTAGCACAGCTTTTAGCCTTCGCTTTTGATCACGTTCTACGTGACGCTGGCGGTAACACAGAACGTTACACGTCCACCGCTACGGTTGAGCGTGGGGCTGATGAACACTCTCAAGGTTCGTGTACAGGCAACATTAATACTCAAGAGCGTGCTAGGTGGGACAGCGGTAGATGTAACTCAGTTGGAAGAGCACCGGATGCGATATTCGGAGGTCGTGGTTTCGGTTCTCACCAACGGCAGGTTGTTTTTCCTTCTACTTTGTGTTTAATAATCTTTCCCCTAAACAGATTACGTTGCTCATTTATGTAATTATAAGAGTGAAAATTTAAAAAAAAAGAAAGAAAGAGAAAAAGAAAACTAAGTACAATCCCCGATGCTTTCCTTGGCCTCACCGACTCGGCTTCTTTCCTTCTTGCATTGTAACGAGCACTCTCATTTCCCCTTATTTTATTTGCTATATATATATATATATTTATATATTCGTGTGCGGTAAACTGATGCACGCTTAAACGTGTCGAGGTTTCACTGACGTTTCGACTCGGGACCACTCTTCATAACAGTGGCAAATCATAGATCTAGCTAGATCAGTACTTCAGGGGTTGGAGGGAGGCAGCTACAGTGCGCCTCCTAAAATTCATTCTCTCATAAACTTCATTCAAGCCTTCAAGGACGCCTATGCTTCAAAGTTTCGGACCGCTATTCGCGCTCCATGGTGAATTTTCTTGACGTTACGGTCATGGTCTCTGTGAATAGGATTGTTACCGATATTTACCGGAAACCCACGGATTCTAACAGTATTTGCACTTTGGGAGCAGCCACACGAAAGACTGTAAAATTGCGGTCTCCTACAGCCAGGCACACTGATTTAGGTGCATCTGTTTAAAAAAAGACGACTTCACATCCAACTGTGCAGAACTAAGAGACACGCTGTTGCGTCAGAAATACTGTTAACAAATAATTGACGATGCCATACACAGAGCAGCCAAACTCAACCTCGAAGGGATTCTTATTGGGGCTACCAAGAAATCTCACCGCACAAAACTTATTCTAGCACACTCCGCCTCTGTTCTTCACGCGCCGCCACGGGCCGTGTAGCTTTACTTTGTCTCTGAGCTGCTGGTTTTTTATTATTATTCTCACAAATATAACGTTAACATTAATGCACCAAAATTTAGCATCCCTTTTCTTTGAAAGTGTGCGCCACGACATGCTCTTTTTGACACCAACGCTGTCCAAATCTGTACCCTAAATGAAACACCTCAGCTCTATGGCTGTTTCTTTTACGAGTCTGAATTGTGTTATTCCTGTTATAATATGCATTCATTTATTACCAGAGCCTTAATTGATGAATTACGTTTCGTTTCGTTTGCGGCATAACCGCTTGACATTGTGCACTTTCTACCAATTTTGCAGGTCGTCGCCCACGAAGTGATGCACGCCTTTGATGTTGAAGGCATCAAAACGAACACCCGGCTAAAACAAGTCAGCCTCGAAAACACCACGGCAAAGCATATGTACACATCAAAACTTCTGTGTCTCCGATCTTCTTACATGCAGGTGCGCCACCAGTTTGAACATCACACGCGCAGATATATAATGCGGCCCTAGACAAAAAAGAAACTACAGAAAATATTAGGGCGTTACTACAGAATGTTTGTTCAGTTTGTGACAAGACACCTGCTGCGTCAACAAAACTTTCTGCAATAACATCAAATGCTGCAGACCTGCAGACAACAGAAATCTAGAGCAGAAAAAACTAACGAACTACAGAAAAATCTGACGTTATCGACAGAAGTACGGATTGTTTCACTGTATTTTTGGTACAGGTAATTCTGTAGATTTTTTTCGACTGCGGTGTGTTTAATGGAAACGCCAAAGCAGTTGCAGAGCGGCGCATACCATAACAATGACTTGCAGAATGCAGAACATTAAGGGGAGCTGGTTGCAAACTGAAGTTATGGCAATGACTACCACAAAAATAAAACTAGACACAGCGTATTAAAATGGTAAACGGGGCAGGTAATTGATTTCTCGACTCGATGGCGACACGGCGTTTTTTCTTTTCTTCTGTGTTGTTCCGTCTTCTTTTCTTCATTCTTCTTCTTCATCTGCCTATTCCCGTCTGACCATTTAGCTTGAATTGGCTCGAACCGACTTCAGTATGTCTGGAGACGTGGCCAACACTACAACGGACGTCAGTCACACGAAGGCTGCTCAGACTGAATGGGTTCGACAAATTCGCTCTTGTCGTAAATGTAAGAAAGGCAAAAAAAGAGCATGGAGCTGTGTTTTGTTGCGGTTTGGTTGCCCTAGTTGCAAGATGTCCCAAATTCGAAGCAAAAAAAAATAACTGCCTCTGCAGTAATCGAGAATATAGATGCAAGCATGAAAAGGTGACTGGTAATAAATTGATCGCACAGCTTCAAAAATATTTCTAGCGCTAAACAACTCCCTTCGGACTCCCTTCTATCGACTTTGCTGTGCCGTCCTTTTGAGGTGGTGGCTATAGCTTTTTTGGCTGAAGATTTTAAACCCTAAAGGCCAGTTCCCACCTGCGCCTCGCGAAGGTCGCGCGACCGTTTTGGTCAAAAGGGACTGTCGCAAATGGTCGCATCAGTCGAAAAGCGACAGTCGCGAGCCTTTCGGGCACTGCTCGATTTTCAGCCGTTCGACTGCTGGTCACAAACCGTTAAACCAATCAGCGGGTCAGCTGACGTGAATGTAAGCTGTCTTTAACGTATGAAGTGAACAGTCAAGATATACACGATGTGGAAAGCAACCCGCAAGTCGCATTCACAAGTGAGAACGTCGGTTGCGCTGAGCTGCTCTGAGTCGCATGCGACTGCCGGTCGCGCATCCTTCGTGACTCGCAAGTGTGAATAGAATGTAAAAAATAAAAGTCTTGAAGGTTTGGAGAAATGGCGATTTTTCTTGGATTATTAGGTGTAATAACCGCGCCCAGTCATTGATTACAGAATTCTAGTTTTGTTCAGGCGCATCGAGAATGGGAAATATTCTATTATTTCCGAATAACAGTGTTGGTAACAAAAGCTCTTAGAGTGTGAAGTACATGTCACGCTCCCATGATTCAATTCGAATAAAATACAGGCGGAATAAAAGGCAACTGTCAGAAAACCTGCCACCCAGTCGATGGCCAGCACTATTGGCTTCCAGTGTTTAACCTAAACGCGTAACATTTAAAGCGAACGCCTTTCATGCCCCATTATGACTAAACACATGGTTATAGCCGGCATCGTGCAGCGCGAAATACTCCGCCCTTTTTTACCGCATGGCTTCTAGATGTGGAGATGAGGCCGCACCAGCTTCAGCGCGGTGAAACAGGAGCAAAATTATTAAAAGGACTAAAAAGGTATATAAGTGCAGATTACATCGGAATGTACAAAGGAAGAGACAGTTATTGGACAGGTTGCGCAAGTGGAACGGAGACGCTCCATTTCGGAGAGCAGGTGCCGCCATTAGCCTTCTGCTGTATGGCTGAGTCGCCCAAGTAGCCTCACCTATCTGAAGGGTTGCGTGGCGGAGCGCGTGCCATAGACGCTCCTGATACAATATGATCAGAAAAAAAACCTTGCTAGATATCGCAGATATCACACGAATATGCTTCACCTGCGGAACTATATTGATTTCGCATTTTTACTCGTACGTAGTCTTACGTGTCTGTGCTGAATTTTATTCTAGTCATATTGCATTCTGCTATAGCTTGTGGTGTCTTAAATGCTTATTCAAGTGTAGAAAGGTGTACGCTGAGTGGCCCAGTCGCGTTTCCATCTGCTAGGTTCACAAGATGCGATTTTTTAACTGACGTGCCTTGTGCTCCTTTTCTCGGTCTGTTTAAAGTGTGATTAACGTCACTTGTTAATCGCCTAGACGATCACCAGAACGAGGAACAACTTATTTCAGCGCATACCCTTCATAGATTGCAGCAGTAATCTAAGTCATCTACCGGCATTTACGTTACGCAAGTTAGTCTACAAGTGTGCACTCCGCGCCACCGGTAAAAAAACAAAAACAAAAAAACGCACTGTCTGCCTCCGCACCTTTGAATCCCCAATGAAGATATTTGACTATGATTCTAGCGGCTATGATAAGAGGGCGTGATATAGGCGCACAGTCGAATTATTGCTAGGATTCAATGTTTGCGCTATCCTTATTTAGGAAACTTAGATACAGCCGACTACAATTTGTCGACTGCGTGTCAGGAGCTTGTTGCTTAAAATGAGTGAAGTAAATACGCGAAAGCTTATTGGCACGCTGTGCCAAAATGCCGTCGCTGTACCCCCGAACTGTCTTTGAAAAAGTTCACATTATTCCAAGCGTGCCAGAAAAATGTCGGCATTACTTCCTATCAAAGTTAAGATGCGACCAATCTTTCTGCATATCAGTGGTGATGTCATGCCATTTCGCTCACTCTGCAGATACGTTGTCAAGCTGGACGACAGTTTGCAATAGGAATTAGAAACGAAGAGTTAATACCTCTAGTTATAAGCACCTAATTGTGAGTGTAGGCGTACAGAGAAGAGCGAGACATTTACTGCGTATTCATTTCCGCCAAGCCTACATCAACAAAACCTGTCAAAAACGGCGCAATTTTTAATACCGTGTTAATGGGTCTATCGCGTTTACTCTTCAGGTGACGCTAAAGCATTTCACGCAACGTTTCCACGTAGCTTGCACTCGCGCTCAAGAATCACATGATTTATTTTCTCTACACCGCTTTTATTAGAGATATACCACCTCAGTATATATATGTGAGTATTATTACACAAATGCTAGAGGTAACTGCATTGCCGCTTCCTGTTGACAACGCAGGTCCAAAGCAGAAGCCTACCGGAAATATTAATATGAAAAAATTGGCAATGGCTTAGTTTGGCTATGCCAGGACATACCTAGCGAGAGGTACATTTCCCTGGCAGAGCTTGTCGCTGTCTTTTTTTGAGTAGGCAACTGCCACGCGACAACCTCAAGATCGGAGAAGTTATTCTTCTCCAGTCTGTACCGCCGTCTAGAAACGTCTGGACTGTCCTTTTCTGCATTCATGTCAAACGTGCTACAGCCGTACATTTCATCTCCGCATTTTATACGCAATACTGCGCATGCTACGCGTGGCTAGGGTGATAGAGCGGCGTGTGGCGAGGTGGGGACAGAGAGCTAGGTGCAACTGGGGCGTATGCATTGTTACCACGGTATCAGCGATTGCGCAGAGCTGCTCATCCGCGTGACGTCACGCGCGGCACCGGCAGAGGAGCGAAAGCATGCCCGCGACTAAAACCCCTTGATAGTTTTTTGACGGCAGCCGCGGTGACGCCGAAGCGCACGCCGCACCTGCTGCTCCTCTCAGGTTGACGCGGTATCGGCACATGTTCAAAGCTGGCCTCTCCCGGCCACCGCGGCATGCTCGACTGGTAGCCCAGTATAGCTCTCGCTACAAAAATCTGCCCAGTCCCATATTCTCTTTCTCGGTGCATGCAGTATTTTATCTGCGTGTGCAGGCGGAATCCGAGTCAAGGGGCAGAAGTCTGGACGTGATGACTGACTCAGAAGGATTCGTCGACGTTGCTGGCATCCAGTTGTCTTATGCCGCCTACCAGAGCCTCCCGGATGCTGAGCGCTCGGCGACAGTGCGAGATGTTGGGCTCACAAGCAAACAAACTTTCTTTGTTTCGCACTGCCTAAAGTGGTGCACTGCAGTTCCAGGAACTCGGCGTGATCCGGAGGGCTATTACTGGCACAGCCGGTCACGTTGCATTGTTCCCTTGCGCAACATGCGCGAGTTTGCCGACGCATTCTCCTGTAAACCGGGTGACCGCATGAACCCCTCGAACAAGTGCAGTTTCTGGTAAAATATTCCAATTGTAACGAGCGCTTCTGTGGCGGTAAGCTTTGAAGTTTTCATTACTTTGCTCATTTTACATCTCAGTACAGTTTAGGGAAGATAAAAGGAATGAAAACAACACAGGAGACAAGTAATGCCCACTAAGCCAGACACTCCACATACGTAAACAAACGTCTGATTCCAACGGAAACAAATCTCTGTGTGTCAATATTATGAAAAACTATGTTGTAGAATTAAAAACAATATATATTTTTCAGCAACTAATAACATAGTAACTTTATATTACCGCATTAACGGGTGGTCGCATGTACACTTTGAAGACCTGCAGTCATTGGTAGAGTTTCGGAGTGTTCGTTTGACAGATTGAACTCTGGAGAATTGCACTACTTTGCCCATATCATGTTTCCGAGCTATTTAAGGGCTATTCAAGGAGTGTAAACAAATCACGAGACGAGAAGAGCCGACCAGGGAAGACACATGCCATAGGTAAAATAAGGTATGATCCCGCGACTACAGAAATCTGTACGCGGCATATTACAGATTGTTGTACCGAAAGCAACACAGAGAGAAGGAAAATACTCTCCAACCAGGTTCATGCCGCCGGCCAACGGTTGCCAGTAGCGATTGGCATCTGTCTTCGCACGCTTTATGCATGGCGCAGCGGCCTTGCTCCTCAGTATTTTGCTGTTTAAAATACCTATATACCTTCATTAGTGCCATACTTGGTAGTAACATTATTGGGGCGGCAATGCGTAATAGTGGACGGAACAAATATTCAAAGAAATCGAAGGCTGATTGTCAAGAGCGTATGCGGGATGCATGCAACGACGGTCCGAGTGCGGCTTACATGTTTTCGCTTCACTGCTTTCCAGTAGATCCTCAAATAAATCAACTATGAACGTTTTCTGCAAAACGGACACACTTTGTACCAAGGACAGACTCTCGAATCTCATACCTATTTCACTTCTTCCATCGCCGTAACCATGTACGCCGCGCCGGCCGTGCCTCCCGCAAGTCTCGCGTAAACGATACGGTGCACCCAATGCACCAGCATTTGAAGAGCGTGAAAAAATGTGGTATTTATTTATGTAATAAGACGACTGCGAAAACAAAATCTTACTTGAGAAGCGCTGGCCTCTACGGTGTTTAGGAGCGATAACACCAATACAGGGAAGTGTCTGTTCACAGGCGGGTGCCGCCGCTACAGCGAGACTCATCGTTTGCTTTCGCGCTGGCAACGCTATATTGAATAAACACCGAAATTAAACTTATATTTTTTATTATATAACACAATGATATTGTATTACAGACTATTTACTTTAGCGCTAAGCACATCCAGCGCTATTCGATGTGCCTTTGATGAGAATCGATTTAGGCCTAGCGATGACTATGGGGACCAGCGCACGGCGAGAGCGCCGTCGTCCGCCGCAACAGCAAGCGGCGCACGTTGGTAAACTTGCAGCATCCGCTGTTCGGTTTGGAACTAGTCGTATACTTGAATGGGGCCGCTGAGACGTACTGCACGTTTTTCGACGTTCAGTTCAACAACACGCGGCGGAAATACTGCTGCAAAGACGCTAAGGGGCTGCGCTGTTGCCGTGCCGTCGTGCATAATCGTAGGCTGAATAAGAACATCATCGGACAGTACTCTAGGCAGAGCTTGTTTTATGTGTGGTTTTTGAAAAGTAATTTAGCGTAAAGAGCAAGTTGTTGAAGCGGCCCAGCTCTATCATACGCTCTACGCACTCCGGCGACGGCGCACGCCAAGCCTGGTTCGCGATAGAAGCTGTTAGCTTTGTGATTGTGGGGAACTCTGCCCATGCATAACAAGCCTCACATCCTTTAATGGGATATGATGGCAGCGCAATGTCGAATAAGCGCTGTCGAAGGAAAATAAGAGACATGAAATGGGGCGAACTTCATGGCAAATCAGTGCGGCGATAATTCGAAAGAATCTCCCGCAGTACATCCAGCATTCGAAGCTTGCCGGTACGGTTCATTCGCTGTGCGTTTGTGTATACAGGTATACCATTAGAATTGTGGATTATAACTGAAAACAGAGACATAGTCGTTGCTAACTGTGACTCTTATCATAAAGGTAGCAGAGCACAGTCCTGCGCAGTCCCCGTGGCCGCTACTGCTAGTGACAGTTAACAGCTTGCGCCATGCAAAACGAATGGCATTGTATGCTGTCGCTCTCAAACAAAACACAATATAGTACCACGAAGCCGGACAGCCTCCACAAGCAGCGGCAAGTAGTCTTTGTACACTACCGCTACCACAGCACGAAAGGCGCACGGAAGCCCAAGATGGCGTCAGGTAGAATCGATGGAGGCGCTCAGGCATCGAAAAAAAAAATGATCCATATTCGGTAACAACCAAGTCGAAAAGGACTACAAAGCGGCGATAATAATACTGCAAACTATGTTGCAGTATTGGCCAAATAAAATGCTCTTAAGTAGTTGCGTTGTATGTTTTGTAGTTCTGTACAACTTTTCTGTGATACATGCTGAAAATATTGATTGACTACCGACATTTGTAGTAGCAACAGTGACCGAATCCACGAGAGTTCACTTTGGACACCGTTCACTCTCTCTCGCCGCCTCGCTCTATTGGCCATGTGTCACCAGCTGGGGGTGGCATTAAATCACAGAGGCGGGATTACGAATTTTACAGACATCACTAGAGATCACAATAAATTGAAATCAAACTCGTTTGGTTCTCTCTGCGGAACAGCAGAACGGGCCTTCGCTTGAGCGCGAGAAATTTCCCGGTACCTCCCCCCTACTTTTTTTATTGTTCGCAGTGCTCAACGAATGTGACCGGTGGCTTCAGCGGTCGCGCGTACACGATAATCTTTTCGATATGCATGACAATGCTTTCCAGAGGCACTTCAGGGTTTCGAATGGCTAAAAGCACTCCATGGCCAAACGAGGACAAGCACGAACAATACGGAGCGGAAATTGCTCTGCGCGCTGCGGGAAATATTGAAATCGTTCCGAGAAAATTTGTTTATTTTATAGACTCTAATAAATAGAATCGATGTACTGTAACCAAACACATTTTTTATTTAGAGCTTAAAGACGGGCTGACGGTATCATATGGCCCCTTAAATATACAAGGAAGCAACATGGAACCGCCCATCAAAGCCACTTGGCGGTTGTCTGCCCCCTCGTCCTCCAACAGTTTGCGTTAGCTCCTTCTCACCTAAAGCCGACGTCAAAGTGGCGTCGCCACAAAGCCAATGCGTTGTAAAACAAATTCGTGGATTTGGCGCCCTGTGCTCTGTGAAACCCTGTGGCGCCATGTGACGCCCTGTGCTCTGTGATTTCAGGCATGCCCAGAACACTGCTGCGGTTTTGACTAGGTAGATACTGGTTCAAAGAACCATTATCAACGGCGAAAATGGATTGAAATTACTTATTAAATAACTTAGATCTCGCGTTACTTTCCTTATTAGTCAATGAAGGCATGTGTCGCGGTTGACACTTAGGTTGCGCCAGAATTTTCGCGGTGAGTTCCTGAAAACAGTGTGCAGTGAATAATCAAGGAAACTGTTTTTGGCAATGTAAACTTTGTATTTTATCGCTTTGTTATCAGAGGTATTTCTCGGTCTAATTTTCTACATGGGCAAAATGTTTTTTTCCGGAGTCTCTTAATTTCCGCTTTACGTCGATTATGTGTCGTGGTATCCAGGGTTGTGTTTTTTAGTTCTTTTCTGTACTTGCGGAACGAAGGCGTTTATACAGTGCATCACAATGGATTTGAACTCTGTCCACATCGCATCTAAAGGTGAATGTTCATCGGAAACAAAGTCTAAGAAATTACCGTATTTAAATACTAGATATGTCATAAGAGCAGCATCAACTGCGTTATTAAAAGACATCACACGCTTTGCAGGACCTAGCGTTCGGACAGGACTTGGAAATTCTGAAAAGCAGTGAATTCTTTTGTGATCGTATAAGCCTTCTAGAGGCTCAACGTGAGCAGCGTTTTCAATGAAGTGGTTGCTAATGAATATGACGTCCAAGAGAGAACTCGAGCAACCGACAATCCCGGTTGGGAAATTGACAATCTGGGTCAAGTTTTATAAGAACAGGATATCTGATAAGCTGTCATGCGTAGCATTTCCCGGGATGAGTGAATTCCCCTTTATATCGGGCATGTTAAAGTCTCCAGCCATTATTATTTTGCTGCCACGTGTTATGTGTTTTTTCATATATTCGGAGAGCAATTCTAGAAATAGTGGGTGCGAGTCCGGTGGCCGATAAATCGCACCGATATGGAACACTACATGGTTTAGACGTACAGTACAACAAATTGCCTCGATCCCTGGAGCGTCGGGCAGGACACAGAATGATATTCCTCGCCTAAACAGCAAAACAACGCCTCCATCTGTTGTTTCCCTGTTCTTACGCACAATCGCATAATCTGGCGGCACGATGTAATGGTTTAAAATGTTGGAGTATAGCCACGTTTCTGCTATAATGGCGATATCGAGCTGATAGGCGAGTAGAACAGCTTCCAGTTAGTGAAATTTGTTGATGAGGCTTCTCGTGTTTATATTTAGGATTGTTGCTGACTGCGGTTTCGAGCGCTGCGCGTCCGCGTGCTGATGTGGTTTTCGTTTTTTTTTTTTTTTTACATTTTACGATGGGGTCGTTGGAATCGTTGTCCCAGGCGAAAAGGCGACCTGAGATACGCACTTTGTCGCAGACTAAACATTTTTTTTCTTTGTGTTCTCGATTAGGCTTAGTTTTTTCCCAAAGCTTCTTATTTCCCGAATAGACCGAGAAAAGTGTTCACTGATTGAGTAGCCGGATCCTTTTAGCCTGGAGCATCATTTTAATATTGTAACTTTGTGACGTCAAGCAACTTTAAAATAACAGGCCTACATTTGTCGTCGGCGTGCGCTTTTCGATTTCCTAGGCGGTTATTTCTTTCAATGCCTTTAATTTAGAAGTCTAGAAACTCCTCGAAAATCTTTTTCGAAATTGTTTCGTGTAAAATTTCAGGGGTTTCATTTTCTTCCACTTTACTACATAAATGATCAGGTTCGATCGTCGACTTCTATTTTCTAACTTGTCAAGTTTATTGCGCGTCAACACGAGGCCACTTTCCAGATCAGTTATTCTTTGCAAAAACTCTGAAACCTTTTTTTCAAGCTTCGTCATGTTTTCTAGTTTTTTTGTGGATTACATCTAGCTTCTCAATAGTTTCAGCGTTGCCATATTTTATTTCCTGAATATCCTCAGATATAATTTTCAGTGGTTCGGCTACAGACGGGCCCAGATTTGTCTCAATATCACCACTGCGCAGAAGCAATTTTCGCATATAGGCACCGATGGAACTAAACATTTCACACAACTGCAGAGATTGTGGGTAGGGCAGAAACAAGCAGACATTGTCACTGCGGTATGACTTTCCGCAGTGTTTTCTTACCTGATTTAAGAGCAGAAATGGATTTGAGCACTTCATCTCGGCGTTGCCGCCGTGCCCACTGCCATCTGATTGCCAGGACTTCTTTTATACCGATGGCTCTCGGTGGCGTTTGGCCTGCTGATTCCATGAAAGGCATTGTCGCGCTGCGTGGAACGTCCTTATCTGCCAGAGCGAGTAGAGGCCGCTGCGTCGCCAATGCCAGAATCGGTGCGCAGGGGGTCGTAGGCAGCAAGCCGAGAGTAACCTGAATTAGGAAGAGAAATAGATTTGACCCCTTCATCTTGGCGTTGCCGCCCTGCCCACTACCATCCGATCACCAGGAACCTTCTTTTATACCGATGACTCTCGGTGATGTTTGGCCTGCTGATTCCATGAATGGCATTATCGCGCTGCGTGGAATGTCCTTATCTGCCAGAACGAGTAGGGCCGGCTGCGTCGCCAATGCCAGTATCGGTGCGTAGGTGGCCAGCAAGGAAGACTATTGTTTGTGGTATTCCGTAGCAAGCGCTTTGGTCATAGGCAGCAAGCCAAGCGTACCCTGAATTAAGAAGAGAAATGGATTTGCTGCTGATTCCATGAACGGCATTATTATTATTGTCGCGCTGCGTGGAACATCCAATTATCTGTCATAGCGAGTAGGGGCCGCTGCGTCGTCAATGCCAGGATCGGTGCGCAGGGGGCGAGCAAGGAACACTGTTGTTCGTGGCATTCTGTAGCAAGCGTTTTGGTCATACAAGTCGATCGTACCTTGAATTATGAAGAGAAATGGATTTGAGCACTTCATCTTGGCGTTGGCGCTGTTCCCACTCCAATGCAACATTACTGGCTGCTAGAGAGAGGATACAGACAATATGGCGGCATTGGAGATCGTTTCGTATAATTTTCAAACTAGTTGGTCCAATTATTGTTTCTTTAATGCTGACAATAGACAGATTTCATCATGTCGTACATTCAATTGTGAATTGAGAGGTCTCGAAGCAGATATGACATTATTATGGAGAGAAGTCAACACGACCAGACATTCTCGAGGATGGAGACGATATGTTTTAGACCCTTTCAGGTTTCTCAGGACTTTTAGCTGAAAAGCTCCATTTCCTATGTAAACTAGGAAACTGCAAGGTATCTGGGGAACGTGGATTTTTGGCGTCCCAGGAAAACCCTTAGCAGATTCCAAAGAAATTGCTTGTGGGAAGCGAGTTCAGAACCTCTAGTCTATGGCCACTCTCGCGTCGCGCCGTTTGCATCGCAGCAACTCTCCTTAGCTGTGCACTGCATGTATAGTAGCCTTCACCAACTTGCAATGTGTCCAAACACATCACTATGGTATTGTTCTCTTTTGTTTCGTAACAACGGCCCAGACCTCTATTTTGCACTGCCACTATATTCTGCGGCCACCTACTCCGCCGGACATTGCCTGAAGCTCTACCTTAACATATTGCTCCAGCGAGACAAAGACACAAAATGATATGCACACGGGACAGCGCAGGATCAACAGCTGCGGTTTACTGGAAGTAATGACCGACCAAAGAACCGAATTACATTAACGTGTAAAACGTTCACAAGAGGGAGAGTAAGTCTCGATTCAACACAGTATTGCGAGGACGATGACAATGGTGATGACAAAGGTCCTCGAAATACTGTCTTAAATTGAAACTTGCCCTCTTGTGGGCGTTTGATACGCATATGTCATTTGGCTCTTCGGCCGGCCGTTCCTTCTAGTAAACCACAAAAATTAGTCCAGAACTGTCCCATGTGCTTCTCTTCGTGTGTTTCTGTGCCTTTCGCAAGTTCACTATGTTAGATTCGCACCATGCAACTAGTCAAACTGGTCAATCATGTTAAATCTCGACTTTCAAACTCTAACCTCGAACCAAATGCGAAGCTAAAGATGATTTACTTCTCTCCTCCTTCCATTTAGTTTTTGTAACTATTTCCCTGCAGCTGTATTCTTTATCAGGATGCCTTTAAATACCTGTCGCCTTTCAAAAACCCCGGGTCAGCATCAAACCTGCTTTATGTGCTAGTTCATCATGTACCCCACACTGTAGTTTTACCTGCTGCTGTCGCTTTTTAGTTACTTTTCAGGCCACAAGATCAGCTGTTCCAGGTTCAAAACTTAATTACGAAGAAGCATTCCTCCACACCGTGCCCTACTTATTTCTCCCCCACCTTCCTCCATCCCCCCCCCCCCCCCCCCCTGGCTAATGTTCTTCGTAAGCAAAAGCATATTTAAACCCCTGATAGCGACGATCGCACTACAAAGACGAAGGCTAGTCTACTTGTCGAAACCTTGGCTCCGGTTGCGGACGGAGGCTCTCCCTCTACTCTTGTTCAACGCTCTTTCATACTGTGCAGCCGTCTTCTTTTTTTTCTATTCCTCGCCTATATTTACCATTTCACCAACTTAGCTAAATTGGTTACAATTACTTTTATGTCCCAAAACTTTTATTGCGCCATAGCACTTATAACCAGTATTCTATTAGGCAATGTTTAAACCGAGGGGGTAATAATGCACAGAAATCCAAATTAAAGCATCCAAAGAAGTCTACTGTGAGTGGTGATAGTTTGGGGCGGGAATTCAGGGTTGCGTCCTACTGGCAGCTTTTCTGGGAACCGCTGAAGTTTTTGGGGAATGCTTTCCTGGTGAACGCTGAGCGCACTCTGTGTGCTGCTCCGAGCGATTACTATAGCGGTAAAGACTGTCTTCAACCCATTAAACAACTAAGACTACGACCACCTGGTAAATTTCTAACTGTCGTTCCGCCCAACCAGGGGTTGGCGCGAACTGGTTCGTTCTCCAGGCAGGGGCCCGTTGCACCAGTGGTGCTCCTCCGTCAGGGACGGATGTCTTGAGCGAGGAAGCAGAATCTTGAACGGTTGATCTTGATTATGAACTTTATGTGCATCTATTTACTTATGTACACCTTTACAGGATTTCAAAGGCATAGAAACCACGGGAACTGGTTGTCCTTTTTTCCTGAGAGCGACTTCCAAACTTGGTGGAGCCGATGGTGCAGTGCACCGACCTAAGACAAGACTCAACCAAGAACCAGCAACGAACCTTCGGTAACTTTCGTTTACACCTCAGGTTCACACCCCTGTGGTCGAGCTATCCAATCACCGGCCATAACCGGCTTGATTGGGCCAAGAAAATTTACCCTCGCCCCATGCCCGGTCACCGCTGTCCGCATCGCTGCTCCTGCACTGAAACAATACAGGCAGGCGACCCATGGAGCTTCTTTTCTTTTTCATTTTTTTTAGTTTAGGAGAAACTGACCCCGTGAGGACTCGCGAAGATGTTCTTTCCCACGAATCTACGCTCTCAACTCGTCTGACCATCCGCCGACGACGCCTGTCTCCATCGCTTCCACACAGGAGTGAATAAGCTTCCGGCACGGGAGTGATTAAGAGATGGTGCCGACGCTTCGCGATGCATTCCTTCGAATGAGACACGGAGCGGCTTCCACTTCCCATTCAGGGACTCGAATGGTATTAACTAAACAACGCCCCGCCGTCTTAGCGCCAGGCGCCAGCTTACTCCTCAGCCGCGTCGGCTTCTGTCCTCTTCGTTGACCGATACCAGCTAACGCCACGTGGGTGATTAAGGGCCGCAGCCTTCGCTTCGCGGCACCCTTCTTCGAACGGCGACACGAAGGGGAATACACGTCCCATTCCGGGAATCGAGGGGGATTAACCAAAAAATGCCCCTCTCCCTGGGCGCTAGGCCGCGCGCGTATTGGCGATCATTTACAGGCCCTCCCCAACATATTACAAGGGGCCCAAATGGCACCTTTAAAATTAAAACCATCAGGGGATCAGCCTGCGTAACGACGCCGCCTTGATCGCGGGGCACATAGTAACAGCATAAGAAAAATTGGCGTAACCCTTTCGTGCAAAACATCAACAAGCCCTCGCCGGGCGAGAAGCAAAACAGATTGCATACACAGCAAACAAAGTCACATGCGAACTAACGATACCAAAACGGTGCAGTCACTCTGCGATGCCTCGCGATACTGTTCACTGATCATGCAATATTCGTTCTGGTCCACACTGCGTATTTTTCATTCACTTCACTGTCACCTGTAGTCACCCCTGTCTTATCCTCTGCCCATGTGTGCACCTCAGCATATGCCAATCTTGGCTTACAATATACCGTAAGGGCGTTTTGAGGTCGGGCGGCAGTGGCAAGTGTGGGTACTAGCAGCCTCCAGGGTCATACGCAACCCTAGCCGCCATCATGGACCATTTCTCGTTCGAGAATGCACTTGGAGATTCGCTCCCCCTTTTCAAAGACACAACTGATGCTTTTGCGAAGCATAGGACCTTATCTCTGTCACGCCTACCAGCCGGGTTGATTATAGTTTTCATTGCTTGGCCTCATGGGAGGTAAACTGCCCTGTTACATTTGCTTCCAGGGTGGGATTCCGCTCCAGCGGCCGCCTCGCCATTGCTTTAAGCCCTTTTCCCAGTATTAACTCGCAACGATCTTTCGTTCGCCGCCTGGCATTATCGAGCTCTAGCAATGAACAAGCTCGCCTCTCGCTATCCGGCTCGAATGTCATTCCGGGCTTAATTGCTTGCTGGGAGCGTTCTTCTGGTGTGTACCTTGATGACATTGCCGTTCTCGCCTACCATGCATGAGTTCTTTCACACCTCACTCGTGATGGAAGCGTAGATCAGGCTTCCATTTTAAGACTTAAAATGGTCCCTTTCATGTGAGGAAGGTAGAATCATTCATACTGAGGAGCCGTGGCACTGATGAGGGCAGAGTAGCCAGGGTTGTTGCACAATCTGCAGTGGTTTGTGAACTCAAGAAGTCGCATGTGAACCACTCACTTCGACAGGTCTTCGGGACGCGAGCCGGCAGACGTTATATATTCTCTGAGATTTCTGAGCTATGACTGACGCGTTGTAGTAGACGTGTTTCTCGGTGTCGGTGAGAATGAAAAGTTTGGCTATAGGCAACAAGGTAACGGCGGCTCCAGAGCAAAGCGCGCCTTGGACGTGAAATGTGCTCAGCACAGAAAGGAGGAGGAGTTTCTGTGAGTTGGAAATCTGGATGCCGTATTAAGTGCTGACATTGCAGGGACATTAAATTGCAGTTGTTGCACATACGTCAATGCTAGCGTCCATATAGATAATCATCGAGCCGCGATGTAACTGAGTATCTTGTTCCGTGATCCCACCACATAGAAACGATGTCACATAAGATGAGGTTGATCAATGAAGATCCATAATTTTGTTGTCGTTTAGCTCGACAAAATTACATAGACGAACAATAGGCGGTGACCACGAAAATATGGCGCGCGATTATGCAAAGGCCTAGAGTGCTCGCGGTGAATTCAAAAGGGTGGCCTTAAGACTACGAGCATCACTTTGTTGCTACATGAGCTCTTATAACGTGTTGAGTCGAGCGTTCTCTTTAAGTGCCACGATCAGTGTGGCGCGGGGAAGGAAAGTCATGGTCCTCATAGCCTCTTTGACGCTTTCAGGGCCATACAAATGAGCCCTTTTTAAGGGTTCGAACTGTGATAAATGAGGGATGACAAGACCGCTGTCATGAAATGACGTGCGACGTAGGAGCGAGCGACACAAGGTTTTCGAGTACGTCTGATTAGGCCCAAGGTCTGCATCACCTGGCTTTTAACGTGAGAACGCCAAGCGATCACTGCTCTCGACTGATGGATCGACCAACCCAAAATTTTCAATTTGAGGTTTTCTTGAAGTGGCGTTCCATGTACTTGGACACTGATTGGCGCCCCAGCGAGACTGCGGCGACTCCAGCGATAGGCGACTGACGCGAACGTAGTTTTACTCGTGTAAGGATCTGAACTGACAAATTTCTATTTCAATATTTCTTCTGGGCACGCTGTAGAAGCTTTAAAACTTGATAGAGAGGAGACGTTTTTTTTTTGCAGAAATATGTGATTTTTCCAGCCTTAACATACTATAGTTGACCATTTCTTACCAGCTACAAACTAAAAGCCTCCCTAAGCGGCTCAATCTCAGTCTTACTGCCAAACTCGCCATGTACCTCTCCTCTGATGACGGTGACTGGGACGCCGCAGTGCTATACGTTGCATATGCATATAACTCATCCCTATCACGGCACTGCCGGCTACTCTCCGTTTTGCCTCTTGTAGGACCGTGAGCATCAATTGACACTTAACACAGTGTTTTGCACATCTGGTCCTCCACTTTCTGAATGCACCCTTGAAGCCATTGCCCGTGCAGACCATGCTCTCCAAGTTGCCTTTCCCTCTTGTAAACCTCTAAAGCTTTTCAGCAAGACAGCTACAACAGCCGCCATCTCAACACCTGCTTCTTGCCTGGGCCTTTGTGTTGCTCTGGGTGCCTTCTCGCCGTGTTGAGCTCTCAGAAAGCTTCAATCTCGCTATGTGGGTCCCTATCGTGTGGTGCTCCAAGTCACAGCCGCAACCTCCAAGATTGAACCTGCCTTCCCCGAGTCCACTTGCCGCAACGTACATTCGGATATCATCCACGTGTCCCGAATTAAGCACTCCCACACGTCACGTTCTGAAACTCGGTGACCAGCAGCGCGACGGTGTGCCTGCGCCCGGGAGCCATGCTACGAGTCGAGCCAACGCAGATGAGGCAGACGGAGTGTTTGTACGTATGGCGGGTGCTCGGGGTCCGAACCCTGGCAGCGGGCTGTGCTTTGACGTCCGATGCGCCCTAGACTTGCATTGTGAACGTTCCTGCAACGTAACATTGTTTTACTATAGCATCATATATTTATATTAAATATATTTTATGACACAATATTATTATTGTTGCGCGTATGTTACTTCGCTGAACAGTAATAAAAGCCAGTTTTTGAAATATGACCGCACCAAAAATGCCAAATGCATCTAAATTCCCAAGCTAATCATCTAGTGTGATTTCTTCTTTTCCATTTAGATAACAACAAAATATTGACAGCAGATTATGTTCTTTCATGGGGCAATTCTGTGGTAAGCCAATCTATGGAAGAACTGCTTGCGCTGTTCAAATGAATGCTTATGGCGTCGTGCTGGGACAAATCTCAAAGGAGACACGAGCATGTTTTGCACCCCTCGGCCTAAACTAGAGGGTCAGGCCCTCCTCCCTTTTTCCCGAGTCACGAGAATACGCCAGCAGTATTCTCTAGGCACTATAACAATATGTAGAACGTCTACATGTGGAGCAGCCGCCCGGCAATCGGTAGTGCGACGTTTATATTGGCACCTTAACGATAAGTAGGGTGCCTCGGTACCGGCGCCGAGCGGCGCTCAACATTGTGGGACATAAAGCGATGAATAATGCACAGTACAGCCTCAGAAACAAAGCAAAAATGTTACAAAAATAATTTTCCTTTTTATGATATGACGCCGCTCATATTGTGCTATCCCCCACAGACGTCGAACAGGCACGAAAGTTAGACTACGGAATAAAGTAGGAAGATGGAGAGCAGAGAACCTTAGACGGTCGGATCGGCCGCACTCGGCTGGCGTTTTAAAGATACAAAATCATTAGCTGCACAATACCCACTGCACATGAAGGCTCTTAAAACTTTGCTCCTATTAACCCAGCTCTAGCCTAGGTCATCCATCTGAACCCAGCGAACTTCTTAACCTCACCCACAAACCTCAGATTTTCGCCGCCACAGACTACGCTTCCTGTCCTTTGGAATATAACTGGCTGTTCTCAGTGACTACCGGTTATTCTCTCTTTGCACTACATGTTGTTCTGCAGCCTATTTCTTGATTTACAATAGAATATCAATAACTCCAGTTATTTCTCTGACCCACTAAGCACACTCCATATCTCTTAGCATTACACCTACCATTTTTCGTTGCATACCTCTTGCTTTGTCCATCATTGCGTTTCAGACCAATAAGTGAGTACTGGTAAGATGAAACTGTCATATACTTCTGTCTTGAGCAATACCGGTAAGCTGCCGCTAATAACGTGGGAGTAGCATCCAAATGTGTTCCATCCCAATCTTATTCTACTAGTCTTTACCGCTTCGTGGTACAGCTGCGCGGTTGCTACCTGACCTAAGTAAACATATTCACCTATGACTGCCAGTGCTTCGCTTCCTATTTCAAATTCAGTTCCTTTCCCAGGCTGTTCAATATCCCCCTTACTCTTCTGCATATTAATTGTTAGGCCTGCATTTCTGCTTTTGCTGTCTAGGTCATTAATCATTCGTTGCAGTGGGTCCCCTAAGCTAAGGTAGCAAGGCAACGTCGTCATAGCTCTCCGCACCTGCAATTTTTCTTTAATGTAAACGGCTAAGGCACACAGCGTGTGCCCCATGATGTAAAGCGAAACAACACAATCACACATTACAGGGCTTGTTTATTTAACGCGATGTGGAATGCATTACTAATCGTATTTGGAATGCGTACTGATGTTACAGGTACATAAATTAAAAAAAAATTGAATTTAAAGAGCAATATTTGGAAGAAAACTCACGAAATGAAAAAGCGACAGTAAAGGTTCAATCGCAGAATCTTAAGGTGAAGACGAAGTGTCCTCCTTCTTCTTCTCCCTCAGTGCATACATGGCGCATACAAACAGTGGGGGATTGACAAGAGTTCATTGCATGTGGAAGAATCGAGTTGATGATGTCAATTTAGACAGCGTAGTAAATTACTTATTACCTAGAAATTAGTGTTGCTAAAAAAGAGTGCATAAAGGTTAAGGTTATCCTCGAACATTTATGAATTAGTGTTGCTAAAGCAAACTGGATAAAATTTGAGGTTATCCTCAAAAGTAATAATTATGAATTAGGGTCACTCAAAACAATTTAAAATATTAATTAGGTTAGCCAGAAAATATTGAGCGTCCTTCTTATTTTCTCATGCAGCCTCATCCTCAGATTTCTTTCTCCTCCGTACCCTGTTTCGTGGTGGAGTCGCTGCTAGCACACGAGCGGTGAAAAAGAAGCGCTTTGTGACAACCACTCAGCGAAGCCTTAAGTGTTTCTCACAACAGGCAGCATCCGTGAGTTTTATCGTCTCTAGCCGTCGGCCCTGCCCTGCGACTCCGAGGAGCTTGCAACCTTCCGATTTGGTTCATCTCACAGCCAGTATATTCACGCGAATTCTTCTTCCTAGTTCCACCTCAGGTAAGGCGAACTGCTTCTTCGTTTTGTTCGTTTAAGCTAGCCCATGGTCACCGCTCTCTTAGGCCTAGTCTGTCCTACTACGAGGCTCTGTTTCAACAAACGCAGCGACGACTAACTTACATGCAAGTGTGGTTGATGCCAGTTTTATGCCAATTTTGTGCCCATTTTTAGGCCGATTTATACGATGGACTAACCGTCCATGGGCGGGGTACCACGTCATCCGACATAACCAGCTCCTAGTCGTCTGCGGGCTGTGAAGGAGGCTCCACGCTCGAGTCTCTGCGAGGATATACTGCAGCCTTGCTTGTCTACCGGTTCCCTGTCTGTTTGTTTTTAAAGCTTTTCTGTATCGGTTTGATCTGTGGTCATGGAGGAGACCGTGCGAAGAATTCATAGGGGATGGGCGCCTGCATCATTGTAATAATAGTTGTCTCTAGGGCTCCATCGAATTTCTGCTCTAAACAGCTTTGACAGCCGTAAAGTCACCTACCCTGTGCGCAGAAGGGGAAATTAGCAGGCGACGGCATTCTAAATCAACCACGCGGCATTTATGACACTAAAAAAGCTCCCGCACTCTGTTAAAAAAATTGAAATACCATTTTTACCCTACATGAAATGTTAGTTCTGATACAAAACAGCAGACCACCCCTGAGTTTTCAGAGGAGGAAAGCATACGCTTGCTTTTAGCTTGAAGAGAGTGGGCCGTCTACAAACGGGGCGATGCCAATGACGTCAACACGTGGCGCTTGTCCGCTTGCAAAATCCTGAGATTCAATCTGTCGTGTTATTTGGCATTTAACAGTAGTTTTACCTAGCCATAGCGCGAGCGCTAAACGCAATGTTGCAGTTTGCGTCACATCTCTTCCGCAAAGGCTTAAACGTTTGTTTGGAACAAGCCAAATCAACCTGCAGCTTCACATTGGTTTGAATGTGTCTTCGATTTCAGAGGACGTTCCATTATACGAGTGGACCATGTTAGCCACCACTGGCTCCTATCCGCATGAATACAGACTCTCAAGTAAGTATGTAGGTGCCTTAAAATTAAGTTATATGAAATTAAACACTAGGCGCTTCATGCCAGGTTCACCGTTCGTATCTGCTGCTGCGACTTCTACCCAGCGGTAGCTTCTTCGCAGGAGACAGAAAGAGGAGACAGGAACGTTCAAAATACCTCACCACGTTGTTACTGAGTGCAGTGACAGAAAAACGACACGAATGGTACCAAGCCAAGAAAAGTAGTGTCCTGCGCACTTATAGGATTTTCCTTTCGTCCTGACTTTTCCTCCATTCAACAGGGCTCTTTCTTGGGAGCTGCCTAGTGGTAGTATCGCTATCTGATAGGACACAATCCTTGTTGCGGCGGCTTTGTCTTTCTTTTAGTGATTTGATGTTTGTCTTGAAAGAAAGATTTGAGCCACAGCGCAGAGTTTGCTCGTACTTCAGACTGCATCAAGCATGTGCACAGGTGCCAGTTCAGTTCAATTCAGTTCAGTCGTTCAGTCGTGTTCGACTCCTCGTGACCCTATGGACCACGTCACGCCACGCTTTCCGGTCTCTCACTATCTTCCTAACATCACATAATTTCATCTGCAGTGCCTCGAGGATGCCATCTAACCACCGCGTTCGCTGCATACCCCTTCTCCGGCGACCCTCAACCTTTCCCAGCATCAAATCTTTCTCCAGCGACTCCTCTCTTCTCATCGGATGACGAAAGTAGCTGAGCTTTAACTTTAGAATTTGACCCTCCAATGAGCAGTCAGGGTTTATGGTCGACAATATCGACTGATTTGATCTTCTGGCAGTCCAAGGAATTCTCAAGAGTCTTCGCCAGCACCACAATTCAAATGCGTCAATTCTTCGGCGGTCAGCCTTTTTACAGTCCAACTCTCGCATCCAGCACGAGTTATACGGATCTTGGTTGGCAGACTAATGTCTCTGCTCTTTACTAGGCGGTCAAGGCTAACCATTGCTCTCCTTCCCAGAAGCAGGCGTCTCCTCATTTCATGGCTGCAGTCTCCTTCCGATGTAATCTTGGAGCCCAATAAGAGAAAATCTGACACAGCTTCCACTTCTTGTCCATTGATGCTCCAGGACTTCATAGGCCAAGACGCCATGATCTTTATCTTTTTAATGTTCAGTTTAAGCCCAAACTTCTCACTCTCTTCTTGCATGCGCATCAGAAGTCTCTTGAGTTCCACTTCACTTTCTGCCATTAAAGTGGTATCATCTGCATATCTAAGGTTGTTGATACGTTTTCCAGCAATCTTCACTCCAGCACACAGGTACCAGACGTTATCTAATTCTGAATAAAAACTGGCCACTCATCATGGACGCTGGCATTTGCTGTAGTTTATCGGCACGCACCGAACAAGGAATTTTGGAGTTTCTGCTGCGCCGCAAATCACGCACAAGCAGGCACGCAACCAAGAAAAGTGATGCCAAATTAGGCACTCTCTCGCCTCGTGTACGCAGGCGCAGGCCATGTTTGTGGTGCAGAATGTCCGAGCCACGCATTGAGTTTAACCTTGTGAATGATTTGCTTTGAGTCGGGAATTCCTCGCTCCCTACGAGATTCCTGCTTGGCCCCAAGGACGGGGACAAACTGTTCCTTTCGAGATATCTGCTAAGGGAAGGCCTTGACCGCCAAGGCACACATGATGAACGCATGATCACAACGCGGCTTAAACACCGAGTGCGAAATGTTCCTTCTCAGTTTAGCTAATAGAGAATCTCAGGTGATGTTTGCAAGATTCCACCGTGATCTCAGTTTATTTACTACCTTAAGGAACCCGTCAAGGGCATTACCGAAGGAATTAGGAAACAGTATAATTAAACGTTGACATCGATGACGTGGGAAAGCCGTTTCAGTCGGTTGCTGTTCTCGGAAAGAACGACGGTGAAGTGGCACTATGGTTGCCTAGTCGTGATACTTGAAAGAAGCCACCGGTGTGGTAAGGAAAGCGTTATGCGGATGCGCACATTTTACAGCGAAAATATTTGTTTGGTTTTACTCCTAAGCATAGCTCAAGGTATCGGCTTTCCTGTTTGTGTAGTATTCAGATACTGGATAGGGCCAGCTAGATTAATAGTGCTGTTATCGAAACAGCACCATTCTATAACGACTGTACGAAATTCAGAGCAATCTCGGTACTGCCTGAACAATTTATGGCATATGATGAATTCATCTACCGTCAACAGCTTATATAGGCATTTTACCGGAACAAAGGGCAAAAAGAATATTTTTATCCGCTTTCCTAGGTTTCCGCCTAAACATAACACTAGTGGCGAGACGCATACACAAATTGTTTTGTGCAGCTCACCTTAGTTCAAAAATTATGTCCCATGTTTATCTTTACTCAGAAGAGTCTCACGTTACTTCTTTTGATTTCAGCCGATGAAAGAGGGTAAGTATCTGCTTAATTCCGTTTATACCTGTGCACGGCAGACTGAGAAGGATGCGAGATAATATGAAACTACACACACGTCCACTTTGATTCCTTTCTTATACGTTTCCCTGTCACACTGAAGCTGTACTTCACGTAGCCTTAGACACCTCGTTCACTCTTCTAAGGATGACGGCATAGAGATCGTCATTTCAATCGTTGCCACACACTGGGATTATTGGGGTTTCTGTAGGAGTGTTGTGTTTATCAAATTCTTGCACACTGTCACTTGCCTTTCTTAATCTGTCCAAGGAGTCTATGTTCTGATAACAAAACGAAAAATTTGGCGCTAACCATGCAGGGACTTCGATGCCAGAGGGAGTATCACTGCCCTTGTTTTCGTTCTGCTTATGGTCGGAATCGTCCTACTGGCCACCTTCGTCTTCACAGGAATGATGAACGCAGGTGAGGATTCTAAGACTGCCCGTGCAAATGGAGCAGCTCTAAATGCGAATCCATTCTTAGCGTCTGCTGCCGGACAGTGCGAAGAGTGTACTCCCGATCAGCATTTTGTCAGTGTCAAAAAAAAAATACAGAGTCAAAACGAATCAGTTCACTGCGCAGGATAACCAAGTCCCTTCAGATATTTCGCGGATCATGGTCTGGAGTCGTACCATTACAGAAATACCCCGTTGTTATCACATCAAAGTTACACTACAATACGAGACACTGCAGCTTAGAGTAGTGGTTTTTAAAATCACTAGATTACGCAGTCCAAAAGCGACGGCTATGACATCTGTCACGCATTCCATGAAGCGTACGTCGCCGGCTACTGCGTAAAGCCGCCTGTACCTGCACGCTTACCCTATGCACTTGTTTCGACGACCAATGTGACGTAGGGTATTAACCCCGAATTCACTTTGACACCAGCTTTCAGTGTTAAAAAGGGACACATTTGGTGTCGTTGGCGACTCGAAAACTATTGTTTCAAGTGAAGGGGGATTTTAAATCGAAACCGTAAATAAAGCTATGTATGCCAAAACTACTTGGCGTAGTAATTCCGTTACGAAAGCTGCGCACCCGTAGCCTTAGCTGCAGAAATGGTTGTGGTGGTAAAACAATAATCTCCAACAGATACAGGATAGGCGTCAACCTATGCGCCTACAGGACGGCCTGGAGCTTTCGACCCGGGCGGCAGTGTTCGGCCGGTCGGATTACACCACGCTGATTATCAGGGTATCAGCTCAAGATTCTTCCGTGTTTGTGTGTTGATTTGTATTTTTATTTAAGAACACGTCCATATTATATGTACCAGATCAGCATTATCCTTAAATAGTTTGTGCCGATGTGCGAATTGTTTCGGGTACCACTGAATTAGGTTAGTTGGATTCGCAAAAAACCGCGTTTGTAAGCGCCTCCAAACGCTTTCTTAGATCTTATTTATAGTGCTATCGGCCGGTAGGTATTCTACCTTGTTTATCCGATAGTGTTCAGCAATCTCTTCGTAGCTGACTAATCTGTACCTGCTAAGCGTGTACTGAGGATTAGAGCCTACACGGAAGGAGAGATTGCAGAGCCTCAAAACGTTGTACGGCAGTTCAGTGTGTGCAGATATCACTAGCTTTAAAGCTGAGGTTGAGGTATGGTGACGCCCTCTAGTTCTGGAAGAACGTGCGGATCTTATGGTTGCTGATGCATCCGTTGGCTGGATTTTATTATGCTCATGGTAGTTCACAGAGAAAATGATTAAACAAAAATAAATTATTGAGATTGATGATCAATCTCATGGCGTTAAGGCTCATTATATCATCAATGTTCTGGTCAGCTGCTGGGGCCCGGGGAATTTCTATTGCGGACACCGGTGGTACTTTCTGTAATTTTGTTTTGTTTGCCTCAAAGTTTACAAGCGCTCTACTTCAATAATTGAACACACTTGCCTCGGTGGCATGGGGGCTGCGTGCTCAACACACAAGCAGATGGTACAGAGATAAGTATGTGTTGTAATTACTTTCTGTGGAATTACTTTACATTACACAACGTAGCATGGCCTATGTCGCAACCTATGATCAGAATATGTATTATGCATTCATCAATTTCAATTCTGTATGCTGCCATGGTTCTCTCGAACAACCAAGATTCCTTGTGAACAAAGCCGTAGCGGTAAGCCAGGTTATGCGCTTAAGGCCCTTGAAGTGCTGATTTGGGTAAAATTCTAATGCATCTAGTTCACAGAAGTGGTCTTTGCGACTATCCGAATGATATTTGGAAGCTTTAACTAGAGTTGATAATTTGGAAATATTTTTTAAAAAGTTGATTAGCGACCGCTCTTAGCCGATTTGAGCAACGCGCACAAGCCATCCCGGTGATGTCACTGTTGCTGCCTGCGCGCCCGCATATCACATGATCCAAAATTAGGTGAGCTGGTCAGGGCGCGGTAGGCCGCCATCGTGCCAGGTTTTCACCTCTTCGCTGTCGCCGCACTTTGCGCCATGGCCGCGGTGTGACGTCACACCACGGCTCTCGTTCTCCGAGTCGCAATGGCAGTAGTGAAGTGCGGCATCCTGGACAGAGGATCGACCACGGCGCTCAAGTGACCAGCAACGGACACAAACACATTGAATCTGTAGAAAATAAACTTTTTGGCAATCTATTCCATTCGATTCTCCAGCAACTTGGCTCGTCGCGGTCGCCGCGCAGCCACTGCTCCTACTGTTGGGCGCTCACCACTCCCTCTGTGAGATCACACCATAGGCCTCGATTCTCCGGCAACTCGGCTCGTCGTGGTCGCCAACTGCGCCAAGCCCGGAATTTTTTTTGTTTATTGCTGTATGTACAACATTACAAAATATACACCACATTTATATTTACAAAATCGCCAGGCCATTTCTCGAATCTGAAAGAGTTTGTCGTTTCAATTTATGCCAGCTTTCTAGACACCAACTTTGTTTCACCACCACAGTTTTTTCATCATGAGTAGCGCATCTTAAATCTTCGCTAACATAAGGATGCGATAGTAGTGATGATGATAGGCTAGTCAGTGGCGCATTTCGGGTGAGCGTATACTCATCATCGACAGGAATGGATAGGAGGCTAGATTACATTCGACTCGTTTGGATTGAATCACCAGAACTAATTAGCCATAAGTAATGACTAAAAGTCGTGAGCAATGACAATAACTGAATATTTCCTCATCACATGGTGACATCATCGATTTTTATGTTATGAATGGATGCGACATCCAATTCGGTGATGTTTAATAACCAGAAATGACGTCACAATGACATCACATCCGGTCATGTCGTCACGACAGGTTATGACGCCACCAGGCGTTATGAAGACCACCGGGCGCTCGGTCCAGGCGTCTCTGCGGCGCAACTCATTTGGCGCTTCCTCGAATGCCGCACCACACATCATATAGAAGCAAACTGAGGGCAGCAGGTATCAGGGGCATTTCAAATTGGTTTAGAGGAAAGTGCAGTATCTCTCACAATTCTCCGAAGGTATCTTAAGTCCTAAGGAAAAGAAGCAAGGTGGGAGTGAAAATAGAAACAGGCACGATAGGGGAGGGCATTAAGCTATCGCTACGCACTAGGCTTAACCGTAGCTAAACCACCGGCAATTTTTTTTCCTCGCTGGCATGGGTTGAGTTTATGGAGGGGGAGGGGGGGGGGGGCGGAGCATTATTTTCGCTCACCTATACGTTCAGTGCTAATGAAGCTAGCTTGAAAAATTTTGTATTGCAGAGAGGCTTTATGGGATACCTATTGATAGTGCGCGTTTTATGTTTCTAGTAAACAGCTCCTCGTGGGCCCTTTAACATGGCCATTATTGCGATCGCATTAAGCTGGATGTAAATAAAGCCGCCTATCAAGAAGCAAAACAAGCGGACTCTAACACCTATATAACACATACATTGACAGTCGTTGGGAAATCGCAGCTTTTAAGTTGTTTCATCCGCTGGATGATGACGGTACTTTTGCTACAAGTAGTTTTAGCCATCAAGTGCACAAATCGATGTGCGCGTTTTTATTCCACTTCGCATTATCTCTTGGTTCAAGCGAAAATATGGCGCCTTAGCACCTTTGTCGTATGTACACACCTGTTCAGAAGTCTTAAAGTCAAAGTCAGCCGAGCGTAGCTCTCCCGGCGCCATTAAAAACAAAATGGTTTTGAAACGGTAGGTAGAGTTTCTTACTGCTGTAAAATACGAGTGCTAGTTTTCCAAGCTTTTTTAAATTTGGATGGTAGCTATTACGATTTATGTTACTGTTGAGACTTAAAATTCTCAGCCAAAATACTTCTGGCCAAGACTGTACCTTGTTTTACGCACTCGAGGCTACAGATATAACATAGTATCTGTTATTCTCTGTTATCTCGAAGCTACAGAAATGACAGAATTCAAACACACCGCGTAACTGATAACAGTGTTCAGATAGTAAAAGCAACTATAAAATGTATTGCATACTTCGTTTTTTTTTTAATTTGTTGATGAGGAAAATAGAATTTAAAGCACGGTAAACATTATGGAGCTATTAAAACTCTGAAATAAGCACACGAATTTGGCAATCGCGACGTCAGTGGTAGATTTCGACTCACCTTAATGACATTTCGACAGCACTGTGGAAGCTACACCGCATACATGTTAAAACCTAAGCATTGCTAGTGCACATGCATGGTTCATAACGTTTGCTGTCATTATCATTATCAACACATTCATCGTCTTTATTATTGCTAATGTCATCATCGACATTGGTACTAACTGCAGCGTAATTGCCATCGCTATAATCATCCTCACGGTACACGACGAGAATTATGACGTGCATTACGCTATCCCGGGCGTCATGGCCGATGACGTAACCAGGTGGTGACGTTACAATCTCGCAATATCGTCTGAAATATCGCAAAGAATTGACCCTTCTCGCTGCCAGATGAACAGAGTCATCGCTGCGAGTATGAGCAATAAAGGGATTTCGCCTTAAAAATGAATCATCTCTGTAATGCGCTCACGGTCGCGGATCTATACAGGGACACGTGAGCATGAAATTTAAATACAAGCTGCCCTTACGAATGTACTTATTCGGTGATCGGAGCAGGCGCACTGCATTGAAGAGTACTACGACTGTCAATGTTCGTTATGTCTCAACAATCAGTCCTTTGTTTCCATGATGTCACAGTGAACTTCGTTCATGTACACGGATTTCGTAGAAAGGGCGGCGGCATATTTAATTGGTGGCTTATCTCTCCCGCCCTTCCTTTTGATCTCTGTAAAATAAATTAGAATCGTGTCTAGTGTACGGCAAACATTATGCACTTCTTTTGTGGCGTCCAAATGTCCTGTTGTTCTGTGCCACTTATTTTTTCTTCTATAATTTGGTGTTTAGTATTTTCTATAGCCAGTAGTTCTCTAATACAAGTGTAGTAAATATAGAAATTTTGAAGTATAAAAAGGACTTTTTTAGCACTACGAGGTCACAGTCAAAACCAGATAGTAATTCTATCCTGACTACAGAAAATTTTCCCTAGGTTTTCAGACCGGACTGCTTAAGATGCAGATGGTGACTGATAATGACGGGCATGATGTGCTTTATTTTCTACTTTAACAATGCATGTAATGACGCGGTATGATGCAGATGAAAGCCGCGGCGAGCACACCGACGCGGAGTTCATCGGGAGTGAAAGGCTTGGCGGTGTTGGCTCCCCGCCCATGAGGAGCACAGGCTTCGTTATGACGCGTGCAGGTGAGGAGCGCTCATTCTAGTGGATCTCTAAGGGTCGCAGGAAGGAGGACCATAAAATGGTCCTCAAATGCGGGCTTTATGCTGAGTGAATGCCGTCGAGTGCTCCTGCCTTGCCAGTCCTCAATACCGAAATAGTTTGTGAGACACTTCTAAAATTTTCTTGTTTACCTCAGCAAAGGTATTTGCATAGTTGGGTATTCGTCCTTGCTCTGGCACATTGCATTGCCTAGCAAGGATAAAGTTAACAGTGAGGACTGCTACGGAGATCTATAATTGGTGTGCCCGTGCCGCAGAAAAAAATCTGGAATGTAGGCGAACAGGCCCCCTCTTCAATTGTACTCTGTCCTCTGCTATCTATCTCTTCAGGGAGGCGAAATAAGGGTGGGGGGGGGGGGGGGGGAGATGAGGTAACGTAAACAAGCATGCTGACCTGGTTGGTGATGCTTTCCTAAATGAGCGGAGTGTTTTACCTGTCTGCAAATTTATTTTGCTTGTTGGCGTCGGTGTTTGATTTGATAGAGAAACATGGAAGCTGTTTTTATTTTCAATAACCCTGGTATATACAGCCAGGCCTAAATGTTTAGCCTGAAGATATAAGTAGTTATCCATTTGTATCATCGAAATATCGTACCTTCGGTGAACCCATTTGTATATCAAGCACTGCGATAGGCCGTTGGTTCGGACATGAATGTGTTTGCTGCATTCTCGACGTGATCGTGGCAACTAAGAAATTCGCTTATTTTCGAACAAGAAGGAACCTGTCGGCTCTATGTCTCAGCAATGAAAGGAAAAGCAAGAGTGCTTAAAACAACGCTTATTGAGCGATATTTTATGCGTTGAAATGAGAGGTGCCTCCTAAACCAATTTAAAAATCGGGTTATTACGTCTCATTATGCTAAGCCTCTGCAATAAATCCCTGAATAAAGTTTGGTAGTCAGTGGCCTTCTAACCAAGCCTTCTGTATCCAAAAGGAAAAAAAAACAATCTCAATGCAGTTCATTTGAGACAACCGTCAGTGAGGCGATTTTGGTTTATTTTTTGTCGTTTGTGATTCATAGAAGCATCATTTCACGAGAAACAATGCTTTCATTGTCTTCATTTTGGCATGGCAAACTATCTGTACATTTAAAACCATTTGCTTTGCGTGTTATTAAATTATGCTTACAGACAGGTAGCGGGAGGTCGAACAAGGACAATGAGAGGGCACACCATAAAGCACACCATTTTGGCGTGTCTTTCCGTTGTTCTTAATCGTCATCGCACTTTGTGTATGTGAGCACCTATAGGGTAGCGCGAAAATGTTTGCCAAGGTTTCCTCAGAGCTAACGTTCAGCCTAATGGTTAACTGCTTTCTGCTTAGCACAAACCTATCGATCGGTATCCCCATCCCGCTCACAGGGACCGGAGCGAGGGAAGCGATAAGCCAACCAGCGTATACACTTCCGCCAAGTCCTAATGGGAATGAGGTAGCAGCACGGCTTATCAAGCAAGCGCTCAACTGGACATATGCGCCATGTGACGACTTCTACAACTTTGTGTGCAGTTCATCCACGGGAGAGCAAGATGTATTTCTGAAGGTCAGTGCGTTTTCGGCGGGCCGCTGTTGTTGAGATGCATGCCTCCAAACTAACGCTTGAAAAAGTGCGACCGCAGAGAAAAAACATGTTTCATGTTTATTAGTAATATGTAGTTCTATAATAAATAAGTAACTATGGCTAACACATGCAAAAAACACTGTTGAATTTTATTAGTATTCAGTTTTCTTTTATTAATGTTTTGTTGTATGATACTACGTATTTTGAAAGACTATTCCTAAGTTTTCTACAATCGCGCATACGTTTTTTTAGCCTTCATTTCATTGTGCTTCTTCCTCAAGTGCCACTCAATGTGCATTGATACGATTATAGCAATGTGGACAGCCAACTTAAATATAGCCTGCCCATATACGTTAATTTTATTCTCTGCTGTTGTGATACCCCAAATTATTTCCCAGATCAACGTATCTTTACCGATATTTTTCCTCAGTCGTGCTCTACCATTTCTTCTCCATCAGCTGTGCCAAATTGAAAAAAACAAAAAACGTGAGAACGCAACTTCAAACATAACGTCAGAAGTGTCACTATATTTCTAGTACGTTCCTTTTATAGCTACACAATTGTGTCAGTGCAGAAATTTTCATTGCCGCGACAATTTCATTTTGAACAGCAGCAAGAAGTTCTTGTTGTAAGATACCTTGCGTTAGTTTTTTTTGCTAGGCGATGGGCGGTCATCATTGGCTTTTCTGCATATCAAATAATAAATAAATACACGAATAAGAGGAACTTGTTACTGACTTGATGCGCCCTTTACACGCTGAAACTACTAAACATGATAGTCTGCAGCTCGCACTAGTCACCCGAGTGTTTCCTCGTACAAAGAAGCAGAGAAAGCAATAAACATGGCTAATTACTAAGCTCTCGTAGCCTGAACCACAACCTTCACGACTCCTCAGCGCTGCTGTTCTGTTCGTCCTTTCAGCTCATATACGAAACAACACAAAAAATTATGAACATGTTACTTACAATACCCGCCCCGCCAAGAAAACAGAAAGCGACAGAGAAGGCGGCCGCCCTGCTTCAGGCATGCCTGAGGCTCGCATTCGACCCCCGGCGGTACGAGGTAAGGGCTCACTAATCTCGGCATCATTCAATCGTTCAATTCTTCGAAATCATTCAAAACCCGATTTATGGCCTTAACACGATGTCCTTTCAAAGTGCGCAGAATTCGAAACTAATTGCTCCAGTCGTTGCACCTAATAGGTATTTTACCAAAATGACCAGTAGATGTTCACTAGCATAACCAGCTCTGACTTTAAATCGGCCATTGAATCTTTCATATTGTAAGATGATATAACAAATGCCTTAAAGTGCATAATAACTATTATCGTTTGACTTTCTACTCAGCTACGTTTGTGCAAACAATGTAACCCTCGTGGGAAATAATAATATCTTGTTTACACTATTCTCTTTGTTATGTTAGCCCATTTTGATGTTTCGAATTTTTTATTCTACGTTTTATATGTAAATTATAGCCTTTATATAATTTGCTTTCGCTATTTGCCTCTCCTCTTCATAATGTACCATTTACCTCGAGGGCGTAGTAAAATTAACAAATAAATATAATAGCCTAAACATTATGAAGAAAGTTATGAAGTTATAAGTGTTATGAACTGTTAGAATTTGCCGCAAAAACCAAATATCATCTTTGGTGAAAAGTTCCATGTAGTGCGTTATGGCTTTATAGGAACCATGGTCGTTGCGTTGCGTCGCCCATGGTGTATGCGACCCTCGCGTCGTTATACTTGAGGATGAAGACTGGGTTGCATTGGTTGACAACCATATTTTATGCTGATACGCTTGAGCTAAGCTCGATGAAATATTGCCGCAATGTTATCTCACTGGCGCCGCCATGTGGCGAGCTCGGGAGACTGGCACGCGCTCGTCTTCTTCGCTCTCGGTGCTCGCCCGCCAGTCGGTTCCGTGCCTGATTTTGCCGGTGCTTTTACTTAGTCCTAAGTAAACCTGCTGAACCAGTTTCACTGGCTTCTGTGACATTTTTGGTGGAGGTGCTGGGTAGATCCCATGTACGAAGAGCCTCTGGCTGCCCCCTACGCCCATCTACACACCGTGGACACGACACCTGTGCACAAGGCGAGCCGTCGCTTGAGAGGCTTAGCACCCGAGTGTGGTCCTCTTGTTTCCCCACCGCGAACCACGATGACTACAGCGGCAATTCAGACCACCACTCAGCTTCCCGTGAGTGCCCAGCAGCTGATCTGCCATACTCCACGTATGCCCACGCCATTTCATGGCGACAAGTTCGAAGACGTTGAGGACTGGCTGACCAGCTACGACCGGGTCGCTGTGTTTAATGCGTGGGACGAGGAGCGAAAATTGCAGAATGTTTATTTCGCACTAGAAGACGCCGCCAAGATGTGGTTCGAAAACCATGAGGCTACCATTTCCACATGGCAGGATTTCCGGCGGCAGCTGCTCGCAACATTCGGCAATGATATAAGAAAAGAGATGGCCGAACTCGCTCTCCAGTCCCGAGCACAGCGGCCTAATGAAAGCGTCGCCATGTTTGTCGAAGAAATGACTCGCCTTTTCAACCGGGCGGATCCATCCATGTCGGAGGTAAAGAAGGTGCGCTACCTTATGCAAGGCGTCAAGGAGCAGCTGTTCGTTCGCCTTGTACGTGACCCTCCACGTACTGTTGCTGATTTTACGAAAGAAGCAACAAGCATCGAGCGTGCCTTGAATCAGCGATTTGCACACTTTGATCGCTCTGCGAACATCGCTGCCGTAGACTTCCGCTTGCCAATGGCCGGAAACGACAGGGAAGCCCTTCGCGAAATTATCCGAAGCATCGTGCGCGAAGAGCTGCAAAAGCTGCCCTCTCTCGAACAACATCCACGTGTTGGGGGCATCTCGGATATGGTGCGCGAAGAGCTCCGCCAAGCAGTGCCATCAGTACCGTCACCCCAGCCGCCTGCACCACAGATCATGACGTACAGCGACGTGTTGCGTACCCCTGCGCCTGAACAATTGGCACCCTGCAAGCCTGCTCCTCCCGCACGTCCTCCACCGCAATATCCAGTTTCGACTGGTGTGCCTGAATCTCGACCACCCGTTCGCAAAGCACACGCGTGGCGCACGCCGAACCATCTGCCTTTGTGCTTCCACTGCGGCGAAGCCGGTCACGTTCCGCGCCACTGCCCGTACCGTTGGATGGGCTTGCGCGGATTTCCCCGGATGCCCCTCGGCCGCGCTATGGCGAACGACCCCGGGATATCGACCAATACCTCAGCGACCACGTCCCACCTGCGTCCCTCCAGCGACGCCAGTCCAGGTCACCACCGCCGAGACAATTTTCAACTAGCCGCCGTTCTTTCCTCAGGAGGTCCCCAAGTCCGCACCGGGAAAACTGAAGACTGCGACCCTCGGGGGTAGGGCCGCCGTCGATGGATATTACGACCAACATCCTCCGCTAACCGATTCGATCACACATACCGACCTCCGACCCTTCGCTCCGATCAACAATCCGACCACTTTTCGACGATCGCCGAAGCTTTCCTCCGACGCCCCCAATCGACGCACCGCACGACCAACGAGTCCGACGACCTCCCGACGATCACAGAAGCTTACCTTCGACGCCGTAATTCGACGCAACGAACGACCCGTCAGCCCGACGATCCCTGACAAGCCACACTTTGTCGACGGTGAGCTACATTCCGCCGAAATACCGATCGTCGTTGATAACCACAACACGACTGCCCTTGTAGAAACCGGCGCTGATTTTTGCGTTATGAGTCATGGCCTTGCTACCATTCTGCGAAAAGTCCTGACTCCTTGGCACGGAGCCCCGATAAAGACAGCCGGAGGGCACGTGGTAACGCCGCTCGGAGTGTGCACCGCTCGTGTCGAGATTCACCCTGTAACTTTCTCGTGCTGCTTTGTTGTGCTAGCAGAATGCTCCAAGGACCTGATTCTAGGCCTTGATTTTCTTAGAGAAAACGACGCAATCATCGCCCTCCGTGACTTCATGGTGACGTTTTCCACTCACCGCGCAATTTCCGACGAGTACAGACAGCACAGCGACGACTACACAGACAGGCCAGTTTTCCGAGTGTGCGACGACCATGTCACTCTACCTCCACGCACCAGCATGTTTGTTACAGTGCAGTGCGACAACCCCCCCCCCCCCCCCCCGCCTTTCAAGGCCTCGCGGAAACGAACGTGAATTTATTGTTTAGCCTACAAGTCTGCGTTGCTCGGGGGGTCTTCGCCTTGAAAAGTAAACGAACTGAACTGCTTTTAACGAACTTTAGTGCCGAATACCGTAATTTACCGCAAGGTACAGCTATCGCTTATTTGGACGAAGTCAGTGCGCCATCCGCCCATTGCGCCCTTTCGCTGGCCAACGAGACCCCTCCCGAGAGCACTGAACATACTGTTCAAACTGACGTGAATCCAGCTTTGTTTTACCCAGAAACGCCGCCTTCAAGCAATTCTGGAGACTTACCGTGACTGCTTTGCCGTCACTTCCAATGTGAAACAGGCGTCCGTAACCAAACATCGAATTATAGTTGATCCCACCGAGCGCCCTATCCGCCAACACCCCTACCGAGTATCGCCGAAAGAACGAGAGGCTATTCGGGCGCAAGTTGATGAAATGCTCCGCGATGATGTGATCCAGCCGTCCACAAGCCCATGGGCGTCACCAGTTGTGCTGGTCGCTAAAAAGGACGAAGCACTCAGATTCTGCGTCGACTATAGGAGGCTTAACAAAATTACGAAAAAGGACGTCTACCCATTGCCTCGAATTGATGACTCGTTCGACCGACTTCGCCACGCCCGATACTTTTCATCGCTCGATCTACGCAGCGGGTATTGGCAGATCGAAGTCGACGAACGTGATCGAGAGAAGACCGCATTCATTACTCCTGACGGACTGTACGAATTTAAGGTGCTTCCATTCGGTTTGTGTTCCTCTCCCGCAACCTTTCAAAGAATGATGGACACTGTCCTAGCCGGCCTGAAATGGCAAACGTGCCTTGTCTACCTTGACGACGTTGTCATTTTCTCTGCGACCTACGAAGAGCACCTCAAACGATTGACGGCCGTGCTAAATGTCATCCGCGGGGCCGGACTCGCATTAAAACCAGAAAAATGCCACTTTGCATTCCAACAGCTCAAGTTCCTGGGTCACATCGTGAGTGCTGAGGGAATTAGCCCTGATCCAGAGAAGACGGCTGCCGTAGCTGCTTTCTCGACCCCCAATGATAAAAGTTCCGTACGTCGGTTTTTGGGCCTCTGTGCATATTACAAGAGATTTGTGCACGACTTCTCCCGAATAGCGGAACCATTGGCTCGTCTAACAAAGGACGACCAGCCTTTCATCTGGGCCGACGAGCAGCAAAGGGCCTTCGAGGAGCTTCGCAAGCGCCTTCAAACAACGCCCGTACTTGGCCACTTCGACGAGGAGGCCGACACAGAATTGCATTCCGGCGCCAGTAACGTTGGCCTCGGTGCAGTTCTCGTTCAGTGGCAAGAAGGCGTTGAGCGGGTGATTGCTTACGCCAGCCGCACCCTGTCTCGTTCCGAAGCGAATTATTCTACTACCGGAAAGGAGTGTCTTGCAGTTGTGTGGGCGGTAACAAAATTTCGGCCGTATTTGTATGGTCGGCCGTTTAGAGTGGTCAGCGACCACCACTCACTCTGTTGGTTAGCGAACCTTAAAGAACCTTCAGGCAGGTTAGCCCGCTGGAGTCTCCGCTTGCAGGAGTTCGATGTCACTATTGTGTACAAGTCCGGCAAGAAACACAGTGACGCTCACTGCCTATCCCGAGACCCTATCCCGTGTTCTTCAAGTGAAACAGATGACTCCGTTTTTCTCGGCGCTCTCTCGACGCCAGATCTCGCTCAACAGCAGCGAGACGACACCGAACTGCGGTCTCTCATCGATTACCTCGAAGGAACTGCCTCACCGCCGCCTCGCCTTTTCACGCGTGGTCTGTCGTCGTTCTGCTTGCGTGACGGCGTCCTCTACAAGAAAAACTACGCTTCCACAGACATTCAGTATCTGCTGGTTGTCCCAACGCCGCTCCGTACCGTTGTTTTGCAGGCATGCCACGACGAGCTTTCTGCCGGACATGTCGGTTTTTCGCGCACCTTGGCACGAGTACGACAAAAGTACTACTGGCCCAAGCTTGCCGCTATGGTTCAGCGCTATGTTAGGACGTGCCGTGATTGCCAACGTCGGAAGATACCACCTGTCATGCCAGCCGGCCTGCTGCAGCCTATTGTTCCTCCGCGAGTACCTTTTCACCAAGTCGGTATGGACTTGCTCGGCCCATTTCCTACGTCACCATTGGGCAACAGGTACATTATAGTCGCCCCAGATTATCTAACTCGCTATTGCGAGACGAAACCTCTTCCCAGCGGCACGTCTACTGATATTGCGAACTTTTTCATCTTTAATCTAGTCCTTCGTCATGGTGCCCCTGCGATCGTTTTAACTGACAGAGGCACGGCATTTACTTCAGCTCTAACGCAGGAAGTGATGCGGCTCAGTGGCACTTGTCATCGCAGAACAACAGCTTACCACCCTCAGACGAATGGCCTTACTGAGCGACTCAATAAGACCATCGCCGATATGCTTTCTATGTACGTCGACGAAGATCATAAGAACTGGGACCAGATACTACCGTATGCAACATTTGCTTGTAACACTGCAGTCCAGGAAACGACCCGCTTTACACCGTTTCGTTTGGTGTACGGTCGCGAAGCTGTCACCATGCTGGACGCAATGCTACTGCCACATGTTGCCCACCCATCGATTGCCGGTGCCGACCAATTCGTGCAGCATGCTGAGGCCGCTCGCCAGCTGGCTAGACTGAGAGTCCGGACACAGCAAGTTAAAGATGCTCGACGGTATAACCTTCGTCACAGGGAGGTTTTTTACAACCCTGGCGATCAGGTTTGGGTGTGGACACCTGTTCGCCAGCGGGGTCGCACCGAGAAGCTTCTGCGCCGCTACTTCGGCCCGTGCGAAGTACAACGCAAACTCATACGACGTCAGCTACGAAGTGACCCCGCAAGGAACTGTTCGCTCATCCCGACGGCAAGCACTATCGGAAGTCGTACATGTCGCCAGGATGAAGCCCTTCTACTCCCGCTAGGTCAAGCTACATGTGTTTTTTTTTTCTTTGCTTCCTTTAACTACTTGATGTAAGCGCGCATCCTCGCCGACCAGGGTTATCCTCGACCTCGGCACTCGGCATCGGGACGATGCCTTTCCCACCGGGAGGGGCAATGCCGCAATGTTATCTCACTGGCGCCGCCATGTGGCGAGCTCGGGAGACTGGCACGCGCTCGTCTTCTTCGCTCTCGGTGCTCGCCCGCCAGTCGGTTCCGTGCCTGATTTTGCCGGTGCTTTTACTTAGTCCTAAGTAAACCTGCTGAACCAGTTTCACTGGCTTCTGTGATAATATGAATTCAACACAGCAGCTAGAACATAACTATAGGCGACATAGTATGCCAGTGTGAAATCCGTTGAGAAATCGAAAATAATTCACGTTAGCCGACCAACCAGGTACAACTTGTTCCAGGAGCAACTCACGCCGTTTCTCGCGTGCAACTGCTCTGCTTTTTCTCATGGTGACGAAGTTATGACACGCGAACTACAAGATTTCTTTACAACGAAATGGAACCGATTTTATAAAGTTATTGTTCTTTTCGCCCCACACGACGCGTCAGTATTTTAAAGCGCGTTGGCATTTTCGTAGGCACGGCTGCCCGACAATGGGATCGAACATTGCTTTTGCAAGACCAGGGTCGCACAAGCACTCACAGAAACATGTCGGGGCTGTTTCTTTTCACTTATTTGGGTGTAGGTGACGTTGAAGCATGACTAGGCTGTGGTGTGTCCGTGCAAAGGCCAGCCTAAAGGACATTTCAAGAGGCATTTGTAAGCATCTTGAACATAAAAGTCGGTAAATAATGTGTCCTAGAATAATTTGCGACATCACTGTGAGCTACGGCGAGCAAATAATTCTCTTTTTTGCGACTGTTGCGGTATTGAATTGAATGGGGGTTAAAATAGTATTTGTTAGACTCCACTGCGAAGCCCAGATAACGAGAACTGGTGCTCTGAATCCAAACTTTACTTGCTAGGCGACGCCCAGAAGACGTAGACATGTTTTCTGAACAAGAGCTCCACTTTTAGCAAAACAACAGAAAAGATAAAACATCGAGCACACTAAAAATATTGTAACTCTTATTAACACATATAAATTATCTAACACAAGCGCGGTAGTTGTCGGCGTTCTACAGGGGGTGAATAAACACAATCTCCTGAAATTCAAAAATGTATATAGCGGACGTTTTAAGGCTTTTTTGCGCCGTCTTAGTATTGCAATAGAGCACAGTTATATCATGCGAAAATGATAGGATTCAGCTACACAGAACATCACGGCTGGGCCACTTCACAACTGCTGTCTTCACTAAGAGAGGTGATTTCCGAACACAAGCAAAAGATAGGCCATCCAAACATGACCGGGTGTTACGCTCAAAAAAAAAAAAAAAAGAAAGACTGTAAGGACGACAAAACTACAGCATACTGACAGGCACTACTGTATAAATACTGGTGTATAGTTCTTAACCTAGTTGCACTAAATGCAGGGGGACTACCTCGTACACAAAAAACGTGATCTGAGTAACTAAAAGAACGTGAATATAAAAATTTTCCCTGAGGTGTTTACGCTCGCACTGATTAACACTTCTAACAAATAAGATCTCACCTTGCCCAAAGCCACCAGGTCTGGAAAAGGCTTGCGCGCTCCTCCTCTCCACACGGGCCTACGTCACAGTAGTTACCTGACCGCAAACGATTGTAGGAGTTCTGTGCAGCGCAGCGAAAGGCAACGTAGGCAGGTGAATCGCAAATGGGAGGCAACGCAGGTAGATCGTGCCGTCTATCTTCCTATGGTTAGGTTAGGCAGAGAACGTACTACCATTTCGTTTTACCGGAGTCTCGGTTTTCGAGCTTCAGGACAGTACACTGTTGTTGTTTTTTTGCTTGTTCGCCTTGATACCATGATGTGGTGCTGAACAAAACACTCATTTTGCAATCGCCGCACCTTGGGTCGATGCTGTGCGCCTGAATGGCGAGAGCAAAATAGGCCATTTAACGAGGCATCCGCTTTCTAAATTGAAAAAAAAAAAAAAAAAGAAAACAAAAACGTACGTAGCTTTGAAAAGCAGTAAAATATGTACTATGCGCCTGGAGATCACGTATTCTGCTGTTATTCTGTATAGGCAATATTGTTTTAGGGTTAATATGAACTGCAGTTGCCTGAATAGCAGTAACTATAGCAGTGGAGTGATGCGTCACAAGTATTACCATGAAACTAACGACGAAGCACTTAGCTACAATACGAAGTAGCAAGAGCCACGAAATAAAGCACAAATTATAATTTTACACCGACGATATATAGAGAAATTATGCACGCGCCAAAAAAAGCCGCTCGTTAGTTTTAAGCTGCGTTTATCGGCTTACTGCTACCGGCATTGTGCCTCGGATAGTAAAATAATGTGCTAAAAATTGAACGCGAACCCTCCCAGCCGCGAGCGGAGGCAAGCGGCAGTCGGGATGCTATCGTGACGTCACGGAGCCAGCAGAGAGGCATTTATTAGTCTAGGTGGCTTCGCGTTAACACTGTGTGCACTTTCTGTGTTGCCTCCTGTACAGATGGGTGCAATGAAGGACTTTCTGCGGATGCTACATCTCGATATCTCTAATCTTAATCCCAACCACAGCTACGACATCCTGCACTGGCTGATATACCTAAGCTTCGTGTACGGCTTTCCTACCTTTGTCAGGTTCAGCAGCACACTGGATGCCTCTCGGCAACACGTTATAGATGTAAGTATCCCCTTTGTACAGCCTCGTGAACACAAAGAAGGCCTGACGACCCAACTGCTGTGACAAAGTTTTCGAATACTGGTTAGTTCTTCGAAGCTCCGGTCGCTCAAGTACCACCGTTGGGTGTTATATCGCTTTTACCAAAATAAGTTTGATGTATTTATTCATAGGGCTACAATCTTATGCCAGAAAAGTGTGAAAATGTGTTAGTACTACAAACAACGCGCTTCTTCATTGATTAGTTGAGCCGTCCATATTTAATACAGTATTTGCATGAACTGGCCGTCATTCCCCTGCTGTTAAGGCATCAACAATCATTGATGCATTGCCAGGAAATGTCAGTTCCTGGATTTGATTGGGATACACCGATTGGGATACACTAATGGAAAGCTTCGTGATCGTGATTGGGAAACGGCGCTCTAAAAAGTTACTAGTGATATTGTGGTGCTTATTAATTGTCTCGCCATCTAGAAGGGGTAAATACAAGCTATATATCTGTTTCAGCCGTAATTGCCGTAACACACGACCCTGTTAGAACAGAAGTGTATTCATACACTTTGAAACAAAGAACGGAAATGCACTGCCCAGTGAGTTTGCCCATGTAATCAGAGTGTAGTTACCCATTACATTCCGTACAAGCGGACCATACAAACGCCAAGTTGTACAGCTTTTTTGCTCCCGTAGGGCAGCATTTGGCCTGTTGCTAATGAGTGCTTACAAAAAAAAAATAAAAAATCAACATTATTGATTCCTATAAGCGTTCAACGTGAACGTAGATGAGTGTATGTCACGAAATCGGCGCACATTTTTATTAAGCTAGCGTGACATCAACAAGCCTGTGCGACGTCGGCGTGGAAAATTCGAGCGAAATGAAAAAATGTTTCTTTCTCCACATGAGGGGATACCTTAGCCTTGCACCCATCGGCATCACCCTCGCCTTCTCAGCACTCGGAGTCGAAGGTGACTCACTCAGGTGGAAAATACGGGTCGTCTCAAGAACATCCGTTCGCATCTAACCAATGACGACGCGCGGCTCGACGGGAAGAAGAGAGAACGCCTAAACTAGCGAAATCGTGTGTATGTGCGGGCCGGCATTGGACGCTGTAACAGACAGACACGCGCTTCCTATTTAGTGAGGTCGCGTCAATCGAGCAGCCAGCCTGTGTTAGAGCCAGTGTTACTGCGATTTCGCTCGGCTCCTGGGGTTAACTCGCTGCTCGACAAGCCCACTGATCATCGAGGCAGCGGCGCTTGTCTTACATGGTGGTCAGATGGTGACTCTAAAGACGACGACAGTTCCCAGTGAAGAATTTTGTGTTCGTTTCTTTTACTCACTCGTGTATTGTTCAGTGTTGTAAAGCCCCTGAGCTTATTGAATGTATTGAGGTTTTGGTTGCAAGCTTTGTATTGCCTTTATGTGAACCTCTCGTCGGTGTATTTTAAGTGTTAGTGTGAATACTGTGCATCGTCTCTTGCTCTGTATGAAATTTGTTTTTGTCTGTTACTTCTAATTCTGACCCTTTAGTCTGGCTCGAACCGGCGAAAGCTGGGCGCCAAGCGGCTATGCCCTTTTAAAGCGACAGCGTTAAGGGCCCCGTTTCGCAGGCCGCCGTGTCGTCCGGCGTTGGCCGTGAGCGAAAAATCCCAGAAGCATTAATAAATAAAAACGAGTAGGAAACATCGCCTACCTGAGCAATCCAACGTGGGCCACCGAGGTGCGAGGAGAGCACGCTAACCACTGCACCACGCCAGTTCAATGGTTTGAAATGTACAAAGGCGCGTCTATTGATTGCGGTGTTTTCTCAAAAATGTCCCTCAGAGAAGTATATTGTGGCTTATAATAATGCTTATGATAATAATTATGAGCATGTAAATTACAGAATTACAGAACCCACAGTTAAGCGAGTGAAAAATTACGTTTCCGCTGTTGTTGTTCATCGCTTGGCGGGCACGTAGCGCCATCATGCGTGTGGCGCGCGGAAAAAGATATACAGGGCATTACCTCCGAGATCTTCATCGCGCCGGCTCGGATCGGCAACGATGTTGACGACGAACTACGACTGCAACTTGAGGCCCGCGCATTTCGGCAAGGTGGCGGGCAGCGCTTCTACGTCCCGGAAGGAATAATAATAAAAAAAATGAGTATAGCAAGTTGCTCGATAACGCGATCGCGTTCCATTCTTAAAGGCGAAGTTTAAGCGTCCTCCAAATTTTATCACTACAAGGTATTCGACTTTCGGATGAGCTTGTTACGCAAGTGGAGGGCATCTCCTTTGCGACCGGTACAGTTATCCCCTCTCAGTGTAAGGGTGTCTGGGATTGTGCGCACCATTAGTGGCGCATTGTTAATAGCATTACAATTATTAACGGGTGACAGTGTATAACGATGAAATGATGAATAAGCACTAAGGTTAAGAAACAACATGCTTCTATATGGCCGTCTCTTCACTGCCACGATATAAACAAAGTTTCTTCTGAGAATGTGAGGTAAATACTACATATATAGTAATCAAAGAGACATAAACAATCTTTTCTGCTTGACTCGGCCCTAAACTTAGTCTAAACTAATTTACTAAAAACTATACTGAAAATTAGTCTTTTATTTTTTAACTTGTAGAACCGGCCACACCCGACATACGAAGGATGGTAGTACTTACAGAAAGCGTTTTTTCTCCAGGATTTGATCAACAATAAATTGGTTTGCTATTAGCCTGAGGACGATACTAAATGAGGTCTTTCGGTCAGCCTGATATAAGGGAGTCCACTACCTTCACTCTAAGGAATGACGCACCATAGTAACTTACCTTGCTGTGACTAACACTTGCCATCAAATCGTCATTGCTAAGCCATCGCTTCATGCTGAACATACGTGAAATATATACACGAATTTGATAATTCGATTTTACATAGTGCCGGTGCAGAATAGAAGAACTACGCTATGTTTATCAGATTAATTGCTGCGCAGATTTTTTACTGTTCCTTTCCTTCTGGTGTTCTCACGCCATCGGCATATTTTGCGTCCGCACTAGAACCGCTAGCCGCTGTGTTTGCACCCTTGAGCGTAAGGAGCTAATGTCACCAACGTTACTGCAACTCGAGACCTGTATTCATGTTTCGTTTTTAGGTATGAGTGTTTGAAGAAGTGGTAGATTTTCAGATTATGCGGTTGATTTGTGGATTTCTTACTGCTACAGATGGAGATAAATCAAGAAGACTTGATCTGGATTCACAGCTCACGGGAAAAGTTCAGCGGGCCGAGGTTGGAATCGTTCTACGCTCAATACTTGTCTGCTTACGACTCGCAGCTGAACGCAACTGCAATCGTCAAGGACATCATTCGTGCCGAGTTGATTGGTGGGTACGCCCCTGCGTTTTTGTAGAGGTGATCAATATGACGAAAAATTCCTGGGAGCTAAACTAGGAGTGATGCTAGCGAAAGCTGTTAGGGTAGCCACGATATCCCAATTCTAACCACCTTCCCATCCGCGTTTTTGTATTCATAGTGTATAGGTATATGAATTGAAAGAGCATTATCTGTCAGTTATTCATGCGTACGCATCAAGTGTGCATGTTTTCAAGGTTCTGGTATAAGAAGTTTGTCGGCAGTACTACGTCCGAATGAAACGATTAGAAAACGAATGTTTCCACTAATAGAGGATGGAAGATCACGTTGGAAGAAAAATTGTTGCACGCGGAGTATATAGTTGGTTAATTAAAGCCGACTAATTCATTCAGGTGTCGAAATAGCCAAACGAGGTAATGTCCATGTCCGTATCCGTGTAGTATCCAACTTTCATGGGGTGTTACGTCGTAGTGTGATGCCACAAACTAGGATCCTCTTCTTTCGTGTCTCTTCTTTCTTCCACAAAGAATGCTTACGCATTCACCTAGTGCGGTTTCCGCATTGATCTGAAACGTTTTTGCGGACACCTGCAGCCCGCTGTAAGGGAAGTGGGCAATTAATGTGGAAAGAGGGAAAAAGATGCTGTAATAGACGGCTACGAAATATTTTCGACCCCCTGGGGATCTTTAACGTGCACTGGCCACCATGTACCACCCAAACTTGCTGTAGATTACACCAGGTAGTGCGTCTTTGCTTTCCTGTAACCAAATATAATTATATGTAGGATTGCAACAAAGGCCGGTAAGAGGCAAATAATGAAAAGCAAATGATAGGAATCCTAAAGACATCTAAGAGATCCTTCAGTTTGTTCTCTATAGAGGAATGAATATAGCTTATACTTCTTATTAGGTGAGGTTGTATTTTCTGATTTTTGTGCTAGATTGTAACTTTGTTCAAAAGAAAGGGAAGACGCAGTATCTTTCGGAATTCGCGGATACCTGAAGTTGGAGCGAAAGCAAAACGTTCACGAGATCACTGCAGAATCTGCGCTGGAAAATGGCCAGGTAGCGTTGCTTTTTTGTCAGCGAGACCTGTCAGCAGGTTTAGATACTGCGCCTTGACTTTGCTGTAGAGACCTTACACAACGCCAGGGGTCTCTCATCCGTTCAACGGAACGTTGGTTGTATTTGGCAAGGGGCCCTGCAGCAGCAAGACTCAGCCTTACACATTTCCCCACAGCAGATTATGCATTGTTCTGGGTACGTTTTCTCCGGGCGCTCATGAATTTCATAGTCCCCCTGCTCCTTGAAGGTCAAATAATAAAAATTGCGAGGAACTTTAGCGACTAAAGTATTGAAAGGTGAAAGGCTTTGAAGCCTCATCCTCTCTAGCGTTCCTGCCATCTGCAACCCACAGTTGAACGCACACCAAAAAAAAAAAAAAAAACGCCACGCGACCGGAGCAATGGCGCACCATCCAAACGCACACTTTTCGGAGTAGGTGGGACAGGTACAGCGCCTTTCCCCCAGAAGTCTCATCTTGTCTAGCGTTCCTGCTATCTGCAATCCCACACTTAACGCGTGGCAAGGAACGCCACGCAAAAGCCGCTGCAAAAGCGGGACACACTTTGACCACGACAGTATGAGCCAATTAAGGCTTTCGACTTAACATAGAGGGTCTCTGAAGGCGTAACCTTCCTATTCCATAATTTGCCTCCCATCGTTAGCCTCTTGTCGGCATTCGCTGCAGTGCTACATATAAATATAATTGGTTTACAGGAAAAGTAAGGCATAGTATCTATCACACTTTGTCCGGCAAGTGTGTTTGGACAGTACACCATCGCTACGGTCGGGTGGCGTTCCTTGGCCCGAGTTCAAGTGTGGAATTGCAGATGGCAGAGATGCATCCCGCCTCAGCCAATCAGAACGCCGCAAAAGCGGGACACACTTTTTCCACGACAGCATGAACCTTTAAACGCTTTCGCCTTAAACGTCCACAGAGTACTCCCCTGATGACAACGGACAATGTTGGTCTCTCTCGCCGGGTCGTCGCTATGAAGCGCGGTCTCCCATGCTTCTACCTCCTTGAATAAAATGTAGCCCGGAGCTTGGCTGCAATCCCTGGGAATGTCTTAGAGTGCCTATGTCATTACAGAACCTGCAGAATCGGTCCTCCGGATTTCCCGTTTAGCGTGAGGTACCTCCATCTCGCAGACAATTGATTCTTGGCTTGCAGGCGGCGCCAGGTGACTGTCTCTGCGGAAGTAAGGGACCTATCTAGGGGCGCATATTTCTGCCGTTCTAAATTGTGGTGCTCGATGACCGCGTGGTAGGACCTTAAAGTCAGCGCTGTGTCGTTCCCATTCTCTTGTCCAGGCTTCGTGCCGTTGCGCTGCACCCCTTGAAGAAAACAAAGTTAGGTTGAGGCCGACGTCGCCCCTGCGAATAATGAGCACCCGGGCAAAGGTGCTGCATGCTTATTTTCCTGGGATGTTGGAGTGATTGCCCTCGCTGTGTCTGGCACTAACGCCAAACGCTCAGAAGCGACTCGAAGTTCGCCTGTGAAAGTTATGTGCGCGGTGACGTGGACACACTGGCTCACTGCTTCCTTCACAATGCCGTTCACGACGTAGAACCCCAGCCTAGGCGCACCCTTCGTGCGCCGGACTATGAGGGACTCGCCCAAAAGATATGCTCGCTGCCCGCGAGCTTATCCTTTGAGCACCTACCCCCCGATCCACCGATGATGATTTAGGCCGACTGCTGCTGTGATTCCAAGAAATTATTTACGACAGCAAAGCTCGGCACCAACGGCACCCATCTCCGGTAAATGTGCTGTAGAAGGCCGACGAAAGTGCTCTGCGACCGCTTCAAATCCACATGTTTTGGTGCCCGGCCCAGGCTGTTCGCTACGACTAAAATAAACCCGAATGCCCACACTGTGAAGAGAGTCGTTTCCATTTATCCCCCATGGTGAGGGCATGGCAACTTAGTCCACACTTTCCTACCCATCCCACCGCTACTGAAGGGATTTGGGAGGCCTTCCTCCACGGATGCTCGTCGGTCGGTGCTTAAAAGGCCCCGGCCTCCCGTTCTCGCGAGGCAGCCGGCACTTGCGGCGGCCCGGACGGCGGCTACTGACCAACGGAGGGGCATTGATCATCTTCGCCGGCTCGCGTCCTCTCATACACGAAATAAAATGTTTCACAAGCAAGCGTGACTGGAAGTACAGAGCCGTTTTCAAGCAAACGCCGCATCTGGCGGACACCGCTCACTCGCAGCGCTATCTGGCAATCGGGAAGCATCCACAAGATGTCTCCTCTTTCTATCACCAAACAAGCTCATTGCATACTCTAGCAAGTTGACTAAAGCTTATCCACTTCCGTATAATTACCTCTCCTGCTTCGCTTCCAGATAATGTCAGAGTAGCCTCCATTCCAAAAAGACGTTTCACCCCATTCCAACCCAGGCAGACGTTCCGCTCGCGCAATCATGTTCACCCTGCTAATTCCAGGATCTTCTAAACAGCTGCATCCGGAAATAACGTCCGAGCGGCTGCTTACTACATTGAGAATTGTAGCGAGGTAGTGACGCAAACCCTCAGTCCTTACATAGATGCTCCCCCTACAGCGATTCTCGAGGCCCTGCCAATAGTCGCCAGTATTCAAGACCTCGCTCAAGCACCCCTAACCCTTCAGGATATACCATATACACTGATTCAATACTGGCTTTACGCGCCATTCATACGGGTCACACTACTGAAGGACTGCAGGGTGATCTACACGAAGCTCGCATCAAAATACGTCCCAACACTGTCACAATGAGCTGGATCCCTGGTCACGCTTGAATTCCCGGCAATGAGGTAGGGCGTCGCCTCGGCCGTGAACTTCAACACCGGGCGCCTGGGATTCCCTGGAAACATTCCCTATAACAACATTAGAGAAACTATTCGTACACTTCCTTTTCCTGATAAATCTCTCATTACCAAGAAAATACGTATTCTTAGACGTATACGACTGAATACACTCCTCACTCCTGCGCGATCATTTATATAGCGAATCAGACCATTCCCTCGCGTGCCCAAATTGTTCTAAATATTATACAAACTTAGAACATATAGCATGGTTTCATGTCCTGCCGCAATTCATACACCTCAATTTCCCACCCTCCTCCCCCAACGTGGCGGGCTTGGTTAGCCTCTGACCAGCTGAGAGATCAGTTGGCTTTTGTGAACCTGGTCCAAGACATTCTTGACGCTGAGTATTGTGTTAAATGCAACAACTTTATTGCAACTCTTTAATGCAACAACATAGCTAGACACAGTGAGTAGTGCATCTTAATTCTCCTTTTCTAGCGTGAGGTCATAGTCGGGATGATGGTAGGGTAGTCAGCACAGCAGCACATTTCGGGCTAGCGTGTACTCAGCATTGGGCAGGGTTCGATTGGATAATAGTTTGGACCCGACGCGATTAAACAGGTTTGGATTGGACAGCTTTTGATTGAACTGGGCAGTATTGGTTGGATTGCATTTCACTGGAATGAATTGGACTCCATTTGATTACACTGGATCGCTTTGCATTAGATTAGATTAGATTGAATTACACTGAATGAAATGGAATTAGATTGCATTAGAGAGAAGTAGGCAGCCAAGCGCCAGGTACATATGCTTTCCTTATGTATATGCGCACCAAGCTTAGTTACCCCATGGCCAATTTTTTTTTATTTTGCTTTTAACGGCTTTTCTGATGTTTGTTGTTGTTGGTGTGGCTATATTTAGGAAGAAGGAACAGAAAAATACACGGGCCTGCTACTGGCTCTGTAGCTGTTGTTGTTGATGTTGTGGCTGTAGGAAGAAGGAAAGGATGATGTTAACACAACCAGAGTTGCGTTAACATCATCAAATTTCACTGGCGTTCTATTATTAGTTTATAGGAAAAGAAAGGCGCAGTACCTGTCTCTTCAATCTCAATCACATCTCGCGGAAAAATCTCGCCGATCCGAGATCTTCAACATAAGCCTAAAAAGGCTTTGGCTTTTTACTTGTTTTTTTTTGTCATTCCCCTGGCGCTCCTCGCTGCCCATCACCGACAAAGCGAATCCCTGATACGACTGACATATAAATCAACGCGTCGATTACAGGCGAATTTGCATCTATGGCCTGGATATGCGATGTCAACTCTTCCCCTTCAGGCGCTTATGCCTGCCACCTACCTCAAGGTACCCCTCTTCATGCTGAACTCCTCGCGATTTGGGGAGCCTTATCAAGAGTGCCTTGCACCGGAACTTACTAAATACATATTCTTACTGATTCCTATGAAGCTTGCAAGGAAATCGATAGATACTCCGGGTTCACAAGATGCAACAGCTACGGACATACAGCGCCTCCTTAAACGCCACCCACTCGCGGCCAAAACTGTCGCTATTCACTGGACCCCAGGTCACTCGGACGAATCAGGGGGCAATGCGGCGGCACACGCTGCGGCTGCCTTGGCAGGTGGGATGTCCACATTTACTTCCCCACCCTCCTTGCTTCATCCTCACTAGTCCTTGGGCGGGAAACACTCACCTTCCATTGCCCTTATGCACTATACTCGGACAAGTCTTCGTAGCCTCAGTCAGCATCGCATGCAGGTGGCCACACCAGACCCAGTTTTTACGAGAAACACCCACCTCACCTGAAGTCAAGAAGTCTTTTTGAATAAGCTCATAACTCATGCGGCTTACACGCCACGTATTATGGCCCGCTGGCGTCAGTATACGGAGAAAATGATTACGCGCCCCCACTGTACGACTCTAACTCGCGGCGGCATATCTCATCTACTCTGGGATTGCCCTGCTTTTTCTAGTGGACGCTCCCAGATCAAACCGTACCGCCTAAACTACAGTTCCCTTTTGAAAAGTGATGCTAACACACAGATGATATTTGCCAAGTATGGCTCGCTTATTGGCCTGGTTAGAGCAATGTGATTCGAGTGACGACCTAAAGAATGAAGATTCTGTCCACTCCCCTTTATCCCCATCCATGGCCATGGGCCTTCCCGTTCAATAAAGGGCATTAATTCAACCAATCAATCTGTGGATACCTGAAGTGTTTTTGCGGTTCCATCGAGTCCACAGAACGGCGAGAGGAGTTTCGCCTAATGCGGTAGTAAAGCTTTCGCTTTTCAACATAAATGTAAATAAAAATGCATAGGCTACCGCACTTCATCTCCCGCTCTCATTTATGCAGCCCACGCCGTATGTGAACAAGTAATAGGGGTATGCTTTGAAACAGTGGTACAGACCTCAGTGCTAAGCAAGTCAACTGCGACCTGGATTACCTCTCAGGCCGGCTATGCGTAGTGGTCATAAAAATGGCGTGATTGCGCATGTTCATGCATTAATGCTACGTAATGACGCAAATAAGAGCTAAATTTAAGCGTTCTAGTTTATAGAAAGCCTTTTACAGACTTCGGCATTTTTGATAAAGGTAGAGTACCATGTCATCAAACAAATATTTCCAATTATAAACAGACCCAAAAAAACGCGTTTGCCTAGCGTAGCGAAGCCACTGCGTTCAACTGCGCAGCAATAATGTGCCAGAAATCCGACGCCGTGCTCTGAGTTGCGTCGTGTGAACCTGTGTGACGCGTTGCGCCCACATCCTTACTCTCTTCGGAGGTTGCGTATGGGGCCCTTCATCGCAAGTTGATTATATTTTGGCGCGTTTATGTGGAGGGTGGAGATAAAAATATCAGAGATATCCTTGCAACCAAATCACAGGTCAGCTGGGAATGAATGAGAGGCGGACCAACCAAGCCTTTCCGCCTTGGTATAATTTCCGTCTCATCGCCCCGTCTGCATACACTTCAAGTCAAAGACTTTTCCTTCAACGGTGGCCTGCGAATGCGAAGCATAAATGAAGAGGCGCCGCAGTTGCCAAAAATGAGTAGTTAATCGCACAGGAGTAAGACATGTGGACATACACTGCAGAATGGGGCGGTACGGTGACGTCATGACAAGCACACACAGAACGTCTTCATAGTTTTACTTTTCCAAACGCTCACGAGGGATTGAACCATTATGGCTTAGCGATACAGTCCAAAACCCAACTAGCGCAGCACTTACGCAGGAAGTCAATTCCCAAGATTACGTCGTGTGCAGATAGCCGCAGTTGTGCAAACTCTGCCAGAAATATTGGCCCCTTGAGGAAATCTTAACGGTACACACTCAAACCGAACATAATAACTCACCACTCACTCCATAAACAATAGCAGTTTTGTCCCAAACTAACATGACGTTCTTGAAAAAGCTCTTCAAATCTAAAGACTTCACCGAACCACTTACGCTGGTATCTACTAACGGCATTGTAGACAAACCGCCAACAAGCACAATAACTTTGTTCTTACACATGTGCATAGATGGAGGAATACTAGACAGCACTGCACATTGTACAGCGACCGCACCGCTATCGACCGCGTCGCGCTAGTTTTGCTGCAAGGATTGCGGTAATCGATGCCATCGTGCCGGAGAACGGCGCACACGAATCTAAGGAGGAGGTGTCACACTACGGTTAGATGTGGTGGAATGGCTGTGGAGTTTTAAGTTTTGCAAATGGCTCCTCAGGGTAAGATGTTTTGGCCGATAAGTGTCGGCGTAGGACTGGATGGCGGGTCGAGCTGAGGCCGTCTCAGGATTGAACCACAACTGCGCTTGCCGATTTCAGTAGTGCGAAATATAACCTTCGATACCACACCAGTAGCACACAAGAATACGTCGATGAAAAAGGGATCCGTCTTTATGCTCCGGCATGGTAGGAAGCAATGAACATCTAAATGTAGGTACCGAAAGGATGCAGCTTTCGGGAAGTCGGTGCAATTTACGTTAGGAGTAAGACACAGGGTCGCTTTGTTGATAACAAAACGGTTGTTAAATCTGGTCGGGTCTTGGTTGTGAGGTGTTCAGGTTTTCGCAGCAGGCGAAGTCGGTGTCATTCACAGGTCTATAAACGAACACTGGTGGGCACGCACATGCATGGGCTGGAAAAGCATACGCTTCTACTGGGAATACAGACGGTCAGCTAAAGTTCTTACTTCGCTAAATCTCATCCCAAACGAGGTCACAAAATTGCGCACAGGTGATTTAGTGATGGAGAATCGTCGACACTGGCCACGGTGGTGACATTTTCCAGCGGTGCACACTTTGATGTATTGCTTGGGGGTCTCGAATATTCGGGAGCGTCGAATAACGTCGGCGACCGACCTCAAATTGACCTTCGAAATGAGGAACTGATAGACATCGTCCGCAATGCGCTTGAGCAGGTGGCCTACTTGTCTTCCTTGCCATGAGGATGTTTATAGTCTTGCATAATTTTAGTATTGCCTTTATGTTGGTGGTGAAAGTTTAATCTGCTGCCTGGGCCCTCTGGGCAATTGTCTGCCCGGCCTGTTTCTACTTCGCAGTTAAATCGCCGAAACATTATTTGACGGCTTCATTAAAACACCCCCACTGTTCAGGGAGTCATCGTGCTTCTCGTACCATATTGTTACGAACGGGCAACAAAGAATAAGCGGGCAGCGACGCGGGCAGGAGCAGGCGTGCTAGGCCCGCTAACATATTCATTAAACGTCTCATCTCAAGACCATCGAGCATCATCTCTCTGTTCTGTTTTTATTGGCTTGCCGCCACGTAAGATTTTGTTGGAGCTGCGGGGTGCTTCATCATCATGCTCTCATCCTGGTCCGGATCCTCGGCGCCCTGCGACTTCTTGCGCCATCGGCGAAAGGTTAGAAGGAATCGCATGGCTGTTCCCCAGCCTGCAGGCCTCAGCAAGACCTTGCCGTTCCTCCGCCCTGTCCCCTCGCCACAATACACAATACACAACGAAGGAGAGACTGACCCGAGACGCCACACATGACCACAAAACACAATGAGAGACCCGAACGAACATATATGACCCCACTTACCTGATGTGCCGACCAACGACCCAAGAAACCGCTACACTTGAAGACATCCTCCCCTACCTATGTCATGCGGTGCGTGCCTTGGCGCCAGCCATCGAGTCGTGGCAACGTGTGGCCCGAGAGTGTCCTGGGCCAAGGTTCATCGGGAGTCATCGTGCCGGCAAGCCGTACAATTCTTGCTTCTTCCTATTCTTCTTCAAGCATCCAGACACGCTGATCATCATGACATGAAATCGTCAACATCAGTAAACTTCCTCATCCTCGATAGGGAGGATCGCTCGGTGGCCCCGGTTCATGTTACGGACGAGCAACGAGGAAGAAGCGGGCAGTGGCTCGGGCAGAAGCGTTCGCGCTAGGCCCGCTAACATATTCATTAAAGGTCATCGCACGACTATCAAGCATCATCTCTCTGTTCTCTGTTCTGTTTTCATCGGCTTGCCACACCGCAACAATATCAAGGTGGCCTACGTGAAAAAAGAAACATGACACTGGCCAGCATAGCCACCGAATCCCAGAGGTTAAGACGTTCATTATCAGTGAGCCACTCATCAACAACTTACCCTACTTGACTGAGAAAATAACGAGGCTCTCGAAACGGTAGCGTCGCGCTAGAGGTGGTGGGTCGTACATCATCAGACAGGAACAAAGGGTCTCGCGTTGATATTCGAGACTACTCAGCACTCTGCTGCATCCACAAGGGAACTGGAGAGAGTCCGGTGAAGCGACGGCTCCTGCGAGGCTCCAGCAATTGACAATGTGCCGTGAGGTTCCAATCCTGCCACCAAATTGTTATGATAGGGTCTTTAATTCGGAGCTCTGAACAAGTCGAGAAGGCAGAGAGCTCGGCTGAACAACGGCTGCGCGTCCGGCAAGTATTTCCCCGCTGTCTTTATCCTTGTCTTCTGCTATTTTTTTTCTTCTTCAGCAATTGCTGCAATATATATTAATAATATATTTATGCTTACAATATATTTAGAGCCACAGTTTATTCTTTGGCTGCTTGAAGGTCAACGACTAGAAGTCGCTTACAGTGTGTTCACTTATAGGGAACGAAAAGAAATGCACAGTATCTGCCACATTTTTCTACGTAGGCACATAAACCTGATATCAACAAGTTTGTCCTCCTGCTCCTTCAAGGTCAAATGCAGGTTAAATGCAAGGCCACGGTGACCCTTAACCGAGGTTTGACTTCAATTGTCATTCATGACCACTCTCTCGTTTTCCACTGGACCTCCATATCCGTTCTTAGAGATATGGGTGGAAGCCTTCAACGGTCAAGAGATAGTACTTAACTCGCTGCCTACAGCACTTCAATTGCTGTACCGTTATCACGTCAGCTTAACACACGTGAGCCACAGTTGCTGCCGCCAGCGGAACAGCAAGTCGCCGTCATTGTAAAAAACGAATTTGGGACTCCAGTGGCAAAAAAGACAATGTATAAATTGCTCCGGTTTAACTCCGGTTAAACATAGTGTGTCTTGCATGTACGGTAGCACGTAGTAAAGCTTTTTATAGTCGCCATGAGTTCATATCAAGGTGGACGCTTATCATCTTCTTCTAACTGGCCGAGTGCTAACATCATTTGTAGCTACCACGAGTGCACGACGCCTACAGTGAGGCTGTGGAGTCCGCGGCGGTGGCGGCGCAACTCTAACGTCATACGAAGATACTTTAATAATAATTAATAATGTATAACGTGATACACGTCGCATCTGTTGCTACTGCGCATGCCCTGTTGCTGCTCCAGCTCCGCACGGCGACCTTCTCTTTATATGGCGTAGTGAGGCTTTCGCTTAAATACCAGATTAAAAGCTATCGTCAGCAGGATGAGAAGGCCCATATCTGCAGGCGAAAAGCAGGGAGTCTGAGGTGGGTCTTTTTCCACGCGTTAGACTCTTCACTTTCTTTTCATAGCAACAGAGACTTTGTATCTGATTAGTGTTACAGAAATCCGTCGCCAGCTTGAACTCATTTAGTTGCCTCCTTACTGCGCAGAAATACTTACGTGGTATTGTGTTCCTAACATAACATCAGGTCTTTTACGCAAATCATAAATCATGTGTGATTCGTCTCCGTTATTCCCTGCTTTCGCATAATGCCTACGTGTAAATGAACGTTTCGATGCTGCTGCTGCTGCAACAAAATGCTCGCTTATTTCAGAAAGCTTTCTAACTTATGCTGTCTTTCTTTCCCAACAGTGCTGGAGTTTCTCGGAACTCTCCAGCAGCAGAACTTCCAGTATCTAACAGTATCTGTTGGTCAACTGGGACTCTTCACAAATGGACACGCTTCAGTCGGTACGCTTTGTTCACTCTGCACTGCCTTCTGTACAGCTTACTGCACGCCCAATTATTGCCTCTTTATTTAGGGGCATTGCATGTCCTGGTCAAGAAACATACATAAATTGTTGGAAATTAAGGATTCAGTTCAACATGGTCGTTGATGCATTATTTGCTGGTCAGTTCGGGTCTACACTCAGCGACTAGGCCTACCACTCAAAATATCTAGGCGTGCTTTTTCTTGAATGCGGAAGCTTCCCTTCAATTTATTTTCCCTAAAGGCCCGTTTGGGGGTGTTACTAAAGGGGGGGGGGGGTGTTACTGCAAAATGCAAGTTTATACAGCACTCCTTAATGTTGATGGACACGTTATGACAGGAAAATGGTCGGAAATAACATTTCAGTCACCTGCGGTTCGAGGACTAAATGATTTCGGAAAGCCAGTAGTGTGGGCGCGAAGCGTATTATTTGAAGCGGATGAACTATGCATAGTGGTCTGCGTGATGTTGATAGTTGATTGTTAGGAGCTTTCGTTTATGGGCTGTGAAATTTCATAACGAACGAAATTTTTAGGCCAATATGCTGTTTTCAATCTCAGAGAAAAATTCACAGACTTCGCCTTCGCAATAGTGCAATGCGTTTCCGAAAATTCTGAATGCGGCGTGAAAAATGTTCACCTACGATATAGTCTGTCTCTGAATTTCAGACCTTTAGAAATAACCAATTCCTTAGTTTTGAAAGTTAAAATATTTATGATAATATGGTGCTGCCTATCTTCAGAGTGTCGTGCAAGGTGGTGGGCTCGTTCTGTTTTATTTGCTGTTGCGCAGTAGCGAATAATTATGACTTCTGTTTGTGAACAGGTATAGCATTGTTTAGTCCCAGGTAAGCTATGGAGTATTAGGTTGTTTTGTCCCGAATTATTTTCAGCGTCGTCGTCAAAACGAGCCCCGAGAATACTAGCCAGAATAGCAGTTCCCGTTTTAGAGTTTTAAATCATGTATAAATACGTGGGGAGTGCAGCTATATTTTTCCAACAAACTTATAAAGCGCTGAGATGCGTAATCAGATCTGTCATCTGCTTATTTATTATAAGCCGTTAGCCCTTAAGCCCTTGCACTTCATTTACTAACTCGGTTTGTAGAGGACTGCTCTCAATCTCACCACAAAGCAATAAAAGCGACCAACAAACATAAAAGTACTCGACACTGGCACCAAAGCAACAATGAGGGCTCAGAAGCTGTACAAAAAGTAGTTACTGTATTTCTTCAAAAACGTACTTTAGTCGCCCGGCAACTTTCAGTGCAATAATGCGCTGAAAGCTGCCGGCGAACCCTCCCAGCCGCAAGCGGAGGCCAGCGGCGGACGGGCAACTAGCGTGACGTCACGGAGCAAGCAGAGAGGCTTTGAGTAGTCTAGGTGGTTTTGATTAGATGCAGGATACATGTGACGTCACAGATGCCGTAAAGTAGCATCTCCAAGCTTCCAACGATCTGATACAACGTCGGCAGGTACTCTCGGCGACACTGCTGTGGAGCTCGGGGCACCAATTTAATGAAAATCTGACAAACGCCGGTTACCAACCGGCATGGTGAGGACAAGCGGAATAAATAACAGTATCGTGGCACATCCACCAAGCCCACAATCGGCCCAGAACGGTCGCTGCTTCATTATAGTTGGCACGCGCGCTATGATCGCTGACGATGGGGCCTTCCAACCGGGTGTGAGGGTCTAGTTCACTTGAGCTTGTAGCACGAAAAGGGGGTGCTGGAGGTCGCACCGTACTGCGCCCCTCCTTCAGCCGCACCGCTCAAGTAAGCATGCCTATGCAATGGGGCAGGGAGCACTGAAGACTTCAGAGTGCATTATGCAGATGATCACGAGCACGAAAGCCTGCATGGTGAAGACGAGCTAATTTTATAACTGTTGTGGCACAGCCACCAAGCCCATCTTTAGTATTATGATGCTCTTGCAAACTTCTCAGGGGCTGGTGATCACGAGAGTAAAGCAGCTGAGAAGACATCAAGTAGTTAAGCTCCTGGTACTATTATGTAGCCAAGATTACATTAGGCACAGTTATAGCACTTCAAAAACAACACCCTAGCTCTGTACAAGGTTAGTGCCTCGAGTCATCTGATTGGTGGAAGCACCGTATCAGATGTCAGTTTGGTTGGCACCACTACCGGTTCTGGCAATTCCACCAATGATATGACTCGAAGTCAGTGAGATAGCGACGCTTTAGATAACGACACAAACTGGGAATACGAACCCAGGAAATGCTCAATCCAATATTTCGTGAGACATATGCAATATGTAAAGTACATAATATAACGCCGTATCACTAAAGCTGTTAATATCATGTTGGGGATTCTGTGGGGCTCGGGTTGTGCTCTCAAAGCAAAATGCAGCAACGTTAGTTCAAACCAAATTTGGTGCAAAAAACAGTGTGCCAACGGTGGCACCTGAGAACAGCCAACTGGCCTAGCTGTTCGTTGGAATATTCTAGTGTGATCGTTTCCTCGGTATTAGCGCCCGCTCTCAGCCCTGTCTTACAAAAGGAGAGGGGGGAGGAAGGGCCCCCAGTACTCTACTAAAGTTCCCAAGCACTCTCCTCATTAAAATTTCGAAATTGTAAGTAGGAATAAATGCTAGTGCTTCAAGTCCTTCAAAACGGCATCGTTTTTTATGCAACGGCAGCGGAAAGGACCTTTTTGTCAGATTTTCATTAAATTGGTGCCCCGAGCTCCACAGCAGTGTCGCCGAGAGTACCTGCCGACGTTGTATCAGATCGTTGGAAGCTTGGAGATGCTACTTTACGGCATCTGTGACGTCACATGTATCCTGCATCTAATCAAAACCACCTAGACTACTCAAAGCCTCTCTGCTTGCTCCGTGACGTCACGCTAGTTGCCCGTCCGCCGCTGGCCTCCGCTCGCGGCTGGGAGGGTTCGCCGGCAGCTTTCAGCGCATTATTGCACTGAAAGTTGCCGGGCGACTAAAGTACGTTTTCCTTAAATACTTGCATAGTTTTTCTATATATATTCCGCGTTAATTTATAATTTGTGCTTTGTTTCGTAGTCCACGAGATACACTTCCTATTGCAGTAAGTGCTTCATTTTTCATGTTAAATCTTGAGACTAACCATCGCACTGCTATGATTACTAATCGAGTTCACTGTAGATCACAATTACACAAGCATTATTTCCTAGAAACCATATAGCACAAGAATATATGAGATCAATGTGCCTATGCATTTTCTGCTTTTTGAGGAGGCGTACGTTATTTTTTTTTAACTTCGAAAGCGGATGCCTTATTCAATATCGAAATGAACAGAACTAATGAAACCATACAAAACAGTAGCGTGAAGGCATAATAAACATTATATTGCTTGGTGCTTTTCATTAAAATATTTCAATTCTTTAATTTCTCCAAGTTCATGGCAGCTGCCTTCCGAAGAGTTTACTTTTCGTTTCCAGTGACGATCGAAAACTTGGTGTCGCAGTCATGTACTAACATTGCAATTCTTGAAACGAAAGCAGTGAAAAGAAAAAAGAGTGAATTTTTGCGTTTTCCTTCGTCGCTTGCCACTGTAGGAATCATTAAAGGCTTCTTGGATGGCGACATTTTCCCAATGCACCCTTTTTCTAGCTGGCGCTTGTAAAAGAAGGTGTAGACGAAATTTACGATTACTAGCTAGGGAACTTCGAAGGCACTGAGACCTTTTCAATTCGATCATGATCGCGCTCCAGCGATGTGGTTCTTCCCATTTGTTTACTAGGATATGATAGCCTGATGATAAAATCTTGCTCATGAAAATTAGGTGCGAATAACGGCATGACGATACCCAAATAAAATATCATCCTTTCGCAACCACTATCCCACAACTTTTAAATTTACAGAAGGTTTTTGTTATGTGTTAAGTTTTATAGTGCGTGCCTAAGCTAAATCTATCTAGGGGTTAAATTTTACTTACTTAGCTTGGAATGTATACAGTTGTAGTAAAATCCTTGCCAGGAACTTCTCTCATCGAAGCTTTTCTGTGACCTTCATTATTGGGGAAACCGAACGCTAATGACTTCTCGGCTCCCTTCGTAATCAGGCACACAGTATCATCCCCTGGCGTAGGCCACTGCGGAGAGGAGGAGCGCGCAGGCCTTGTCCAGCCTAGGTGGCTTTGATCTAATACACGCGTAGCCCTCTCTCCATGTTGCCTGCCTTTGTCGACTTATGCGTGCTGGAACTTCGTAGATTGCACGCTACCTGGAGATGCTGAAAGTGTCGTGGCTTTTTGTAATCGTTGGAGCACGTGGCCTATTTAGCTCGTATCCGACCCTTGCAGCTACCTCATCATTGAATGAGAGCGGGGCAGAAAAGTTGTGCTTAACTCGAGGCGTCACCATTAATGTGGTGCGGGCAAGGGACATATCACTTGATACATTTGCGAAAAATATGCTAAAGGCTGAAAAATATGGATGCGTTTGTCACAGATTTGTGGAGAAATCTTGCGGTCCCAATTTTTATGGAGTCCAATTAGTCGACAGGCAGTATGAAATGAACCTCTTTCTGCTATGAATCCTCGCCAAGTAACTCACTGAGATGACAGCGGCGAACAGGGGACGTTCGGTAGTACATATTTCGTAGCAAGCGCGAAAGAGATAACAGCCGCTCGTTAGAAAAAAAAAAGAAGCGGGAAAAATGAAAATTTCTGGTTTCATACAGAGGGCTTCACATATCTTATTCAAGCATTTAAAAATTAGCTTTGCAGCGTATTTTATTGAAACCATAGGTATATTGTTTTCCATCATATATCACTCGCAATAGTATTTTAAGGTTCTGCAAATTTGCTAGTAACTAATGTCACTTGGGTAAAAAGTTTAATGCGGGCCCGAGTTCATTTCAAAACATTGTATAGGGAGTTAACGATTCTTCCAGTTTGTATCTGTGGTGCGGTGGCTAATGCGCTCAATTGCTGTGTTTAATGACAAGCGATCAAATCCCGGCCTCGGTGGACGCTTTTCTTTGGTGGAGAAAAATTAGGCGTTCTCATGCTTTACGATGTTACTGCAGGTTAAAACCCCAGGTAGTCAAAACGTATTTTCTATCGTCCAACAGAACTGGTTATCACAGTGAATGACATTTCAAGCAGTGAGTTCTCATCCTGCCTCTGCCTTGTGCAGGCAGATTCATAAAGCAGATAACTTGAAAATTGGCTCGAATTTTAGGGTGGCAGTACGGCGCACCTCATTTCAATGCAGTGGAATCTGACGACCCTCTCCTTATTTACCTTATTTTACTCATCATCAGAAGAAGAAATGGACATGGGCAGGACATGTAGTGCGAAGAGAGGATAACCGATGGTCGCTTAGAGTAAGAAACTGGATTCCAAGGGAAGGACAACGTAGCAGGGGGCGGCAGAAAGTTAGGTGAGCGGATGACGTTAAGAGGTTCGCGGGCGTCAAGTGGATGCAGCTAGCATAGAACCGGGTTAAGTGGAGAAATATAAGAGAGGAATTCGCCCTGCAGTGGGTGTAGTCAGGCTGATGATGATGATGATGACTCATCATGGTGGCTGTTCTACCTGGCCAAACTGTACTTATTTTGTTCAGCACTCACGTGTCTTGATTTGCTTACTGTCCGGGTTGAATCTTTGGCGCTGTTCAGGCGCCGTCTTCTACATGCGGATGTGGACTCGTCAAGCAGTCTACTGGCTAATTTTTATTTGTAGCCCTCAATCTGTAGCGTTGTTGGTTTAAAATAAATTTATTTATCAATAAAAACTCTTACGTGCTAAGAAGAAACCGGAGAACACTAGCAATTTCAGCTTACGTCAGAGTTATTTGCATCCGTGTACAATAGACCGACAACTCTGCAGTCATGAGACTGCGGCTTCACACTCGGCACTACGATTCCCGTCTCCCTTACGACAGCGTCTTTCGAAGTCTTTGCTTTCCCTTGGGTCGCTCTTTCAAAGAGACTCTTGGTCGCTCCCTTTTCACCTTTACTCAGACACCCATGCCGGAGCTCCTGAGCTGCAAACTTATTTCCTACCAATCCTTTTGCCGTCGCCATTACATGTGTCAGCCAGTCCCCATCAAATGGCCAAAAATACAATCCTAACCGAGGATGGCCACGTTAGGATAAGACGCGAAATCGACTACGATTGTTTCCTGCAGCCAGCATAATTCCCAAACCATTCTCCCACTATCTTTGTAGACACTAACCTGCGCACGCGAGGCAGTCTCCGTCAATGTGACGTAAACGACAGTGTGTATTGCAGATGGCAGTCAGAAAAGAGCGCACATGGACTAACAAAAAGCCGCAGTGTGGCCACCCTTGCCCTATGGCATACCAAATCAGTATATAATACGATACACAAAACTATATGCCACACCTTCAGTTTATGCTCTGCACTCAGCTGTAGCTGTGAGGCGTGACACCTGCGAAATAGCAGAAATAGGGCAACAGACATTGAGCGCCCGAATACTGCATGCCTTTCCGAGACATGAATATGGGTCGTTTTTTAATCACAATTAGCCTGGTTGTTTTGGAATGTTCAATTCAAAGGGACGTTCATATGTGCAAGCTCTTATGGCGACTGTTATATTCGAGGCATGGGAGCCCCTTGATATGCCTCTGAGCGAAAAACTTCTTAACCTCGTTGCTGCGTAGAAGCTGGAGCTTATTGAAACTTTTGCAATTAAGAAGAAGAGAGGGAGAAACGCGAACACTTCTGAGGCATTGCTCCTCGTGCCTTGGTAGCGTACACCGACCTAGAAATGATAGTCTTCCATGGAATCGTATTGCTCCAGTCTCGTTGCTGGTCGCATTAAAGCGGTCGGCTCGCAATTGCGGCGGGGCTAGCGCTGGAGCAGCTGTACGTCCATAACTGTGAAAAGAGGGCAGCTGTAGCAGCAGTGCGCCGATAATGTGCACAACAGCTATCACACAGAAGTGTGTGCAATGTACCGGTGCCTCTTGCGTACAAGGCTGCAGTGTGAACCGACACAAGGTATTTGTAACTCTCATGTACCGTTTGTAAGTAATTTTAATATCAACAGCCTAATTAACTATCAGTGTTCATTCTAAGAAGAAAAAAAGTTTCTCGAAAAAAAAAGGATATCCGTATGTTTAATCCCGTTAGGTACATTGTCTTCATTATATACAAATCCGGGATGATCTCCATAAGTTACCCGATTTTTTCCCGCACCCTTCTGCTCATGCAACTATCAATGTACGCGTGATTTTTATTCATGTCGCAGGGGTCTGGTTTCGTCAGGTGTGGTTCGGTTTGCTTTATTGGGCTTCATTTGGCTTGATTTGGTTTACGAAATTAGCTTGCCAAGGGACTCGTGCTATAATGCACGGCAGCAAGTGCTATAAAATGATTTGATCACCAGGGCGTAGGCACCATGCAATAACGCCGCACAGTGCACAGACGACTGTGTTCTGCCTCTCACCAAACCGCGGTTGGGATTGAGCCAAATTCTCCAGGCTATGTAGAAGAGCGCCATCATCATTGACTCTACGCGGCATCGTGCATGAATGAGAGGCTTACATTCCTCGACGTCTGCTTTGGAAAGATCGCAGCGATATTTGACTACTGCATAGTTTTGAAAAAAAGTTTTTTATTTACAGTACTAAACAAAACCTCCGCACTCACATTAAGAATAAAAGCCCACCAACATACCTGTTCCAGACGATTGGGTCCGCCAGATCGAAATGGCCACATCCAAGAAAGTCACTGCGGTAAATAAAGTTGATCTGCTAGACGTCGCCATGGCACTTGTGGTGCTGCTGCTGGACCAGACGAGGATGGAGCTCAGTGACGCTCGACTGCTCATCGCTTGGAGCCTTGTTCGTCGTCTTGTCCCGCTTGCATCCGGTCAATTTATGGCTGAGGAAGCTCTGCAAAAATTTCCCAACGACGAACATGGCGTGCTGCGCTTGTGCTACGAATACGTCGTTGACGTGATGCCCCTGGCTGTCTCCCAACGTTACGTCAGCTCGTGTAAGTATGGAAAGCGTATTCTAATGCATCATAAACTTTTAAGAATGTATGCATTTCTCGCGCAAATATAGAATGACGCGGCGGTTACACTACTCGTGTTATGTACTTTTTATCGAGCGCGTTTTAATTGTTAAGAAGAGTGATAATGTATACGTAGTTACATAAAATAGCTTACACACCTGAACCGCATAACTTGTCACCTTAGTTGACACTAAAATAAGGCTAAAAGGTAAGCAACTGTATGAAGATGATGCTACTGCTAGTGTTTTTAAAGTAATAGATTGTGAAACACGGAAGCAAATAAATCCCTACCAGGCCAAGCGAATTAGCAGAAGGCTTCTTCTCACTTGGCAGTGCAAGCTTTGCGCCATTCCAGAAAGTGGTGTGCTCTTGTGACTGAGAAAAGACGCATATTCTCCTATCTAACTAAGGGCTCTTGTGGGAGCATTTCATTTTTGCGCCGTCAAACACACACTGAAACATACTTAAGCTATACACCTGGTAAATTTGGTTTTGCCTTAATCACTGTCAGACAAAAATATTTATCTTATTTTCTGTCGTTACTGATCAGTCCTAAACACCCATTTAGACTATTTAGCCGCCCCTTTTATTGCATTAACATTCTCTTTGTGCTTATCAATTTTAACCTTTTTTTATCATATTGATGATTTATATGAAGCTTCCGGATTCTTGCCTGATTATGAAAGACCGCTTAATTTGGCAATCAAGAACATTGTGCAGAACGTGAAAAATCGAATTTGGGGAGCTTTAGAAACGTTTGCGTACTAACTACATCCATATGATCTTGTGGCATATTTCTTCATTTTGTGTTTTAATTATTCCCTAATATAAGAAGGATAAACACTACTTACTAAAATGCCACATCACAATAAAAGCCTCGGAGATAGGACACAGCCGTAGATTGTTTGAAAGGAAGTGGATAAAGTGGTAAAGAACGATGACGGAACGACCTCGAAGCAGCTTTCAAACTGTGTACATTGCAGTCTTCGCCTTTGCACTGCCTCATGCACTTCATATCGGGACAGTATACCCAAGTCAGCTATCCATCAATTCTTTACAACAGTAGTAGAATGTAAAGTGAAAAATTACATAAAAGCCTGGCTTTTAACCTCGCTTTCATATGCTGCGAAGGCGACGGATGAAAGGTGGGTGACGAAAGCAAGGTTAATTTTAATAGCCTGCGCACCTAAAGTGTAGAAAAGAAAAGGCCCTCAATATAATGCCTCAACTCAAATCGGCCGACGGCCCACCGTTGGTAGAATAGTGGGCAAAGCTAGGCAGCCTGCATTCGTTGCCTGCCACTGCAAGCACAAAGATGGGCCCTGTTCGGCTTTAAATTACAGTAGTTAATGGTGGCCAAATAATTTAACCAGTTAACCACATATGGTAGGGAATTATTCCGCAATTCTGGCAGCGAAGCACGGCCCAAAATAGGGAGTCGTCTATTCGCTAGATTGGCCTAGTATTTTGAGCCAGCCACAGATCAGCACGTAGTAGAGACTTGGTCGGCACCCAATTCAAGGAAGCCAAATATGACCCCAAATAAGTCCGCGGTTGACAGTCCACGGGTTGAACAAGTAGTACGTATACTTTCTAGTGACTTTATTTGACATAATATTCGCATATATGGGCAGAGCGATGTTTTTAAATAAAAATCGTTAGGAACGTGATGCTACCTTCATTTATTTTTATGTTTGCCGCCGTAATCTTAAAAACTATTCAGAATAGGCGGGAAACATATATCAAGGAGCTAATGTGCTGCTCTACTTTATTGGCAATATTAACGTGAATGTTAAGTGCCTGTCTTTCTTGACTCTCGCGAAATTGAGCGATTCTTTTTTTAGACCTTACGCTGAGGGTATGTGAGGGACACACTTGCTGGGTGTACTTCCTGCGGGCGAAAAAACCCTTGCCCTAAGCCCCGTCCCACTCCATGGCTGTTAAAGATCCATTCCTTTACACTGCTTTATCGGCGCTTCGTAAGTCGCGTCAGTATTAAGTGGGAGATAGTTTTGAGTATAAGGTACGCAGGATTTAGGCCGCTGGCTTTCCTTGTTTGGTCGTTACAGCAGTTACAGAGACCCGCCTAAAGAAATACGTATCCGGTCATAAGGCGGCTGCGTCTGAACGCGCGAAGGCAAAACCAGAGATGGCATAAGGTGTCCCATAACCTAAGAAAGTAGCCAGCATTCACAATGTGCTGTTTGGTTTCTGTGTCTGTGGGGGGAGTGGATGGGGAGAAAGCGCGGTTACAAAAATGCGATATGAAAAAGCAATGGTTAGATTCGCCTTGGGAGGGGTGTATAGGCACCCTGCAATGAAGCCTAGTGAGAAGAGCAAATACTTTCAAGGCACTTTCGTAGGGCGTTTTTACGCCGCCTGCATGAGGTTACAGGGATCAGATTGCACGATCCGTCGAAGCTTTGTATGGCGTGTTAGATAACTGGGCTACATTGAGACCGCCAAGAACGTTATCTGTCACACGCGTATATGTAACAGTAATAAACATCCTCTGTCGTTTATCGTGAACCAATCGGCTAACAGCAACATTTTTAAGGCGCGCTGCGGAGCAAATGCAGCGCCGCCTAGCCAGTGCGGGTTCCCTATATGATCTCTCTGCATTGCAGAAAATGCAATATCGGGAAGACAGGGTGTTGCCTTAATAACAGCAGCGCTCTCAAAACATAATCCAACAAGATAAACTCGCAACCTAGGTAAGCATGTAATGACATGCAAGCGCGTATTCAGCTTTAAAGAAGATAATGTGGGCAAGAGTTGTAAAATAAAAACAAGAGATTTGCTTGAACCTTTCCACGTATAACAAAAGCGTATCAGTGCATCGGTGATTCCTCGGTAAACTTGGAATCGATATAGAGCGCTGTTTTCAGGAGAAATATGCATAAAGATAAAGAAGGCTAATAGGCCTTCTGCGTCTGGTCCAATATCAACTTGCGTCAAATACTGTTCGTTACTATTGAGGCATCCATATCATTTTATGACTATTCACTACTTTGCGCCTTTCACACATGCCTAAGAATCAAGCATTATTATTACTATTACATTAAAAAAATTTGATTCTAAAATGATTTACAGAGCTCTCTAAATAATTATTAGACAACTTGAGATGAAGATGGCATGCTGCTTCCTGTTTCTCAATCATTTTTGAATGAAGCCTGACACGTGTTCTGCTGTTTTACAGATCTGACTCCCTCCGCGCTGACTTTCATGGGGCAGCTCACGGCGAATGTGATGCAAGCCCTGATGAATAAGCTGAATGGGACAGATTGGATCCAGGGCAAGTTGTTGTGCCTGATGTACGAGAAGGCCATGAAGCTGAAATTTTTGCTGGCCTACCCTGAAACAGTTGCCACCGAGTCCATGCTTGAAGACTTATTCGGTATGTGCCGAGAAGTGAACTTGTTAATTCCAGTGTTCTTATTTCCGTGTATCAATGCAAGCACAAAGTCACCGAAATTGTCAGAATTATGAAGTGACTAACACTTTCATGGAATGAATCATAAAATCAGCTTTCTTTTGAACTTTGGCGAGATCTGTGTCCGCCTTTTTTCTTAACAACCAAAAAAAAAAGAAACGTAGAACTGCATATTATTTAGCTATTTTCGTTAACGGCTGGCCTTTCGACAAGGTGTTCAAAGCCAGACTTGTAAAGCAGGCAATGCACAGAGCAGATCGTATTCTTCGCTAGGCACAGCCTCATTTTCATCGCCCACTTGTTACCGCCTGCGCGTATTATCGAAGGTCTACTTCAGAGGCCAGCAACGGCATAATATGGGGGCCAGAACGTAAGTGCTTTTCACAATCCCTTCAACACATAGCGCAGGTAAGCAGTTGTGGATAGTTTGTATGCATCATAGTTTATTCTCCCGCCTTCATCTAATAAATAGTTCCGTAACGCTTTAACCCAATCGTCATAATTTACGACAGAAAAACCTCGTGCCACGCTATGAACTCATGAAGGTTATGTATGCTACTATACCCCGATAAAGACTCCTTCACTTCTGCTGGTGAAATAGCCTTCCCCTTGTTGCAGGATCGAGTCACACTAGCACTTCTTCATGGGTCCCTCGGCTAAACACTGGCTGTCGCTTTAATGCCGATTCATACAAGAGACTGTGGCATTATGTACAATGCTTCACCGTTGGCAGGTTTCCTCGCCTCCCTGTAATGTTAATTTTGTTGGCGATTCCTGCTTTCTTTAATATGAGTATACATGTTTCGCCACTGCCTCGCTCCGGCGATGAACTAGTTCAAAATAATTCTAAAGGCTTTATTCTTTCCAATTACACCGAATAGCCAGTATATCAGCCATGAAAAGCAGTCTTGCGTTTCCGTCTCTATCATCTCGCCATAAAATGTCGTGCTTAACATTATCTCATGAGCTTTTTAACCATCACGTACTTCACAGAGAATTATTCAACCACTGTACCGTTCCCACCGCATTGATTACATTCGCAAAGTCGGTAATGATCGTTGTAACACAAACATTTAGTCATTTATGCCTCTTACATCAGGAGAATGGAACTATCTTCACGCTGAAATCGTATTAATTGGTGATAACCAAATTTTTCACAATTCTTTAGCTAAGCTTGTATAAATAGGGGAAACATGTTTGATGCCTCTTACATCAGGAGAATGGAACCATCTTCATGCTGAAATCGTATTATTTGATTATTTGGTGATAACCAAATTTTTCACAATTCTTTAGCTAAGATTGTATAAATAGGGGAAACTTGTTTGTATATCATTGTTGTGGAACCATGTGCGAGCTGTTCCCGCCAAATAGATGATGATGTTAGCCTCAGGACGGTTGCGTCTAAAGGATTGTTTCTGCTGCAGCGCTCATGCTCATCTAGCCAATCGTCAACGTCTGGGTTCTCTTCACCATAAAATTGGGATGATGGCGAATTATCGCGAGTAATATAGCTGAGGTGATATTCCCGCGGTAGTAGGGTCGGCCTCGGTGGTCATTGTGGCCGCTTTTGACGTCTTTGTGATCCCAGGTAGGTGGCGGCTGCTACGCAAATCCAGCTTTTGGCAGCGTAAGTGATCTAATTGGTGCGCACGGGGATCTTGATTTACATCCACTGAGATAATATGTGGCTGAATATTAGTTAAGAAAAACACAGCAGCTGATGACAGGCGAGAGTGTTCTGGCAAACGCCAATCATTGCTTCAGCTTCGTCTCCTCTGTCTCTGTTGTCCATCGTTGCCTTCTTCATAGGCATATACGCAACAATAGTACCACACGTGAGCGTGTCGTCTGTCAGCCGAATACTCACACATATTTTAATTTGAAAGCACGCGCACAATCGTCAGGGCCAAAAAATTCATCTGTTTTGTTAGTTACATTGTTACAATTGGAACATTATGCTAAGCCTAAGCTGGCCGTGGATGATACGATACTAGGTCGCAATGTCTTGCAGGATAACGTGGTGTACTAAGTTACTGTATATACACAAAAAGCTTTCTTTACCATTGCGGTTGACGGAGAAACAATGGCTGTTTCTTAGCGCTACACCACCAAGCAAGCACATGCCAAACAAGGCGAAGCAGTGCTTTCCTATGTCGATTACTTTGGGCAGTTCAACTCCGGTAATTTTTTCAGCCCGGATCTGCGGTAAAATTGAAAATGACAAGGAGTGGGCCTGCTCTAGAATTCGAAAGCAGGTCGGAGATATGGATATACGTTACTGCTGCGTTGTCCAAGCCTGCACATTTACTGGCGTGAGCCATTCGAGGGTTTGAAGTAAATACCAGACATGTTCATTCAAGAATAAGGAGGCGATTAATCATTGAGAAATCTTCCTTTGGCAATACACCAGAGTATTTAGGACAGTCACAAGGCTTTTTGTATTGTAAGTCTAAAATCACATCCAGCAACATGCTAGAGGTTGAAAGCCAAAACTACGTTAAGCGCATTGTACACATTCGGTTGAAGCTGACATTGGCGGGAAGAGCCGCATGCGGCGGTGGACCTGCTACTAAGGTTACATAATTGCATATCGTATGCACCATTGGTGGTCGTTTCAAACCAGGGGTGAAAGCGAATAAAATCATGCTCTTCAGCTTGCGTAAAAAAAAGAGAATTAGCGGATAGACTATATCCTTTCTTAGCGCTGTAAGACCACAGTTTATTTTAAAATGACCAAACCAGCACTGGACGTGTTGTACATCGCAATACCGATAGAGTTCGTTAGCGTAGAATCTGCGAATTCGTGGACGCGCAATACAGACGTTACTATTTTGTGCTGATCAGAAAGGTGTTATTTTGCTTGGATCTTAACGAATTTGTCATCCTTAGGTGTTTTGTTTTTCAATGTACTCAGAATGTTTCTTTCTATATTCCGTATCTGACTGGTTGGCACTTTTCTGGACTATGCAAATACAGCGGAGGTGCCGGATATCGCCGAGAGCTTCACCGCTCCTTACCTGGCTGCGCGGCGTGTGAAGACGTTGAACACATTTAGGCATAATGTCAACGTGAGCTTCAACACAGCCCGTGTAAATGCTGTCTACAGATCATCTCAGTTAACCGTCTTCTTCCTGGCTGGCATTCTGCAACCGCCGTTGTTCATCCCTGGTGCTCCATCTGCATTCAACTACGGATCGATCGGACAGGTATGAATAACGACGCATGTGTGACACTGCATTCACCCGAATATGGTGAGGAGTTAGGACAGTGAAGAAGTTCGCTTGTGAGGCGAACATTTCTGCCAAAACTGAAATGGTTGCCTACCATTTATTCAGAACGGCAATGCTGAAAAGGCCTAAAGAATTGTCTGCAAACGGCAATGCCTCCGGTTCTCGGAAGGCTTTTAAGTTTCTCAGCGTAATACTGGTCTAGCGTCGTTGTTAGGGCTATCCATAAATTTGGGGAAACAATTGGGCTCGGGAGATATAACAACCGTCGTTTTTGCACAAGTGTAATTTGCTCGCTTAGAGACGTTAGCCAAAAAAATTGAAGTACTTTAAGAAGAGGATATTTATTCGGTCAGAAGATCTGGAAACCTCATAGAAGAGGGAAGCCAAATATCAGGCCTTATATTGAACCTACGACTGTAGGAGCTGCTTTTGCGACAAGTGAGCAACTCAGGAAGCAGCTCTCAAGCAGGCACACAGATGCGCCTCCTGGTTAATTCAAGAACACCTGTGAATCTGTAGATGGAAACATGTGTTGCTTTGTACATGGTAGATAATTATGCAAGTTATTCTATGCGTTCATTTATTTTTTGTCCTGCACCTTAAATAGCGATTTCAGTTTCGTGTCTATTTCCATGTCAATACTTGTCTTAGTTTCGTTTCTAATACCTTTGCAGATAGCAGGCCACGAATTGATGCACGCCTTTGATGTTCAAGGCATCCTATTCGACTCCAAGCAACAATTTGTCGACGTCGAAAACACCACTGCGAAGAAAACTTACGCATCAAAGTTGCTGTGTCTACGATCGTCTTATATGCAGGTGCGTGACCTAAGTGAAATTCAGACACACGACCATGTAATGCAATGTGTTTACTGGAAACCCCACAGTACTGGAACATTTCGGCGCACTATTATAATGATCCATACAGTGCAGTATATGGGGCGGTTTAGTTGCAAAATGAAGTTACGGCGGTAACGACGACAAAATGATTGGTAAATAAAAGTGGATGTGCTGTAGTTTAAACTGCCATCGGGAGAGGTAATCCAAATCTCTACTCGATGACGTGCAGTCTTTTTCTTTTCTTCCATGTCTTCTTCCGTCTTCTTTTCTTTTTATTCTTGCTGTTTCCATTCCCTTCTGGCAGCTTTGCTTAACTTGGTTTGGACCGGCTTGAATACGCTTGTAGTCGTGGCCTGCACTGAAACGGGGTTCACTGACATGAAGGCATCTCAGGGTTCACGGGCTTATATAATCGATGTGTTCGTCAACGTACGGAGTTCAGAAAAGCCTGCTCTGTTTTGCTGGGTTTGCTATTTCGGTTACTCTTTTTGCAAGATGCCCAACCCAGAAGTGACAAAAATACTGCCTGTCCTGTAATCGAGAGTAGATGTAAAAATGAAATGGCTACGGGCCATGGTTACGAGATATGCGCTTTCTTTTAGCCATCCCCTCAGCATGCTCCGTCGATCTCCTAGATTTGTTTTTATTTTCGCGTCGAAGTAATCTCCTGCAATTGTGTAACCGTAGGCAGGCAATTGCGCTCCCTGGCAGCCTTGTCGCTTTCTTGACCGTCCAGAGAATCAAGGCGTTGTCGGCAGACGCGAGCAGTTTTCTGCCGTGGCTTATGACACACAAAGCGATCACTTTCCACAAGAAGCTTCCCAACCCTTTTTTCATCTGGATCCATTACTCGGCCTAAAACTATAGTGGAAAGACTTTTTCAAAAATTACAGGTTATGCATGCATTCAAATACCTTAAACTTGTAGGTTACGCTCGCGACGTTGTCTTGCGCTGTCATTTAAAGATATCACACAACCAATACAGTCGCGACAATCTTAAGGTATCACCTCACAGCAGCGAAAAAAATACGAAAATTCTTCACATGACGTCATTATTGTTGACGTTTCAAATTTCAATTGCTTTCCCCAATTCCTTTTGTGAGTCGCCAGACGCCGCAAATCAATGCCATGCCTTCCTGCATTTTCCTTCGTTGAGGCTGGTTTTCGTGCTCCGTTTTGGCGTACATGCTTTGGAAAAGCATCACCACCGCAAATGACAATCATCCTCCTCACCGGGTGCTGTGCACAACCTGAATGCCGAAATAGTTTTATGCAATGATTACGGTGTTAATTTATATGCCAGCGGAAAATGGCTTAGCATAATTTACCATCAGTCTTCAAGATTCACTATTCGACTCCTTTAATGCAATTGAATTCTAATACCGGTTCAGCTGCCATTTAAACAGCTCTGATAATAGCTGCAGTGAAGCGCATAATGATGGAGACGCGTATGCGGCCACGAAGGCACTCTAGACTGAAATGAACATTAGATAATCTGCGCGTTCGAGGACTCCCCGAGTGCCAATACAACCATCTGCAGAATAAAGAAACGGCATGAACTGACGACGAAACATAACGCGTATGGCGAATGAAAGTGGTTCCTATTTTAGGAGAACACTAATGCTAGCGAAAAAGGTTGGCATGTGATTTACCTGTCACACCAGTACGGTTTGGTTCGATTAACGTATACAGCCGGAGGAAGCCAACCATCAGCAAACCTGTCACAGGGTCAATGGTCAGCCCTATCGCCCTTCCAACATATAAGCTTGAGATGATTCAGTCATTTTTAGGCAGTGAAACATCCGACGCAACGCGACACAAGCAAAATTCATCGCCATCTACAGCCTTGAGGCAACTGCGAAGGGGATGTGTTATGACAATATAGTTAATTTATATGAAGGAGGTCTTGTCTGATCACTGAGAAGAGCGTATCATTTGAAAACTGAGGGAGAGATCTGCTGTTTATTTTCAGTGGAAAAGCAAATAGTGGAAGCAACATGCTGATGAAAAAGTTAGTAATCATTGCAGTATGCTGCTACAGGGTCAAGCAAGTCAGCGGTGTCCATGCTGTCAAATGCTTAACTTCGAAGGCGAAATCCTTTCATTCCCAATAATGACGAAACACATTGTATGGCATCACAGTGCACAAACTCCTTTTGCGCTGCATTTCTGCGGCTCATCGAAGTGGTGAGGGAAGCTGCCGCATAAGCCTGACAGGGAAGAAATTGAGAAAAAGGAGTAACAAGAATACAGACGGATATATGTGCAGATAGCGTCGGATGAGAGAGAAAGATAGCAGACAGCTTGCGCTAAATAGAAAAACACCAGAAAAGAGCGGACCGTCTGAGTGAGCATTCCCACGCTGTCATCAAGCTCTCAAGCGGCAGCTTTCCTAAATTCGTCTGTGAACATTTGCGTGTCCTAGGGCGCGTCATAGAGGCACCGAATACAATACCAGCAGGAAAAAAACCTCTGTTAGCCATCGAACATTTCCCTCCACTTCAGCCTTATTACTATATTGCTATCATAATCGTATATCTAAAGGGAGTTAGGTTTCTGTGCTAAATTTTATATTCTTCAAGTGGAATTATTTGTATTTGCTCTCTCTTAATTGCGTTTAGGTGTATGAATTAATGCGGAAAAAGGCATTCTCATGTCTGTATTACAGAGTAAAAAAGATTCAATTCTTAACTGACGTGTGGATTAGTGCTCCTTTTATGAGTCAACTCAAAGTGGTCTTAACATCGCTTGTAATCCTGGAAAGTATCCTGGACGAGGAAAAACAAATATTTCGGTTCATCTATGAGTCAACGTTTACAGCGATAACCAAATTCATCAACCGCGCATTACAATACGTGACCCTAGCCCTCACATGTGCAGTTTTCTGTCACTGGTAAAAGACCAAACTTTCGACCACTTCATCTCCACACCCACAGTTAGGAGCTTTGAGTGTGGTACTATCGGGTATGATACTCCGCTATATATAGTCTGCACTTGATAGACAGAACACGCCAGACCTGGCACTATCCTTTATAATCCACGTAGAGGCTCGCGACCCCAACTTGCCTACTTTGGGTGTCGCAAAATAACTAAACCGATTATGCTTTAGCCTACTAGGCTCGCTTGGACAGAAGGCCGAGGCCATCCTTTGAATTCTCGTTTAAAAGCTTGGCATCGCTACACATTGCGGAAACATTCTGCACATGCTTTCATATCAAAACTATGATGCAAACATTCTGTGTGCTGCCTTATGGATGGTGTCACATCATTTCGATCACCTTTGAGGCTGTACTGAAGCGCAAAAAGCACAAGAACTCGATAGACACACAGTACAAGGCGCTTAATTGCGGAAGCTTTCTTTGGGGCACGAAATCATGCATACAGAAGAAAGCTATTCAGAAGGGAAATCAAGATGAGACGCCTCGCATGGTCATGCAAGGACCGTCAAGAAATGCATTTTGCTCTTCTGACATATACACCGAAGAGACAAGATGAACACAGCTGCATTATTGCGAATCATACGTGCTTCGTTCATTCACGTATGCATCGATCACTGCTCCTTGGCTCAGCACTGCATTTTCCGAACAATGGCTGGCAGATACTACTAGATGTTACACAGGTTGCCCTTCACTGATTGTGCCAAATTGAGTGTGCGTTCTGGCAGCCTCATTTAATCACTTGCCACATGTCTAAGGCAAAATCGGCCACAAGTCAAAGGAATGCAGTATACCACTCCTTGTGTGCACTCAGCAAATGTACTTTTATGCCCATTAGTACATCCGTTTGGGCAGCATGAAACCGGGTTCGTGAATCTGCATAATTCTGAAAAGTTGTGTAGGACAGAACGAAACCAGCCTCAGATTTTGCCTGCTTGTCCACCCTCTTGATCTTGTGGCAAATTTCGTATATGTACAAAATCACTGCAGTATTTCTATCTCTACGCTGCTCGAGCAGATTTATGGACACGTGTTCAACAAACATTGAGCCACCGAAATAAGCAGGTTTTTGGAACTCGCTGCCTCTGGCAGGCGAGTGCCCTGCTCGCTAAGGCTGGTGGGCATCAAGAGGGGACAAGATGTTTTCATGGCGTTGGTAAAGCACGTTTTCATGGCGTTGGTAAAGCAGAACTCTAAAAGGCTACGGTGCCGATAACATCAATGCTGTCTTCCACGCATGCAAGCAGCTGTTAATGGGGGGAGGGAATAATGCGGTAGGCCAACAGGCATTGCTGTCATACAATGGGAGAAGTGCTTGCTAAAAACTAGTACGATTTCAGATTTCCTGACAAATTGATCATTCTATATCTTTTTGCAGAAAAATAGCAACTATTTTCTGCCAAGAATCAAATTCAGAAATGATAATGCTTAGAAGGCAATCCACGTTGTGGCATGTAGTTGGGAACTGACCCTGACGTCCTTGTCGTTTTGCGCTTCAGGCTTCGCCAAGATGGGCATACAGCCCAAGAAACACATTTGCTGGAGCCTATGGTTGTTAAGTAGGAGGATAGTTTGTAATAGGGATGCGAAACGACGCAATATGCGGTTCTAATTATATGCATTTAAATATGACATGTGCTCGGGGAAGTGACACATGTACTGGGAGGTCATTTCCTCAAAGCCAACTGAAGTAAAAAACATGTCAAAGATCACAGAATAAAAACGCCGTGTTAAAGGCGCTGTCATGTTTTCTTTCAGGACGAGGCTAGAACACTTGCTTACATTACCCAAGCAGCTTTCACTTGCAATCAGTCCGCACTTAATTTTTCTGTTACATAGTTTTAAGGCGATAGTCTTTATAGACTCCTGAGTGTGCACAAATTCTGTGCGTCTGCGGTGTGACCCACACGTTAATTGCGGAGAACTGGATCGAGGAGCACGAGAATCGTTGTGTGAGGTAGAGGATGAAACAATGTGTCTGTATGCACCATTAGGTTCATGTGAATTATTTATTTGAATAGACCCAGAAAAGTCAATCGGACATCAAAATAGCCAAAGACTTCGATATGTGTACAGACATCAAAACATTTAAGGACGAAATTTTTCAATACAAATAAAAAAAAATTTGCAAAACAAGTGGAGAAATGGGAGAAAGCAAAACAAAAATAGAGAGAACAGGAATCGAAAGAGTGAAAAGGCGCCAAATGAGTGAAAATGATCACAGGAAAGGCTTTCGCTTCACCGCAAGGAATTTGATTAGATATGTAGCACCTCAGTATCCTAAGGCGAATATTTATATAAAGGTGCCAGAGGTCACAGCGTTGCAGCTTCGACCTAATAATGCAGGTCCATCGCTGATTTCGTCTCTGAAACAATTGTGATAAACCTTTCTCCCTTTCACACATTCTCGGTGTCAGTTTTGCATATTTAATCTGCTTGTGCAGGCGGAATCAGAGTCAAGGGGCCGGAGTCTGGACCCGACCATCGACTCAGAAGGGTTTGCTGATCTCGCAGGCATCCAATTGTCTTATGCCGCCTATCAGAGCCTTCCGGATGCTGAGCGCTTGGCGACAATGCAAGAATTTGGGCTCACCAAAGAGCAAACGTTCTTTGTTTCACACTGCCTGAAGTGGTGCACCGCACAACCAGGAACTCAGCGTGATGAGGGCGGCTTATACTGGCACGGCCGGTCACGTTGCATTGTTCCCTTGCGGAACATGCCCCAATTCGCCGAAGCTTTCTCCTGTAAACCGGGCGACCGTATGAACCCTGTTAACAAGTGCAGTTTCTGGTAAAGTTGTGCAACCATAATGAATGCTTCTGTAGAGGTAACTTTCGAAGATAAAACTGCTTTGCTCATTTCTCGTTGCAGCCTGATTTAGTTACTATTCTAGGAGTGAAAACGAAAGAGGAGCAAATAGTCCAGACGAGGTCTAGTAACCGATGTACTTGAAGTAACGTCTGATTTATATCGACAACAGAAACCTATTTGATGCCTACTGTATTCTGTATAAGCCCTGTCGATAAAGTCTACATAAACGTGCTAATTATAAGACAAATTATGCTGCATTGTTTCACATACATTTAAGTAGTTGCTCAGTAGGCTTTGTAGTTTATTATTTCTCCTGTAGCCCTTTCCTGTTGTTGTGTAGTGCATTTCTATAATAACAGCAGATATTTTGATATAACTACAGAAATGTCTAGTTTAAACAGGTTTTCTGTGAAAAACTGCATAGAAATTCTTTCGCGACAGCAAAAATTTTATGCTCACTTTATTCCCATTTGGACTTAGATACTGTAAAAGAATCAAACCATAACGCTGCATAGAAACAAATAATCGAAAGAGAGAAAAATGAACAAAGCCTAAAAGTAATTACAAAATATTTAGGAAAAACGACTGCTATAGGGAAGCAGAGACCATGCTACATAAGTTTATCGTTCTGGGAAAGGCTCTACATGAATAAATAGTTACCTGCTAGTTATGACGAATTATTCATGCTGCCGTGTCTAATATGGTGTTCGTTTATGTCAATTTGAAAACAGTTCATGCAGTTGTTGTTTATTTACGATAAATTTTGTCCTGTCGCACTATAACTCAGCTAAAGACTTTAAATTTTGCAAGTTGTTAAAACTAAGAAGGGGAGTCCACACAGCCGCATGTTTTGAAAATAAAATGGGATGCTACGCTTTGGAACCTTTCAAATCTGTTAGAGTGTCTAGTGCGGAAGCCCTGCTTCACTGCGTAAATTGAGGAACAGATATATATCTGAAAAACTTCTATTTGTGAACTTAAAGGAAAAAAAAAGTCCTAGCGAATTGGAACCGAGGAATTTCTCGTGTGAGGCGAGTTCTGATCCTAAAAGCTATCGCCGCAGCTGAACAGCCAGTTTCATGCGCCCTGTATTGGATGTCGTAATAATCAACTTGCGACGGTTTAAGACACACCGCATCGTATTGTTTACTTAAGATTTATTACACGGCCGTAAGTTCCAACGTACCATTTTAATATTCTTTACTACATTCCACCGAGAATAGCCTGAAGCCTGAATTTCAAACCTTAGCCTTGAACCGAGTGCGGAATGAAACATGACGTGCTTTCACAGATACTTTGCATTTAGTCCGCTTAGCTAAACCGGTACGGATTCCTTTTTACCTATAATAGTCTCATGTTTCTGCGTTCCCTGTAAATCGTCGAATTAGAGCTTGATAAGGTAAGTTTTAAATCCAGGGTGCGGAACAGGGCACAGCACTCGTCTTCGGAAAAGTCTTATTTACATCATTCACGTCTATAGCTAATAATAAAACTAAAACAATTTCCCCCATGGTTTCCTTTTAAGAGGCTCGTTGTGAGTGCTGATAACGTGGTATTTTCTGCTAACGCTTGAAACCGGTTGTACATTAAGCAGTAGCATTTATAAAGAGCGATAAAGTTTTGATGCCGAAGATAACATAAAAAGGCACTTTCTGATATATCTAACGTTGATAGAATTCTCTTGGCTGCTCCAATGATTATCTTGTTCTGGAGGGTCTTATCTCCGGCATATAAGCATCAAAGACGACGACCGCCTCTTTCTAAGTAGTCGTAGGTGCGGCGGCCTTGAGAGACCAGGGTGCGCACCAGATACCCACAGCAGTTCGCACTGGCGGCCTATTGTGCGCTGGTGTTTTTCGTCATATTGGCTGCGAAACTTGAAAGAAAGTCGAAGTAATTGCTTTTGAATAGACGTGCACTAACATTCATGTCACTCATTGTTTTATTAAGAAGGAACGGATCTGTGAGCTTTCGTATGTAGGTGCCGTCAAGTACATATCGGTCAAGTCCAGAGTTGTAAGTGTTTCTCTGCTTGAGCGAAAAGCTTTGAGGGGTACAGGAGGGGGATGTGTAAATGAGGTCCCTAGTCTTGGAAATCAGTGGCTGCCGCTGCTATCTCTGCGCGTGTCATAAAGGTTTTGGGCCTCAACTACGAAGCTAGATTGCGCATCTTCCCACCCGTCAATAGTTGGGGCGGCGTTTGAGCCATCAGGCGGATTGCTATGGCAGGTCCAGCTATGTGAAAGAGACGCCTAATACAGTCTCATTTCATTATCCACACCGTTAAAACATGCTACACACTCGAGTTCTACAGGTCCAGCTATGTGAAAGAGACGCCTAATACAGTCTCATTTCATTATCCACACCGTTAAAACATGCTACACACTCGAGTTCTACGACACCAAATACAACTTTGACGGGAGAATTCAGGCCTACTTTTCTTCTGAAGAGGTAATAGGCGTGGTCACTTAGTGGAAGAGCAGAAACATATCTAGAGGATGTACAAGTGTATTTTTTTACTGGGACAGGCAAGCTTTATTACGTGCCAATTATGCGGGAACTCTGGGACCTAGCCTCCAGATTCTGTACTTGCCCCGGATAAGATTTAGGAGGAAATGGATCCTGGTGACAAACTTTGCTCCGCTGCCACAATGAAGTGATGTCAGGTGAAGTCTTCCCCAGCAGATTCTCTGCAGAGTTTTCACAGTCAATTCGTACGTGTGGCCACTGTTACCTGTTGCATTAAAGATGGCGAAATCGTCTAGGTCATTTTCATATCTTACCTGAAGGACCACGTATCAAGAAACCTCGCTGCATAAAGATACACAGAACCAGCTGATATACTATCGCAGCCTAACTTATCATGCATTAATTATTCTTTGTGTTTCGTCCCCTTAGTTGCTTATAACGGCCATGTGATATATTAGTCGCAGATTGCCGAATAAATAACTTTTATCCTTACACCTGCCCATGCCCATTTCTTCTTGATTTACACTAGAATGTCAGTAACTTGAGATATTTCTCTGACCCACTCCGCACGCTTCCTACCTCTTAATGTTACCCCTACCATCTTTCGTTCATAGCGCTTTGCGCTGTCCTCAACTTAAGCAGAACCGCTTTGGTGGGCTCCACGTTTCAGCCCCATGGGCAGGACTTGTAGTGCGAAGAGAGGATAACCGATGGTCGCTTACGGTAGCAAACTGAATTCCAAGGGAAGGAAAGCGTAGCAGGGGGCGGCAGAAAGTTAGGTATTTATGCACCGACTCGTTTGACCTATGTACACCTTATTGCATGACAGTGGAATTTGGTAATAGGTCAAACGAGTCGGTGCATAAATAATCGTCTGCCTGAACACCTCAATCCACTGTCGGACACACGATATTCTCACTTGAAAGATCATTGTAGGGCTTGTGGGAAAGAGGGAAAGCAGAAAAACAAAAGTGGTCGCCCCTTGGTTTCAAAAACAAAGATTTTTGTTTCGCCATAGGGATAAAATGACGATAGAAATTACTGAGGCATATTACATCAGTAAGAAGCAGTAGCAGTGTGTCAGCCAGCCTTCATTGGTGCTTATCGAAAAAGAGGTTTCTTTTGTGGATAATGTTTATTGATAATTTATAATTTGTAAAACGGGCCGTTGGGGAGAAGTGGAGGCTGGGGGCTTGTATGTTTGGTCTTGCTTGATAGGGTTTTCCACGTGGCGGATGAAGGAAGAAGATATCTCTTGAATGTTGCCTCGTCAAGGGTTTCATTCTTTATAACATCATGTGACATATGTTGTGTATAAGAATCCGCTTTCTTCGCTAATAAAAAAGGAAAGCGCTCGTCTGTTATGCGTCTCTTCTTGTGTGTTTCGTCTTTTCGTGCTGTTCCACCCACTGTGCAATTGTACCAACTCGCCCAACTGTCCATTCTACCATGAGGCAGTCGATGTAATTAAAATAAACGAATGGACTCATTTACGTCAGACTAAAAACCTACAACGACAGTCTGCGCGTGCCGAATGATAAAATGCATGCCTTCAAAGTGGATGGTTGTGCAGAAGACGTCACAGTTGTACAGGAATACGAGGAGACTGCCACACGGACAATGAGGCTCCTAAGCCGCCTACCGAGGGCCGTGAGGCACCTACTCACTGCTGCCGACAGCAGTCGTTTTACGAAGGCAGCAGATGAGCTCCCTGCAGCAGCTGCTGTGTCTAGAAACTCAGCTTCACCGGAACTTTTCACCGAACCACCTTCATACTTAACCACCGACGCCGTCATTGAGCTTAAACAGAGGCAAGTCATAAGTGCCACCGTTTTCACGCCGATGTCTGATTTTCATTTATTTGGGTCAACCACAAAGGCATTAACGGAGGAAGCACAGAAAAATGAAGCATCGCAGAAATTTATTGATAGGAGTGATTTTAAGTGGTCCAAGTGCGATGTCAGCAATCAGAGGAGCGGCTGGGAAACACCTTTGGGCCAAACGTATCGCAATCAAGAACCTAAGCAGACTTGGCTCTCGGACAGCAAAGAAAGAATTGAGCCAAGTTACACGCATTGAATGGCGGGCAGACGCTTCTGCTCTGTGTACAAACGAGATTGTTTTCGGACCGCCATCGGAAGAAGACTGTTTGACCGCAACATCTTGATCCGGTACCTGATGACATACCCACGGAGTGAGCATCCAAAGGAATCCAGAATCCAGCAGCAGAGAACGATGAAAGTGCATTCAATGACTCTCTACAAGACAAAGAAAGCCAACAGCAGACAGCCTCCTTCGAAGAACTCAGAAGTAGAACTTTTGAAAATAACGTGAGGAAGAAAGACACCTCGACATTGTTTCCAGCAGACACGCCAACATTTTTAGAGCTTGTGAAGACGCGAAGGTGGAAAATGACATTCTTGTCAGTTGTGTTATTGCACAAACGAAAGAACGAGGTCGGTCAATGCCGCAAGCACTATTCAGTGCGCAAGGAAGACGAAGAAAGGCATCGAATTATCGAACATCCTGGTAAAGGGACAGCAAGGGCTACACAGGCACAGAAAGAAGGCAAGGCCAGTGCGCAGAAAAAGAACCCGATCGAAACGCTGAGCGTTGTGCCAAAGTGTTGTGCTGTGGTGTGATAGAGTGTGTGTATGAGTTTTGTCAGCGTTGACATCATAGTTGGGCGTCTAGAACTTCGACCTGCTTTGTGAAATTCCAGCGTTAAAATAACATGCCTATGAATGTGAAAAGAACCGATACTGATTCTGCTTGTGCCGGGGAGCAGGGCTAAAAACAAGCAGATGCTATCCCAGTAGCTTGCAGCAAACTTTTTTCGCCAAAGTACACGTTCCCTGCAGTTAGAGCAAGTGATGTCACAGCCGCTACGTGAAGAGGCTGTGCTCTGGTCGTCGCCCAACAGAACTGGAACCTGGGGATATCGTGCAACAGTGTTCAGGGTCCCGCGGTTACGGTCAGGCACAATCATATCAGCGATGATATCGAACTGTGATAAATATCAGGTGGACCACGACGCGAAACTGATGGACGAGGGCAATAAACGATATATTGTGCTCACTGAGAGACGATGAATCAATGCAGTCGGTTGGTGAGTGTACGGCAGAAAGATGTTCGTAAGAAGTCTGGGAGAGTTTAGGCTGTGGTGTGCGATTCGGATCTGCGCTGCAGTGCCCTACGGATCCATCCTTGTTCTGCAGTGTTGGTGCACTAATGTTGAAGTTGGAAATCCGTTTTCGTTGATTACCTGAAGTCATTATCGACAAGCGAGGTTTTAGTACCGACTACACCATGGTAGTCATCGGATACCATTGATGTGACACAGTTCGAGCTTCGAACTGTCCAACCTCAGGGTGAGGAGCGTGTTGCATAATCATGCAGGAATCTGCAAACAACGAAGAGGACGAAGACGAGGTCTGGGACTAAATAGAAATTGACCTCCATGTTGTCATATCAATAGCCAGGGAAGAGTCGAGTATTTAATGTATTCAGAGGTGACCTTCTATAGTTACTACCATTGCTACGGATTTCTTTGTGTTTATTGACATCTGCCAGTTATTACACCATTCAGCAATTTTTTCCCATGATCTGTTAAGGATGGCATGATCTTCGTGGCTTCTTATTTCTCTGTATATAATGCAGTCGTCAGCAAAGAGTTTGATCTTACAAATAATATTGGCAATAGTATCGTTAATAAAGATAAGAAACAACAGGTGTCCAAGAAAGGAGACTTGAGCTCCAGATGTGGCTGATGCCGGTCTATATTTCACGCGGTGGTAAAAGACGAATTCTGAACGTTGATACAAAAGGTCCTCTATCCAAGCCAATATTTCGCTATCACCATTGAAACCTCGCCACTTTGCGATCAGTTTCGAATGACACACTGCAGTCAAATGCTTTAGCTGATTTAGGTAGGATGAGCAAAAAGAACCAAAGACAATCAAGCACATACTACCAAACGCACTCGTTCTCAAGTCACCTTCGCCGCAATATTTTCTTCTGCGTACACTCGGAGGCGTACCCATTCCGTTGTCCCGTCGCTGTGGCTCTGCGGTTAGCGCGTTGGAATACTGAACCTTAGGAGGCGGCATAGAATCCCGGCCGCGTTTTCATCGAGGGGAAAGCGGAGCCACCCAGTAATGCGTGATGCCAATGCACGTTAAAGAACCATATGCCGACAAAATTTCCGGAGTTCTCCACTATTGCGCCTGCTATAGTCGAAGTCGCCTTGAGACTTGCAAACCCTATAAACCAAGCACCCACACGCTCTGTGCATCAGGTTTTCAGATTGCCTCGGTTGTTCAATACACGCATGTGCTCCCCATTTTTTGTGCCAAGATGAAGTGTCACGCAGACTTCATATCTGAAGGTGAAAAAATTTCAGGGTTGCACTTAACCTGGCTTTTGCTGTGCAAAATCTGGCAGAGTGTCGTATTTTCGATATCCTAGTTTTCGCAGGCCTAAGATCGTTCCGCCACTGCCTTCGAATTTCAGCGCAAAATTACCGCGCAAATGGCGCGTTATTGCCTTCCAAAGACTAGACTTTTTGCGCGTGAAGTGTTAATTTGAGGTAAAATCGTGCTGAAATAGTGTCGCCAGCAGGTAGAGAAATACTTGCTCCGCAGGCAAAATCTCGCTCTCATTTGAAGGCTAGGGAACAAATCGTGTGAAAAAGGCACAACTATTGGACTGCCAGTACACGTAAAAAAAAATGGCGACCTTTGTTTGATCGGTTGCGTCGACTGCTCGCGCTTCAGTGCCATTTGAGAAGGTCGCGCCGCTAGGCCTAGGCGGCACCACAGCGAGAAATGTACAATATTTAAATGATCGCTTCTTCATTAGCCTAAACAAGTTGCGAAATATCGATATGCGTGCCGGTTTCGCTGCATCGCCGCACCTTTTACCTGCAAGCAATGACGAAGCGCTGACTTTTCGCGTCGAGGCCCCCCTAAATCCGGAAAAACTCCCAGCCTGGAGAATCTACGACACATTTCTTAACGTCATGTTTGGGGAAGGTATACGAATGAATTGGGCTTCAGAGGTTGAAGACTCACCAGGAGGACAAATACCTCATGCCGCCCACTATGTTTGGATTCCGAAAACACCTCTCACACAGGACGTCCTCCTACAGATCAAGGAGGAAGTTCTTAACACTGTCCCGAATTACGGAGAAAACATCTTGCTCGCGCTCGACCTTAAAGCGGCATTCGACATTGTCAGTCACAGGGCAGTGCTAGATGGGCTCTGCAACCTAAGGCGAATTCGAGTGGGAGAGCAGCCGCACTCGAGAGCACTTCGAAAGTGCTCTCAGACAAGCGACCGCCTTTCAGTGGGAGAGCAGGAGTAGAATCACTGGCTTCTAATTGTAGAGGAGGAGGGCTTTTCCCCCTCTGAGGGCACCCGAGTGCACCCTCGGCTGCTCCCTCGTCTAAAGCGAGAGTAGAGGAAGTCGTTAGAACTGATGCTTGGGCGAGTTGGTATGACATTTTTTGAAGAACAGCGCGACTTCAACAAGTCGCGCTGTTCTTCAGAAAAATAGAGGAAGTCACATGGCTAAAGCGTCATATCCACGCCATCTTTTTTTTCTCTTCAGTCGGCGATGCTCAAAATGGCGGCTGCAAAACATCAGCGCTCGGCAAGCAGAAAGCATTGCTCACGTGCTGATGCATGTTTGAGTCGCTGCTGGCGTCGAATCGGCCAAAGGAGGCATATCGCCGCGCTGTGAAAACAAAGGCGTACAAAACAAGCGGTTCTATAAGGAGCGTTGGCCTCTCCTCGGTTTGCAACGGCTATAGCAATGACAGACAGACATGGGATGCTGGAGAGAGCAGTGCGGTCACATGGTCGTGGCGCTCTGCTCTCTAAACGCAGAGAGCGTTCCCATGGGAGTGCAGTTACACCCTAGCTTGGCATGCTCCTGTACTGCTCTGTACTGCTCGGCGCCTCTGCTCTCGTCCCCCCAACCGAATGCGCCATTAGATTGTGGAAAGAGAATACACAGCTGCGTGAAAGCCTTCTTGAGTAACAGAAGAGCCCCTATTGAAATAGGAGGCACCACGACAGTCACCTTTCACACTCCCAAAACGGGAACACCGCAAGGCTCAGTGATATCCCCTATGCTCTTCACCATTGTTATGATCGGCTTAGCAACGAAACTCGAAGAAATTGAAGGAGCCAGACATGCTATCTACGCTGATGACATCACAATCTGGGTTACCAGAAGATCCATAGGAGAAAAACAAGACTGTCTACAGAGAGTATACAGACACTGCAAACGCATACGCCCGACATCGCGAACGTGAATGTTCCCCGGAGAAATCTGAGGTGCTCAGAATCCACAGAAGAGGGCACCATCTGCACAACTCCATAGACCTCTACAAAAGAGGAAGAAAATCCCAGACGTGCCGCAAATCAAAATTCTAGGCGTGGGGATACAAAGGAACTGCGGAATAGATCAATCAATTAGGCAGCTTGCAATTACCACAGCAAATATTACGCGAATGATCGCATGAATCTCCAACAGAATCCGAGTAATAACCGAGGAGGACACATGTAGGCTGGTATAGACACTCGTTTTAATTCTCATTGTATATGGTGCACCCCCCCAAATCGCGCTCGACCAATAAAAGGAATATGAGATCAATCTTAAGGAAAGCCTACATATGCGCTCTTAGACTACCGTTTAACACCACGAGGGAACACTTCTCTAAACTGGGCATAACCAATATAGTGCAAGAGCACATCGATGCCCACGTCCTCGAGCAGAAAATAAGACACACAGACGCAAACGGGAAAGAAAACGCTAAATATACTAGGCATGAGAAATGCTTGCACAGAAGGGGATAAGAGAGATCATTACAGTAAACCCTATTCCAAAAACCAAAAAACATGCATCCGAAAATACACAAGGCTAGAAGAGAGGCAACATCGGAGGCACACGAAAGAGGGAAAAAAAAGCATATTGCCCGTAGACGCGACCACATACGAAGAACAATATGGAGTGGTAGCCAGTGTGGTTGATCACCAGCCTAGGGAAATAAACTGCGCCTCCATGAAGAGCAGCAGCATTCTCGAGGCTGAGCAAGCGGGAATCGCTCTTGCAATCACCCACCAGGATGACAAGGCTACTACACAAATAATTACGGACTCGCAAGAAGCATGCAGAAGATATAGCAGCAGGCGCATATCCACTGTGGCCATCCGCATACTCAAGGCAAGAAAAATCACCTTTTCGAGATGCTTCATAACGTGGACACCAGTCCATTAGACTGTCAAAGGTAACCAACGTGCCAACGCCAATGCCCGAGCATACGCCAACCGGGAGACGCACAACGACTGGGAACTGGACGCAGTCACTAGACGCTATGCAGCCATCCTTGAACATCAAAGAGCCGCAAGGAGGATCTGCCCACCTCCTCGCGAAGACCTTAATAGAGAGTAGTCGGTTGCCTGGAGACAGCTACAGACTACTAATACATACCCCAACCTAAGCCTACTCAGTAAACTCCATCCCACAACATATGAGAATAAATGCCCACTATGCCGGGAGCCGCCTACTCTACCATGTTACGTGTGCGCGCCAAACAACACAGGTAGCGCCAATAAACACCCCACCAACACCGGAGCAGTAGGAGGCTGCACTGTCCTGCTCGACGCCTGATGACCAGCTCAAACTGATCGACAGAGAACGCAAGACGGCAAAGGCCACTGGGGCCCTGGACTGAGGGCCCCACCCACCCTTTAGCTAAATAAAATTTTTCCTTCCTTCCTTCCCCCACGGCCTGATAATGGCGTAGCCGGTCGTGCTCAGCGCGATATTGCAGAGCGGGCACGATTCTGTTGTGGCACTTCCTCCCGTCTACAGACACCTTGATCGTTACGGTGCAGATCAGAAAATAATCCCTCTACATTTGAATTACAAAACCCTTGTGCGATCTCAACTGCAGTGTTCTAGTGCTACAGTTGATCCACACTGCTATACCCTTACTAAACCTTATGAATATCTTCAAAACCGTGCCCCCCGTTTCATTCCCTTGAACTACCCATACTCCTCTAGCATCTCTGCCATGCAATTTTTGTTAAAACTTCCTCTCGCTTCTCGTCGCTGTACTTCATGCCCCTGTCTTTATCGAAAGATTTTAACACAAGACCTTATGACAATCGGCTTATCCAACCAGTGTGTAGAACACCTCGCACGTGTTATCGTAGCAGCGCCGTTTTATCGTGTGCCCACACAAAAATGTTTCATCTGCCATTCTTCATGAGCACTGTTCACAACTGCAATCATCCCTCATTAGTGATCCTGTAAGCTTCAATAGTGCAAGCCAAAAAGCTGTCTGATCATGGCCAGGTATACCATTAGCCTATAGCCATTTATCACTGTGCACAAGCCCACTCCTTTTGTACAGTCCCTCATCGGGAGTTTTGAGGTATAAATAAATATTTAAACGCATAGTTGTTTAAATTCCTTACAATATTCGAACTGTGATGATGTTCTGCTGGAATTTATTTGTCTAACTAGACCATGCTGAGTGGTGTGGAGCTTGAGCACTTCCCCCCTTTAATGGCAAAATTACCTTGCCTGTGATGTTGAACCGAAACTATAAGAAATTCGAATACTGAAGCACTGACATGACTTTTGAACTTATAACTTGATTGCCGTATATTTCTTAGCATCCATCCTAAAAGCGGGGTTGTAAGTGCTGCTTTATTTGCTCCATTTGATCCATGCTGCTCCAAACTGTTTTCTCTGCTCCAAAACGCAATTTTGTACCTAAACTACTTGACTCGAATGCCTGAAGGATTTGCCAACAGATTTAGTGGATCGAGGTTTGGCGTACATTGGGCCATTAATAGTATTGACAGCAAAAACTGCAATCCGAGGCAATTCATTCAAGCGACTGTGAGAATAGCAACCGAGTGATGGTCAGTTGTGAGTTCCGTATACAGGGCGCAAGGGCGGCTGTTGTCTAAACGGTAGCCTAGCGATGGCGGCGGTGTAATGCATCTCACGCCAAGCCTAATACATATAAAATTCTAAAACTAGAAAAGCATGTAGCATAATATTTGCTTACTCTCAAGTAAATTTAAAGCGAGCCACAAGCAAATTTGGCGAAGTCATTACCGAAAAATGTTCTGAGCACTTGATACAACACCTTCTCCCAATTTTGTGTCACCGATAGTGAGGAAAATGAAAGCAACGAGTGAAAAAGATGGCCAAAACTACTGCGAGCTATCCGAAATTTGTTCAGCTGCAATAACCTACTCGAGTTGTTTCTAATATTTCTGAAGAGAAACACATATCGCCAACCAAATTATTTATTAGAACCCGGCGCTTCGGGACCAACTCGGTCCCTTCCTCAGGGGCGACTAAAGTTCAAGGCCTGAAGTAGCGGCAGCCGCCTACGCTTCCCCTTTCTCCACACGTAGCGAAGTCCAATTGTGTACGCGGAGGGTATTGTCCCCAATTTCCTGTTCATTGCTGCAGCTGTCAGCCGGATGAACCATGACTCGACTGTGGCGTCTTTTGAAAGGGTTGGTCTCCACATCAAGTACGCTCACCTCCTCAAAGGCTATTTTGTAGTCGGCGCGTTAGCAGTGCTCGGCGAGGGGGTTTCTTTCAGAGTTAAATTGCCGGGCGTCATCTTTGTGCTGTAAAATCTGCCGACGGAGATTTTTTGTTTCGCCGATATACGAGGCCCGGTACTCGGAGCACGGAATTTTATAAATAACGCCTGGTTGTTTTTTTCTGGCTATACGGTCTTTTGGCAGTGGTAGAAAACGGCCGACTAATCAGGCAGGTTTGTGCGACACACAAACGTAGTTGCGTAGGATGCGTGCAAGCGCCTCACTGATACCCGCCATGTAAATGACCACAATGCGAGGGCGCTTCGTCGTTTCTGTGCTGACGGACCCTCCTGTCCTGCTAGCTCGACGGCGGGAAGCACATTGAATAAAGGCGTGTGAGTAGCCATTCTTCTTCAGATCGGCGAAAACGGTGGGCTCTTACGCCTCGGAGGAGCAAATGTGCTCAGCTCTCCTCAGAAGAGAGGAGACGACGGAGGCCTTGTGCGCAGCGGGGTAGTTTGAATTGAAATTTAAGTAGCGGCCGATATGAGTGGGCTTCCTGTACCATAGCCTCCTTTACACTTTTTGTGCCTGTCAACGCGCCGCGCGAACAATCGAGCGGCGCCGTCGAGTAAAGTTGCGCGGCGCTGCCGCTCCCCTCGCTGAAGGCGCCACTGACGTAGGGGTCGAGGCGCACGGGTCGCACGGGTACAAATGTCGGCGCGGTGCGGGAGCGCTGTTATTCGCTAGCGTGATAACTGTTCCTAAGCATGAATTGTGCATATTCAGCATATTTACTTGCATGGCCGACATCCACTAAGCATAACAAGTGATGATACTTTTTAGGCAATTACACCAACGCTATATGTCATTTTTTGTCAGGAAGTTTCAAAAAAGCGCGCATGGCTCGAAAAACTGTATGACTGCTCCGCTAGCGCCAATTGTAATAGAAAAATTACGATGCTAGAGTACGCTGCAATAAAACAAAATTTAAGAAGAAAGGCACTAGCATTTATTTACACATTTTACCACAGCAATTGTGCTACAAGAGCACCATGTAGAAGTGGTGTTATGAATAGTTGCCACAATTATGGAAAAATGTTCACGGTGACTGCTGTCACTGATAGCAATTGAGAAGCCAGCTTGATTTCCAGACGACTCGAACAACTGCAGCGCAGTATGCCATTGAGATCTGTAGAACAATTCTGGTATCAGCTGTTACTTTCAATGATTCAGCGCGTCGTACAAACGTTTTTTTTTTACTTCAAAAACAAGGAAACACAAATATACGCGTTGCACCTTTCTGTTTCGTTCACTGCAAAATAATCGTCATAATAGGCAAAACTTGTGTTTTTATTTTTTCACAGAATTGCGCAGTTCGCAAAACAAAAAAATACTGCTCTGGAGCACATGTAACATGCCACACAGACGAGCTAACTAGGGAGAAAGTTAGCATCGCAGTCCAGAAAATACACGTGCACATTTAATATTATTATTACCTTACTGGCGCGTAATAAACACACTTTTGGTGCTGTCATTATTTTTCACAGGCTTTAATGCGGTTGAGTACGAGTTTTGCGGTTTCCGATGCTTGAGAAGGACAGCGATTTAGTTGACAAGGAAAACTAATATAGGCTTTGCACTATTCGGTTTAACTCACTTTAAAGTAGGCATCTTCACAATAGGTAAATGTTCTATTTCTATTTTATCACAAAATTACGTAATTAGCGTATACTGCAAAAAAAAAAGAAAGATCTTCGCAGGAGCACATCTAACACGCTACGCAGACGAGCTAGGCAGGGAAGCAATTAGCATTGCAGTCCAGAAAGCACAGGTGCACATCTAACGTTACTATTGCAGTATTGACGCTAAATAAACAGTGTCACTATAATTTACAAGCTTTAAAGCAGCTGAACACTTCGCAGCGATCGCCGCAAGGACGAAGGAACGCTGGCGCTTACCAGTTGGTGCAATGCTGTATTCCTGCCGCACCCGAAGACCGAGAAAAGTAGAAGCATGACGTTGCACACTGCAAAACAGCCCACGAAACAGCGAGAAAGCGGCAGCGCGTGGCTATCCGGACCGCTTTGCAACACAGCGCACCCGGCACTCGCCTGGCGAGGGTCACCCTCCGTCGCTGTCGCCATCTCTCGGCAGCCAGCGGCGTAACTTGTGAACGAAGGAGGAGTGGCGGCGATGGCCGCAGAGCGCGGAGTTGCCAGGCACAGAGTGTATAAAGGAGGCTATGCCTGTACACACTGAAGTTTAGGTCTCCCCCTTGTCTTGAAATTATCACGTCAAGGCATGGTAAATGATTGTCCTTTTCCCGTCCCGAAGTGAACTGGATAGAGAGCTCAACCACGTTCAGATGCGCAAGGAAATTTTCAACTTCCGATTTTTTTGTGATGCAAAAGCAGTCGTCGACGTACCGAATAAAACTTTTGGCTTCTCTTGGAAATATTGGAGAGCTTTCTCTTCTGTGGCCATCATCGTTACGTTGGAAGCAGTGACTGAGATAGCGGCACCCATAGCCGTGCCGCTTGTTTGTTTGTAAAATTCTCCTTTGAAGGAAAAAGACGTGCTGTTGAAGCAAAGCTCCAAGAGCCGGCAAAGTTCTTCCGAGTTCAAGCTTGTCCAGGCACCGAGGTTAGCGTCCGCTTCGGGGGCTTGTTTCGCTGCGGAGACGGCACAGGGCACAGGAACGCCGGTAAAGAGCGTTACCACGTCAAAAGAAATCATGCACTTATCTGCTTCCAGTTGTACGTGGGAAAGAAGTTCGACGAGGTGGCGGGAGTTGCGTACGTGCGTCGATGTTTTGCCTGTCAGGGGGGAAAGGATTCGATGGAGATAGTTCGAGAGGGCTCGGAGCGGAGAAGAGGTGAAGTCAACGATGGAGCGAAGCGGAATTGCATGTTTATGAATTTTCGGGAGTCCGTAGAATGTGGGTGCCGAGCCGTTCCAGCATATCAGGCGTGAGTACACGTGTTTAGACTGAGGGCAGCGTTTGAAAATGGAAGCCAATAGCTTGTTCAATCTGGTCTGAAGTTGAGCAGTAGGATCTTTACTTAATTTTTGCGCATGCTGAACTGTCGAGGAGTAACCTGACTTTTTGCTCGTAATCCTGTCGGTCGAGGACTACCGCTGAATTTTCTTTGTCTGCCGCAGAATGACAATATTGTTGTCCCCGCGGAGTTGTGTTAGAGCTGATATTTCGCCTTGGGAGATGTTCGCCTTTGGAGGCCGAGTAGATTGGACAGGGCCCCGATCACCTTTTGCCTGACTTCTTCACGGGCGGCAGGCTCAACGTGCCTAATGCCATCCTTCACGGCAGCAACTAGTTTTGGGAGGGGCGGCATAGTATTTGTCACTGCCGGAATCCCACTATCCTCAGGTAGACAAGGGGAGCTATGATGAATGTTTCACGATCCGGGACGTGGCGGAGTTTGTAAGGCGCTCGGCTGGGCATCGAACGAATGGAGGTTGGAGTCCCGGTGGAGAGAAAGTTTATTTACATATTTTTAACTATCTTCCTCAAACGCGTCACACCTTCTGTCGACAGGTCCTGCTAACAACGATGAGCAGTAGAGGCTTTCGTCCTAATAATACACCATGCTAACGGATTCCATGAACTCGAGGACTCTGTTTCTGCTGGTTGCTCTCTGAAAGCACGCATGACACAACTGCGGCAGCAAACACGTAGAAACTTTAAACTTTTTCCTCGTTTTCAGTAACGCACTTTGTCTGGCGGCCCTAATACCTATATCTCTCATATAATTACTGTGCATTATTCCAATAAATACTATGCATTCACCAATGTCTCCGGCAAGAAGGCTGGTATCCGGATAAAGCAGCTCACGTGGTCAAACTTCTTTGTGGTTCTGGGCTGTGTTCATCTCGCGGCAGCGTGCCTACGCAGTCGGAAAAAACTACAGAAAATTTTCTGATGTTACGACTGAATTTCTGTGCGTTTTTTGACGGGAAACCTGTTGTGACCACAGAAAATTTTGTAGTAACATCAGAAATTTCTGTAGTTACAACAGAAAAGTGCTACAGAACTACAGACAACAGAAATATACTACAGAAAAACTACAGAACTACAGAAAAGTAGTACATAACTACAGAAAACTCTGATGGTTACGACAGAACTACAGAATATTTTGCCGTATTTTTGACACAGTCCCGTATTTTTTTTCGACTGGGTATTGTTTTGTTTGACTCTAAAAGTAAAGTGAAGTTTAAACTTCAGTTGTGTTTCGACTGGTGTTTCCGTGTGACTTTCCTCAGGCCCAGTTTTTCGCCACATGAGCGTGTGAAAGACTGTCTTCAGAGGCTACGACATAGAAGCGCCACTACTGAGCCTAGGGACACGGTTAGATGTGGGCTGTGGCAGCCGCGCTTTAATAAAATGAGTGCAGGAAGCCGCATGTAGTAGCATCTCCGCGCATACTAAGGAAAGAAAACCATGAAAACTAAGTTACTAGTAGAAACCCGCATTGGCGTTACTCTATATTGTGTAGCGTCGGGACTTTAAACCTCCCCATAATCCGCAAACTACCGATGATAATTCTTCGCTACCTAAGAACGCTGTAATAACTGTTAAAGCAAGAAATTAACCATAAACTGAAAGCAGTCGCACATAAAACCCTAAAGTAGCATTAAAAATCTTCGATCTTTCAGTTTTTTCTCAGTTCAAAAAAAGTGAAACAAAAAAATGTTTTTTCTTAAAAATTTTCTCATTTCCTTCCGGCCCTCATATATCTACAGTAAGAACTATGTAATATTATACTACAATATTATATATTGATATATATTTTATGATGCATTATTGTATTAGCGGCGCGTATATTAGTCCGTTGTACAGTAATCAAAAATAAGTTTTAAGTTTTCACCCTACCAAAGATTTTATTTATTTTATTTATTTATACTGTCAGCCGTAAGGCCGTTACAGGGTGAATACAAATACATGTAATTAAGGAACATACAGTTACAAGTACAACCTTATACATTTCTAGAAAAATCAATTCCAAAAATGACAAAACCGTCCCGTTCTGCAGATACAGGCCTTTAGTACAACACTGGAGAACAAATTATTTACTAAATATATCGGCCTGCAAGCCACCAAATCACATCACGAGAAAAATATCAAAAACTAAACGTGACAGGGATATCTAGTCCGGTTTGTGATTCTATAAGCAATTTTCAAATTGAAGCACATTTTCTGTTTGCAGAAATGTCTGAGGCAAGGAATGCCATTCTGTTATTGTTCCGGAGAAAAAGAATATTTAAAGCAGTTAACATGGGCATTCATAGGTGTAACCTGATAAATGTGAGAGCTTCGTTGCAAATAGGGGCTTGTGTTTATGTGGAAGTGATTATTACACAACAGATAAATTTCAGCCTGGCGATCTTTAGTCGTTTAAATAGTGGAGGAAGTTGTAATTCATGTAGCATGTCAGCCACAAAATCTGTGTATCTATATTTTGATAGATTGAATGTGGCCACCCTTCTTTGAACCTTTTTAATCTTATCAATTTGTTTTGACTGATAGGGATCCCATATGACGCTCGCGTATTCCAGTGTCGGACGTACCAGCGCGAGATAGGCAGTCAGTTTGGCTTTTGTGGAAGCAAGCTTCATTTTCCTTCTAATAAACCAAAACATATTTTCTGCTTTTGAACATATGTTATTAATGCGTGCATTCCAACTTAGGTTAGAGAATACCGTAATACCTCAATATTTAAAAGAGCTTACGCGTGTTATAAGTAGCCCCTCCATTTCATAACCAAATAAAAAAAATGTTTTTAGCTTTGTTAGTCACTGTAATATATGAAGTTTTCGTGCAAATAATTTTCATTTGGAAAGTTGTGCACCATTGATTAATAGAGTTCAAAGCCGTATTTAATGCCAGCTGGTCTTCTGGCTTTTAAATGACTGAGTAAATTAAATCATCCGCAAACAGCCCGACTGTAATATGGCGAGGAAGTGAGGCTGCAATGTTATTGACTTAACATAAAAATAATATGGGCCCCAGCACAGACCCCCGAGGAACACTGTAAAGATGTCAGAAGCATCAGAATTCTCGAGCTGGTAATTCATATGAATCTTATTGTTCTGTTTACGTAAGCAGAACAACTTTCAACAGTGGACCACAGACTGTTACCTAGAAATTGTGTGTAGCGATTAGCCAATATGCGAAAGGAAGTGTCCTTGCTTTTCGCGGCTTCAACGTAAGTTTTGTGCAGCTCATATCGATGCCGACTGTGTAGACCTGGAACATATTACTCAAGAACCCTTGTTTTGGCAGCTGGATTCATGATTGACAAAAGAATATGGCCTGCGGACGAGGACAAATCAGGCGTACAAATACAAGACCCATCGCTGGTCCTGTCGTTTGTGTCGCTATTAAATTATAGGCACCAGGATGGCAAGAGGGTGCTTACGTGTAGCGCCACCGCCCGGCTATCGGCGGTGCAACATATAGAACTCTTATCGATAAGAGATGCCGAGCGGCGCCTCACTAAAAAAAGCGTAAACGTTGCAAAAAATGACATGTTCGCTAAAAATGACATGTGCCAAAAAAGGACATAAAATGACTTGTGCCGCCACTGGGATGGTACTACCCGCCACAGACGTGGAGCGGACACAAAGACTAGCCGACGTTGGAGAGTAGGAAAGGTGGATAGAAGAGGGTCTGTTGGAACGGCCAATCTCGGCAGATATTATCAAGGGGCCAAGAAACGCTTTGAGCACCTAGCGTGTTAGAAAAACACTTCAGTGAACACATTGAGGCACGTATTATTACAGCTTGTATTCGATGCATACTGATGTTGGGTAAAGAGATTAAGGATGTTTAAAGCATAAAGACAAATATTTAGAAGAAAAATTGTGACATCAAAAAGTGGTATGAAGTGGGCAATCGCTTAAGGGCAAGAGAAGTACAGGCGTCCTCCTATATTTCTTTTTTCTAGTCCATCTTCAGATTCCTTTCTCCTCCATAGCCTGTTTCGTGATTTATTTATTTATTTATTTATTCATTTATTTATTATTTATTTATTTATTTATTTATTTATTTATTTATTTATTTATTTATTCATTCATTCATTTATTTATACAATACTGCAGGCCTCGTTGCGGGCCAAGGAGGGGGATACAAAATACACATTAATTACATTAGCAGACGTATGAAGAAGAAGAAGAAGGGGGTGATCGCGCGAGCGGGAACAAAAGAAGCGGTCGGCGACCCGCACATGCGCGCGAGACAATCACCCAGGCTTAAGGCTCAAGGCAAGGTGCTCAAGGCTTCTGCTCGGTGAACCTCATCTAATCTGCAGTCAGACTAAACCAGTGAGTGTTGCTAACTAGTTTTGCTCATTAGGCTAAGTCCTTTCTTTCCGCCCATGACGGTTTCTTAGCCTGGCTAGGGCTGTCCGCCTTTATCAGCTGATCGCCAGACGGAGTCGGTAGGATTGGATTGCTTCCTGAGAAAAGGGGTTACTACTGTCCCCGTTGCTTTTGTTCCTGTTGATAGGGGCGCCATTCGAGACTGAAGTAATCCAGGATGTGCTTCGCTCCATTACTCCACATTTTTTTAAAAGTTACGGAAGTAAAACGGTTTGGAAAGACGGGCATTATATGCAGATCATAAAACTTTGGCTACCTGAGTGATATTCTGGAGTGTGGTAGGTTCGGCACCTAAGCCATAAGCACTTTTCTTCCCCCCGCCTCGCTTGTGTGAAATGCATTGTCCGTGGCGTTCCCGTGAAGTTCTCCCCGGAAGCACTTTTGAAACTGCTTGCCCCCACTAGCGTAACGTCTGTTTGTCCCGCACTGCGTACTCATACCCAGAGAAAGTGCCATTTGAACTTTCGTCGATCTCACCTGCCTATCTGCAGTTAAAGCGTGGCCGTACTTGTTTAAAGTTGAGCACTTAGCTCCTCATTACGGCAGTGCCGCAATTGCTGGCATCTTAGTCACAGTGCAAGTGCCTGCAGATCCGCAATTCGCTGTGGTTCATGTGGTAGGTCCCCATTCCGCAACTGTGTGCATCTGAAATGTCGATTTGCGGCTTATGCTCCGTCGCGCACGCTGCTTCCGATTCAAGTTGCCCTCTTCGTAGCAATGAGTTAGGACATTGAAATCATTGAAAAACGTCGTTGTTCACGTGAAGAGGGGAAGCCAATATAAAGTAGCGCAACTCAGGATTTGCTGCTCTGACTGCGCATCAAAAAGCTTCCTTAGAATCTGCTGTTTCTTCTGATTATGCCTCTGCTATTGAAGAATGCCTTTCGGCTTTGAGGGAGCGCTTCTTTCTTTCTATTGCGGGCACCTTTTCTCAGATGTTTTTGGAAGAACTGATACTTTTTCAAACTCTGACGCCCGATGCCTCTGTAGTCCCGGCAATGCTTGTGGTCTCCAACATGAAAACGCCTCCCAACAAAGAACCCTCTGATACAACCCATGTAAGCAATTTGAAATCAACCGGCGCCCTAAATTAGAGTGCTTCTATTTCAAAAATTTCAGGAGCGCGAAGCGAGCGCAGTAGCTCCCTAGTTCAAAACCTTCCTGACCAGTCCTCTAAATTGTGACTCAAGATAAATCAAGTGAGTGAGCCCCACTATACACATGATATGCTGATGTCTTCCGTAGAGTGCATCTTTGATTCAACATATTTTTTTTTTAAATCAATTGGACTGCCGCTCATTTGATTTTAATTTTGATTATTTCCTCTGAAAAGTATGTAAAATTCTCTGACATTATTTTGCTTCAAGAGTCCTGGCTATCATCTCAAAAAAGATTATCATTTAAGCTAGTTTGTGAGATTTGTGACTTGGAGTTCACGCTACCTGGTTGTACCCTTATGATTTTGGCTAATCCGTAGCTCCCAAATAGAGTTCGTTTTACTTCGCAGCTATATTCTCGTAGTTCTCAAAACCTTCTACTAGCGGGCGCATCATATTTCCTGGGGTCGGAAAAACTGATATTTGTGGACGTAAGTTCGGGATTGGAATCAGGATAAATGACCTCCTTTGCAATAATTTTAGGGATATCAACTTCCGGCGGGGACAGTGCTCCTCGGGTCCGGATTTTGCTTTTTCAACTGCGGGGCCTCTTGTATCATTATCTCAACAGATAATACATGTCGCTTTTTGTAGTAATGCAACATCTCAGTGTTACCGGAGCAACATGCTTTGGGCCAACCCTCATGGACGTACCTGCGGACAAGTGCTAGTACCACGTCCGTTTCTGTGAGTGACCGCAGTTGCTCTATAGTGATGGCCGACTGGTTCCACTGGTCGATGGCGAGGACAAACTCTGCGTCTCCTTCCGGTGCGGTCTCCGTTTCCTGCAAAGTTTGAGGTAAACGGTTTAGGGTGTCGGCGTTAACCATCATTTTACCGGATTTGCAAAGCAGCTTGTATTTGCACGCTCCCAGCAGAAGAGCCCATCTTTGTATTCTCGCGGCGGCCATGATGGGGGTCTGACGATCCATTCGCAGAAGGCCGAGCACTGGCAGATGATCCGTCACCAGGGTGAGCTCCCGGCCAAGGAGGTAGTCCCGGAAACGTGAAACACCAAAAACGAGAGCCAACGCTTCACGTTCGATCTGAGAATACTTCTGTTCAGCCGTAGTCAAGGTCCGGGACCGAAATCTGATGGGCCTCATTTCCCCATTAATGCGATGGAAAAGTGCCGCTCCCACACCGTGAGGCAAGGCATCGCATTCCAAAAGTAGTTCGAGCTTCGGATTGAAATATGTCAACACAGGGGCTGCGCAAAGAGCCTTTTTCGACAGTTCGAACGCTGCTAGTTCTTTACCGCTCCACATCCAACTGGCTCCTTTCGTCAGTAGCTTATACAAAGGCGCAAGTAAGGTGGACAGGTTAGGGAGAAACTTATGGTAGAAGGTGATAAACCCAAAAAAGGCACGCAACTCTGTAACATTACGCGGAGAAGGGGCTAGTTTGATAGCATCGATATTCTTTTCAACCGGGTGCAACCTGTTTTTATCGATGCGGTGACCGAGATATGTTACTGCTTGCTCGGCGAAGCGACATTTGTCAGCGCGCAGCTTAATGCCATTTTCCCTGAAGCGTTGCAGTACTGCCTTCAGGTTTGAGTCATCTTGGCTCTTGTCAGCTATCAGCACATCGTCAAGATAGACCTGCACGCCGGTTAACCCTTGGAGCACGGATTCAATTTTCCGCTGAAAGATTGCTGGCGCAGAAGAGATTCCAAATGGTAGCCGATTGTAGCTGTATGGCCCTTTTTGACTGTTGATGACGGCCAGTTTCCGCGACCTAGAATTTTCTTCTTTCAGAACCTGACTACTGGGCTAGCCACAGGCGCTTTGTAAATTATGGGAAATATGAAACGGCTCTTTGGAACTTCCCTTTCGTCTGTTTCCCCTAGTGAATCCTGATTGCTCTCGTTGTTATAGGGGCCGAAAAGCGGCGTGGAAGAGTCTGCATCTTAATCAATCCCACTCCTAATTCTGCCCTTTTTAACATGCTGTATAATCAGCTTATCAAATGAATACATCTGAATTACATTCCTTTTTATCTGATAATAAGCACCGGTGTGTCTGTGCCGTGTCCTGTGCCGTGCTAAATATCTGCAGAAGATAGTCTGGAGTTCGTCTGGGGTTCTGAGCCCTAGAAAGGCTTCTGATTTATTCAATTCTGTTGGTCGAGGTCTAGAAATCAGCTTTTCGTCGTCATGCACAAGGCCGTTCGCACTTCCCGGTCACTGCGAAAGGTTTTTCCGAGTTGACTACGTCAGAGTTAGCAATTGTAATTTAAAAAAAACATAACTTCAGCTCCAGGTCCTGACGGTATTACAGCTGGTATGTTAGATATCGTATTCCAGATTTTCTTCATAGAAATTACTATATAATAACTCATCTCTAAAGTGTTCCAAGATACCTAGGTCTTGAAAGCTTACCAAAGTGGTTCTACTACTCATCATGCCTTGTCTATGTCGGCGACAATGTCTGAAAAATTTCTACACCATGTATTCTACTGAAAGCATAGAGCTCAAAATTTATTCTCGATTGTCTCTGTTTATTTCGAAAAACAAACTTCTTTCCCCCTGGCAGATTGTCTTTTCTCCAGAATTCTGAAGAGCAGAATTCGTTTGGCTAGTTGGTCTCGTAAAACTTATCCTTTCGTAACTACAGTTTTGACCACGAACTACTAATTTCTCATTTGATAAACTGTCGAATTCTGAACTGCAAAGTGGTCCGGATTCACGAATTTATATCGAGAAGATTTTTTTTACTGTTATCAGGGCGGTCTTTCATCGCGCAGATTCTTTCAGTCTCTAGGCGTTCATTAAGGTTCGGTCCTGTCCCCTCTTTTATTCAATATTTTCCTTTCTTTAATACCTTTGCGAGACAATGATAACCTGCACTTCTAAGCTGACAATATTCCCTTCTATTCGTGATCCACAGATACGCATACCTTATATCGTACATTACAGAATTGCATAACTGCTCTGGAATACTACCTAGATACTCTTTCCTTTACCCTAAATGTAAATAAATGTTTCATTCTAGTATTTGCGGTCAGTGAGTCTGTTAATATTTCTCTTTCATATCATAAATAGCCTTTCGCTCAGGTTACGACTGTTGGTTTACAGCGCTGGCGGAGAGCTAGAACAACCGCCTCACATGCAACAGGACCGTTGCTCGAATCCCAGTGCCGTGCGATTCTCCACCGGATATAAAAGTCTGCGTTTCGATGGAATTGCATAAACAGGTGTGGGGTGCGACCTGATGCCGGCGAACACCTCCGGAAACTCACTACCTCACTCGAACTGGAGTTGGCCACCCTAGTGCAGTAGCTGACCGCAACCTCCCATGATTAGTCCTTTATAACCCCGGTCCTCAGTGACCAGGGGCTGCGGAACAACCGACCATGGCGGCGGTCACACTTGTGACACAGCGGGAGATGCTAAGAATCTGTGGCTCCGCTGGATAGGCCGCCATTGGAAACGGACCCTGGAAACGTTTAACACCAGAGCCCTAGGTTGGGAAGCTAGTTTAGCAATGCTGTTAGAGGGCCTAGAGGGTATGACATGGAATGTCATAGAGCTTAGCGAGATTAGGACGACGGATGATGCATATACTGTACTGAAGGACGGGTATGTACTGTGTTACGAGGTTTACCGTTGAGGCGAGGAGTAGAAGTTTCTATCTCAATAAGTAAAATAGCTTGTAATATAGATGAATTCTATACCATTAATACGAGGGTGGCAGGCATCATAATTAAGCTTAATCAGCGGTATAAACTGAAGGTTGTACAAACCTACGCACCTAGAAGTGTGTCATAATGACCAGGCAGTTGAAAGCTTCTACGAAGGTGTAGAATCGGCAATGCTGAAAGAAAACACGCAGTATATTGTTACAATGGGCGACTTCAATACCAATGTACCAAAAAATCATGCAGGACACCAGGCAGTGGATGACTATGGCATTGGTTCTAGGAATAGCAGGGGGGAGTTACTAGTTCTGGTTGCAGAGCGCAATAACCTAAGAATTATGAACACCTTCTTCGGCAAATAGATGAACTGGAAGTGGACATGGAAAAGTCCTAACGGGAGCACTAAACGTGAAATTGACTTCATACTGTGTTTTAACCCCGCCATTATATAAGATGTATCAGGAAAGTGCTATGCAGTGACCACAGGATGATAAGGTCTGGAATTAGTCTAAATCTGAGGAGGAAACGAAACAGATTAGTAGAAAGGAGGTGCATCAACGAATTACTGGTGAGGGGTAGGGCCGAAGATTTCAGAATCTCGCTACAGAATAGATATTCACCTCTAGCCAAGAATGACGACTTTGGCCTAGAAGCTATACACAATATATTCAGAGATATTATTACTCAGCGCGCGGTAGAAGTAGGCGGTGGGATAGTGAGAGAAGATGCTGGTAAGCTGTCTAACGAGACGAATTATTTCATTAACAAACGCCAAAGTAAGAAACGTTCCAACTCAAAACCAGATAGAACTAGCAGAGATATCCGATCTAATCAATAAGTGTAAATTAGCCGATATTAAGAAGTATAACGTGAAGCAAAATGAGCATGCATGTGCAAAGAACGGGGAAGCCTTAAAGCGGTGAAGAAGAAATTGGGCATAGGCCAAATCAGATGTCTGCACTCAAGAACACAGCGGGCGACGTCGTCACGAATATGGTCAAGATAGTCAAATTAGGCGAAGTGTTTTATACTGATCTCTACAGTAGCCAAAGTAGTCAGGATAATAATGAGATTGGCATTAGGGCAAAGCGGTTAGACGTTGCGCCACTGACAAGGGACGAGGTTAAGAAAGCATTAGAAACTATGGAATGGAGAACAGCAGCTGGAGAGGATCAGGTAACTGTAAATTTGTTGATGGCAAGGGGTATATCATGCTAGGAAAACTGGCCACCCTGTATCTGCAGGGCCTGGTGTCATGAACGGTTCTAAAACCATGGAAGACGCGAACATTAGTTTAATTCATAGGAAAGGGGCGCTAAGGACCTGAAAAATGGATGACCAAGCAGCTTACTGTCTGTTACGTCTTAAGTATTTACTAAGGTAATCGCTGATAGAATCAGGGCAACTGTGGAGTGCAATCAAATAAAATATCAAGCAGATTTTTCGTCAAGGGTTCTCTACAATTGACCATATCCATGCCATCAACCAGGGTATAGAAAATGCTCGGTGTTGGAAAGGCGTAGTCAATGGGAACGCCACTGTTGGAAAGGTGTAGTCAATGGGAACGCCGCTCCCGGGAGATGCATCAGACAGCGTAGCCAGGCCAAAAGAACGCCGTTTTATTTTCGGATCAAGGGGTATTATATAGCCAGAGGGGTGAGGGAAAGAGGGAATGAAAGGATTGGTGCCGTTACCGGTTCATAGATGGCGATAGCATCCCTTCCTCCTAATAACCATAGCGATCCACAGGTTTCTTGACCCGGGTTGACCTGCGCTGCTGTATCTCTTGGGGAGCAGGGTCTGCGGGCTCTGACGGGGATGCGTTGTTCTGAATAGCCAGCGGATGGTCCACTGGTTCTGCTGCTTGACTGTCTGTACCCGTAAGTGTGGATCCCTCGACGTTGCGCTTGCGGATTTGATCAGCATGACGACGGACCACCACATTATCCTCCGTCTTGACGGTGACTAGTCGAGCTCCTGTTGTTGACTTCACCTTTCCGGGTGTCCACTTGTCCCCAACACCATAGTTACGGACTAGTACAGGGTCCCCCGGAGCGAAACTCCCGCTGGCGTCATCTGAAGCTGGCGTAGCTGCTCTGCTCTGGACAGGTTTGTTCCTGAGAGGAAAACACATGTCAAGTCTGGTGCGTAGTCGATAACCTAACAGTACTTCTGAAGGTGATAGGCTCGACTGCCTTGGGGCATTCCGGTATCGACACAAAACTCGTGCGAGCGCGGTTGAGAGATCCAGGCCAGGCATCTTCTTTAACCCATCCTTAACCGTTCTGACCGCGTGTTCTGCCAGCCCATTGCTTTGTGGGTGGTAGGGCGGCTTATTTGGGTTTGCTCGGAACTGTGGCTCCGCAAGGGACAAAACGACAGAAGAGACGAAGAAAGCGGGCTGTTCTGACTAGCATCTACCGCCCCCAGGAGCCGAGCAGCCTAGCGATTAGCGGCGCATGCTTTTTCAATGGGCGTCATGTTGGACGCGGCACTAGCTTGAGAAAGCCTATACTACTACTACTACTACTACTACTACTACTACTACTACTACTACTACTACTACTACTACTACTACTACTACTACTACTACTATTACTATTACTACTACTACTACTATTAATATTATTATTATTATTATTATTATTATTATTATTATTATTATTATTATTATTATTATTATTATTATTATTATTATTAGTAGTAGTAGTAGTAGTAGTAGTAGTAGTAGTAGTAGTAGTAGTATAGAGGAAGACTCGTTTCACTAAGTTGGCACTGAATTGTAGGTAACGGTAAAATTAACTGGCTAAATATTATCTTCACAGATTTAATTATTAATGATAATAATATTAATTGGTTCACAGGAAGGGAAAGGCGCAGTATCTGTCACACGTGTCTGTGGACACCAAGGGATGAAGGTGTCCACAGACACAAGTGTGACACATACTGCGCCTTTCCCTTCCTGTGAACCAATTATTATTATTATCAATTATTAAAACTGTGAAGATAATATTTAGCCAGTTAATTCGGCCGTTAACTAGACAATTCAGTGCCAACTTCGTGAAACGAGCCTTCCTCTATACTACTACTACTACTAATGATAATAATAATATTAATAATAATAATTAGCAGAGAAATATTACTGTGTATTATTATTATTATTATTATTATTATTATTATTATTATTATTCTTATTATTATTATTATTATTATTATTATTATTATTATTATTATTATTATTATTATTATTATTATTATGTAGTAGTAGTAGTAGTAATAGTATTATAGGCTTTCTCAAGCTAGTGCCGCGTCCAACGTGACTGTGACGCCCATTGAAAAAGCATGCGCTGCTAATCGCTAGGCTGCTCGGCTCCTGGGGGCGATAGATGCTAGTCGGAACAGCCCGTTTTCTTCGTCTCTTCTGTTGCTTTGTCCCTTGCGGAGCCACCGTACCGAGCAAACCCAAATACGCGGTAGGGCGGTGTTCGAATGTGGGCAATGCCACTCCTGTTCATGAATTCGGCGAAATCCGACCCGGTAAAGGCGTGCCGTTATCAGTCACTACAGTGCGCGGTAGTCCGAACTGGCTGAAGAGCGTACGCAGCGCGTTTACCGTGCTGGTTGACGTTGCACGCGAGAGTGGAATGGCCTCGATCCATTTGCTGTGGGAATCAACCACGATCAGCAACATTTTGTCCCTGATAGGTCCTGCGTAATCGAGGTGCAATTGGGACCATTTTTCTTCTGTAGTTGGCCAGTTTGCTGGTTCACGTGCTGGAGGCATTGGTAAAGCCTGGACATAGTTTCTGCATTCATCGGCTATTCGGCTAATGTCCCGGTCGATCTCCGGCCACCAAAATTTGGACGTGCTACTTTCTTCATGGTGCAGATGCCCTCATGGGCTTCGTGCAATATCATCAGCAGTCTACCGCGCGCCTGTTTGGGGACTACTACACAATGTCCCCACAGTAGGAGGCCATCCTGAACAGATAATTCATGTCGCTTTTTGTAGTAATGCAACATCTCAGTGTTACCGGAGCAACATGCTTTGGGCCAACCCTCATGGACGTACCTGCGGACAAGTGCTAGTACCACGTCCGTTTCTGTGAGTGACCGCAGTTGCTCTATAGTGATGGCCGACTGGTCCCACTGGTCGATGGCGAGGACAAACTCTGCGTCTCCTTCCGGTGCGGTCTCCGTTTCCTGCAAAGTTTGAGGTAAACGGTTTAGGGTGTCCGCGTTAACCATCATTTTACCGGATTTGCAAAGCAGCTTGTATTTGCACGCTCCCAGCAGAAGAGCCCATCTTTGTATTCTCGCGGCGGCCATGATGGGGGTCTGACGATCCATTCGCAGAAGGCCGAGCAGTGGCAGATGATCCGTCACCAGGGTGAGCTCCCGGCCAAGGAGGTAGTCCCGGAAACGTGAAACACCAAAAACGAGAGCCAACGCTTCACGTTCGATCTGAGAATACTTCTGTTCAGCCGTAGTCAAGGTCCGGGACCGAAATCCGATGGGCCTCATTTCCCCATTAATGCGATGGAAAAGTGCCGCTCCCACACCGTGAGGCAAGGCATCGCATTCCAAAAGTAGTTCGAGCTTCGGATCGAAATATGTCAACACAGGGGCTGCGCAAAGAGCCTTTTTCGACAGTTCGAACGCTGCTAGTTCTTTACCGCTCCACATCCAACTGGCTCCTTTCGTCAGTAGCTTATACAAAGGCGCAAGTAAGGTGGACAGGTTAGGGAGAAACTTATGGTAGAAGGTGATAAACCCAAAAAAGGCACGCAACTCTGTAACATTACGCGGAGAAGGGGCTAGTCTGATAGCATCGATATTCTTTTCAACCGGGTGCAACCTGTTTTTATCAATGCGGTGACCGAGATATGTTACTGCTTGCTCGGCGAAGCGACATTTGTCAGCGCGCAGCTTAATGCCATTTTCCCTGAAGCGTTGCAGTACTGCCTTCAGGTTTGAGTCATCTTGGTTCTTGTCAGCTATCAGCACATCGTCAAGATAGACCTGCACGCCGGTTAACCCTTGGAGCACGGATTCAATTTTCCGCTGAATGATTGCTGGCGCAAAAGAGATTCCAAATGGTAGCCGATTGTAGCAGTATAGCCCTTTTAGATTGTTGATGACGGCCAGTTTCCGCGACTCCTCGTCCAACGCGACCTGGCTATAGGCATCTCGCAGGTCTAGCACACTGAACCGTTCTCCTCCAGCTAAATTGGCAAACATGTCGTCAATAACTGGTAGCGGGTATTGCTCAATCTCACACACAGGATTTAGTGTGGCTTTAAAATCTCCGCAAAGGCGCACTGAGCCGTCCTTCTTCAAGACAGGAACAATGGGTGTGGCCCATTCCGAACATGGTACAGGCGATATTATCCCTGCTTCCGTAAGCCTATCCAACTCCTGTGAAACTTTTTCTTTGTACGCAAAAGGAACCTTCCTTACTAGTCCGTAGCTACGGTGTTGGTGACAAGTGGACTCCCGGAAAGGTGAAGTCAACAACAGGAGCTCGACTAGTCACCGTCAAGACGGAGGATAATGTGGTGGTCCGAATGCTGATCAAATCCGCAAGCGCAACGTCGAGGGATCCACACTCACGGGTACAGACAGTCCAGCACTCGGAATATAACCAGCCCTTATGCACCGCATGCACTGATTAAGAAAAAGCATTTGACTCAGTTGATACCACGGTGGTCGTACAAGCACTGCTAAGTCAGGGAACAGACGAGCTGTACGTCAAACTGCCAGAGGATATGTATATATTTTGGCTGCACTGAAACAGTTCTGTATACAGAGATTACGAAATTCCTATTAAGAAAAGTGTTAGGCAAGGTGACACGATCTTCCCAGTACGAGTCAGAGCTTTCTCATAAAAAGTATTCATAGATTTGGAATGGAAGCAGTTAGAAATAAGGGTAGGTTGAGAATGCCTGAGTATTCTGCGATTTACTAATGACATTGTCTTGCTAAGGAACTGTGGGGATGAACTGCAAATAATTATTGATGACCTGATAGAGGAAAGCGTAGCAGGAGGCGGAAGAAAGTTAGGTGGATGGATGTGGTTAAGAAGTTCGCAGGGGTCAAGTGTATGCAGCTAGCACAAGATCGGGTTAAATGGAGGAATATGGGAGAGGCCTTCGCACTGCAGAGAGTACTATCAGGATAATGACGATGATGGCTACTTTTAAGTACTTGGGCCTTTTTAGGTGATTATTGAATGTGTTGAATACTTCATATCGGACATTATAAGCGTTAAGTTGAGCTTGCCTGAGGTCTACTGCGTCGCATCAGCCACATTATATATGGAATTAGAATATCTGCCCTTGTTATGATCTATAAACTTTATGTAGGCGCGCTATTCTGGAATTCAGCTGCGTCTTGTTTGCAGGCTGCGCTACTTACAAGATTCTACTACTTCTGTTGATTGAACGGCAAGCATTGTGGCCTTATCTGGCCCTTCGTAGTTTTGTTTCAATCAATGCTTTGTACTCTGAGGCTCGGATACTTTGGATTCCCTTTACCGGCATATTACGGTACAGTGCTGCTGAAATTGTATGATTCTTTCCTACCAGGGTCACAGAAATTTTTTATTGCTCCTCCAAATTTATTTTTTCGTACTTATTGGCGTCCCTATCGAAGTCCGCTGGTCGTATATATGCAGTCGCTATTGTCTCCGTTGCCACTATATGCGTGCTCTCTTTCAGTAGCCAGTTCTGGTTTATATCAGGCTAGTTTTGTACATGATAGAATTTATCCCAATCATGCCAATTCTTTACAATTTCCTACCTTGCTTTCCATTTTGAATAACCGTTCGCAACATTTTCATTCATATGTTGCAACTGCTATTGATGATTCACAGTTTGAGGAATAGGCTGGGGTTAGAAGTTTTCTTCCCAACTTGATTGGGCTCTTGGACTTCTTCCTTTTCCTGATTATACTCGCTTATTTATTGCGCGAAGTTTAGCTATTCTTTAGTCACGTGGAGAGTTTGTTTAGATCACTTCAACGTTACTGTAGGATGGACGCTTTTTGAGTTCGTACTGCCAGGACTTCTTCGATTGCAAACTTTTTGCGTCGCCAGATTTATCACCCTGCAGCGTCTCATATATGTGAAATTAGACTTTTGTGGAGTCCCGGTAATTATAGAAATTTATTGAACCAATTCGCAGACTTTCTTGTGCCCTCTTCCTTGAACGGCCCTATGCTGTCATTAATTTCATACTTCTCTTTATGGGTGCCGGCGCGATTCAAACAACCTCTTTGGATTAAATCCTTAAATTCGGCATTTATATTTTTGCACTACTTCCTGCTTTTGAAATATAAATGTAATTCTGAAACATGCCTTGCCCGTCAGTGCGAGGTATGTCTGACAAATTTCAGGAGTAGAATTCCTTCCAGTAAGAATTATCTTCATAGATCTGGCTCTTCTCCTTCTGCCACATGTTCATACTGTAACGAACTTCTTAAGTTGCACCATTTTTCTATTTTTTCTGCTCTATCGCTGTTTCGCCTCCCTCCGAAAACTCTTCCTTGAAATTTCTTGCAGACATTTATCGATATCCTTGACTGTAGCAAATTTATTTTCGTTTGGCCATACTCAGCTTGGCTTCGGCAGCAATACAGTTCACTCCGCGGTACATTTGTTAACGCTCCTGGTAGAATTCTCGTCCAGGTGTGCTGATTTCGCTGTTTCTCCTCTCCACGTTCTTATTAAGCTGAAATTATAACTTTTTGTTTTCTGATCAGTAGTGCCTTTTTCTTTCGTATTGCCCATTTTTTTTAATTAGTGTTTTTTTTTTTTAATTTCATACCTAAAAGCATAACTACCATTTCTCATATGTGGCCAATCCCGCTCGTGATTACGTGCCCTTATTTAAAGGCAAAACAATAACAAGAACAGCGCTGAAACCAAGACCTAATTGTCTTTCACAACAGGCGGCATCCAGAAATATTCCTCGACCGTAGCCATCGACCCTGCAACTGTGAGGAGCTAGCGTTCTCCAGGTTTTGGTCCGTAAACAGCCCGAATTTCCACACAGCTTCCTCTTCCCGGTTTCACCTCAGGTGAGATGAACTGCTTCTTTGTTTTTTTTTTCTTTATGATAACCCACAGTCACCGCTCCACTAAGGCAAGCATGCCGTGCTGCGACGATCTGTTTCTACAGGTGCAGGTACATATACCTAACATTTATATGCGGTCGACGCGGACGTAACAGTGGTGTTACTAGCCGTGGCCTGAACATGCATCGTAGCGTTGCGCTTCACGGCACAGCGCTATCAAGGCGGATTTTTCTAACATTTTTTGAAAGGCGCTTCCCAACCATTCGCACGTATCTTCGGTTACAGAGGACGTGCCATTGTACGTGTCCGCCATGTTCTCCAGCAGTGCTTCCTCTCCGTTTGAATACGAATGGCCAGGTAAGTATGCACTCTGTCCATTTTGTCGAACGTTAAATTAAGCAATATGTGCTTAATAATAAAATTAGGCAATATGTGCTTAATGTCAGTTCCACTGTTCGGACAGGCTTAAACACTGAGTGCAAGACGTTCCCTGTACGTGCAGCTAAAGAACAATCCTTAAGGCGATGTTTGAAGGCTCCTAACGTTGTTCCAGTGATAAAATATATTCGGTGTTATGTGTAATCACAGCTTCAGGAAACCTGCTTGCAGTTAAAGATCCCCAGGTGGTCGAGATTACTCCGTAGCCCTCCACTACGGCTCCTCTTTCTCACTTTCTACTTTAACTCCCACCTTCCTCCCTTCCCTCACGGCGCGGTTCAGGTGTCCCAGACACAAGTGTGACAGATACTTCGCCTTTCCCTTCCTGTGAACCAATTATCATTATTATTATTATTATTATTATTATTATTATTATTATTATTATTATTATTATTATTATTATTATTATTATTATTATTATTATTATTATTATTATTATTATTATTATTGTAAGGCACGTGTAAGGTAACGCGAAGGTCGGACTTGGGGAATCAGGCTTTATTACAGACCTGAAGCCTTGGTCGCACACTGCAGCCAAACACACTCCGCGATGACGATGGGTATCTACAAGAGGGAGCAGGATGAAGATGAAGCAGCACGTTCAGCAGTGTGGAAGATGAAGCGCCACACAGTGCTCACATTATTATTATTATTATTATTATTATTATTATTTAACTTGGTGTAGTTTGATATGTGGCGTTCGAGGTCCCAAAGCGAATTCGGCTATGACACACCGTAGTGGTTATCTGTCATATGTAGGAGCTGTGTAGAACCAGCTAGTGGAAGAGTCGTCCGAGTATTTAAACATAGTAGCGTGGTTCCTGCTTTGAAATGTATAATAAGAAATCATTTTTTCTGGCGTTAAAAGGCATATATTTATCTATATATACACCCCAACAACGTGCGAAAATGACAATTTGCGCACGTGTTAGTGCTAAGGATCTGATGTCCCACATTTCTGGCTAAATTTAATGCTGGTGACGAGGAGCATGTAAAAATGTGATTTGTGTAGCACTCCTATGTTTAAATATTACGTGTTGCACGTTTAGTTGCATTGCGGAAATTCTAACTCTGCTTCTCTTTATTGCAGCCGATAAAGAAGAGTAAGTCTCAGCTCAATTGTTTATACCTGAGTCCGCGGCAATCTCGGAAGGATGCAGGGCAGTGTGAAACCATGCACACGTCCTAATAGAGTCGCTTCTTAAGAACTTGTACGCCTCGCTGAAACTGCCCTTCGCTTACGCATCGAAGGGGTGCAGCATGGAGACTGTCATTTAAACCGCAGCCACACACCTAACTATTGAGGTCAATATAGAGGTGTTGTGTTTATCAGTCTCGTACAAAGCCAAACCTCTTTCTTAATTTGACGCAAGTGTCCATGTTGTGACGAACAAAAGAAACATTTCGCACTACTCACGCAGGGAGTCAGACGCCGGATCGTGGGTCACTGCCCTTGTCTTGTTTCTGCTTCTATTTGGAGCGGTCCTACTCGCCATCTTCGCCTATGCTGGAATGATGGGCGCTAGTGAGTATTGCACGACTTAACGCCAACAAGGAGCACCTTTATACCCTCACCTCTCCTCAATGTGCTCTTTCGAATAGTGCGGAGACTAGTGTGTGCAGATACCAGTGGTAACGCTAGGGCTGGCGTATAGTGCCAAGTGTTGAACCTGGGCAAATGATCGCCTCGTGTTCTAGGAGAGTGTGCACACCGTCAGCGCCACTAGCGAGTTGTGGAAGGGGGGGGGGGGGTACCCTATCGCCCTATCGATCACGGAGATAGGGGAATAGCGGGGCGCTATAGTGCGCATGCCTAGATTGAAAGCCACATCCCTAGATCCTTCAGCGCAAATTCCACGCGTGTTGCGTTGTCTTCCCATAATTACCTTTTCCAGCTAGCCGATAAATTCCCCCAAGCATAGAGTTTCTTACTATTACCTAGAGGGAAAGCTGTGCTGCCGTCTATGGGAGTTTACATGGAGTTTTCAGACGCCAGTTCAGCCACCATGGGCGCTCAAAGCATCATGGGCCGGAGAGCTACCGAGTTCAGAACTACAACTTTTGGCCAAAACTAATGCAAAGATAAACGTTGTTCTACCGTAAATAATGTTCTAAGATTGAATATTGTGACTATAAATTACAAAAAGAGAGAGAAACAGAATGCCAGTGTGAGATTTATCCAATATAAGCGATGACTCTTTCTCCGTGCCTATTTCAAAGTTTGCCTATTAAGTGCGAAATATTGGTATTTGTGCTGCTCAAAACTAAGCCAATGGCTTAGTTTTGAGTAGCACTAATACCAATATTTCGCACTTAATAGGCAAACTTTGAAATAAAAAAACGTTATGAAAATATTTATGGCTGTACAATCACTTAAGAAAGTTTTTAGTGGAATTTCGGGAAACAGAAACCATTTATTGACGACGTCTGCTTTAGCGCCTTCGCTACTGTGGCTTTCGCGGTCTATGTACGCACCTTCAGATGATGATGATGACAAAAAAGAAACATCGCAGTAACGCCACTCCGCGTACCCGAGAAAAACCGACTGTCCCGCAACAAGTAGCACACCGGCCCATGATTCTTAGCGCGCCCATGGTGGCTGAAGTGCAGCGCCCTCAGCTTTCCCTCTAGGTAGTGTAAGGAACTCTATGCCCCCAAGCTAACTTCCTCTACTGAGTGCCGCTTTGTGCTTGATTTGCCGAGGCTCACGTCAACTCACTAGAAAACGTTCACCAAAAGAAATGATTTATGGTCATAATTTGCAGGGTGTGACGGCTCATTAAGGGCTCATAATTTAATTCGCTGCAAGAAAACTGTGTTCGCATGTTTCTGCGCTGATTTATATCCACAGACGATTAAACTAGAGACGGGATACATAAACTACTTTTTACTGGTATGGTGAGATCATCAATAGTGCATCCAGCAGCCCGGGGCTTTTTGAATATATGCTGGGAGACAGGGACGCTATTTTTGTATTTTTTGAAACGTAGCGTAACGAAGACAAGCACAAAATAAGGGATACAAACACGAGCGCTTACTCACAACTAATATTTATTGGAAATGCTTTCCATTAAAAAATCAGTTGTGAGTAAGCGCTCGTGTCTGTGTATCCCTTATTTGGTCCTTGTTTTCTTTGCGCTAAGTTTCCAAAAATGAAAACGCACCAACTCGCCCTATTCACCTTACTTATGCAGACGCTAAATTTGTATTTTTATGTTTGTTTGACTTAAGACAAATTCTAGAAATATGCGTCGATCGCCTAGGGACCGCATGTTGCACAATGAAGTCGAGAGCCGGGTTCGATACAATTTAGATAATTTATGTCATATTTTTTTACATCACATAACGACTTTTCAGTCGCATCACAATTTGTCGTATCTAATATATCATTATCAATTCAGTGCTGTATCGCAAATATTTTGATCCTTCAGAATTATTTTGGAGTCGGGATGAAAGCCTGGATCTTCAACCATAGCTGCAGCTAGAGGATGATGATCCTTCTTTCTGTGTCAACATGAAAGTATTTCTGCCCTGCACACACATAGATTTGTCAGCATTATTTCAACTTATTCTCTTTCCTGTTTCAAGTGGAAGCATATGACGCCTTGACAGCATGGCCATATATATGTAGATACCTTGTTTTAGATTGTCAAGCCCAATAACCTAGGACAGTGAGTTCAGTCCTAGGCTTTGGGGCCCTTGAATAAATGAACATCGTCATTATAATGCTTTCACGATCCGTATAAGAGCGCGTAAACACGAAAAATAAAAACGCCAACCAGAGTGCACGTAGGAATTCCTTCGGGATTCGTAGCAGGCCTACCACTTTAAAGAGTACTAAAGAGCTGATTGTCATTAATTTCTAAATATTCAGTCGGATAGATGCTTGTACGACGTCACTACAACATTGAGCATAGACAGAGGCAGTGGACCGGCATATTGCACAGTGACGTCATATAGTATATGGCGTCACTATGATGAAAGGCGTAGACATATCTATCGGTGGCGTATTTCTACTGCTCTTGCATTAGCTCTTAGTAGCTCACAGGCAAGGGACAGAAACTTGACAAAAACTCGACAAATATTGTTAATTTTAACGTCAACACCGAGTACATGCTTGTTCCTCTATAAAATTTCTGTACTATTATTATGCAGTCTGCAGTCCTCTAACTCTTGTGCAGTAACTAAACATAATTGTGATGTCACTAAAGGAGCTTGTTATATGTACAAGTTCCTAGTCAGAAGCAGGAAAAAATGTTGTTTGACTACAGAGAACTTATGGCAGCTTTTTTTCCGCATAGCATAAGGTGCAAAGGGCGCCCCAAAATGGCGCGTGTGACGTCACCTAATTTATTTCTACTCTGTCTCTGATGGCACTGTGTGACGCAGCTGACAGCCGCGGCGAGCACACCGACGAGGAGATCATAGGGAGCAAAGGCCTTGGCAGGGGTCCCTCCCCTCCAATCAAAAGCACAGGCTACGTCGTGACGCGTGCAGGTAAGGAGCGCACATTCGAGCCCACCTTGAAAAGTCCCAGGAAGGGGGTCAGAAAGTGGCCATCAAATGCATGCATTATGTGGACTAAATGCCATCGCGGGTTCCCCCCTCATACAAGTCCTAACTTCCAATATGATAATGTATAAGATGTTTAACAATACCTCTTGCGGCGTCTATTATTCGCCCGAGCTCAGGCACATTGCGTGTGCAGCATATATCTGAAGGCAGCAGTGGGGACTGCAACGCAGATCTACGAATGATTCGCCCGCGCCGCAGTAAAGACGCCCGACCGCCGGAGGGTTGTGTTTTTATTTCCTCTTGTTCCTCATCTGCCTAGCTCTTCAGAGGAGAAAAAGAGGGGGAGGGGGGTAAGCACGAGCAAGCCAGAGATAAAGAGTAACTTAAACAAGTAGGCTCCGATACCTGGTGACGGTTTCGTGCATGAGTGGAGTGCTTTTGCAGGTCTGTAAATTCATTTTGCCTGATCTGTTCAGTGTGTGAGTTGAGAGGCAAACATGGAGGCTATTTTTAATATCCAATATGTCTAGTACTACATAAGCTAGACCAAAAAATTTGCGCGAAGATAATAGGTGATTTAATATCGATTAGTATCATTGGATGTTCGTACCTTCGGTAGTCCCCATTATTGGCCTTATCAAGTACTGCGAAAGGTCGTTGGCGTGAACGTGAACGAGTTTGCCGCATTTTCGGCGTGGTCATGGCAACCAAGAATTTCACTTTTTCTTGAGCACGAAGGAATCTGCCGGCTCTGGGCCTCTGCAATGAAAGCGAAATTGAGAGTGCTTGAAACAACTCTTCTCAAGCGACACGAGAGGTTGTCACCCGCTAAAGCGGTATACGAAGCAGGCTAGTACCAATCGTCTCTAATAAATCCCTGATTAGTGCGGAAGTGAGTGGCCATGTAGGCGAACGTCCTGCAACTGAAACAAAAACAATTGTCACATTACTGCAGTCTACTTCCGCGAACACTCGTGCGGGGGGGGGGGGGGGGGGGGAGATACTTCGTTATTTTATGCCTTCTGTTGCGCACAGAAGCTTTGTTTCCCGGGAAATTATAACCATGCTTCTTCTGTCGTTAAAACACGGTAAACTATCGCTACAGCACAAAAGCACTTGCTGGGAGTGTTTGTACATCATGCTTACATACACACAACGCAACGGCGAACAAGAACAATGGGAGGACACAGCACAAAGCAATGCTTTTTGATGTGTCCTCCCGTTGTACTTGTTCGTCATCGCGTTTTGTGCATGTACGCACATATACAGTTGCCCAAATATTTGTGCTCATCATCATCATCATCATCATCAGCCTGATTATACCCACTGCAGGGCGAAGGCCTCTCCCATATCTCTCCACTTAACCCGGTTCTGTGCTAGCTGCATCCACTTGACCCCTGCGAACTTCTTAATCTCATCCGCCCACCTAACTTTCTGCCGCCCCCTGCTACGCTTTCCTTCCCTTGGAATCCAGTTTGTTACCCTCAGCGACCATCGGTTATCCTCTCTTCGCACTACATGTCCTGCCCATGCCCATTTCTTCTTCTTAATTTCCACTAGAATGTCGTTAACTTGAGTTATTTCTCTGACCCACTCTGCACGCTTTCTATCTCTTAATGTTACCCCTACCATTTTTCGTTCCATAGCCCTCTGGGTTGTCCTCAACTTAAGTAGAACTCTCTTGGTTAGCCTCCACGTTTCAGCCCCATAGGTGAGTACAGGCAAGATGCAACTGTTGTATACTTACCTCTTGAGCGATACCGGTAAGCTGCTAGTCATAATCTGCGAGTGCTTGCCAAATGCGCTCCATCCCAATCTTATTCTTCTTGTTATTTCCTTTTCATGATCCGGATCTGCGGTTACTACCTGTCCTAAGTAGATATATTCGCCTACTACTTCCAGTATTTTGCTACCTAATGTAAACTCCTGTTCCTTCCCGAGGCTGTTGAACATTACCTTAGTCTTCTGAATATTGATTTTCAAGCCTACCTTTCTACTTTTTCTGTCTAGGTCATCAATCATTATTTGCAGTTCATCTCCCGAGTTGCTTAGCAAGGCGATGTCATCAGCAAATCGCAGATTACTGAGGTATTCTCCATCTACCCTTTTGTGCTACGTGTCCCTTAGAGAACAGATGCAAGCGAACGGTTACTTGCTGCCTGCCTGGCACTAACCTACTATCGGTATCACCATCCCACTTACAGTGACCAAAGAGAGTACAGCTATAACGACAGCAGGGCTGACAACTACGCCCCGTCCGAATGGTGCTGAAGTGGCAGCACGGCTTATTGAGAAAGCTATCAATCGGACATTTGCGCCATGCGACGACTTCTACAATTTCGTGTGCAGTACATACTCTGGTGGTCACGTATACGAGAAGGTCAGTAAGTTTTCGGTGGAGCGCAGTTTTGGCACACGTGCCGAACCAACGCTCGAAAAAAGGGCACTCGCGGTAAAAAGTATTTTTTTTTTTACTTTTATTAGTGTTTAGTATTATTCGATTGGTATAATTTTCAATATTGCACTATACATTTTGAAAGTCTTTTTTTTCAGTTTTTTTTTCATTCGCGCGTAATAATTTTGCGAGCCTAGATTTATCAGCAGCACTAGAATACCTTTCGAAAGGAAACTTTCGATAAGTATTGTGCGCTGCGTACTAGATTTTTAGGCTTTGGTTTGACACTCAACCTTTCCATGTATGTGGTCATAGCAGTGCGGACGTTCAATTGAAACAAGACGTGCCTATAATCCTTTATTCTTTTCTATAGACCGAGTGAAGTCCCGTATTGTCTCTCAAGATCAAGTTATCTTATCCTGTAGTTTCCTTAACTTGGTTTTTGCATTTCTGCCCATGTCCTATACTCAGTCGAAAACACTTCGACGTCCTGCTACAAAATATTCCTTACTTCAGTTATAACGTCAGGCCCTGAAGCACTTTGCGGTTGTAAAAACAAAAATCTGGGATGTTATTAGAGACCCCCGCCCTACAGACATTTCTGTTTCGCAACAGGTCCCTTGTCAAAAACTGCTCAGCTTTTCTGGTATAGCAGATAAGTTTTTGTACTCTTTCCAAACAGGTGGGCTGCCCTACTTGGCCTTGTTGTATTACAATGAAATCAACAAAAACACAAATAAAAGGTGCTTCTTACTGGCTTTAAGTGCACTTTACGCGCTGCCTGGTTGAAGCCGCTGGGTATGATAGTGCGCTACTCCTACCGGTCAACCGTGTGTTTTCTGACATCAAAAGCTGAGAAAGTTCCGAACATGGCTAACACTACTGAGCTTACGTTGCCTGAATCCTACATTCACGGCTCCTCGGCGATGGAGCGCGGTTTTCTTCTTTTCAGATCGCACACCAAACAAGACAAGGCATTTGGAAGATGTTAGTAACGATGCCTGTGCCGAAAAAGTTCCAGAGAGCGACAGAGAAGGCAGCCGCTCTGGTCCGAGCGTGCATCAGGCTCGCATCCAACCGTCAGCGAAGCGAGGTGAGAGGTCACTGAGGTCGGCATCATTTGAAGCTGAATATCGGATCACTAACGTCAATATCATTTGCAACACGATTTTTGACCTTAACGTGACGTTCTTTCAATCTGCACAGATCTATAAATTTTGTTCAGACATTGTACATAATAGGTATTTCGTAAATATGAGCTGTAAATGTTCACTAGCAAAACTAGCGCTTATATTTTAAAACCGGCTGTTGACGCTTTTATTGCCTAAGATGCTATAACTAATGACTAATTGTGCGTATTAACTGTGTTCGTTTTGAATTTTATCTTCTACTTATGGTTCTACATGCGCTAACGTAGAACACTCGACACAATTAATATTTTCTTGTTTTCTTTATTACCTTTGTCACGTTTGCCTTTGTTTGGTTTTAAATTTTTTCACTACTTTTAATATTGTAGTTTTTTGTTCAATTTGGCTTTGTTATTTGCATATCTCCTTTATAACGCAGGCTGTTTTAACAAATAAACAAAAATGAATAGCCTAAATGCTTTCAAGAAACCGAAGAAACTTTTGCCGCGATAGCATGAATATCCGCAATGGCCCATCGGCTAAATTAGATCGAAGCAGTGTGTTGTGGCTTCATAGAAAACGTGGTCGTTGGGTTACGTACCCTGTGCTTTTTTGCGACCCTGGCTCCGATTACTTAATGAGGAAGACGAGTTTCCACAGTTAGACAATTATATTTTATGCTGATACGCTTGCATCAAGCTTAAGGAATTCTGAAATCTCCACAACCTGTAGAGTAAAATAAATGGCGACTATAATAGAATAGAGAGCTGCTGGAATAGGTTAGATTACAGTGCTGAAACCGCTCAGATATCAAAAACGGTTCGTGTTAACCAACCTTTTTTTTGTGTGTGGCCCAGTTGTCGCCATTTGCCAACCTGTAACTTCTTTGCAGTTCTCGTGCGGAAGAAGTTACTTCACATTAACGATTCAATTTTTGTTCAATAAAATATAATTGATTATAAACTTATCTTTCCTTTCGCCCTACCCGAAGTGTTTATAATTTAAAACAAGTAGTACTTTTTAAAGCCGAAGCTGCGCCACATGAGGGCCGAACACTGTCATTGAAGAGAAGGGTAACATAACAAGGCACAAACAATACCGTGCTATGTTCACATATTTGGGCATAGGGCGTGAGCAAAGGTCACTAAGGATGGTATTTTCGATCTTGGGCCAGCTTAAATGACATTGCCACATTCGTTTCCAAGTCAACTTGAGCTTAGAGATCGGCGTTGATAGAGTTCGCTGCTTCACTGTGGCACAAAGTCAATAAATATCTTTTCTACGAGTCTTGCTTGACTAAATAAAATAGCCTCTAAAACGTCATTTTAAGGCGAAAGCTTTTAATGGCTCATACTGTCGTGGACAAATTGTGTCCCGCTTTTTCGGTGGCTGTCGTATGGCGTTCCTTGGCGCGCGTTCAAGTGTGGGATTGCAGATGGCAGGAACGCTAGACAAGATGAGACTTCTCAGGCTTTCGCATTTCACTACTTTAGTCGCTGAAGTCCCTTATAATTTGTTTATACTTTCGTATGAAGATCAGCTAGATTACAAGAACGGGTGCCCTGAAGCCGACACTGAGCTTGCTGGGCGAAGCCCAGGAGGAGACCTTTTTTTTCTAAACAAGAATTCCACATTGATCAAAACAGTATAACTGACGAAATACAGAATAGACAAAAAGACTAACGTAAATTGACGAATGTGGCAGTATTTAAATCATGGTTATGAATCATGTACCACATATGCATAAGCTATCAGCCTCTTCCACGAAGTGAAAGATAACGCGTCGGCTGAGAATTCACAATGTATATAGCCGACATAGCAGGGCATTACTGCATCGCCTTATTACCGTGATACAAAACAGATATTATTATGCACATGTGGTAGGATGTAGCGCCGCAGGTGACTACAGATGTGCCACGTACAATGTTTGTAACAACTGCGTTCATGAAGAGGGGCGATTTCCGAACGCAAGACATAGAAGGTCATTTCAAATATATTGTTACTGAGCGGTATTCCGCTCCGCTCTGAAGACCCCTCCTGCTCACCCCGCCTTCGATCAGCCCAGTTCTGCCGCCTTCCTCCTAAAGCTGCCGTCTACATCCCTATGTCGCCATTCCCACCCGTCCCAGACGGCGACTATCTAGCGTGTCCCATTACTGATGTCATCTTACAGCGGCACGTCACCCTTCTTCATCTGATTGGGCATATCTCGCAGAACAGTACCACTCTCCCGGTCCTTAACTTCAGCTTATTAACTCAAGTCCTGCCCGAGGGAATTTCATTAGCAGAGCTGTCGCCGATGACCGATTGTGCCATTTCAGCTCTGACTACCGATAATCCAAATGCCGTCCCTGCAACCCATCCCTCGTCCTCTACCTGATCCTGTTAAAAGCATGATTGCAGCTGATCTCCAGCCTGAATTCTCCGCAGAGTTAAAACAGCTTTTTCTCACCTACAGTGCCCTTTTTGACTTCGGTACCCGCCCATTGGTTCAAACCACAGTTGTCAGACACCGCATTGACACCGGTGACGCCAGTCCTATTCACAGGCGGCCCTATCGTGTTTCGCTTGCCGAGCGACGCGTCATCCAAACAGAGGTCGACAAAATGTTGGCGAACGACATAACTGAGCCTTCCAGTAGCCCCTGGGCATCCCCGGTTGTGTTGGTCAAAAAGAATGACAACAGTTGGAGATTCTGCGTTGACTATCGTCATTTAAATAAGATAACCAGAAAAGATGTGTATCCTCTTCCACATATTGAAGACCTCCTTGATACTTTGCACGGAGCCAGCTACTTTTCGTCCATCGACCTTCGTTCCGGCTACTGGCAGAACTCTATCGACGAGAGAGACCGTGAAAAAATAGCGTTCATCACCCCTGACGGCCTTTATCAATTCAAAGTCATGCCTTTTGACCTTTGCAATGCCCCAGCAACCTTCGAACGCATGATGGACTCTTAGCTCCGAGGCTTCAAGTGGACCACTTGTTTGTGTTATCTTGACGATGTAATAGTTTTCTCGTCTACATTTGAAAGCCATCTCCGTCGCCTTTCAACGATCCTAGCGCTTTTTCGCCGAGCGGAACTGCAACTAAACCCCAAAAAGTGCAGCTTTAGTCACCGACAAATCAAAGTCCTTGGTCACTTGTTTAATGCTGCCGGCGTTCAGCCTGACCCCGACAAGATTCGTGCCGTCAGAGATTTTCCCACTCCACGTTCATCCAGCGATGTTCGAAGCTTTATTGGCCTATATTCTTATTTCCGACGATTCGTCCCGAATTTCTCAGCGCTTGCTCGTCATCTCACCAATCTCCTAAAGAAAGACGTTTCATTCTCCTGGGGCCTGAACAAGTTGCAGCTTTTTCAGAGCTTATTGCTGCTTTCACAAATCCACACGTCTTGGCCCATTTCAACCCATCTGCCAATACTGAACTCCGCACCGACGCAAGTGGCCATGGCATTGGAGCTACACTTACCCAGCGACAACACGGCCGCACAAGGGTAATTCCGTATCCCAGCTGCCTCTTATCTACGTCCGAGCAAAATTACTCTATCACAGAACGAGAGTGCCTGGCACTTGTTTGGGCTATTACAAAACTCCGCCCTTATTTGTTTGGCCGGCATTTTACTGTTATAACAGGTCATCATGCCTTGTGTTGTCTTTCCTCCCTCAAAGATCCTGCAGGCCGTTTGGGGCGCTGGGCGCTTCGATTACAAGAGTATACATTTTCCGTCGTGTACAAGTCCGGCCGGCTTTACCAAGATGCAGACTGCTTGTCTCGTCATCCCGTCGACTGCCCTAGTCCTACCGGCTCTGGCGATGACGCATGTGTCTTGTCTGTGTCGGCCTTCTCTAACATTGCCGACGAACAACACTTAGATCCTTTGCACCATTCTATTATCCTCCATCTAACCTGCGACCGACCTGATCCATCTCTTGCCTTATATGTACTCCACGAGAACACCCTATACCGACGCAATACGCGACCAGACGGCACAGACCTTTTGTTCGTCGTTCTCAACATCTGTGTTCCACCATCCTTGACCAGTTCCATGATGCACCTACGGCTGGCCACCTGGGTGTCTCTCGCACATACGGCAGCCTGCGCCGACGCTTCTACTGGCCGGGGCTCTACCGCTCCGTCCAGCAATGCATTGCCGCATGTGAATTGTATCAGCGTCGAAAGAAGCCCACAATTTTGCCTTCAGGCCATTTCCAGCCGATCCCCATACCCACTGACCCGTTTTCCCGTGTAGGTGTTGACCTTCTTGGGCCCTTTCCAGTTTCCGCCTAAGGGAACAAATGGATCGCCGTCGCCACCGATTATGCTACGTGGTATGCTATTACCAGAGCCATCCCGACCAGCTGCGCCACAGACGTCGCTGACTTCCTCCTAGAAAACGTGATTCTACATCATGGTGCCCCTCGTGAACTACTAACTGACCGTGGCTGCTGCTTTCTGTCGCGAGTGGTTGACAAAATTCTCCGTTCGTGCTCCGTCCGCCACAAGTTCACCACAGCCTATCACCCCCAGACCAATGGCCTCACGGAACGCCTAAACCGTACCCTCACAGAAATGCTGTCCATGTATGTGTCTGATGACCACCGGGATTGGGACGTTCATCTACCCTTTGTGACATTCGCCTACAATTCATCTGTCCATTCTACCGTTGGATACTCCCCATTTTATCTGTTATTTCGCCGACACCCGTTACTGCCCTTCGACACCTCACTACCCGCGGCAGACGCCACCAGTACTTACGCCAGCGATGCAGTAGCCCGCGCTCATGATGCCGGGCGGATATCTCATGCCAGGCTCTCTGCATTCCAAGACTCTCAAAAGTTCCGGTACGACAGTCGCCACCGTGATGTCCACTACACTCCTGGGTCACTCGTCTTGCTGTGGCTCCCGTGCCGTCGCGTGGGCTTGTGTGAAAAACTTTTACACCGTTGCACAGGCCCTTACCGAGTTCTGCGCCCCGTGACAGACGTCACATACGAAGTTGAATCTGTGCCTCCGAAATCCTCGTCCAGAGCGCCATCCTCTGAAATAGTGCATGTGTCCCGCCGCAGCGGTATTCGCTGATCGTGCTGACGAAAAAGAAGTGCGACAGACTCCCAGAAGAAGACGCAGACGAGTGCTGTGCTGTGTGAGTGCTGCGCTGTGATCATCCTCAGTGGTGTGGACAACTGCTGTACTGTGAATATTTCCCGCAACAATATATAGTTGTTACGCTCAAAAGAACAAATGCTGTAAAACGGCACTGGTATAGCCCGCCAACAAGCAATGCTTGACTCGATGGTGTGGTGTGCCTAAAAGTCGACAGAATCTCCTACTCTTGAAGATCAGGCTAAATTTCAGCGTACAGGCCGTTCAAGCTAACTTTAACCAAGTATTAAATATTAAACGTAGCAAAATAAAACAAAAAATAAATAAAATAAAACAAAATAAAATAAAATAAAGCCACCTGGCGCACCACAGATAGTTTTTATTTTGCAAATACATAATTAGTAGGTAAGCTAATTTTTCTAATTTACTAACTATTGCATTTAGACAATAAGTGTGATTTACAAATTTGTTGAGCACCTTCGGAAACCGCCTCGTATTTATTTCCGATAAAAAACGCCCCACGTGTAACTTTTTTCTAAGATTTAAAGAAAGGCCGTGAAGTACATAAAATATTATGTGACTGGCGCATTCCCGAACCAGGATTGTTGTGCTCTCAATTATGGTTTGAAATAAGATGCTGCCATGGCTTCATGGTCTGCAGCAGCAGGTCGATAAGGCTACCGTGGTTTTTTCGACTGCTTCAGGCATTCGGCGTACGTGACGGTGCAAGTTGCAGCGAGCGAGCTCGTCACCATCGAGGCCTTGCAGCAGCAGGCCGATGAGGCTACCATAGTTTTTTCGTCCGCTTCAGGCATTCGGCGTACGTGACGGTGCAATTTGCAGCGAGCTCGCTCGTCACCATCGAGGCCTTGCAGCAGAAGGCCGATGAGGCTACCGTACTTTTTTCGTCCGCTTCAGGCATTCGGCGTACGTGACGGTGCAAGTTGCAGCGAGCTCGCTCGTCATCATCGAGGCCTTGCAGCAGAAGGCCGATGAGGCTACCGTAGTTTTTTCGTCCGCTTCAGGCATTCGGCGTACGTGACGGTGCAATTTGCAGCGAGCTCGATCGTCACCATCGAGGCCTTGCAGCAGAAGGCCGATGAGGCTACCGTAGCTTTTTCGTCCGCTTCAGGCATTCGGCGTACGTGACGGTGCAAGTTGCAGCGATCTCGCTCGTCACCATCGAGGCCTTGATAAGGCCAGCGCACCACAGAAGCCTACGTAACAACTGCGGATGGGCAATAAAGTAGGATCAGTTGAACGAGCGCGCATCTGAGTCGTGTCATGTTTGGTCCTTTCGCTACTTTACTCAAGCCCGTACGCTCAAATTCATTGGCTGATCCTTTATTGCTCATACGCTCGTCGTACCACTCGCTGATGGGATAGAAGGTCATGCAAAGGACTTGTTACGATCTCGATAGCGACGGCTCACCGCGGTCGCTGCTACCGTAGCCAGCATATCAGCCGACCACTGGTACTGGGCTGCCGAGTCACGGCCGCAACTAATTTCGTTCACACAAACCACAATTGAGAGCATCACAATCGTAGCGCGCGAATTCGTTAGTCACGTGGTATCATTTGTATTTTGCGCGCTTTCTCCACAGCTTGGGAAACAAAATACGCGAGCTTTTACCGGCGATAAATGGAATGGGGTTTTTAGAAGGTGATATCCAAGTTTGCTAATACGTTCATTGCTTAAAGGCAATATTTTGAACCTGACACTGCACGTGACACGCTAGCTTAAGGGCTGGGATTCTACGAGCATCATGCGTCGGACGTGTTTTCGTAATTTTGTGAATTTATAGTTCATCTAAAAACCTTCCTGTTTCACACTAACACCATACAACTTGAACATCCCCATCCCTTGGTTATAGTGTTTGTTCGCCTCCTTCGAATGTTGTTATTAGTCATTTACAAGTAATACATGGGGCAAATATTTGCTCAAGGAAATCTATTATTAGGGAAATTTAGCGTTACACGTATCTAGAGAGAGGCAATTCAAGTGGCCAGTATTTCGGAGCTCTTTATTTGGGATATAAGTTAACAAAGCACTGACATAAGATTGCCACCAACGATTATGATCGACCATCTGAAAACAGAATTATGTTCGGAAACTCAGCCACATTTGAGATTGGTAAAGTTATGCACTAGCTTTTTTGGTGTAATTTCATTAGCTACTGATTTCACCTGGACCTAAGTATCACGGTCGCTTTGTGAATGAGTGACGTCAATAGAACTGGCGACCCTTGTTCTCTAATCGCCAAAATAATCTGTTATTCTCGCGCAGTATGACAGTACTTCAAATTACCGTGATGCGTGCATCAATAATGACAATCTCTCGTATGCCCACCTGTTTTCGATGGTCATGACCACTTCATTAACTGTGAGAAAAATCATACTGGTGTCGCACAGGGAGCGCCGATACAAGAGCAAGAATTCTTTAAAATATATTGGGTGTTTTGGTCACTAATATTTCAAGGGGAAACAGAACGCAGCTAACTGCTTATGTTGCGTACTAATGAATTCACGCCTTTTAAACTGAGGAAAATGTTCCGCCCTTGGTGGTCTTCAGTCAGGGTTAAGAAACGGGAGCAAACTTTAAGGTGATGGCCCTGATCATCAAAGTAGTCCTAAAAATCGGCCACCTGTTATCCGAATGAGACAACCGCTTTTATAAATGTTGTATTGAATAAGAAGCGCTGCCTTCTATTAATATTTTGTCTTTTGAAGTGTTCACATCTTGTGCTATAGATTAACAGCTGAAAAAAGTAGGAGGAATATTTCGTGCACATGTGAAACGTGTTTCTGAATAAGTATAGGAACGCGACTGTAAGCATTCTCAGCGCTGAGTTGTTTGCACTTGTACTGATTAATACTACCAAGGAAAAAGACCTCACATTCAGCTTCACTGCGCACTTTTCTTGCTGTCTCTGGTATAGATGGATGGAGTGAAGACTTTCCTGCGCCGCCTTTATCTGGACATTTCCGATCTTGAATACGACCCTAATTTTCCTGTCCTCCACCGGATTATCTACCTAAGCTTCATATACGGCTTTCCTGCATTCATCAAGTTCAGCACAACGTCTTCAGTCATTCGGCATTACGTTTTAGTAAGTATTCCTTTTTACAAGCTCGTGCTGGAAAGACGTCCACATGATCAGTTTACTTTCTCCACACTTTCAATTGCTTGTTCGGAGTTTTGTAGCTCGGGTCGCTTAGAGAACATTGTTGACTGCTATTTATAGAGATGGGCAAATGATGTGCGTTAACTAGGCCTTTAAAGTAATAAGTTAAGTATATTTGTCTTGAAGGCAACAATGGTATGCCTGAGAAGTTGGGCAAAGTGCTAAGACTGGACACAACGCGCATCTGATGCTTTATTCATAAACTAGCTGACCAGTCGATATTTTCTACAAACGTTGCACGAAGTGGCTCTTCATAGCGGCAAGCATTCAACCGCCCTTCCCCTGCTGCTAAGGTATTAAGAACCATTAATGCATTCCCAGTCGGAAAAAACTACAGAAAATTTTCTGATGTTACGACAGAATTTCTGTGCGGTTTTTGACGGGAAACCTGTTGTGACAACAGAACATTCTGTAGTAACATCAGAAATTTCTGTAGTTACAACAGAAACGTGCTACAGAACTACAGACAACAAAAATATACTACAGAAAAACTACATAAGTACAGAAAAGTGCTACAGAACTACAAAAAAATTTGATGGTTACGACAGAACTATAGGATATTTTGTCGTATTTTTGACACAGTTCTGTAGTTTTCTTCAACTGGGTTACTATGAAATGTCAGTCCCAGGACTTGCTTGTCACCGACTGCTCTAATGGATTCAATGTTACAATCGGCCGCTGCTGGCACGTCGCATACCGCACAATATGCCCATCATTCTATATCTATTTGCCTATCTTTTCACCTCACGGACTCAGGTGCAAGCAATACTGCGAAAATTCAAAACCCGAACCTAATACTGAAAGACTATGTTTCGACACAAGAGTTACAGCAAGAGAATGCCTCTGTGACGTCTGTAGATATTTTAGCCATCACGAAATATGATGGCCAGGCCGGTAGCATCGAATGCTAAAGATGAAGGAAGCCTTAAAATGACGTCCAAGAACTTCTAAGAATGTTGTCTACAGCAACTCTTAAACTGAATTTATTTCCAGCTGGTTGGGCATTCATCACAAATGTGTAAGTTTGTAACCTAGACCATAGTTTCCTTCACTCTATTAAAAGCGCCGTGTTTTATGTATGGACCCCATGGGATGTTTCGCAAGCGGCAAAATTGAAGAGCTTTGGTCCAAGGCTCATTGGGTACGATCAAGTAACAGGCTTAATCCGCGCTGTCTATACAGGGCGATCATTGCCAAACGCATTTCTGTTTGATTTATGAATAGCCTGTGACTTGTGGTGCGTGAATTTTTTATTTGCACTCTGTCGCAGTATTTCAGTAGCTGAGGTGCTTGATTATTGTGTCCACACATAGGGGTCATATCCCGGCGGCCGCTTTTCCATAAAGGCTACAGAAGCGCGGCGCTCGTGTGCAAGGTGAAGATTCCCAGGGACTCGAAATTTCCGGAGCTCTCCAGGAGGCCTCGCTCATAGCCTAAATAGCTTTGCAACGTTAACCTAATAAATATCAATAAATTAAACCTTTTTTATTGGGAGCTTCATGGGTGAGGAGGAAATGGCCGAGGCCGAATAGTGGCTTGTGGTCCGTAGACGCGGTGCAAATTATCATTAGAAGTGGCACATGACTTCAAAGATGGGCTTGTGCTCATAATTATGTGCTGAGATGACCGAGTGCCTAAGTCTTCATTAGCAGGACTATACCCACTTCAGGGCGAATACCTCTCCCTCATTATTCCAATTAACCAAATGCAGCGGATTTCACTTGCTCGTGCCGTCGAAAGCTGAAGTATGAATGAGCCATTGTCCTATGTTTTTTGCCTTTCATGGTCCGCATCTATGATCACTATCTGCCCTAAACAGACATAGCCGGCTACGATTTCCGGTGCTTCGCTATATATTGCGAATCGCTTTTCCTTCCCGAGGCTGTTGAACTTTACCATTGTAAATTTTAGAGGGGTCATGACAGCTAATACCTGAGCATGAACTGACTATTCCATTACACTCCACGCACGTTAAATTATAAATCCTCGAAATTTGAAGTCATTCGCTGCATTCAACAATTTTAAAATGAATTGTTATTGTTCATATTGAAATCAGCTTTCTGGTCTGGCATCTATTGGACGATCGCGTCATAACAAGATAACATTCCGATGTCGTCTGCTATTCGCGGTGTCGGTTGCACTCTTGCCTTCACGCCGTGCATAGTGCATGGTCACTAAGAGGTTTTCTTTCTTCAGCAGAAATATTTTATTGTCAACTTATTTTTTTCTTTGAGAATTCTCCAATATAATATGGGACCTTGGTGATCCTTGGACGTTTTTGGGGCTTCGTATAGACATCGTCGAGGCCGCCCATATCGACAGGCTCTTGCTTTAATATTTAAGTATACAGTCAGGAGCATATTATTCTTACATTATGAGAGTTAGCTTGTTGCGGGAGCTTGTTGCTAAAACAAGCTCCCGCAAAAAAATAGAAGCATGTCCAACGTTTCCTTCCGCCTTAATAGTGCGCCGCGAAAGGGGGAGGGGTAAGCGCTTTGTTAAGAGGAAAACCAATACAAGCATACGTTGACGCAAGAGGGTACCTTGCGACATTAGAGGAGCACACAAAACTTTTGAACGAAGCGGTACACTTCTTGACTTGCTGTTATATGTGCGTGTTAGTCAAGTTTAAACATTTTCGGCTGGTGAAGCCTTTCTGCAAAGCTTCGTGAAGTCTGCCCACGGCCAGAGCACGGAAGCATGCTCCGCCGCCGCTTCCGTCCCGCTATCACAAAAGGCAAGGCGATTCGAATGCGCTGCACTACCCGCACCGAAGAACAGCCTCCCATCAGCCGTCGTCTCCGTATCGCCTCCCCCGCTGCCGCGCGCCCGACTGTGACCAACTCCCGAGCCTAACCTTGCGTTTTTCTAGTGCTTGTCCAGCACATGACTCGTGCAGCTTGAACGTAAATATACACCATTTAGTATTAAGTGTGTGAGGCTTAAGTTCCGATTGGCGGATTACGGCCGCGCCCCCAACGTGTTTGTTTACATAGCTTTCGTAATCACTGCAGGTATGCAGCTATAGTTCACATGGCATACCATGCAAGCTGAGTTAGCAAAACCAAAACTACACACATATTTTCGCACCGATTGCATCTTGCTTACAAACCACAACTGCGCTGCAACAAGCGCCGTGGATGATGCGTCCCCTGCGTGCGCCTGGGACCCTTTAGCGGCGGCGACAGCTGGCGGCTGCGCTCGCCAGTCAGGGTGACATCGACACTTCCCGCTCAGTCTGCACGCGTTTTGTGATGTAATCAGTCGTCAATTTGGGGTCACTATTGCCAGAACTACACTCAGTGGCCACATGCAACCGCTAAAGATTGTGAATGTGCACTCCGTAATCGCCGAAACTATAGACCCGAACTCCGCGTACTCGCGCTGGCCTATTTGTCGCGGAAAGGCTGACAGTTGGGCGCCGACTAATATTTCTGAACAAATAAAGTGTATCTGCTTGCTTCTTTTTTTTTTTTTTGCTAACATGGTTAAGGTACAGACAAGCGCAGCTGTTCAGACCGTTCACTCATCGGGTGTGAAGTTCTCTCTCGGCCTCTGATCCGGCCAAAACAGATCATGCTACCGCCCGACTATCAGTTCCGTCGGCGTCGCTGGACTAAAACCCTCGCGCTACGGTGATAGGCGACCGTTTGTCGTGTTGGCGTTGTCGCCGGTGCAGTGCGACAGATCAATGCGTCGATAAGCTAAGGACCCTAACGACATTGTTTAAGCACCCTGACTCACGCGCAGCCAACTCACTGTGACCGAGCCTTAATTATTCCAAAAAAAAAAAAGATGCCTTATACTCTATATCGCTTTTGTGCGGTAAGATCTTCATCTAGCACTTCTACATGAGGAACGACCACTATGTCAATCGTCCACAAAAGAAAACGCGTGTACTTTGATATGGCAACCTGCATTGCAGACGACGCTCCGCCGCGTATTCTCTTTTGATGCCACACGAGCATTTCAAAATGGTGGTCGCTATCGGTGCGAGGAGCTTCTTGTATCCGATTTTTATCGCATCTTTTTTTATATGCGCCGCGCGCTAGGCACTAAATCTTTTCCACTAGAATCACCGACCTGTACGTTATTCACAGAAGTATAAAATGGCAATGCATCGAACGATCCTGTAATTGCCCCTTAAAGGGCTACCCTTCTGCTTTTCCTGTCTAGGTCATCAACCATTCTTTGCAGTTCATCCCTTGAGAAACTTAGCTAGGCAACGTCACCAGCGAATCACAGATTACTCACTTATTCTATATCTACCCTTATCCCTAAGTGCTCCCATTCCAAACCTCTGAATGGTTCCTCTAAGGAAGCTGTGCACAGTACTGGGGAGATGTCTTCTTGCCTAACACCTTTCTTTGTAAGAATTTTATTAATTTTTATGCACAAGTATCCTTGCTTTGCAGCCACTAGATATCTTCCACATTTTCACACATGGCTCATCTACAATTTCATTTCGCGATGCCTGCATTACTGCCGAAACGTCGACACATCAAACGGTTGTATAAATGCTGGCTATATTCCGAGCATTTTCCGACCACATGATTAATACTACGGATATGATCGACAGGTAGAGTACCCTTTAATAAGGGCTGCTTGGTCCTTGAGTCGATTGAAATTTAAGGTTGTCGTTCTTCTATTAGTGCTTACCTTAGTAAATATCTTGTACATAATGGATAGTAGGTTTATGGCCTATAATTTTTCAAGTCCTTATTGAGTGCCCTTTCTTATGAATATATAATGTTAGCGTTCTTATTCCAGCACCGTCGATGTCACCAGGTATCACGTACACTGCGTGGCCGGTTTATTAGCATCGCGGTCCTTCAACAAATCGGTAATTACCTGATCCTCCCCAGCTGCTTTCCTCTTTTCATACCTTCTAAAGCTTTCTTGACCTCATCCTTCGTTACTGACAGAACGTGTGACGGCTTTCGACTGCTGCCAATCTTATTAATTTACTGAATACCTCGGCTGATGCATTGATCAGAATAGAACTCCTCGCTTTCTTTAGGCTAGTAACTAACTTGCCGGACTATTAGGAACACATGCCGCCATGGTTGACCGTACGAGTGATGTACAAGTAGCTTCTAAATACGTGCGGTCGAAAATGGCCAGCCTAATGGTTTGTATTCTAGGCATGTATGGAGTCGTTTGTTTTGCATTGACAACATTTCAACAGAATGGGTATCTTAGTCCAACCAAAAAAATAGAAATTACCCAGGTGCTACAAGCACCCAAAACAAGGTTTAGAAGCGAGCTCTTGTGACTCAGATTTTTTTGTGAACGGCTTGACTAACGGAGTTTGACTACGGAAAAGTGATTGGCATGACGCAGTTCACTGGATGCATGTTCGTTTCTTGTAAGGTAGGAATAATTATTTGTATTCTTGCAGACTGGTCTTCACACTCCTTGCACGGAAGATGGGAACATCGGTCGAAAAAGCATATTCATAACGCAATAGGCTTACCTGTGTGCTCACACTTGTAATGAAGGAATAGTTAACCATTAAGTGCACACAAACTGGCCCCATCACCACAAAAAAGATGTACAGCTTTTTCGTCGCAATGTTGCCGATTGGGCGGATGCCAGTGAGCAGTTACTAAGGTATTGTAAATATAATCCACGCTTGGGGATTCCAGTAAGTGCTTGACCAGAACTTAGATGAGTTTAAAACGATTTAATTGCCAATAGGCGCCAAAGGTTAGAAGCAATACGATCCTGTGTCCGTTTTCTCAGTTCTAGCATAAAATTATGTTTTTCTCCGGTAGTATTTCCTAAATTGGGCTTAAACTGAACCTTAAAAAAGACAATGATCATGGCGTCTTGCCTTATCAAGGCCTGGAGCATCAACGGACAAGAAGTGGAAGCTGTGCAGGTTTTCTCTTCTTGGGCTCCAAGATTATCCCGGAAGGAGACTGCAGCCATGAAATTAGGAGACGCCTGCTTCTGGGAAAGAGCCATGGCTAGCCTTGACCGCCTAGTAAAGAGCAGAGACATTGCACTGCCAACCAAGATCCGTATAACTCGTGCTATGGTCTTTCCAGTTGTGATGTATGGATGCGAGAGTTGGACTGTGAAGAAGGCTGACCGCCGAAGAATTGATGCGTTTGAGTTGTGGTGCTGGCAGAGACTCTTGAGAGTTCCTTGGACGGCCAGAAGATCAAATCAGTCGATATTGTAGACCATAAACCCTGACTGCTCATTGGAGGGTCAAATTCTAAAGTTAAAGCTCAGCTACTTTGGTCATCTGACGAGAATAGAGGAGTTGCTGGAGAAAGATTTGATGCTGGGAAAGGTTGAGGGTCGCCGGAGAAGGGGTAGGCAGCGAACGCGATGGTTAGATGGCATCCTCGAGGCACTGCAGATGAAGTTATGTGATGTTAGGAAGATGGTGAGAGACCGGAAAGCGTGGTGTGATATGGACCATAGGGTCACGAAGCGTCGGACACGACTGAACGACTGAACTGAACTGAACTGACTTCCTAAATACAACACAGGTCGTAGATAAGGAAATCCAAATGAACTTGTCAACTAGATTCATTTCTAATTTAGAGTTTGCAGTATTTAGCAAGAAAATATGGAGCAGAAATCAATAATATTTTCTAGCTCGTTCAGCAGACCATGGCCTATTTTATAGAGTGCAAAATATTTATGGTTATTAAAGTTGTTTGTTGTTACTCTGAGATTAATACTAAATATGTAAAAATGAATTTTGGTCAGCCCGTCACAACTGACACCACTCACTTAACCTCAGAAGAGATATACCATCATACTTTACCTTACTTAGACTGAGGAATCCTCTTCAAAGCTTAATTGACCAGCTACATGCGTAACATGCAGAAAACCTTCGCACGAATGTCCACTTTGATTTTACAGAGCGCCGTTTTAGAATGCAAGAACTGCATTATCTCCAGCGAAAAACTACAGCAAAAATCTCGCGCTCTTCGTGCCCTCCTGTTGCTCTGATGTCACCGGCCCATTTTGCTGCTGTGCTCTGAGCATTAGCCAGCGAGCTTTCTTCCTTGAGGCAGAATGCGTTAATCCCACCTATCTTTCACAAAGTGCGATCTGTAATCTTATATATTTAGTTATTGTCTTATGAAGGAGCGGCAGACGCTCAAAATATGTGGTTGATTTGTGCATTTCTTACAATATAGATGCATATACATAAAAATGATGAGAACTGGATGAAGAACTCGCACGCAAAGTTCAGTGGACCGGCCTTGGAATCGTACTACGGGGAATACTTGTCTGCTTACGACTCAAAACTGAACGTAACTGCGGTCGCCAAGGACATCATACGAGTAGAGCGGATCGGTAGGTACTCCCCTGCTGCTTTGGGAAGGCAATCAAGTGGGCAAAAAGTTATATATTTGACAAAATGGCTAATGCAGACGAAAAAAATGCCAAAAAAATGAAATAGAAAACAAATGGAAACTCTGAAAACTGCGCCTTATACACCGGAAATGCAGCAAAAACAGATTGCTTTCGGTTTATCTTTACATATACTCTTCGTATCAAGCGATCTGTTTGCCTACGATAAATTTCTCTTCATGTTTCAGTAAACTTAAGGTACCTTCACAGAGGTTTCAAAATAAGAAGGAAGTGGCCTTTATTCGTGAATTATTTAAAAGTTTTTATAGTTTTCGTTTTTTATATTGTGATAGAAAGATATCCGAACACAGAAGCGTATGGAAATAGTCCAGCGCAGGCAGAGTGCCTCTCGCCATCACCGGTAAGCATGCTCTCCTGGTTTGCGATAGTTTTGCTTCGGCTATTTTGCCATTTGAGCGCCACATTCATTCTTTACAAAATGTGGCGACTTGCGCATAGCGGGCTTACAGTCGGCACTGGCTATGGTCTGCATCACTGAAGCGAGAGTTCTTAGGAGGTCGCTGACTTCAGCGCCTTGATACTGCTTCTTTCATCGCTCCCGCTTCACTCACGTGGATCATATCCGCTGCCGCTAACGTAACGGCCCTGCTCTGCTCGCCATCGTTGTAATGGACGAGTATGGCACTACAGTAGAAAAAGGAGAACACGAACGTAAAAGGAAAGAGGAAAAACTATCGCAAAAAGCATAAGCGCACCTGGCGACAGGCCAAGCTGCCTGAGCTGGTGCGCTTTTTCAACGCGCTCTGCTGTTCAAATTTCCATTAATCGCGATAGTAGAAGATATCGGAGCGGTGTTGCAAAGAAATCTGCCTCCATTTTGAGTTCAAGCGCTTTCATGTCTGCGTGCTTATTTGGATGCATATTCACTGCTCGCAAATATTGTTTTCGCCTTCTGTTCCTAACCTTTGATTACCTATTGAGCGCAAATCATATGTTATGTGTGATTTATTACTACTAATATTTGCTTGTACACTGCACATATGTGCTACCGAAGTGTTAAGTGATGCTGCAGCACCACTTTCGCTGAATGCAACAGCTTCCCTAATAAGTGCTGCCTTTATTTTCTCAACAGTGATGAACTTCCTTGCAACACTCCGAAAACAGCCTTTTACTTCCTTCACGGTATGGGCTGGCAAACTTGGAATCCTCACGAAAGGATACGCTTCAAATGGTGCGTTCTTGTTGACTCTGCACTGCCTGTTACAAATACTTACTGCAGGCTCAAGTGAACGTTATCTTTGGCGGCATCGTATGTAATATGCATGAACATATATAAATTGTCTGAAATTATCGATTTATTCAAGCAGAAGCTTTAGAGCAATATTAATTAGACAGGTCAACACTACAGTCAGCGACTGCAGTGTATGCAGCTCAACGTTTGTACGTCTGCTTTTTTAATGCGCATCCTGTGCCGTTATGACGCTGTAGTAAAACTACTCAGGGAGAATTATCAGGATTATCAGGAGAATTATCAGGGAGAATGATCAGAACAATTAAGCAGCTGAGGGGACATTAGGTAGCTAAGGTCATGTCACCTTTATGTAGCCAAGGTTGTGGCAGCCGCATTTTAAGGACTTTCAAATACAAAAAAATTATCGCGCTCTGCAACGCTAGCGCCCATTAAAAAAATACGGATGGTTGAAATTATTTTGTAGCCCACCAAAATGGCGTCCCGCATAGCTCAATCGTCGGCTGAAAATACCATGACCCGTATGCAATACCACAATAAAAAATGAATATAGCACGTACTATAACACAGCACCTTCACAGCTCATATGACGTGAGGTTGGGGATTCTGCGGGGAACGGGCTCTGCTCTCAGAGCCAAACACCGCGCCAGTAGCTCTGACCACATCTGGGGCACAGAAGAATGGCCCAC